>NC_137341.1:35421324-36621384 GCF_965287045.1 Carcharhinus amblyrhynchos | reverse complement strand
CTGCTGTCATCAGGCTGTTGAATGGACTTACCTTGCATTAAGTTGATCTTTCTCTACACCCTAGCTATGACTATAACACTACATTCTGCACTCTTTCCTTCCTTCCCATATGTACGGTATGCTTTGTGTGTATAGCACGCAAGAAATAATATTGTTCACTGTATACAAATACATGTGACAATAATAAATCAAATCAAGGACAAAAGGACATGATCTTCAAATCAGAGCCAGACCAGTTAGATATTAGGATAGATTATAACACTTTAGAGGATGGCAAAAACTTCCAGGTACAAAAATCAGCAGATGCTAGCATAATTTAAAAGTTAATATCAATAGATTTTGATAGGGTATAAAAAGGATATGAAACCAAGTCAGGTGGATAGTGTTAGGATACAGATCAATGATTTCATTGAAAGGTGAAACAACCAGCAACTAGAGGGGCTGAATAGCCACCTCCTATAAATATGATCTCCCTATTCAGTGATTCAAAAAGAACAAACAGCATTACTGAAAGCTTCTCATTACTATAGTAGACTGGGAGATGAATAAATAGCCAAGTGCATGAGGGGTTTTCTGAACCTGCAGCAAGGACCAGTAGTATTTGCATCAATTCGTAATCAGTTTCCAATATAGCTTGACTGGTTAAATTTTGACAGTCACAAAAGTCATTGATATTCTGGCAGAAGTTAAAACACCTTCAGGAAAGAAGGGCAAAAAATTGGCCAAAGAGTAACAAAACCTTAAAACTCACTTTTGAGATTCATCATGCACTTCCAATATTGGCTTAAATCTCATCAATGCATCATTATTACAGCTGATAAAGCTGCTCATTCACTTACCATCATCTGATCACAAAATTTATCGTTAAAGGAGTTTGGAAAAAGCCTTGTAACAGAGGTCAAGCGATTCACAACATTTAAAGTCAGGCTGCGATAATCACCCAGCATCATCAGGAGTGGCCGCATGTGGGTGTGGATTTGATCTACTTCAATTGTAGCTCCCTCCAAAAACTGAAAAGGTAAATTATAAAAAGAAACTTCAAGCAATTAAAAACATTAAGATTTAGAACAATTTGCAATTAAAACTTGGTTTAGGAAAAAGGATGCTAATGCTGTTTTAAACAAAACATAAGGTACTCATGTACCTTTATTAGATAACAAACATTCAGGTTTATCAGTCCACTGTTGCTACCTGGAGGTCAAAGAACGTATCGTGGTAACCATTCAAAAACAAAAATTGATTTACCATCTTATTGTTGCAATTGCTTTGTGAAGGAGCATCAGAATCATGTTCTGACCAATACATTTCAGAAATAAAGCTATGAGGAGTTGCTGAGGGATTCATACAAGGGGTTTCAAGACTGTACTAAGCAGAGGTTCCAAGGGCAACAAACTAAAGTGGTTTAGAGTGGCTTGTGCTCATTTCAGCTCCAAGATTGTTCAAAGTCTTGAACCATGTCGCCCAAAATAAGGTGCTGCCTCCAGAATAGCTTGTATATGAATGTTGAAAAATGAAATTCATTCTCTAGTTCTAGTGTCAATGGCAGTCATAGTAATACCAATTAATGTGTGTAAATGGATCATTTATGCTATGAAAAGCCTAGCTTTTCATTAATATTCCACAAAAGGGAAAAACTTTTTCTTAAAAAGAAGACCCCCTTCTATAAATTAAAAAAGTATAGTTCACTCAAACTCAAATTTAACTTAAAATTCCAATAAATATAAATGGTCTTGCACCAAATTCCCACTTTGCTGTGCTATTTACCTCATTTCATTTAAGTCATTAAATAATGCAAAAAAAAATTTGCATTAAAAGTGAATGAATTGCCAGGCATAATACGACTGGCAATTGCCTGGTGTCTCTTAAAAACTACTGTCATTTCTACATGATGTGCACTAATATAACTAATCTGGGATTGGGGAAAAAGCAACAGTTAATTAGGACAATGAGTTCAGCCTGCATCACTCTTTTATCTGATGAGAATATACAAACTAAATTTTTAAAACTATTTTAATTACAGGCATTGTGCAAGTATCATAGTTTGGCGACATGCTGGTAAGTATTAATACAGCATTCATCATTTTTGGTTTGGATTCCTTTCAACGCATGTCTGAATAACAACTCCAGAATTGCACCGCTGTAACACAGCTGACCTTCCTCATGCAGGCCTCTCCCGCCTCCTGTAGTTCATTATTCGTCGAGTTCAGTGCCTTGAAGAGTGCGGCAATGATTTTTTCACGAGACTGAGGCAGGTAATTGCAGGCAGCGAGAGCATCTATTCAAGTAAAAGCAAAAGGGCCCGCAATTTTACTCTTCATACAAACCAAAAGAATAACATAAACCAGTGAACAACTTCCTCAGAATGTGAATTAGCATGCGTGGATTATATTTTAAAAACGGTCATCGTTTGCACATAAGGAGGAAAAACTAATTCAATTACAAACACAATTTGGTATCTTGATTTGTGAGTATATACTTACGTTACAAAATACGGCAGAAATACTGGTTTACAAACATTGGTATTTCAAGTATAAAATAAATAATGGATGCTCGAATGAGGTATTTAAAGATGACTAAAGGATCAGATAGGGCAGACAGAGCAAAACTATTTCCTCTGGTGGGGGGGCATCCAGAGGGTGGGGGCATAACATAAAATTGGAGCATAGCCTTTCAGGGGATATAGAAGAATCCCTACCGTCCAGAAAGAGGCCATTTGGCCCATCGTGTGACTGCACCAATCACAATCCCACCCAGGTCCTATCCCCATAACTTCACTTATTTACCCTGTTAATCCCCCTGACACTAAGGGACAATTCAGAATGGCCTATCAACCTAACCTGCACATCTTTGGACTGTGGGAGGAAACCAAAGCACCCAGAGGAAACCCACGCAGACATGGGGAGAATGAGCAAACTCCACACAGATGTCACCTGAAGCCAGGATTGAACCCGGGTCCCTGGCACCATGAGGTCACAGTGCTAACCACTGTGCCATCGTTAGGAAGCACTTTGTCACACAATGCGTAAAGGAGATCCTCTCCCTCAAAAGGCTGGCAAGATCTGGGGGGGCAGGAGCAAGTAAAAACTTCAGAATTGAAATAGTGAAGAGATTTCTAAGGACAGGTTCAAGCAGCTGTGGGGCCTTCTCCCATTCTGACATTCTATAATTGCATGTACAAATGTACAATTAATATGAGGGGAGCTGTAGAAATAATAGACAACATTTAAATCAAGTACTATTCTCGTTCTCTATGCATCGCAGCAGTCTTGCCCCAACACAGCATGCGTTAATGCTTCATTTTTATTTTTTTTTAAATCTATGCTGTGGGATACATTAAGAACACAAATATCTTGTTGAAAATAAAGCACTGAGTGCAGCAGTTTATAATCTCCTGTACAGTGTTTTATTTTAAACAAAACTTGCAATGTGCTGTTTAAAGCAGGTCATCAACTTAATGTTCACTGACCTGCCAGCGCGCTCCATCAAGCTTGTCAAATTTTTATGGGGTTTCTAGATTTAGGGAGTTTCCAGTCCTGAGTTTTCTAAAATGTCTCATGTTAAGCTGTCACATTGTGTTGGCCAGGAAGGATTCCAAATACTATTGCCTTCCACAGGTGGTTTCTGACAGGTTTTACTGCATTAGTCATTGCTTAAAAAACATACACATTTCTGTTGGCTTTCTGTGAACCACATCCCCACAGCTGCTGAACATCTGAACAGGGTGCTCGCAAATCTTCGACTATCTGCGATTTTGCCAGTGCCTATGAATGTGCATGCGAGGGTAACCCAGGGGAGGACCCACATCACATGCATCTTCCAGCTGGCCCCTCAAACCTCTATCTACGACATTAAGTATTAGCACCATGACATGTGTATGTCAACGTACAGACTGGCCTTACTACACCTTTTCAAATCCCATCCACGGTTAAAATATTACCACGCAGAAATTTCATCTAAAAGTGAAACTAGGATGGACTGGCATTTTCCAGGAATTGCCTTTTAAATTTGTCACTAAGTGGCTCCAAATTGAATGGAAGTTTGGTAAAAGTACTGCTGGACGTCTTAAGGCAGAAGCAGCTTTCTGCTTTTTTGTTACCATAGTTTCACTTACTCAGGGCAGCGATGCGTAAAGGCACAAGTGAGGGCAGGCTTTTGTAGCATGGTAATTTCATAAGTGCAACATCTTCTGCCTCGCACAGATTTAGCAACTGTAACAAAATAAAAGCATTTAACCATCGTTTGCTAAATGGAAATATTCAACTGGTGACAGCTTTCTGAACAAGTATTTTCAGTGCATAAAACCATTTTCTCCAAATACATCCTAAAAACTTCAATTTTTAAACTGACCTCCATGCACTTAATTCATTGGTTTTCATTAGTGAGCAGAAATTGGAGACAGAAGGTACATTTGCAAACTTAAAGTGTTTCAAAAAAAAACCTGCAGTGCAGGGGTAAATCAGGAGGAAGTGCTGCAAATCTAGATGGAAATTGCAGCAAAGTTAACCATGATAATCAATTTGAGGTTAACTCAGTTACGAGTCTAATCATTCATAATCTCATGACGTCCCAAAATCCTTCACAGACAAGGGGGGGTGTTTTCACTGTTGCGAGGCAAGTTGATTTATTAGCATCACAAGTAGGCTTACATTAACATTGCAACGAAGTTACCGTGAAAATCCCCTAGTCGCCACCGGCACCTGTTCAGGTACCCCAAGGGAAAATTTAGCATTTCCAATGCACCTAACCAGCATGTCTGTGGGAGGAAACTGGAGCACCCAGAGGAAATCCATGCAGACACGGGGAGAGTATGCAGACCGCACACCGACAGTGGGTCAAGCTGGGAATTGAACTCAGGTCCCCGGCTTTGTGTGGAAGCCATGCTAACCACTGTGCCCCTGGGCCATGATGTGGGTATGCCGGCGTTGGACTGGCGTAAACACAGTAAAAACTCTGACCTGACGAAGGGACTAACCCCGAAAGCTTGTGACTCTATTATCAAATAAATCGGTTGGACTAAAACCTGGTGTTGTCAGACTTTCCACTGGGCGATCCCCAGGGCAGACAATTTGCACTTAGCAAGTTTCCACAAACAGCAATGTGATAATCTGCTTTAATTGTGTTGGGTGTGGGATAAATATCTGCCGGGTCTCTGCTGTTCTTCACGCAATCTTTTAAACCATTTGCGGGAGGCAAATGGAGCCTTGTTTTAACATCTCAACCAAAAGGCGGCATCTTTTAACAGTGCAGTATTCCCAGTACTGCCCAGAGGCTTCTTCCTATATGAAAGCACACATCTTTTGAGTTCCGCAGCAACTATCCAGCCTCTTGAATGACGTGCAGACACATCAACACCTTAATATTCTTGAGTGGAATTGTCCAAGGCACACACAAGCCTGAAGCAAATGACTCTCTCTAGCCACTGAAAGCTATCTACATGAAAGGCCTTGAAACTAAAATGCTCAAATTGACAGTATAGAAAGCAAACCTGAACTTTAAATAAAAACTCCCGAAGCTAAATCTTCAGCCAAAGTAACTGGATTTTCTTTTTTTGCTGAACTAATGACTTGTTAGGCAGATTGCCAAGCAAATCACTACAGATGTGGCAATCCTAGAGAAGTCATATTGATCATAGTGAACGGCCACTAAAAAGATCACACTGGAAAACAGAGAAGAATAGTGACTCGCGGATGAAGTATAGATGTCCAGTCTTTACCTCTGTATAAAATACTTTGTGCTCCACTACATTGAGATCCATGGTGAACAACCTGGGCTGCAGAGTGGTGCAAAACGTATTTCCTTCCATCAATCCGATCTGAGCATTTGCTGGTTGATGCCGCAGTAAGTGCTTCTTGGGTGGAACCATGTCTTGTAGGACCTGACAGCACAGGGAATAATGCACAATCAGATTAGCATTCTACACTTAGGTCAGTGCTGCACGAAAGTGACACTTTTCAACACATGTTGCATAAAAGATTACAAGCACATCCTAAATGCAAACACAGGGAACTCAAAGTTTCCAGAGTTCTATCAACACTCTTCCAAAATAAAAAAAAATCAACCCCGTAGTTTCATACTTGAAAATGAAGAATCATGTACACATTGCCGAGGTCATAAGAACATAAGAAATAGGAGCAGGAGTAGGCCATCTGGCCCTTCGAGCCTGCCCCGCCATTCAATAAGATCATGGCTGATCTGTCGTGGCTCAGTTCCACATTCCCGCCCTCTCCCCATAACCCTTAATCCCCTCGCTTATCAAAAACCCATCAACCCGCGTCTTAAAAATATTTAGCGAGGCAGCCTCCACCACCTCAATGGGCAGAGAATTCCAGAGATTCACCACCCTTTGAGTGAAGAAGTTCCTCCTCAACTCCATTCTAAACCGCCCCCCCTTTATCTTGAGGCTGTACCCCCTAGTCCTACTATCCTTTGAGCGGGAAGAGCCTCTCCACCTCTATCCTATCCATCCCATTCATCATCTTATACGTCTCAATGAGATCTCCCCTCATTCTTCTAAACTCTAACAAGTACAAGCCTAGTTTATTCAGCCTCTCCTCATAGCTCAACCCCCTCAACTCCGGTATCAGCCTAGTAAACCTCCTCTGCACTCCCTCCAAGGCCAAAATATCCTTGCGTAAGTACGGCGACCAAAACTGCACACAGTACTCCAGCTGCGGCCTCACCAATGCCCTATACAGCTGCAGCAAGACCTCCCTACTTTTATATTCAATCCCCCTCGCTATGAAGGCCAGCATCCCATTAGCCTTCCTGACCACCTGCTGCACCTGCAGGCTGGGTTTTTGCGACTCATGCACAAGGACCCCGAGGTCCCTCTGCACCGTCACCTGCTGCAGTTTTTCGCCCCGTAAGTAATAGTCCTTCCTACCATTGTTCCTACCAAAGTGGACCACCTCGCACTTGCCAACATTAAATTCCATTTGCCATTTCCTGGCCCATTCGCCCAGCCTATCTAGATCCTTCTGTAGACTCTCCACACCCTCCGTGCAATTTGCCGTTCCACCAATCTTGGTGTCATCAGCAAATTTCGACACCATACACTCGGTTCCCTCCTCCAGATCATCTATATAAATGGTAAATAGCTGAGGCCCCAGCACCGACCCCTGGGGCACTCCACTAGTCACCAACTGCCAATCCGAATAGCACCCATTAACCCCCACTCTCTGCCTCCTATTTGACAACCAATCCTCTATCCACGCTAACACCCTACCCCCAACTCCATGCCCCCCTACCTTCTGCAATAACCTCTTGTGAGGTACCTTGTCAAACGCCTTCTGAAAATCAAGAAAGACCACATTCACTGGCTCTCCTCTATCCACCGCCCTAGACACATCCTCATAGAACTCCAATAAGTTTGTCAGACACGACTTCCCCTTAACGAAACCGTGCTGCGTCTGCTCTATCAAGCAATTCCCCTCAAGATGCCTCGCTATTTCCTCCTTGATGACTGATTCTAACATTTTACCTACAACAGACGTTAAACTAACCGGCCTATAATTCCCTGCCTTTTGCCTGGCACCCTTCTTAAACAACGGTGTAACATTAGCCACTTTCCAATCTTCCGGCACTTCCCCGGAATCCGGCAACATCTGGAAAATAACCACCAAGGCATCCAAGGTCACCAGGTTATCAGTGGTAAAATCCAAGCCAAAGGCGTCATTATATTAAAGCTCCTCTCCACACCCAGCTGTTTACCCGAGCAGATACCAAAATGTATAGTGGGTGGCACAGTAGCTAGCATTGCTGCCTCACAGCACCAGGGACCTGGGTTGAATTCCGGTCTCCGGTGACTGTGTGGAGTTAGCACGTTCACCCCGTGTCTGCGCAGGTTTCTTCCAGGTGTTCCAGTTTCCTCCCATACTCCAAAGATGTGCAGGTTAGATGGATTGGCCATGCTAAATTGTCCCATAGTGTCAGTGGGATTCATGGGTTACAAGGATAAGGATCTGGGTGGGATTGTTGTCGGTGCAGGCTCGATGGGCCGAATAGCCTTCTTCTGCACTGTAGGGATTCTATGATTCCAGTATCTTCAACATGATAACATGCCAACACAGAAAATTTCTGTTCATCCCCAAAGATCAGAGTTAAGGTTTAAGCATCCTCCATGTAGGAGAATTCTCCATTTGAACAACAACAATAATCCCAATCGGGGTTAGTCATCTAATTTTCTTTATTAGTAACTCTTTGACGGGACAAGTTTATGTCTTTGAACACCCACCGCCCCCCCAATGTTCTGGCACATTTGTGTATAATCCAGTGAGTGGACTTTTCTTATTATTTGCCTAAAAGCCACCCTGATCGACAAACAATTTAATCTTCTTCAACGGTCATTGATGAGACTAAGAATCTCAAGTTACAAAGTGCACCTCCAGTTAGGTAGAATAGTCCACTATTTATACTGCACCTCTTTGTGGGGCTCCATGATTTCGGTTACACTTTTCCCTGTTACTTGGGCAAGCACTTGCAAAGAATGCATGGCCTGCTTTCGCACAGTGGAGTTTGGAGAGGTCACTTCTCGCACCAAGTCATGGGTCACGTGGTGAAATGACTTTTCCTGAGCTGCGAGCAGCTCTTCAGACTTCTCTTCATCCTTCAAGGGGGTTGCACAGCGAACTAGTAGCTGCTCTAAGGTGGTTTTGGCCATTGCGACTGCTCCATTGGAAACCTGCACAGAAGAACGTTATCAAGTAGAAAGTAGTTTTGCATCAGGAATTTATACCATCTAATTGCATGGTGGTCTGTTTGATGCTCTAACTTGCAGCAAGCCCTCATTACCCATTAACCCTCAACCAATGCTCACCTGACTTACATTAGCTCCCAATGCGACAACGCTGCAATTTAAAAATTCTCATCATTTATCTCCAAATCCCTCCATTGTCTCAACTCTCCTATTATCTCAAGATCTACCACCCTTTGAGACGTCTGCACTCTGAATTCTGGCTTCTTGACAAACCTCCACCAAAGGGCGGCACAGTAGCATAGTGGATAGCACCGCTGCTTCACAGCTCCAGGGACCTGGGTTCGGGTCACTATCCGTGTGGAGTTTGCACATTCTCCTCGTATCTGCGTGGGTTTCCTCCAGGTAGTCCGGTTTCCTCCCACAGTCCAAAGATGTGCAGGTTAGGTTGATTGGCCATGCTAAAAATTGCCCCTGAGAATCCTGAGATATGTAGGTTAGAGGAATTAATGAGAAAATATGTAGGGATATCGGGGTAGGGCTTGGGTGGGATTGTGGTCAATGCAGACTCGATGGCTCTTTTTGCACTGTAGGATTTCTATGATTCTATGAAAGGGAGCAAATGGCATGTTGATCTTCACAGCTAGAGTATTATGTGCAGTTTTGGTCTCCTTCTCTGAGGAAGGATGTTCTTGCTCAAGGGAGTGCAGCGAAGGTTTACCAGGCTGATTCCGGGGATAGTGGGGCTCACGTACGAAGAACGATTAACAGGGTTGAGATTTTCGGTGGCATTCAGACAAATGACTAGATCAGGTCTAGACAGGGTAGATGCAGAGAGGATATTCCCAGTGGTGGGGAGTCCAGAACCAGGGGTCACAGTCTGAGGATTCAGGGTAGAACACTTAGGACGGAGGTGAGGAGACATTTGTTCATCCAAAGAGTAATGAGTCTGTGGAATTCATTACCACAGGAAGTAGCTGATGCCAAACCACGGAATGTAATCAAGAGGCGGCTGGATATTGCACTGGGGCGAATGGGATCACAGGTTATGGGGAAAGAACAGGATTCAGTTATGGAGTTGGATGATCAGCCACGATCACAGTGAATAGTAGAGCAGGCTCGAAGAGTCAAATGACCTCCTCCTGCTCCTATCTTCTACACTTCTATGTTAACCTTGACCTTATTTGCTCCACCACTGCTGGCTGTGTCATTAGCTGCCTAGGTGCCAAGCTCTGACATACCGTCCCCAAATTCTCTACTTCTCTCTCGTATTTTGAAGCATTCTTAAAACCTATCTCTCTGACCAAGCTTTCAGTCACCAGTCCCAGTATCTCCTTATGTGGCTCAGCGTCAAATTTTATTATGTAAAAAGGCACTAGCTGACCATAAAATCATCTCCTCCTCATGCCTTTAGAGCAAAAGCAGCCAAGTTTCATTGCAGTGACCAGCACTGTGGCACAGTGGTTAGCACTGCTGCCTCACAGCGCCAGGAATCGGGGTTCAATTCCAGTCTTCGGTCACTTAGTGCTCCAGTTTTTCCCACACTCATAAGATATGCAAGTCAGGTTGATTGGCCTCGCCAAATTGCCACTTAGTGTCGGTGGACTGGCAGGGCAAATATATGGGGCTACAGGGATAAGGGCTGGGAGAGAATGCGGTCAGTGCAGACTCGACCACATCCAGTCCAACTGCACACGTTCAATGCTAGCATGAGTTGGTCAGAAATACTGATCGTCACAAACTACATTCATCCCATACGATGCAGGGAAAAGCATTGTACCTCGCCAGTCAAATCCATCATGACGAAGAGGAGAGCTTTCAGAAAGGTTTGCTGATTCTGTAGAACCCAGATCAAAGGAAGGCGCTCCATCAGGAACTTAATGGACACCACACCTCCAAGTTTAGCATACCAAGCTTGTTCATAGCAGCAGGCGCAAAGACGCTCCACAATGTAAGAAAACAACGGCAACAAACATGCCTAATGGAATTGGAAAGAAAAGGTTACTCAGTTGACCACATCCAATGCATGAGAAATTCTAATCATCTAATATCTATTAACTGGAACAGGGTGCGATATCTATCAGGTTTTTTTGGAGGAGCAATCCCATCCGTCCTGGCAGGTGAACATAAAAAAAATTCCATGGAAATATTTTGAAGAATGCCCGCACCTCTCCCCAAGCGATGTTCCAGTCGGTGTCTATCCTTCAATCAACATCACTAAGAAACAAATTAACCTGCCGTTATCACATTGTTGTGAGCTTGCTGACTACAAAGAGGCTGCTGCATTTCATCCATTAACACAAGGCATAGGAGCAGAAGTAGGCCATTCAGCCCATCAAGTCTGCTCTGCCACTCAATGAGACCATGACTTGTCTGATACTTCGTCACCTTAACCCCATAATCCTCAATTCACTTACTGATTAAAGTCTACTGCAAATGAATAAACATATTGGCAGAGGTTATGAAAGGCACCATATAAATGCAAGTTCTCACTTTCTATTTTGAGATCTTCTCTTAAGGTTGTAAATGAAAGATTGTGACAAAATCCAACATGTATATCATTAGAAATTCAAGGACCTACCCGTTCCTTTGAACCTAAGATGATGCTTGCTACATCAAAGATAACAGCCAGAGCCACCTCTCCGATTTTGCAGAGTTCCTTTTCCTCATAAGCCATGCAGATGGCTATAGCGTCAATAAGAACAAGTGGGTCCATTCCTTTAGACCCATTTTCTTCACTGTGGAACATGGCTGTGCTTGGCTGACTGCCTACTTGATAACACTGCAGCAAGAATGGGCCTGGGAAATACAAGTTAATTTCTTAAAAAATTACACCACATGCCAAATAAAAACACAGAACCACAGGCCACAAACAAAATGATAGCTGCAATAATTTATACATTAACGCAGGCAAAAAGGCAGCAATTGCTAAATTAAATTCACTGAATGAAAATGTTGCTGGGCTAAGGGAGCCAGCACATAGTAAAATGTTACAAGTTAGACCACACCACCCATGCACTGAGCAATGCACACATTTCACGCAAACATCTGCTGAAGTTAGTCAATTTATCTGGTCATCCCTCTCCAGGTTGTTTGATCACAGATCATAGAACCCTACAGTGCAGAAAGAGGCCCTTCGGCCCATCGAGTCTGCACCGAACACAATTCCACACAGGCCCTACCCCCATATCCCTACATATTATACCCACTAATCCCTCTAACCTACACATCCCTGGATACTAAGGGCAATTTCTTAGCATGGCCAATCAACCTAACCTGCACATCTTTGAACTGTGGGAGGAAACCAGAGTACCCGGAGGAAACCCACGCAGACACGAGGAGAATGTGTAAAATCCACACAGACAGTGACCCGAGCCAGGAATCGAACCCAGGACCCTGGAGCTGTGAAGCAGCAATGCTAACCACTGTGCTACTGTGCCGTCCCATGTTTGTGGGAACTTGCTGTGCACAAATTGGCTGCCTTGTTTCTAACATTATAATACTTCAGAAGTAATTCATTGGCTGCGAAGCGATTTGGGCTGTCATTTGAAATAGACCTTCTTTCCCTTAGTTGAATATGGCAGCTAAATTGTTTGAAATACAATCCTTCAAACATGCAGCAAAAGGAAGATATCATTAATACAAAGCAACAGAAATGTTGCTAAACCAAAATAGTTAAGTGTTCTTTTTTCCCAAATATTGTCAGAGGCAGAAAAGAACACTTGTTATAATACTGCCTTGCGAGCAGAGCTCAACGAGTTCATTTAATTCTTCAGATAGACACAATAATCCATTTTTACTTTGGTGAATTATGATAGGAATTTTGCACTTGTGAACTAAACCAGAGCAATATTTTCCTTCCCATTCTTATTTTTCCTTACAATAACTTCCAAAAATGTCAGAGGGGCCCCCAAGTTCAATCTCACCCATGCAGAAGGTGACATTTACTCACCGCACTGTTGAGCGACTGCCACCATGGTGTAGTGACGGATTAAGCTCGCCACGAAAGGCAGAGCACTAGGCCGTAGATCTTTGATGACGGCTGACATAAACGCGCCTGTCAAAGCCTGTTCGAATGTTTTACGAGCGGGTGTGTCCTGTGCTTTGTAACGATGCGATATAATTACACTGGGTATCGCCTTCTCTGTGAAGCTGGGAGACAACGCGAAATTAATTCAAGAAAACCACTCGCCGCATTATTAACAAGTCAACCATGAAAATCACACAGCGGGTAGAAGAGTTTCTTTTACATTTTGATAGAATTGACCCAATGCAATTACTCCATTTTAATACTGTCAGCAACTGACCACAAATAAGATGGATGGTTCAATTTCATCACAGCTATTTAGGGCCAGCTGCTGCAAATAAGGCAAATGTGCTCCGAATGGTACAAGCGCTGACAACCAAATGCGATTATTGAGTGACGTTTCAATATTTACAGTACGCTGTGCTCAAGTCATTTCATTTGGTTTTGAAAGGCTGAAATATTAATCAATTTGGCAGACAAAAAGAGCTATTATGCCAAGATTGAAAAATGCTTATGCTGCTGCCCTTATCACTCGATGAGATTCCAGCAGCGCCTTTATTGAGAGAAGTTTCTCCTCTTGCAAATTTTTACCCACTTCTCGAAAGCACTTCAGTCTGATTCAATGGCCAACTGATGCTCTCTTCATCTCAAGCAAGCAGCTATAGATTGCAGGACATTTTTAATAGCAAGAATTGGCTAGTTATTTGCCCAGAGAGTACCTTGCAGCTGGGCCAACATCCTGCCTTCATCAAATATTCACACACAAGCACATGCACGCAGTTCCTATAGGGGACATCCAGTTAGCCATCAGAAGCAATTGAACCTAAATGTTTCCCTTCCTAAAATAAGGATGCAAAGGCCATTTATAGTGTCCCCTCCACATCCCTGTTTGAATTCAGCATAACTCATGGACCAAACCCAAGGCCTTCTCTGTAGTGTTCAGTTGCTTGTTGATTAACATTAAGTAACAGAGACTGCTTTTGAAATCAAATTAGACTAACAACAAAAGATGTTCATCTTTTTGCTTCATTTGAGTAGTTATTAAAAAACACTACAACCTCCAAATGTACGGCAATAATTTGTTTATTTCTAATCTACAATTTGACCAAATCAAGATTTATATTCTTACACGCAACTAAACCTCTCTCAGGAGTTACAAAAGTTCTATTTGTGTTTATATTTCTGTGTATTTCTGTATTTATATTAAAGCTCAACTTTATCCAGGTTTTTCAATAATCAGAGTCCCATTCAAAGCTGGATCCAGTATGTCCAGTGCTTAGTTTGGACACTCAGCGCTGAGTAACTGCATTCTATCACAATTTCTGCACTTTGCCTTCTGGAAAATCCTCTCTAATTCCCATTTATTGGGAGGGAAGTATTCCACTGTCTACAGAGTTATTCACTTAAGACAAATGCTTAGCACAGGAGTGGTGAAAGGCTGAGCTCCATCACCTAACATTTTCCCCCAAAGTCATCATAAAACATCCCAGCATGTAATAGCATTCAGGTGATGGTTGTAAGTATCCCAATATTGGCGAGGCTGCTGGAATAGTAAAGCTACTGCAATAGGAGCACAGAATCCCTACTTTATACAATATGTTACGGTGTGTGTACTTAAAGAAAGGTAGGGTGGAAACATGCATCTATTTTTGCTGTAAATACTGATTTTGTGAAGGCTGATTCTGATTTCACAGAATCGCACAATACAAAATGAGACCATTTGGCCCTTGGTGCTCATGCTTATCCAATTAGTTCCACTTTCCTGCTCTTTCCCCATTTAGTTTCCTTTTCAAATATATATCAAATTTATTGCTGAGGATTAGTACTAAATCTGCTTCCAACATCCTTTTTTGGCAGTGCATTCTGGAACATAATTATTTTCCTTATCTCCCCAAAGGTACTGATTTCAGTCCTCTCATAATCAGTAGATACCCATAGAACTTCAGCATCCCTACGTTGCAGGAGACCATTCAGCCCATCAAGTCTGCACCAATTCTCCAAAAGAGCATCCCACCCAGGCCTTCCGCTCCTTTCACAATCCTCTTGTGTAATTTCTCTTCATCTCGGTTCTTAGTGGCATACACCTTATGTTGAAATTTGCCCCCGGTTTTATACTCCTCAACCAAGAAAAACATTCTACCCTCATCTATCCTGTCCATTTCTTTAAGTATTTTGTAGGTTTCAATGAGATCACCTCTCATTTTTCTAAACTCTAAGGAAGGCGGGCCCAGTTTGCTCCATCTTTCTTCATAAGACAGTTCCCATTATCTCAGGAACAAAGAACAAAGAAAATTACAGCACTGGAACAGGGCCTTCGGCCCTCCAAGCTTGCACCAACCATGCTGCCTGACTTAATTAAAACTCCCTACCTTTCTGGGGACCATATCCCTCTATTCCCATCCTATTCACGTAATTGTCAAGACACCCCTTAAAAGTCACTATCGTATCCGCTTCCACTACCTCCACTGGCAATGAGTTCCAGGCGCCACCATGTGTAAAAAAATCTGCCTCGTACATCTCCTTTAAAACTTGCCCCTCACACCTTAAACCTATGCCCCCTAGTAAATGACTCTTCCACCCTGGGAAAAAAGCTTCTGACTATCCAAGTCTGTTGTACCTTTGCTGCACTCTTTCAAAGGCAATAATACTCTGAGGTAAGGAGACCAAAACCGCACACAGTACTACAGGTGCGGTCTAATCAAGGCCCCACTACTGCCATACTCAATTAAATTGAAATTTAATTTGCTGGCTGAAACAGCTTTGTCTGGAATATGTTGTTAATTGAACATGCCCCAAATGTAAAAAGCATTTGGATTCATAACCATGTTCCTAAATCAGTTAAGATCATGCTTGTCATCCACCTCAGAACCAGGTATAGTGCAAACCATACTACAAAATGAAAAATAAATGTCTTTGGTTAATCTGCACAGTGCACACGCAGTCATTATATGCTGAATATAACCAGAATTATAATTATTGGTATTAATAGGAACAGGTTTTTAAAGTGACTAATAACATAAGAAATAGGAGACCCTTGAGCCTACTTCACCATTCAATATTGACCTTTTGCTTCAACTCCACTTTCCTACATGTTCCCCATATAAAATACAGCTTTCAATAATCCCTTTTTTTAACAAAAGACTCAAAGCAAAGCTGTAGATAATGCAGGGATTGAATCCACTTTTGCATTCAATAATTGAACGGAACCTCTGCTGACCGTACTTCGGATGGGCAAGTAGCTGGTAGAGTGAATGTTTATTATCATCCAAGCTCATCATTGCCACCAAGAAACATTTGATAACTTCCCAGGCCTGGCGACGATAATACGGCTCTGTATTGGCACTCTTCAGACAATCCAACGCAGTCTCAATTGCCTAAAATGAAAAGCAAACAGCATTTGTATTCAGAATCACTCAGGCCTCACTGAAAATTGATTAAAATATCTGTGGAATTCTAAGGCATATACAGCACACCTAAGCTACATTCAAAACATAAAGGACTGTGCATGCAGGGGTCCGTGCAGTCCCATGTGGAGGAGCACAGCCCCACAAGCAGTGGGGCGCAGCCCTAGATGTAATATCAAGGAGCAGATATTCTTAGCTCATTGCCAAACTGGTGCATGCATCCTCCACAAACAGGCATTAGTTTACTACTAAACTACATCGACCAGACATATCATAGAGTTTTTAAACCATCACAACAGCTTTGGCACTCAGTTGAGGCATTAACCTGGTATGCCTTGTCTCGATAATTAACGCATTCTCTAACAGGATAGAACTCTCTTCTGAACAAACTTTCAATGGGAAGTAAATCAAATCGGCCACATTCACATTAATAACATATTCATCCTGCCTCAACAGTTTGGCTTTCAAATATCCTTTTTACACAGCAGGCATGCATGATTGGTTTGCCTGATCTTTACAAAGGATTCTCCTCTCCCAATGCACTATACCTTTTGAAACATCGGGCAGCCATTTCAAAGAGGCCGATTCCATGATAATCACAAGAACGATTGCACTATTGCCTTATTTTTATTGCAGGAAAGCTCTATGCATCTCCTGTAGTTAGCCGATTTATAGCAAGGACAGTGACACATCACCACTTTGCTCCGGATACCAATTAAGCTGTGAAAGTTAAAACTTCTGACATGAGTAATCTTCTAAAACCATTAGGAAAAAACAACTGACTTGGAAAAATACTGCTCAAGCCAAATGATTCAGTCTTGAGTGTCTAGTCTGCATCTCAACACAACTCAATAAAATAAGATCCACATTTGGCCAAATGTGAGGACACACTCACATGCCTCTTTTCACTCTCGAATGTGCAGACATTCAAAACAAATAATAAATTTATCCATAAAAGTCACTGACAACACAAATTCAAACTACAAATACCAAGGCAGCAACTGCGTTGGAAATTTCACTTAAGAAATCACAGATAAGAAGTTTCATATTGTAGTTGACAGTAAACTGAAATCCTATTCACCTACACATTGGACAGTTAACATGAAATTGGTCAGCTAAAGTGATTTGTCCAAGTGAAAGCATGTCATTGAAAGACGAACAATTTGTCCAGGATGGAAAATATTTTCAAACTGGCAATTCAAGCAAGGCCCTGTTGTCATTGGTCAGTTGTTTAAAATGGAGATGATCTAATTAAACTGAAGTAGAATAATATCTTTAACAGCAATATGAGGCACTATACAAGTAATTCAACCTGCGACTGACAGCCAGATAACATACAGCACTGTGGTCAGCACTGCTAGCTCAGCGCCAGGAACTGGGTTCCATTCCCAGCTTGGGTCACTCTGTGGAGTTTACAAGTTCTCCCTGCGTCTGTGTGGGTTTCTTCCGGGTGCTGTGGTTTCCTCCCACAGTCTGAAAGACGTGCTGGTTAGGTGCATTGACCATGCTAAGTCTTCCCTCAGTGTACCCAAACAGACGCCAGAGTGCGGCAACTAGGGGATTTTCACAGTAACTTCATTGCACTGTTAATGTAAGCCTACCTGTGACAATAAAAAATAAACTTTACATTTTGCAACCGTCTGCAATACACTGCCACCATGGGATGAATCTTGTCTCTAACAGCTCACTGTGCAGAATCAAGTTCACATTAAATAAAACTAGTTCTTTAATGTACTTTGTTGAAAAGAAAGGCCCAGTTTCTGCTCAACGTGCCAGAGTCGTCACCAACAACATTTTCCTGAGCTGTTAATAGCATTAGAGACACATGGATCAGCATAAACTTCAAAGTGGCGTTTTAGTCAAATGATTCGGTACAGCATTATAGATTGGATGGAGAGCCATGTCCAGAGGTTTGACTGGATACATGGAAAGCACCATCTGTAACCCAATGCCTTTAAAAGAAGACACTAAAAAAGAAAGACAGATTTGCATTTCTACAGCACCTTCCATGACCTCAGGATATCACAAAGTGATTTAGTCACTGAAGTATTTTTTGGAAGGTAGCAATTTAGGAGACACTGCTGCCAATTTGCACACAGCAAGCTCCCACAAAGAGCAATGTCATAGCGACCAGATTATCTGTTTTTCTGATGTTGGTCAAGAGGTAAATATTGGCCAGGACTGGGAGGAAAAAAACTGTGCTGCTCTTCTTCAAAATAAGATCATGGGATCTTTATATGTCCATCTGAGACAACAGGACAGGCAGGGCAATGTTTAATGTCTCATCCAAAAGGCGACAGTTCAACAATGCAGCATTCCCACAGTGCTGCGCTGGAGCGTCAGCCCTCATTTTTTGTGCTTCATAGAATCATAAAAAACTTACAGTGCAGAAAGAGGCCACAATTCCACCCAGGCCCTACCCCCATTATCCCTACATACTTACCCACCAATCCCTCTAACCTACGCATCTCAGGATACTAAAGGGCAATTTTTTTAGCATGGCCAATCGACCTAACTCGCATATCTTTGGACTGTGGAAGGAAACCAGAGCACCCGGAGGAAACCCACGCAGACACGAGGAAAGTGTGCAAACTTCACAGGCAGTGACCCAAGCTGGGAATCAAACCCAGGTCCCTGGAGCTGTGAAGCAGTGGTGCTAACCACTGTGCTACCGTGCCACCCTTGAGTCCTGGAGTGGGGCAGGTGTGGAGACTGTGACTGCATTGGAAATCCCTCTTAGGAGATCGCAAAAGGTAAGTTTCACGAAGCAATTGACTGTAAACTAAAATCTAATTCACCCCATACATTGGGCAGTTAATATGAAATTATTCAGCTAAAAAGTGACTTTTCCAAGTGGCTATGTCAGTGAAAGGTGAACAATTTGTCCAAGAGGAAAATATTTTTAGACAGCCATTTCTAGAATCAGCCATCAGGTCTGATCATTAACTTTAATGAAAGGCCATCAAGATTTCTACGTAGTGCAGTCTTATCGGCAGACCACTGAAGTAGAGCCTCATTAATGCAGTAAAAATGAAAAATACATTTCTAACCAAAAAAAGCTCACTGTACTTTAAAAACGTTCCCTCAAACTACAGGTTTCGTGTAAGACAGATAATTTATTTTTTAAGCACCACCAGAATATCACTAAATGAAAACAACTGCTCTGCTAGCATCAATTCAATGTTTATGGGCTAGACTTTTTCCATTTACTACTGTGGTAAAATGGCAAGGTTCAAACACTAAGTACAGATGGCTTTTTTAAATTCTGTCCATGAATGCCACATATTTTATTACAGCAATTTACAAGGAGCAGCACTTTCAATCACTCTCCAACTCGTAAAGCTTGCCCATGGAATATGAAATACAAAATTCTAAATCAGCTTTTCAAACTGAGCAAGTATCCCTGTTTAGAAGATGACTTTTCCTTGGCAGCACTATTTAAATTTGCTAAGTGAAATTATATATTCGACAGTGCTACAAGAATATGGTGTCCATCTACTTATTACCACTTTGGCGTGGGGGTGGTGTTGGGTTTTATTTGTAAAGCAGTATTTTGATGTGAAACTTTCCCATTTTGTCCTTTTGTAGCATTAGAAATAGAGGCAACTACAAACACTAGGGCCCCAATTTTACCAGCATAGCTGTCCGAGGTTCATAAGATCCTGCCCGAGGCCAACCGTGAATGCCATTCTGCGAGCCTCGCCCACCCCGATTTTGGGGCAGCCATACTGGTAAAATCAGGGCCTAAGTATCAGCCTCCCACAATGTACAGGATGGAAATCATTGCATTAAAGTAAGAGATTGTCATAGAGCAGGGGCCCTTGAAATTTGTTCCAGGGTTAAGTAGTCAGCTATTATTTGACTGAATTGCTTTCTATTCTGCCAATGTCCTACTTTCTCAGAAGGCTAAGGAAATTTGGCACATCCACTACGACTCTCACCAACTTTTACAGATGCACCATAGAAAGCATTCTTTCTGGTTGTATCACAGATGGTATGGCTCCTGCTCTACCCAAGACTACAAGAAACTATGAAAGGTCTTGAACGTAGCCCAATCCATCACGCTAACCAGTCTTCCATCCATTGACTCTGTCTACACTTCCCGCTGCCTCCACAAAACAGTCAGCATAATTAAAGACCCCAAGCACCCTGGACATTCTCTCTTCCATCTTTCTCCGTCAGAGAAAAGATACAAAAGTCTGAGGTCACGTACTAGCTGATTCAAGAACAGCTTCTTCCCTGCTGCTGTCAGACTTTTGAATGGATCTACCTTGCATTAAGTTGATCTTTCTCTACACCCTAGCTATGACTGTAACACTACATTCTGCAGTCTCACTTCCTTCTCTATGAACGGTATGTTTTGTCTGTGTAGCGTGCAAGAAATAATACTTTTCACAGTATGCTAATACTGTGACAATAATAAATCAAATCAAACCAGCATTGTCAAGATTAAATGCGCAATGAGAACTGCATTACTAAACAACCTGCAACATTGATTCCAAAACACACGAACGAACAACAATTTCAAACCAGAGGAAGAATAGGGGTACATGTTCATAGCTCCTCAAAAACGGAGTCACAGGTGGACAGGGTGGTGAAGAAGGCATTTGGCATGCTTGGTTTCATCAGTCAGAACACTGAATACAGGAGTTGGGACATTTTGTTGAAGTTGTACAAGACATTGGTAAGGCCACATTTGGAATACTGTATGCAATTCTGATCATCCTATCATAGAAAGGATATTATTAAACTAGAAAGAGTGCAGAAAAGATTTACTAGGGTGCTACCGGGACTTGATGGATTGCGTTATAAGGCGAGGCTGAATAGGCTGGGACCTTTTTCTCTGGAGCATAGGAGGTCTATAAAATAATGAGGGGCACAGACAAGGTAGATAGTCAATATCTCTTCCAAAGATAGGGGAGTCTAAAACTAGAGGGCATAGGTTTAAGGTGAGAGAGAGAGAAGATACAAAAGTGTCCAGAGAGACAATTATTTCACATAGAGGGTGGTGAGTGTCTGGAATAAGCTGCCAGAGGTAGTAGTAGAGGTGGGTACAATTTTGTCTTTTAAAAAGCATTTAGATAGTTCCATGGGTATGATGGGTGTAAAGATATGGGCCAAATGCGAGCAATTGGGATCAGCTTAGGGGCTTTAAAAAAAAGGGCAGCATGGACAAGTTGGGTCAAAGGGTCTGTTTCCATGTTGTAAACCTCTATGACACTATGAATCAAAACAGGTTTGCTAGATTAAACCCCACTTTATAAAACCCTTACTCATAACCTAAATATTTTAAATGCCCAATACATAAAATCAAGTTAGCGCAAAACTGAACAAAGTATGCTAGCTACAAAATCTTGTCAAAGTTTTTAAAAAGAATACGTTTCGTATCATTGTAAACTCTTTTGGCCGTCACTAGTTATTTATATTTTCCTAAAAAGGTGTGATTGGTGATGCTCTCGACTCCTTCATACCTTAAGTAAAAGCTCACAGAACAAGTACAAAGAATTAACCTTCCAGACAAATATCAGCAAAATTATTTTATTTTTGAACGACGCACTGCCTGATATATACTTGATCACCAGACTCCTCAAAATGTTTCCTCTGGTACTGAACGCACTGCAGAACCTTGCTTTCAATTACTTCTAGAAAGCTGCAAAAATGACAGCAATTCACAAACCTTTCTTTCAACCCCTATGATTCTAAATTCCTCAACACCATCTGAGAAGACCTTCACCAAACTAGCACTTTTACAAAAATATATATCCTAATTTACAATAGTGTGTACACTTCAAAAAGGTACTTCGGCTATAAAGTACTACAAAGGCACTCTACAATTTACTTCTGGCAATAAAGTAATATTTTTCATTGTTTTTGTAGTAAAATAGTCGAACACCAAGTACACAGTGAGGATATGCAGGCTAGAAAGATGTAGCATCATATTCCATCATTTCTGAGTTAGTTCATCTCACTAAGGACACAACTAGCTGAGACACTGCCCAGTCGGGGAGGGGGAAGAAAACAGGTAACTTTCCTGGTCTTCACTGCGCTGCACAAAACACACACGCACGAACAGCTGGTCAGGACGTGATCAGCACCTGTGATCACCCAGAGTTGGAGCCTAAGCATGAAGCGTGATCAACCGGATATGGATTGGCTCACGATCAACACCCTGGAACGAAACCCACCACCCATCCTCAACCCCCCTCCCCCCCAGAAACAAAATACCCTAGCAGCAGGAAAGGAAGGAGGAACTTGCTATTCAAACAACAATGTTATTTAGGTCCGAATGCTTCACCCAATCCTTCACAATTCAGTCATTGAACAAGATTTTTCCAACCTGTTTTCCATTTTACACAATTAAATAATTGACAATAATAAAAGCAAACATGTGCCCCTGTGGCCTGAGGTGGCGGAAGTAGTAAAAGTGTGGGAAAAATTATGCACATCAAGTAAAGGTCTTAAGACTCATTAAGGATAGATTTTAATACAACTACAAATAGATTATTGCTTGGAAGCAGTTTTGAAATTAGGGAACTAACAGTGGTCCTGCAAACCCATTCCAGCTGTGGGATTCCTCGCAGGATGTTCATGTTCAACATAGTCCAAAAGACAAGAAAGCAAAAAATTGAAATGGTTGTCACCTGTGCCCCCTTGCCTCGAATCAGTGCACAGAATCTGCTCAGTCATTTCCTTGTTCTTCCTGTCCTAACACATGGTACATCAACTGGATTTCATTGTAATCAGTATTTTTTGCCCTTTCATCTCTGCAAGCCCTGTGCCTCCCCTCATTTAGGTCTCAACAAACATTGTTCCTTTGGGCAAGCACCCAGTCACTGCTATCCGTCAATGCAACTGATAGCACGCCCAACTCAAGTTTAAGAATTCAAGTCCCACTCCACACTCTAGAGTACATAATCTAGGGTGACACTTGCAGTACAGTACTAAGGGACACTGCATTGTCACAGATGCCTTCTTTCAGATGAACTGTTAAATCAAGGCCTCATCTTCCCCTCGAGTGAATGTGACTGCTCCCATAGCAATGTAAGGGAGCACATTCTCTCTCCCTCCCTCCTCTCCCCACTTCCTCATGCCCTGGCTAGCACTTATCCCTCAGCTGCCTGGTGATGCTACTGTACCCAATTCTCACCACACCGTGGCAGTGTAACAACTCCACATTGAATACATAATGCTGCACTCTAATAAAACTACAATATAGTTTAAACATAGTGCCATCAAGTGGCTGAAATCAATGCGGCAAGGTATTTCAAAGCATAGGTACATACAGAAACTCAACAACATGAACACTACAGTATAATTCCTGCTTGATGTGGCCATTTTCATTGTACAATTGGACAATAAACACCACAAGGAGAGAAGGGCTGAGAGAAGGTGAACATGTAAGAGCCCCTGTGTCCAACCTTTGATGCTAAGAGTGAATTGCCGTGAGCACAACCTCTTAAAAAATGCTAAAATCTCAGGCTTTCCTCAACATTACAGCAACAGAACAGCATGGAAGTCTGTGCTTAGGGTGGGGTGTGGAGCATGGGGGAGGAAGAACAATGAAAACAAATCATCAAACCTTATAACGACTGGGAAACATGTATCAAGAGTTCAGACATCACATCAAATCAATGCTTCGTCAAATATTTCAGGCGTCAAGAAGCAATCATAACTTGAAACATGTATGTGCATTAGGAATGCAAGCGCTTTAACTTTGGGCTGCCACTGAGCTGCTGAAAGAATCACAGAATCCCAACAGCAAGAGACCATTCAGCCCACTGGGCCAGCGCCAACAATAATCCTACTCATGCCCTATCCCAGTAGCACACATTTATCCTGCTAGTTTCCCTTGACTACCCTAAATGGCAATTTAGCATGACCAATCCACACATCTTGTGTGAAGGAGCACCCAGAGGAAACCCAAGCAGACGTGGGGTGAACGTTCAAATTCCACAGACAGTCATCCGAGGCCGGAATTGAACCCAGCTCCCTGGCACTGCGAGGCAGCAGTGCTAACCACTGTGCCACTGAGACAGATCAAAAGTGAGCAAGTCATACAAACACCGAACAGTGAAAGTCAGGCATTACAGTGAAAGTCATGATAGAAAATCATGCATTATTTTAACACCTTTCATGATCTCAGGACATCCCAAACCAAAGTACAGCCAATGAAATTTCTGAGGTTTAAAGTTTATTTATTAGTGTCACAAATAGGCTTACATTAACACCACAATGAAGGTACTGTAAAAATCTCCAAGGCACCACACTCTGGTATCTTGGGTACACTGAGGAATAATTGAGCATGGCCAACGCACCTAACCAGCATGTCTTTAGGACTGTGTGAGGAAACTGGAGCACACGGAGGAAACCCACACGGACACTGGGAGAATGTGCAGACTCTACACAGACAGTGACCCAAGCCAGGAATCTAACTTGTGTCCCTAGCACTGTGAGGCAGCAGTGATAACCACTTGCCACCGTGCCGTAGTCACTTACACAAGGCAGGGTATGTGACAGCTAAAATGTACACTGCAATGTCCCACAAACAGCAATGGTGACCACATTGTCTGTTTTTGTGTTGTTATCTGAAGGATAAATATTGCCCAGGACACCAGAGACAATTCTCTTCTGCAAATAGTGTTATCAGATCTCTTACACCTACCCCCATCAAAGGGCCTCTTTATAACAACTCATGCAAACGGCTGCACCTCCAACACTGCATCACTCCCTCGGTGTTGCCACTGGGAGCCCTGATCTGGATTTTAGTTTCAAATCTCTGGAGTGGGACTTGAACCCATAACTTCGATTTGGAGGCAAGAGTGCGAACAAACTGAGCCACAGTTGACGATCAATTTGAGAATACTGCAATCGATAGCATGGCCCTCATTTTGATGACCACAGAAATCTAGAGACTCACAAGCCACACATTTCCTATTGATGCATTTGACTGTAGAAGTCTCACCTTCTCCATAGGAAGCTGAATAGATGCCTTACAGTCAGAAAACTCGGCTGTAATGCTTGGTCCCTGGACTTCGGTAACAATGTACTGCAATTTCTGGGACTCCTTGAGCATCTTCCGGTTGCTCCCACCAAATTTGCCCAGCACACGGTAGGCCACATGGGAGATACTGTCAGCTGGGTTACGCAAGGTGCGCCATAAAGCCTGCCCAAAAAAATTAAGGAAACATTTTTCACATTAATCTATAGTTTCGTAATTGTTACAGCTGGAGCTTGTGCAGTCTGACATTTGCTCAACTTTGAGGAAGAATAACAGCACATCATGTTATCACATTACAGCCACAGTGATTCTGAGACCTGGTGTGGTAAATCAGAGGGAGCCACCCAAGACTCCTTAAATCCCAGCAACCATCCCGTTCAGCACCCGGTTTGTAGACCTGGAAATGTGGAGAATCTGCTGTTGAAAAAAATCCCCAGCATACAATCCACCAACACTGGAGGACAAAGTTTGAGGACAGACATGAAATCATAGCACAATGCAGCACGGAAGGAGGAAACTTTTCAGTCCATCGTGCCTGTGGCAGCTCTTTGAAAGAGTTATCTAATGAGTCCCACTCTCCTGTCCTTTCTCACCTTACAATTTCAACCCAGAAACCCCTTCCACCCCCCATGTGTTTATCCAAGTTCCCTTTTGAAAGTCACTACTGAATCTGCTTCCAACACCTTTGTGGACAGCATATTCTAGATCACAATATGCCATGCCTAACATATTCCAGGTTTTAAAATGCTCCCAAGGGATAGATAACATAGATACAAGTAGACTGTTTGATTGGATTGCAAACACACATAACTAGAGAATAGAAGTGAATTTATTGCACTCAGCTAGAGTTCTGGGCATATTGAGTGGCATTCCAAACAAATGGAAAGTAAATTAATCGCTATTAAAGAGAATAGGTTAGGAAATGTGTGTATGACAGACTGTTGTATGAAATATGGGTGTTAACTGAAGCATTAGGGCAACGGGAAGCTGAGCAAGCACATGAGGGAAACTGGATTAGAAGGATATGGAGGATGAGGTGATTCTGGGAGGAGGCTGGTATGGAACACAGATTAGTTGGGCTAGCTGACCTGCCAATTCTTTGTAATAATAAAAGCAGGCCGGAGTATGAAATAAAAACAGATGCTAGAAATATTCAGGTAAGGCATGAAGCTTTGGGTAGATGCTCAGAGCTGTGCGAAATGGAGGTTGAGGAGTGGGGGAGGGAAAGAGAACAGGAATGGAGAGGAAAAAATCTTTCCTGAAGAACATGAGGCAAATCAGGCCGAGCTTTGACAACACACTTTATATACAGTTATGAAAAGGGCACAGCTCATGAGACAAACAGCCTCTTTTCACTTTGACAAAGCTTTGACAAAAGGTCGTCTGGACTCGAAACGTCAGCTCTTTCCTCTCCTTACAGATGCTGTCAAACCTGCTGAGATTTCCCAGCATTTTCTGTTTGGGTTTCAGATTCCAGCATCCACAGTAATTTGCTTTTATCCAGCCTCTTTTCTCGTTCCACGGCCTAATGCATTTCTCACATTCACTAAAAGCTTGTGTAATTGCAGATTGTTAACGAATGTCTTTAAATGATACATCTCAACATTAGCAGTTTAGCAATTGAGCCCAAGCTCCTGACTATAATGCATGAACCTGGGCTCCTTAAACCTTTCCTTTCCCAGAAAAGAAAATGAATCAAAACTTTCCTAAATTGAGGAAGCTTCTATCAAACTCAAATTGTTCTTCATGAATACCACTAGTATTCTCCTCCAAATAACTCTTCAAATGCAACTGCAACACAGTCAAAGATCTGAACAGCATTGCAGTGTAGCAAATTAACTGTTATTGAACTCATTGCGTATTATTTACTGTGACCCATGTATTTCATGGCCTTTAAATCTTTTTGAAGTGGTTTGTAATTCTGAACAGTAAACACTATATAAAAGGCGATAAGAGCTACAACAGCAAGGGGCATTAGCAAAAACATCACAGCAGGAGATTCAACCAGACCGCAGTTCAAATTGCGACATCATTCTCTTCTCCGAGTCTGCTGCAGTTGCAGCTATATTCGGTGGGCAGAAAGACAAAGCCAAGTTTTTGGACAATCTCAATAAACTAAGAAAAGATGATGATGATGAAATACATTAGCTGAAGAATGATTTGAAGAAAATGTCATTTAATTGACCAATTGAGCACCCAAAGGCGACTAGCTGAGGAATCAAGGTTGTCTAGCAAGTCACTGACGTCCATGTCAAATCAGGGGCCACCTCAACAATGAAGGATAACGAACAACAAATTAGAGACTCAATTAGGATAATTGGGGTTCAATTTGGGGTGGCGGTGGTGGGAAACAGATAGACCAACAGAAGATTGTTGTGATCTATAACAAATCACCTCATTCAAGAAATAAGCTGGGAATCCTGATGCCTCATCAAATATTTGGTTGATTGAACAGTTACAAAAAGAGTGAGAGATTGAGCGAGATGGTTAACGAGAACAGAAGTAAGAAGTCTCCCGACATCAGGTTAAAGTCCAACAGGTTTATTTGGAATCACGAGCTTTTGGAGTGCTGCTCTTTCACTACGTGAGTGGATTCAACTCACCTGATGAAGTGCTGCCTGTGATTCCAAATAAATTTGTTAGACTTTAGCCTGGTGTTGTGAGACTTCTTGCTCTGCCCAGCCCAGTCCAACGCTGGCATCTCCACATCATGAGATCAGAAGCGGGAGAAAACAAAACCTTGAAAAGGTTACACTGCTCCTGTGCAAAGCAACGGTCAGGAAAGGCCAATGTTGCCCTTGCAAAGGTGAACAAAAATGACTGTACACGTCAAATTTGGAATATGAAAATTCTGACAACTCTGAAGAGAGGTCATCAAGCCGAAATGTCAACTCAGTTTCTCTCTATAGATTCTAAGCACAAATCAAGAATTGACTAACTAATAGACAAGAGTGTGTCAAGGAAAAGAAAGGATCATTCTGGGTAAGCAAATTAGAACAAGTGCAGTACCACACAGATTAGTGTTGGGGTCTCAACTATTACAATCTATATTAATGACTTGGACGAATGGAACAATTGTATCACAGTCAAATTTGCTGATAATACAAAGATTGACAGGAAAGAAAGTTGAGAGGATACAGAGTCTGTGAAGGGAAATAGGTAAGTTACACCAGTGGATAAAAAAAAGGTAGATCAAGTTTAGCAGGGAAAATGAGATTATCCACACTTTCACAGGAAGAATAGAAAAGCAGAATATCATTTAAATGGAGAGATTCCAGAATGTTACGGCACAGAGGGATCTTGATGTCCTTGTACATGAATCACAAAAGTTGGCAAATAACTAGGAAGGTAAATGAAATTTATCATTTTTGAAAAAGGGATGGAATATAAAAATAAGGAAGTCTTGCAAGTCTTGAGAATATATCTGGAGTATGGTGCACAGTTTTGGTCTCCTAAGGAGGGATCTAATTGCATTGGAAACAGTTCAGAGAAGGTTCATTCCTGAGATGAAGGGATCGTCTTATGAAGAAAAGTTGGGCTTAGGAGGTTAGAAGAATGAGAGATGATCTTGTTGAAACAGATGATTCTGAGGGGGCTTGTCAGGGTGTGTGTTAGAACGATGTTGCGTCTAGGGAGCACAGTTTAAATATAAGGGATCTCCCAACGAAGAGATAAGACAGAATTTCTTCTGAGGATCACCAGTCTTGAAATTCTCTTCCACAAAGAACAGTGGAGGCGGGGTCATTGAATATTCAGGTTGAGATTCACAGTTTTGTGATCGATAAGGGAGTTAGCGATTATGGGGGAGCAGACACGGAAGTGCAGTTAAGGCTGAAGTCAGATCAACCACAATGTCAATGAATGGTGCAGTAGGCTCAATGAACCAAATGGCCTACCCCTGCTCCTGCTTATTATCTTATTTCCAGCACTATTGTTCTTTTGCTCAAATTTCTAGTGTCAGAAGTATTTTGCTTTCGCAGTAAGGAAGTGGAGCTGGTCCTTTGGGTTGGTGGGAGGGGGCGAAGGGAGTAACTTTGCGATCTAATTGAAGTTCTCAGTATTATACAGAACATTAACAAAGCTGATCCAGGCAAGAAGCTCAACTGTAATAAGTGCTTGCAATACTGGAGAACAAAAGCTGAAGCTGGAAACATTAAGTGTAATAAAGGAATTCTTCATGCATAAGATACAATAATTGAGTTAGGGAAACAGTCATCAGGAAAGAACAGCATAAATGGACAATTGGATTTATTTTTGAAGAAGGGATTAATATATACGAGACAGTTATGTATGAAAGACCCTGTGCTCCCTTGACACTGATAGTCCTTTGTGATTTAAAACATTTATGTTCTTCATATTTGTCTCCCCCACACGTTTTAAAAAAAGACAAAAGCTGCAATCGTCTTGTCAAATTCACTGGTCTCTAAATAGAGACATTATTCTGACTCAAAAATGTATTACAATCTAATCCTTTTAATTCAAATTATCTAATGACTCCACTGTTTAAAACGTGAAAATTGTCACGTGCTATTATATCATTCTTCAATTCCAATTATTGGACAATTCCAATCTTACAACTGCAGGTTTTTTGTTTGTCATGGGTTGTGTGCGTCACTGGCGAGACCAACAATTACTGCCCATCCCTAATTGCTCTTGAGAAGCTGGTGGTGGTCTGTCTTCTTGATTCACTACAGTCAACATGCAGTAAGGACACCCACAGAGGTATTAGGAAGAGTGATTTTGACCCAGTGACAGGAATGGCGATGTAATTCCAAGTCAGGATGGTGAGTGACCAGAGGGGAACTTGTAGGTGGTGGTGTTTCCATGTATCTGCTGCCTTTGTCCTTCTAGGTGGGAATGGTCAAGGTTTGGAAGGTGCTGGCAAAGGAGCCTTGGTGAGTTGCTGCAGTGAATTTTGTACTTACACACTACTGCCACTGTGCATCAGTGAGCAGAATATTGTCAAGTGTCTTGTATACTATAAGTGTCACTTGAAAGGGAAGTAACTTCAATAGTAACTTTCAAAAAGAAACTGGACATATGCTTGATGGGGGCGGGGTGTGTGAAATCACAACTATAAAAGGACAAGGCAGGGGGACAGTTCTTTCAAAAAGCTGGTAATAGCATGATGGGCTGAACAGTCTCCTTGTGCACTATGCTTTTTAAAAATTCTTTCATGGGATGTGGGTGCTGTTGGCAAGATCGGTATCTTTTGCCCATTCCCAATTACCCTTGAACTGAGTGGCTTGCTAGGCCATTTCAAAGGGCAGTTAAGAGTCAACCACATTGCTGCGGGTCTAGAGTCACATGTAGGCCAGACCAGGTAAGGATGGAAGATTTCCTTCCCTAAAGGACATTGGAAAAACCATCTGGTTCACCAACAATAAATAATGGTTTCATGATCACTGTTACTAAGGCTAGCTTTTAATTCCACATATTATTAATTGAATTTAAATTCAACCAACTGCCATGGTAGGATTTGAACCAATGTCTCCACAGTATTCGTCTTTGCCCCTAGATTACTAAGCCAGTGACATTACCACTATGCTATCACAGCTACACAGATACATAGAATCCCTGCATAGCAGAAGGAGGCCATTTAGCCCATTGAGTCTGCACTGACCACAATCCCACCCAGGCCCTATATGATCCAATTATTAAACATGTGGCAAATCAGGATACAAAGGTTTGTTAAGATTCATGTCTCCTAATGTATTAGACAGTCCAGTTTTACCTGCATGAGCTCTGCCCGTACTGGCTGGATGTGATCATACAAAAAATCAGGCTGCAAGTTGTCAACGCATAGTTCCAGTGTCCGCAGGCCCTGACTGACCAGGGTCTGGGAGCCATTAAGTGCAGACACTAATGGGTCCATCAGCATTGGCAGGTATGGCAAAAGGGAGCTGAGTCGGACAGGCACAGTTAAACACAACTCAACAAAGAGATCTTTCATGTGTTGCTTATGCAGGCCACTCTGCAGCATATTCAGCCCTGCAAGAGAAAACAGCGTAAGTATGCATATGCTGCCCTGTTCAATACTTTACACTCAGATGTTGAGACATTTGTCTTATGCCTACAGTACAATTTTAGGAGCTAATGTTTCTTTATTTTCAGCTTGAACATTTAGCTTGTTAAATGCAGTGATAAAAATAAAATTTCTGAATAATGAAAATTAATAAAAACATTGGTTTCCAGATCAAATCAGGAAATAACCCAGGTTCTATGCATTACAACTGATAGAAAATCCACTTTTGAGTGGTACATTTTCAGTCCAACATCTGTAAGCTACAGAGCAGATTTAGGACTCAAAGGGAATTATCTTCAACAGGGAACATGCTTTAGTTAATGTTCACTTCAATTAAGTGCCCAATACATTTTTTCAGAGCTTGAAATATATTGATTGAACCTGAGGTTATTTCATCAGTTGAACAGTCAGAAACTAATTTAATGCATTCTTACCTTGCAGCAAGTTAGGCAGTAATGGCAGAAACTCCTGATACAGGAGATCGTGGCTGCCACCCCCAATGGATCGGAAAAGAGCTCGAAGCAACAGGAAGTAGTTGTATGGCTCCTTGGCTGTTTGAGCAAGCTCCATAGAGCTGTTCACAATCTTGTGCAGATGTGGCTAAAATACAATGAAATTTGGTATTAGAGAGGGATTCACGTCAACCGTCACACAACGGGCAGCAAGTACGCCTCTCAAACCTGTGTAGGTTCAAGCCCCACTCCAGAGACTTGAGCTCAAAATCCAGGCGCAATACTGATGGAGTCCCACTTTATTGGAGATGCTGTCTTTTAAATGAGAAATTAAACAGAGACTCCTGCCTAACCTATTAATGGCAATGGCTTGTACCACCCAATTTTACACCAACCAACACTCAAGAAAACCAAAGCCCCACTGTTCTAAGTAAAAGCGAATACAGGGGGGGAAAAAAAAAAATCAGGCTGTAAATTTGTTTTTATTGTTTTGAAAATTACACTGCCACATTCACCAGAGACCTGTTATTATTCAGTTAATTTAAAAGGTTTAAACAGCCATTCCTTAATCTTGTGAAACAACATTAACATACAAACCAAAGAATCCAAACATTTAAATTGCTGTTACAGCTCATTAAGTTCACTCGACCTTGAATTTTCTGACAGGGGAGAACAGAAAAATAGAGATTTCTTTTAAATATAATATTTTAAAGTGACCTTCATAGAGCAAAAATTAAACGTTAAACCATTAATCACTGAGAAAAGCCACATTTCAAAACAGTCACTTCATTTCCATCAGTCAAAATCCAATAATTTTTTTCTCCCGCACACAAAGACATTCCAAGAATCGAACAAGCATTTTGAATGACAAGAAGCATTTAAGGTAATTAATGGAAAAAAAAGGATGAAGGCAGCAAAGAAAAGGCTGGATTTGCCTACATGACTGACTGACAACACATGTCTCTGGTCATTTGTGAAGGGCTCGAGGATACCACGGCATTGTCAAAGCATCGTGTCTATTTTCGGACTGATAACTAGATTCCAAGGATACACAAACTATGTCCTGGAATGGCGAAGATCAAGAGGCGATTTAAACAAAGCTTTCAGATATTATAGGTATCCGATAGTGAGAGTTCTGCTCTATTCCTGCTGGTTGGGGAGTCCAGGGCTAGGGCACATAGGTTTTTCAAGGACAGGATGGCAACGGCCCAAAGGTATAAATCGCTAGACTATTAATCCAGAAACTCAGTTAATGTTCTAGGGACCCTGATTCAGATCGCACCATGGCAAATAGTGGAATTTGAATTCAATAAAAAATGTTTGGAATTAATAATCAACTGATAATCATGAAACCACTGTCAATTGTCAGAAAAATCCATTTGGTTCACTAATGTCCTTTAGGGGAGGGAATCCACCATCCTTACCCGGTCTGACCTACATGTGACTCCAGGGCCACTGCAATGTGGTTGACTCTCAACTGCCCTCAGGCAACTAGGGATGGGCAATAAATACTGGCTAGCCAGCGATGCCCATGGATGAATAAAGTAAATTTGGGAGTCTTCTTCAAACAGCAAATGATGCCATGTCAATTCAGTTCTAAGTAGGAGACTGATAGATCTTTGTTAACCAGACTTAAGGGAAATAGGGCAAGGATGCAAAAATAAAGTTGGGTCACAGATCAGCCATGATCTCGTCGAAAAACCATCAGACTTCAGGGCTCCCCCTGTTCCTAAATAGAGTTATTTCACATACATCATTCCCAGGACCCACCATGCAAGCAGCACAAAGGATTGCTTTACTTCTTCAAACTGCACAAAGTTGAAACAATACTTGGCACTAGCCATGGTTCAGTTGGTAGCACTCCCTCACTCTCACATCCTGGATTCAAGTATAACTCCAGGGTGTGAACACCAAAATCAAGGCTGGAAAATCCAAGCAATGAAGAGGAGTGCTGTACTGTCTTTTGAACACAACATGAAACCAAAAGCATATCTGCCCTCTCAAAACAGACGTAAAAATTCAGAGGCTACATTTATCCCTCAATCAACATCGCACAGATTGTTTACACATTGCTTGTGGGAGCTTGCCATACATAAATTTCCTGTGCTTCAACAGTGCATATACTTCACAAAAACTTCATTGGCTGCAAGGGGCTTTGCTACTTTTTTCATTCATTCATATGGGCATTACTGGGCCAGTGTTTATTGCCCGTCCCTAATTATTCTTGACGGCAGTTAAGAGTCAACCATTTTGCTGCAGTCACATGTAGCACAGACTAGGTATGGACAGCACATTTCTTCTCTAAAGGACTTGAGTGAACCAGATGGCTTTTTATGACAATTGATCATTTCATGGTCAACACTAGACTGGTAATTCCAGCTTTACATTGAATTCAAATCTTACCATTTGCCATGGTAGGATCTGAACCCAGATCCCCAAAGCATTGTCCTGGGCCTCTGGATTACTAGCCCAGTGACAACATCATTATGCCACGTCTCCCCCAAGTGGTTGTGAAAGGCACTATACAGGTGCAAGTCTCTCTTTCAATTTGAGAACTGAAACGGTCGATAAATGATTATTTCAGCATCTGGAACAGGAACCTCGATGAGAGGTGGCCTGACCTGGCTGTACCACGAGCTCAAAGATAGACACTTTGAGCAGTATTTTCTGCATGCCCCATGTCATGTTTTGCGGCAGAGGCAGGCCACCAATGACCAGCTGCAGGATCTCCCAGTACAACCACCGTCAACAGGGTTTCCCATTCCTGGGAGACTTCAAACTCAAAATGCAACCAGAAGCCGTTTATTCCCTTTTCTTTTAGGATCGCAGAATCCCTACAGCGCAGGAGGCAGCCATTCAGCCCGTTGAGTCTGCACCAACTCTCTGACAGAGCATCTTACCTAGCTCCTCAACTAACTCCATTGGCTGTATTACTGTCTCTACATCAAAGCAGTCATTAAGTCTGCAATATTTTACTGACACACTAGCCTCGGATTGTGAGAACACTTCACTCTCTGAGCAAAGCCTGAACCGTGAGAATTTACCATCCCTTCTCTCATTCCCTTCTGCACCTCTACTTACCTTTAGCATCTGCTCATTCTCAGCTGCGAACAGAGACACCGAGCCAAACACCAGTTTGAACAGCTTGAGATAGAGGTTGGAGAGCTCAACATTGGAGCCCATTTCTGGAAGCCGGTCCAGAAGATATTCCACCAGAATTGTAGCGAATAGAGCTGAGGTAGAAGGGTTCGCCAAGAAGGAGTTGGCCACAATCTGCACAATTAATTAAAAGTAAATGAAACACAATGAACAATTCTAGGATTGGCATCTGATTCTATACTGATTTGCACTGTTGAAATATAATACAGATAATTCTGATCAACTTTAAATGTCCAGCTGTGAACTCATAAAATGACAGGTTAGTTTAGCAATCTCACATTGCAGAGCAGCACAGAACACATCTGGACACTGCTGAATGAACAGGTTGATAATAGCACTGAGAAACTTAGCAATAGCATTCATAGACCATTAGAGTCGAGATCCCAGTTGTCAACACTGACATTGGGTTTGCTACAGAGGTCAGTCAGCAGACTCTCAAACTAAAAGTTACCCAGGTCAGAGAGTGAAATTCAAGACTGCCCTTTATAAATGGCTAATGATGCACTTTAGGTGATCCAGCAACGTTGCCTTTGACCCATTTAGTTCTGGTAGACAGGGGAGCCAGTTAGCTGGATGACTTGTTCATGGTACAGAGTAACATCAACAGCACAGGTTCCATTCCCGTACCGGCTGAGGTTATTCATGATTTCTCAACCTTGCCTTTCACCTCGAGTTAAATCACCACCAGTCAGCTATGATCATCTGGAACTATGGCAACTTTACCTTCTGATAGACACCATCACAATCCACAATAGGTACACAACAGAACAAAAATAAGGGAATCACACAAACAGCTTCAGATAGAGGTTGGAACTGCCAAGCCACTTCATCAGATAGGTTTAAAGGTTTTAAAAAACAAACCTTTAAAACACAGATAACGAAGATAACCCATGAAGGAAACTGGATACATACTTAAAAATATAACAATTTCAGGGTTAGGGGAAAACAGCAGACAAGTGACGTCAACGTCCCAATACGTCAAGGTTCTTCCACTGGTCCCGTTGGACTTCCAAATGTTGGGACTCCAGTGTAATATTAGGCCTTGATTCAGCATTTCAGTGCACGAACCTACAATGTACCAACTCAGCCACTGCATGGGAACAGAAATCTGCACCTGAGTGTCAAGGGCTTGGTACTACCTGGGCTAAAAAAAAACTCCCAAGATTAAAACTTTATCTATATTTATAAAACAAATAACAACAAGTTCTCCACAAAATTACATTAGATCCAATTTTTTACATACAGATAAAAGATCAACCTGTAACATTAACTCTGTCTCGCTGCCTAGCCTGTTGAGCACTTTCTAGCATTTTCTGATTTCAAGTATCTGCAGCATTTTGTGGATTTAACCCCTTTTCCTGACATGACAATGTGATGCTTCATTTATGACTGGCTAAATCTTCATTAAACATGGAAACACCAGTCACCTGAAGTGCATAGTTCTTTGAAATCCTTTCAACCATGTATGGTACAGTCGTTTGGAATATCTCCTTAAATGTCAGGGGGTTCATCATGGTGAAAACACCAGCAAAATGTTCCAAAACCTCCTTCTCTTCCTTCATCCTCACCGTCTGGCAATTGGCCACCCGAATGTACGTTTGCCCATTCCCAGCGATCTGCACCTACGGCCAGAGATCAATTGAAATCATCACATGTTAACAGTAAGACCTGCTGGATTTCCCCATTTCCCCTCATCCTTTCCTTTGAACATGCCGCTCCTAACACATCCTTGAGTGGAACACATCGTACTGGCCTAGGATATAAAGCTGCACAGACTTTAAAAAGGTCCATTCATTACCGCAACCATATTGCATGTTTTATGGATCACGGAGGAATATGCCCAAGTTAAAAGATGTCCTGCATAATTATCATGCCAGAATTTTAAACATTTCAAGTGTTTTAATTGAAGCATTCGAAAAGCAGGTGGGTGTCCTTCTCAAATAACTTCCATCCAACAAAGATACCAAGATTCAACACCCAGCTGCCAGTCTCAAAGCACTAGTTCACATCATTCCTCAAGGACTTCCAGGTTGGAGATCAATCAACAGGGATGAACACCTGGAAGTATTTCAGAAAATGATTTGCATGGGGCAAAGAATCTCTATTATAAACAGGTCACAAACCACTTGGAATAAAAATACAAAAAATTCCATATTTTACACAGTCAAATACCTAGAATGATTTAAATACTAGTGTAAAATCCCATCATAATTGTAAAGGCCATTATATAACCTTAGCCTGGCAGGTTCCCTTAATATCAATTTATAAAGTATAATATTTCACATAGGGTGTCAACTGCAAATGAGAATACTGAAATCAGTACCTCTGGGAGTTGAGAAAATTACTTTTTGAGCAGTATGTTGCTATGATCCAGAATGCACTGCCAAAAAAGGATGTTGGAAGCAGACTCAATACTAATCTTCAAAAAGAAATTTGCTGTATATTTGAAAATGCAGGACCATGGGAAAGGGCAGAAGAGTGGAACTAATTGGATAAGAAAGAATTATCAAAGAATTGGCACAGGCACCAAGGGCCAAATGGCCTCATTCTGCACTGTGTCTTTCTGCAAAATCAGAGTCAGCCTTCACAATATCACTATTTACAGCAAAAATAGGCACGTGTTTCCACCTATTTTGAAAGCATGGGAGTGTGTGTGTGTGTGTGTGGGTGTGTGTGAGTGTGTGTGACTGAGTGAGTGTGTGTGTGAGAGAAATAGAGAGATGTAGGTCAGGTTTACAGCTGAAAAGCTTAATTCTACTCTGCCATTTATCTATCTCAAGTTGCTGATTGCAACCACATTTGGTGTTCAGATTTAGGATTTATTCACCAACGAGAAAACAGTCCTTTCAAAAAATTTAGCCCCAAGTAACGTAAAGAGAATGAGGCAGCTAACAAGGCAGAATTGTCTGCAAGTGACAGGTTGCCCAAGTGTGTGTGTGTGGGGGGGTGCAGGGAAGTATGTGTGTGGTGGTGGTGGTGGTAACCACCAATAGACATCAAAACATATAAAACATCGCTAAATCAAAGCAACTTTATCAAAGTTCATCAGTAATACTTCACCTGGTAAATATCCAAGGCCTGCATTGCATATTTAACCAGCTTGATGTAAATTTGCGTCTCTTTGGGCTGTAACTGCTTGTTGGGAATAAAGGATGCCTCTGAGAAATAGAAGAAATATTTTCAGACTGCACCTAATGTTCTCACAACCATGTTTTTTTCATAAACACAGCTCCAATGGCATAGAGCCCAAAACATATCAAACATTTTAACATAATAATTACTGCACATAGTTTCAAAAATGCTCATCAGCACCTCTCACTGACTTGTGATACAAATATTAACTGCACGATCTCTTGCTATTAGCGAAATGTTTAATTACGATGCTGACCTTCGTTCCTTCACCACTTTCCCCCCTACATTTGGATATTCAGGTCTGACAGCAAATGTCAGCTGAATCTTTCCAAACCTGCTTATTTGCAAGAATTAAACAGCAATGCCATTCAGTAAAGATCTGCATTTCTATCACACCTTTAATGGAGCAAAACCTGCTGCATGGGAGCGATTATTAAATAAAATATGAGCCACTTCAGGAAATTTTTTTTTATTCATTTATGGAACATGGGCATCGCTGGCTGGCCAACATTTATTACAACATCAGGTTAAATTCCAGAGGTTTATTTGGTAGCAAAATCCACTAGCTTTTGAAGCACTGCTCCTTCGTCAGGTGAGTGGGAGTTCTATTCACAAACAGGGCATATATAAAAGGCACACACTCAATTTACAAAATAATGGTTGGAATGCAAGTCTTTACAGGTAATCAAGAGTTGATTGACTTTAAGATTTGATTACCTGTGAAGACTCGCATTCCAACTATTATTTTGTAAACTGAGTTTGTGTCTTCATATGCCCTGTTTGTGAATTGAACTCCCACTCACCTGACGAAGGCCAGCGCTCCAAAAGCTAGTGGATTTTGCGACTAAATACACCTGTTGGACTTTAACATAGTATTGTGAGACTTCTTACTGTGTTTATCCCAGTCCAATGCCAGCATCTCCACATCAGCCCATCCCTAGTTGCCTTTGGAGGGCAGTTGAGAGTCAACCACATTGCTGTGGCACTGGTGTCACATGTAGTCCAGACTGTGTGAGGACAGCAGATTTCCTCTCCTAAAGGAAATCAGTGAACCTGATGAGATTTTCTGACAATCGGCAATGGTTTCATGGTCATCAGTAGATTCTTAATTCCAAATAGTTTTTTGGAAATTCAAATTCCACCGTGGAGGGATTCGAACCCGGGTCCCCAGAACATTAGCTGAGTTTCTGGATTAATAATCTAGAGATGATACCACAAGGCCATCGCCTCCCTGATATTAGGACAAGTAACCAAAAGCTTGGTCAGGGAGGTTAGTTTTAAGAAATGACAGGTGAAAAGTTGTGTGGGACGAATTCTGGAGTTTCAGGCCCAGACTACTGATGACACAGCTGTCAATGGTGCAGTATTTAAAATTGGGTATCTTCAAAATAAATGTATGATTTCTCAGAAACTTCAGCTGCTGCTGAAGCGTTTGGCGTAGCACTCGACGGAGGCAAAAAGCAAGAGAACAAGCAGCATCCAGCATCAATCTCTTACCTCCTGGCGCTTTGCACGAAGTTATGCCCCATGTAATTGTCTTCACACCACATACTAACGTCTTGACCAAGCTGCGACAGTCAGACACTTGGAAGGTCTGCTTCTCCTCTTTATCTTTGTCCCCGTGTTTATCCAAGACTGGTGGGGGGAGGGTGGGTGTTGGTGGGGCAGGAGGGGGAACAGATGACGTTGGAGTTGCTTGAGCCGCTGCCGCGATCGGGGCGTCTGTGGCCGTCAGCTCAGACTGAGGCTTGCATTTCTTAAAGATAGTGGACAACTGATATCGAGAAATGGTGTGAAACTTCAGTACAAAGACCTAGAGACAAGGCACATATAGGAAAGTGGAAATTTTGTTTTTTTCTCAGCAGACCACCCACCCCCATACACACACTAGCTTAGCTGTCATTTATTGGCAATCCCACCTCAGTGATAACTGATCGGCTCCATAAGTGAAAGGGAAAGTTACAACTTCAATCATTGCCTCAAAGACAGATGGTTCAATTCCAGGCTGCCAACTGGAGCCTAATCTTTACACACTTATACAGTTTAATTTATAAATACATGTTATAAATCTGCACTTCCAAACCCAACAACCAGTCTGTTCCTGTACTTAGGAACCCAAGTGAACAGATCCCAGTTAATGCCCACCACCCAATTTCTCAATTCCTCCCAAAACTAGGCAGCTGAAGTCAATGACATAGCACATGAGCAAGGAAAAGTAGGAAGGAAGTGAATCCTGCTGTTCTGCATTGAAACTCCAAGTTCACTATTGGACCTGGGCTCACCACACCCACTTTAAAATCAAACGTTCTTTCTCTCAGTATAATTTGCACTTGTTCATTTTAAGTTACATAGAGCAAGTTTATCTTCAGCAATCTGGGAAACAGGTTCGAGTTGTTTTAAGCCTAGGAGTTTCTCCAGCAGTATAAACTGAGGAGCAGGGACATGCAAAACTGAGCCTTTACGGCATCACTACTGGCAGAAGGTTGTAATTACAACATGACAAGTTTACACAGCCAGTTCCTACTGGAAATGTTTACACTGAGGATTTAGAAAACAGAAACGTTGACAGGACCTGTGTGTAGATGCAAAGTTTTAAATATCGCCCCAGTTGATCAATCCACAAAAAGATGCAGAGTGAAGGATAACAGCAAGTGGAAGGTAATACAGGGTAGGGACCACTGGACATAGGCAAATAATTCAATCCCCAGTTCAAAGTACTTGCTGGCCTGATTTTTCCTATTTCCATTATAAAACAGCACAGAACGCCAAACTTAGAAATACATAGTTAAAACAAAATCATTTTTTGTAAAAGTCAGAGCAATCCAACCCCGTACCTCCAACATTCTCATGAGAATATCTCTGCCATTTCCATTCTCCTGCTCGCTTTTTGAACGGATACAATCTACAAGATTCAATAGAAGCTTGCAAGACATTGTCTGGATGCTACTAGGCAGTGACTCGTCATCTATATTCTTTGCAAACAGCTGAACGGCGAGGGCCAGGTCATTCAGAGGAAGGTGCTGACGAACATGATGGACCAGGTCAGCCAGAGTGCTGTAGGCTAGAGGTCTGTTTCAAAAGAAAGTAAAAGACTTGACAACAGAATTACAATTTCCTGTACATAACGTCAACACAACTCTGACTGCAGCTTCTTATAAACTGGTAGACAAACAGAAACAGCCAGCTCAAACATAAGGGTTGGAATTGTTACCTTCTGCATTCTATCACTCTATGGTAGCTGAAGTTAAGTTTTAATAATTAGTTTACACAACCTGCATTCATGCAAGGAGGTAACAAGCCTTAGGATACTGCTTCATACATATGGCATGTAAAGCAATATAAATATAGATTTAAGTATGTATGAAATTTATACCCACTGGCACAATGAGCCATATGGCTTCCTATGTTATATACATTACGATTCTATAGATGGTTATATAATTTTATATATTTGTGTGAGAATGTTTAGTGATGGGGAGGAGAGAAATGAATCCTATGTTTCCAATTGATAGCATCCATTGTTATGTCATCCAAATGACCACTAAATTAGCATTTCATCACCATAAAGCCAGCAATAACAATCATGTTTTGAAAGTATCTGTGTTTAAGTTTTAAAGTTTATTTTATTAGCATCATAAGTCACTAGCGTTACATTAACACTGCAATGAACGTATTGTGAAAATCTCCCAGTCGTCGCACTCCGGTACCTGTTCGGGTACCCTGAGGGAGAATTTAGCATGGCTAATGCACCCTAACCAGCATATCTTTCAGACTGAGACAGGAAACTGGAACACCCAAAAGAAACCCACAAAGGCATGGGGAGAACATGCAAACTCCACACAGGCAGTGACCCAAGCCAGGAATTGAACCCGAGTCCCTGGCACTGTGATGCAACAGTGCTAACCATCATGCCGCCCTATCCATGTTTGGTAGCTCAATTTTGCTCATGACACACATGTAGGTCAGAAAGTAATACAACATAAAAAAGTCTATAAAAAATCTACAAAGAATACGCAGTGAAAGCCGGGTCACTAAACTTATTCAAAACTGATTTTTTTTTAAAAAAATGAATGGGCTGACATTTGACAGATGGGGTAAAATGTGACAAAATGTGAGCTTGTCCACTTTGGAAGAAAGAATAGAAAAGCAGTACATCATTTAAATGGAGAGAGATTGCAGAACTCTGCATCAGAGAGTGATTCTCGTATCCTCGTATATAAATCACAAAAACTTAAGAAGCAGGTACAGCAAGTGATTAGGTAAGCAAATTGAATGTTAGTGTTTGTGCCAGGGAATCAAGTATAGACATAGAGAAAGATCATTTTAGCTGTACAGGGCCATAGTGAGATCACATCTGGAGCGTGGTGTGCAACTTTGGTCTCCTTGCTTAAGATAGGATATAGTTGTATTAAGAAACTATTCACAGAATGTTCACTCAACTGCTTCCTGGAATGAAGGGGTTGGGCTATACCAACTAGAATTCAGAAGAATGAGAGGTGATCTTACTGAAACATACAATATCCTGAGGGGATTTGAAGGGTGGATGCTGAGAGAATATTTCAATGTTTGCAGAGTCTAGAAATAAGGAAAACAGTTTAAAAATTAGGGGTTTGCCACTTAAGACTGAGGAGGACTCCCCCTCCGATCCCCCCCCCCCCCGACCTCTTCCTCAGAGTCATTAGTCTTCAGAATTCTCTTTCCCAGGGAGTAGTGAGTACATTCAAGGCTGATTTAGACAGATTTTTGATTAACAAGGGAGTCAAGCATTATGAGAAGGCAGACGGGAAAATGGAGTTGAGGTCACAATTCAGAATAGCCATGATCTTATCAACTGTGGAGCAGACTCGAGCATCCAAATAGCCGACACCTGTTTCCAATTCATGTATCTTTATGTTCACTCAGAAATGAAGAGACATTTTACATCAGTTAAGTGCTTTTGAAGTGCAGTCACTGTTGCAATATAGGAAACACAGCAGCCTATTTGGACACAGCAAGCTCCCACAAACAGCAAAGTGATAACAACCAGATAAAGCTGTTTCAGCGATGCTGGAAGAGTGATAAATATTGGCCAAAACACCTGCTCCTCTTTTTGTGTCCACCTGAGGATGCATTTGAGGTCTTGGTTTAAATTCTCTTTCTACTGTTTTTTAAAGTTTCACAAGTATGCTGCAACGAAGTCGCAACACTCTGGCACCTGTTCGGGTGCACTGAGGGAGAATTTAGCATGACCAACGCACTGAAAAAGCACATCTTTCGGACAAGCAACATTCCCTCAATATTACACTAGTGTCAGCCTGAGGTTTTATTCTCTGGAGAACTTACAAACCTTTTGGTTCAAAGATCAGAGGACTACCAACCAAGCCACAGGGTACACTACACTGCCTTGCGGGTTAGCAGAACTGCCTGAAGTGCTAATATCCAATGCCTCAATTCTTCCTCTTTCCATTAAGTATATTTTAACTATGTCATGAGACTTTGAACTCTTTCTTTCAAAAATTCAAGTGATGGCAAATGGTTTACACAAAATAGGTCATATGGTAAAATTAGGAGGTGATAGTGTTGCAGTTAGATGCCCATAATAAGATTCCAAACACGCAGTTGGGGCAGCATGCTCACGATTATAACGTGTTGAGAAAGGTGAAAATGTACAAAACGTCAGCACTTAAGCAACAAAGTGGAATCCTCAATTACAGCAAATTTTAATGCAAAAGGCCATCTGCAGTCAAGTCGCTGGTAGCATTTTCTTTTTATGTGCAGGCGCTATTTAATTAAACGCCCCAGCATATTTCCAGTGCATCAGACTGATTGCCTACCTCAGCGTTTCACGAGCTGTGTACCCTGAGCCTATTAGCACAGATTCATCAAACAGCTTATCCATGCATGGAATGAATTCTGTAAAACAAATGATTGGTATTATGCAGAGAGCCACCAACTCTCCTCATTAATGCACGTATAAAACTAATTAAACATCATCAACTTTTCCCTTGTGAAACATTAACACAATTATATTATGCTAACATATTTACAGTGCTCCCACTGTCCAGCACGGTAGTAAATATCTAATTGCACAAAGTAAACACCAATTACCATGGTGGCCGATGATTAAGAGACTGGGGTCTCTCATCCAGAAGTTGAGAAGTTCACTTCATTGCTTGGAAGATAGAAAACAAATCTAAACAGATACCATAAATTCATGCCCACTGCCACATTATCGTGGAAGACAGCATTGCAGAGATGCGCCAATATTCTGGGTGATGGCAAGAGGATTTTAAGCTCAACAAGTCCAGCTATGCTAACACACTACAGCATCAAAAGCAGGAGACTGGCAGGAACACCATCAGCTGGGCTCCTGCACATATTCCAGCCATACACTCAGGAGGATGAGGAGCACAGCTAGGTCTTCAGCCTACTCAGAGACAACTGTGTGATAGGGTGGGAGAGTGGAGAAGTAGTAGTGAGAAAATAACTTGAAACAGGAATCTGTGCTCTCCCAGCTGAAACAATCAGCATCCCACACCATCAATTTTAACATTACTTCAGCACTTTCGCGCACACACTTTCAGGTGCACACAACACAAAAACTACGTACGGTTACGAAGGTCGGTGGTTAGAATGTGCTTGGCTGCGATTAGCAGTTCCTTCCGTAGATGGGCAGTTTCAGAAGGACAGTTAGTCAGCAGTTGTAACATTCCTTTCACCATCTGCTGTGAATACTTTCCAACCAAATCCTGGAAAAAGAAAAATAATTACATGCAGAATCTTTCTTACAAGTTTAAGACCCAAGTGCATTAGAAAGAAACATACCTGATAAATCCTTATGATGTAAGCAAGAAAGGACAATGTTTTAATCTGCGCAGCGATGAAGTCAGCGTACAGCTCCTTATTGTAAAGTTTATTTTGCCTGTGATAAAAAACACATCCTTTCAAACCCAAATCACCGGATTTCACAAATACAGACACTTCAATGAAACAAGAGGGGCACTAATTAATGCAGAGTAGATTAAAAAAAGGCTGCCTTTTAAACTAAATCTTAATAAGCAGAGACATATTGTGTATCCCTGCATAGTGTGATATTGAACTGGGACTGCTTCTTACTGTTTAAGAGACCAATCATACAGCTCAGTTTTAACATCTGCATTTTTAAAACTAATTCAAGCTTATTGACAACATTCGCAAAAGCCACACCAAACAACAATGTCAACACTTTTGTCAGTGAGACTTTCTATTTATTTCCCTCTTATCACAGGTCTTTGGGGAGAGGGTCCACCACCAATCCCTAACAGGTACCACTTGTGGTCTCAATGACTGGTGTGGCATACAATACCTTTCAGTACAAAAATGGGTAGCCCCATCAGTCAGCACAATGATATTCCAACTCCAAACAATGACAATTTCCATTGGGCTTGGTGGTGGAGGAGGTGGGGTGTTCTCACAAATATCTGTAAAATCTGCTTAGTTTAGATTGAATGCCTCATCAGGTTGAATACTGGATGTTTATATTGTTATTTATGAATACTTCTAATCATCACTGTTCAGGAATTATTCATGATAATCTTTATATTTTGGTGCACATGGGCTAAACTTTATTTTGACCAATGGAAATCTTTAATGTCCCAGAGAGAGAGTGTTACTGAAACGCAACTATTAGTTTAATGCACACAGCAACCAGTTTATATAGTTCACGTTCATATCTCACTGGCTCACAAAATGCAAACTCGTTAACTGCAAATCAATTGTAAACTGATTTGAATGATTTTGACCAAACTTAATATAAAAAAAAACAAGCTTCTCATCAACTACGAAGCCCAAATCTACAGGGCTCACTAACATTACAGAATACAACTCTCTCCAAAAGCTTCCACCTGCTTTGGTCTCCAAACAAGGTTTGTTTAGTCTTGGGCATGGAGGACTCTGAAAGCTTGCATTGACGTTTAGTAGAGTATCAGTCTTTCAATAGTTCCCACGCTCTGTTCAACACCAACAAAAGGATTCTGAAGCAGGCCGTACAATCAATCTCAGAAAAGTCATATGGATTCAAATGTTAATTCTCTCTCTCTATAGATACTGCCAGACCTGCTGAGCTTTTCCAGCATTTTCTATTTTTCATTACATAAAATGGTAAAATGAGTTACACTGGGGGGAGGGGGGGGGGGGCAACTGTTAGCAACAAGGAATAGAAAAGATACAGAGAGGGAGGACTAGAAGAGAAAATGTCTGAGTTCCTGATCAAAGGATCTCCAAAGCAGCAAAGGGTCCCAGTATTTTTCACATTTACACCTCCTGGGATAAAGACAGGTTAGTTTAACTGGCAGTAACTCTACAGTTGTCCTTACCAGGTACAGAGGTCTTCTGAACCATATGGAGTCACATCCGAGTTGTAGAGAGTCAGAGATATACAGCATGGAAACAGGCCCTTCTGTCCAATTCGTCCATGCTGACCAGGTTTCCTAAATTGAACTAGTCCCATTTGCCTGCATTTGGCCCATATCCCTCTAAACTGCTCCTATCATGTACCTGTTTTAAATGTTGCAATTGTATCGTACGAGCATACGAACCAGCAGGACATTATGATTGTCATAGAGCTTTTGGTATTTTATCAAACTATAAAAGATAATGCCAACACTGCGACCTTACAGTTTAAAGGTTTTCTGATGAAAAACCAAAATTGCTTGTTGGTCCAATCACCCCAGAGATTATATCCGGAGACTCCTTACTCTTATCATTAGGTGTTTTGATCCAAGGCCACTTTCCAAATTATATTAAACAAACGGTCAGACAGTAAATGAAAATTTGCACAGTGGCAATTGCTGTTTGCGGTTGACAGCACCACCCAGAGGAATAATGCTCACCTTGCTTGAGGTGTAATCTGCAGCATGATGGTGCTCATAATCAGGGGCACAAAATCAGATACAACATTGTGGATGCTCTGCTTGTACAGCTGAAACGAAACGGAAACATTTATAGATTCATTTAGACTAACACCAGCACCTGGCATTCATACTGTCAAAGAAAAAGAAAATTAGAGCACCGTGACAGGCCCTTCGGCCCTGCAAGCCTGCACCGACTGAACTAAAACCCCCTACCCTTCCTGGGACCACATCCGTCTGTTCCCATCCTATTCATACATTTGTCAAGACACCCCTCAAAAGTCACTATCGTATCTGCTGCCACTACCTCCCCCGGCAGCAAGTTCCAAGCATCCACCATCCCGTGTGTAAAAGGACTTCCCTCGTACATCTCCTTTAAACTTTGCCCCTCACGCTTAAATCTATGCCCCCTAGTAATTGACTCTTCCACCCTGGGAAAAAGCTTCTGACTATCCACTCTGTCCATGCCCCTCATAATTTTGTAGACTTCTATCAAGTCACCCCTCAACCTCCACCGTTCCAATGAGATATCATTCACAATTTTATTTTTTAAAATTTGTCCTCTGAGTCACTAGGCGCATTGAAAAATGGCCTCACTGATGGAATTCCGCCCCCAACACACCAAACGTTCAGACTTAGTCCTGCCAACCAGGAGAGGAACCCAACTCTCAGCCTCATACATCCAAAGATGTGCCAGTTAAGTTGATTGGCCGTGCAAAATCGACTTGAGCGTCAGGAGGATTAGGTATGGTAAATGAAGGTTATGGGGTTAGGGCCTGGGTTGGATTATGGTTGGTACAGACTTTATGGGATGAATGGCCTCCTTCTACGTTCTATTAATTTTTGAAAGCGTCAAAGTCAGCTTTACGTAGAGGGAGGAAAGGTGAACGATTCTCCCAAAAGTTTGCTGGTGAATGATAGTTGATTTGCCATCCAATGCAAACCCAACAGCATAGCATCTGTGGAATTTCCTGCCAGTGAAGCAGTTGAGCTATCTCATTGAATGTTTTTAAGACAAAGATAGATAAATTTTTGAATAGTGAAGGAATTAACGGTTAAGGTGAGCGGGCAGATAAGTGGAGCTGACTCCACGAAAAGATCAGCCATGATCTTATTGAATGGGAGAGTAGGCTTGAGGGGTAGACAGCTTACTCCTGCTCCTAATTTTTACATTCAGTGCTGGGTCATAACACAGCAAATGGACATCTACCGCCTGCTCCATCCATTCAGCATCACGGCTCACTGCTGCCTGCTCAAGGACAATGAGTGATAAGCAATAAGCACAGGCCTGGCCAACAATACGCAACCTCAAAAAGGAATTATATAAAGAATGTATTCCTGGAAGGAAGGAGAGCAACATTACCAGGAGTGGCTCTGCCAATGAGAAAGGTAACGTTGAAATCAATCCACCTTCACATGCATGCAACCGCCCCTCTTGAATTTATTTAGAAATAAAATAACCCTGCCTAAGGGGCCAATCAATTCCATAAGAGTTCCACGTACAGCACCACCATCCCCCATAAACAAATGAAGACTAGCTCACTTGAAAAGGCCACTAGATTTTTTGAGATTGCCACAGAAAGTGGGGTGGACCATTGATGCAGCATTGGAGGGTCGTTCACATGGGCAACGATTTCCTGTATGGAGAGAACAGCCTCTGCCCCGGGACTTTGTTCGGTCATTTACATTTCACAAATTGAGGGTAAGCAGTTAGAAGGCTGGAGCTGCTGTGAGGGCTGAGCCAAGACCAGCAGAATCATCCAGCAGCATGAGGGAAAAATGATCAAATACTCCTGCGATCAGACAAACAATAACACAGCTGCTGCACAGATCAGACCAGATCCACTCTCATTAAACATCTACCTTCCCAGGTTCCACTAATCCAGATTTTGGCCTCTTGATTCACTGACTGATTTAACCAGAATACTTCAACAGTTTAGCCACTGGAAAGGAGAAGGGAACTGTTGACCTATTATGGGGTATGGGTCAATCCTACATGTTTTGGAGAAGCCAGGGCACTGGCGAAAGCTATGCACAAGCACTCAGCTGGAAGCGCTGCATGAATCAAGGAAGGAGGGAGATAGGGGAAGAAAACAGAGTTTAAAAAAAACACAACTAACCACAGCATCCAGTTTTTCTGGTGGCAATCTGGATGCCGAACTGAATAAATCTATAGGCAGAACCTAACTGGTGCAATATCCCAATATTCAGAATCAAAAGAGGATTCCCACCACTTGGTAACAACACAGCGTAACAACTACCTGATACATGAGAACGACGATGATGGGAAGCTCAGCCAACACCTTCAGAGAGAGGAAGCCTTGAGGAATTATAGTATGCTGGAAGACACAAGTATTTTACACAAACACAAGGTCTTTCATTAATATAAGCAATTACAACAGTGATCTACTCATTTAGAAAGTATTTCCTACAAGGATTGTTTTGGAATGGTTGGTTGCCAATGCCTACTAAAAACTTAGTCCGCATGGTGGTACAGTGGTCAGCACTGCTGCCTCACGGCATTAGGGACTCGGGTTCAATTCCAGCCTCGAGTCACTATCTGTAGGCAGTCTGTATGTTCTCCCCGTGTCTGTGTGGGTTTCCTCTGGGTGCTCTGGTTTCTCCCAGAGTCCAAAGATGTGTGGGTTAGATGACTAGCCACGCTAAATTCTCAGGGGGATTAACAGGATAAATATGTGGGTTTCTGGGGATAGGGCCTGGGTGGGATTGTTGTCAGTGCAGACTCAATGGGCAGAATGTAGGGATTCTATGAAATAGCTACTCCCTTCATTTTGATGCAAGTAAACAGATTCATTATATTAAAATGAATCCAAATTAATTCCAAATTCACACACAAACTATTTTTTTCTAAAAAGAGCCTAGCAATCCACACGACCAACAATGCCAATTTACCTGAAATCTGTTTTTTGTTTTCTAAACACAGAGTAAGACTTCAATGATTTATTTCACACTCGACCTTTACATCCAGTGAAAGGGGGTGCTTCAACCCATCAGTCTGCATCTGAAGCGAGGCCTGTCATCAAAGGATGGAAGGACAAACGAACTTCCAACAGACCAACTTACCGTTCTGGATTCACTGTCCTCTCGCTCGGGATTAGTCTTAACTACGACCTGGGTGATCATGCCCACCATCTCCGGGGAAGGGACGGTGTTATCAGCGATTGCTTGGGGCTTGTCAAAGTATCGTGTCTAGGAGCAAGAGGAACGAAAAATGATTTAGTTTTTCCTTCTCCGCCACCTGACCCGCGCCCAGAGATGCGAAAGAATGATCCACAGCATGGTATACGTACCACGACTTTTGGGAGGTCATTATAAATCTTCTTCACAAAATCAAGGAAGTGATGAATCTGCAACGAAACAAGACACTGCATTAGGAAAATGCACACTTTACAGCCTTTGTTCATTAGACAGGGTCATTACAAAATTCAAACTGAACTAGTAACTTCTCAAAATCATTTAAAAAAGGCTCATTTTAACAAGCATTCAGAAACAATTGTCTTGAGATTCTCACTTGAACTTAAAGGCAGCTCAGTGCAATAAATTACATAAATTAATCACTTTTTATACTTTGTTTTTTTTTTAAAACTTCTGGTCTTTCAAGCAAGAGTACTTACTTCCTGTGTGATTGGTGGTCTGAATTGCTTATGTAATTCAATGATGATTCGGAGACAAATAAGTACATTCTCTTCATTTTCAACCTAAAGCCCAGGGAAATGGTGAAAGTAACATCACATTAAGCGTTTCCCCATTAACAGCGATTTAAATAAATAGTTTCAGAATCGTATTTCTTCTCAAGAGTAAAATACTTAAATAAATTCGGTTACAGACACCTTTTGGTAGATCTAGATTTAAAGGATACCCAAATGTCAGCTGAAGCTACGACTCCTTGCAAGAACATTCCACACAATGTGAGATTCTATCCAAGCTATTAACTGACTCCAATTTATTTCTAAATAGAGCACCTCCATTATTTCTCATCTTAAAAGTGTTGTGCCCCAAACCTACCTGGTGAATGATAGAATGCCCCCAACATTTGGTCTTGCATGTGTGGTACACCATGACTGTTGGCATGGAACCAAAGATAAGGGGGATAACGGGAACAGAGGTAGTCCATTCAAACACATAGGCATGCTGTGTCATTCTCGTTAAGTAAGACTGTTCTTTCCACCCCTAGGTACTCTATCTTTACTTGTACCCTTATTTTCCAATTAAGCATTCAGCTTACTTTTGAACACGTCAATTGGTTCACTGAGTACCTCTTTTGCATACCCAACAAGTAAACAAATTCAAACTAACTTAGGGACAAATTAAAAGGGGCAGCCCCCCAAAAAGGAAGGGGGGAATGGCCCAAAAAGAAACCAAAGTCCAAAAGAAATTTAAGACATTAAATTAAAATGTGATTGTAAGGGTCTATAACACACCCCAGCCCCTGCAGTGCCCAGCAGACATGGAAGGTGCCAACTGCGCCCGTGGACACCGCATGCTCCCTCTCCAGGGACACCAGTAAAACTCTCGCCTCTAATTCAGAAGATTTTGGACTTAAGGCTCAATCAAGAATTTGAGCACAAAAATCAAGCTTGACACTCCTACTGCAGTACTGAGGAAGTGCTACACTGTCATACACTCGGATACTGAGGTGGAATGTCAGGTGATACAGCAGGATATAGATATGTTGGTACATTGGGCAGATAGGTGGCAGATGGAATTTAATCCTGACAAATGCGAGGTGATGCATTTTGGAAGGAATAATGCAGAGAGGAGCTACGTGATATAAGGTAGACCGATTAGGAGTATAGAAATACAGAGGGACCTGGGAGTGCAGGTTCACAAGTCTATGAAGGTTGCGACACAAGTGGAGAAGGTTGTGAGGAAAGCTTATGGAATGCTAGCCTTTATAGCAAGGGGTATAGAGTATAGGAGCTGCCATCTAATGCTTCAGTTGTACAGAACGTTGGTTAGACTGCATTTGGAGTACTGCGTCAAGTTCTGGTCACCTTACTACCGGAAGGACGTGGAGACTCTGGAAAGGGTGCAGAGGAGGTTTACCAGGATGTTGCCTGGCATGGAAGGACTGAGTTACGAGGAAAGGTTGGAGAAACTGGGACTTTTCTCCTTGGAAAGACGGAGATTGAGGGGAGACATGATAGAGGTATATAAGATACTGAAGGAAATAGATAGAGTCAATAGTGAGAGCCTGCTCCCTAGACTGGGTACAATTACGAGAGGTCATGATCTAAGGGTGAGGGGGGAGAAGTATAATTTGGATGTGAGAGGAAGGTTCTTCACACAGAGGATCGTGGGGGTATGGAACGCGCTACCGAGTAGGGTGGTGGAGGCAGGAACGTTGGACTTGTTTAAGGTTTACTTAGATAGACACATGAGCGAAACAAGGATGGAGGGTTATAGTAGGGGGTTAAATAGGGTCAGAGCCTCGGGAGACACCGGAAATGCAGACTTATATGTTAACGTTTTTGTCTTTTTATTCCGCAGGTGGAGGTCCACCTTGTTGTCAAACAAGTGGCATGCACATGGTGGGTCGTGCGTGGGCTGCTCTTGGAGGTTCCGGGAGTGGCCTAGTACTTCGTGTCGGTGTGTGTGCTTGATCCTGGACTGGTAGACGGGCGCCGCAACAGCTCGGTGACTAGCACTGCTAGCTGTGCAGATACATGGATTTGGGCCCGTGTCCGTGGGAGTTTGCGCATTCTCCCTGTGGTTGCGTGGGTTTCCTCCGGGCGCTCCGGTTTCCTCCCACACCCCAAAGATGTGCTCTTAGGCTGATTGGTTTATCAAATTGACACTATTCTCCCCTGAATCTGGCTAAGTCAGGGGTTCCACTCGCAGACACGCAGGGCAGGGTAGGTGTAGGAGGATGCGGCGGCCTGGGCTCGTTGGGCCGAAGGGCCTGTTTCCCGTGCTGGGTTGTTCTTTGTTCTTGTTCTTTGTCAGAGGTGCCATTTTTCAGAGAAGACAGGAGGGCATTAAAAAAACGCATAACAACATAAAAAGATCAAGGATATCCCCAGTGTCCTGTCCAATATTTAGCTCCCAAACAACATCACAACAAAGCAGAAATTGTCAAGATGTGTGGGTTAGATTGATAAGCTATGCTAAATTAACCCTAGTGTCGGGGGATTAGCAGGGTAAATATGTGGGGTTACAGGAATAGGGCCTGGGTGAGATTGTGGTTGGTGCAGACTCTATGGGCTGGATGGCTTCCTTCTGCACTGTAAGGATTCTACGGATTCTATGTTGCAGTTGTGGGACTGTGCTATGTGCAAAAGGGCTGCTGCATTTCCTACATTACAATAGTGATCATACTTGGAAAAAAGATTTCATTGGCAAAAAAACCTGTTTAGGATGTCCTGTGATCACAAAAGGCACTATATACGCAATTCATTTCTTTTGCAACTTGGAGTTCACGGCTTTCTGAGGCAGAGCTCCACATTTTTAAACATTTGTGTTAAGATGATGTTCTTAAGACTTTTTGCTTTGACATCAACTGAACTTAAACGTGAAGACCAAATTCCTTTGTTTCAAATAGCCCCTCCTTGAAAAACGAATCAGTCTCTACCCACCTTCTATTAATTCAGACTCCTGGGATGAGAAGATTGACCTACGAGAAAAGGCTTAGGAGGCAAGGCCTATATTCCCTAGAACTGAGAAGAACGAGAGGTGATCGAATTGAACTATATAAAGTTCTTAAGGGATTTCAGGAGAGCAACTCCCCTGGCTAAAGAATCTGGAACCAGAGCGCACAACCTCAGATTAACAGATTGGAGATGAGGGAAAAACTATTTCACTTGAAAGGGTTCAATTTTTTGGAACTCTCCACCTCAAACAGCTGTAAAGATGCTCAGTGGTTGCTCATATTCAAGACAGAGGTTGATAGATTTTCTTTTTTTTAAGGTACCAGGAGGTATTGGGAACTGATATGGGAATGGTGCAGGGAGGTGAAGTGGAGGTAAGAACATAAGAACTAGGAGTAGACCATTCAGCCTATGGGGTCTGCTCAACCTTCTAATAAGATTATTAAAGATAAGATCTGACTATGGCTTTAACTTCATTTTTCAGCCTGCACACCCCCACATCTCCTCATCAAAAAAAAACCTTTGATTCACGTGAAGCTAAATAATCAGTCCAACTCAGCTTTGAATATATTTAATCACCCACTTTCCACTGGTCTCTACGTAAGAGAATTCCATAGATGAGCATTCCTCAGATAAGAAATCCTTTCCCATCTCCACATTAAATGGGAGTCTCCATTATTTTGAAACTGTACCCATCTCCTACCACCCCTTCCCAAGATCCAGAGGAAATATCCCTTTTGCAGCTACGCTTCAAGCTCACTCAGAAACTTGTGGTCTAGTAAGATCACTTGTCATTAGCATCGCAAGCTTGAGAGACTGAATGGCCGCTTCCAGCTCCTTTTGCCGTGTTAGATTGGAGAAATGAATTCAGTTATGTGCAAGTTGAAACTCAGCATCAACAATTCTGAAAGAATCCCAGGATTATAAGGCTAAACATTAGACATTTAGGCACTAGATTAGAAATTGCATATTCAGCTACTGCCAGGAGGTTAAAAGTGCACAGAAGTTAAAACTGAGAAAAAAAATTGGGGAACTTACCTCTAAAAACCTAAACATCACAGACAAAATATTTTTTGTGTGGGAACGCAAATGCTCATTTGTTGGAATTCTGTGGATGATTTCAAGGACAAGCTTCCGAACTTGCTAGAAATATACAAGTTAGCAAAGAAATTAATTATTAGAACAAAACATACTGGTTTTATTGCATTCAAATACGCTTTATAAAAATTACAACTATTACGGCATAGCATGGATTTTTACAAAATAAAATAGGATTGCCTGAAAAGGTTCTGAACAAATTGCTACATCTGCACTGGTTATTGGCGAGACCACACCTTGCATGCAGTTTTGGTCTCCATATTTGCACTGCCCAAGAGGCAGTTCAGACAAGGTTCACTGGCTTGATTCCTGGGATGAAGGGCAAAGGGTGAGCAGGTTGGTCAGTTACTCATGACCAGAACTCTCCGGTCATGCATGCCCCCGCACTGTGGCTGTCAGCAAAAATGGAGAATTTGGCGCTCAGCCAAATCTCCGTTCACTGCAGCAAGCACTGGAGAATCCCAGCAGCAGGCGAAGTCAGAGGATTCCAGCCACTGTCATTTAGAATAATGAGAGATGATCTCATTGAAACGTAAAATATTCAGGGGGCTTGACTGTTAGGTTATTTAGTGTCACAAGTTGGCTTACATTAACACTGCGATGAAGTTCCTGTGAAAATTCCCTAGTCACCACACTCCGGCGCCTGTTCGGGTACACTGAGGGAGAACTTAGCATGGCCAATGCACCTAACCAGCTCATCTTTTGGACTGTGGGAGGAAACAGGAGCACCCAGAGGAAACCCACGCAGACACAGGAAAAACGAGCCGGGAATCGGACCCAGGTCCCTGGCGCTGTGAGGCAGCTATGCTAGCCGCTGTGCCAATGTTTCTCCTGCTGGGCAATCAAGAATTAGGGGGGCACTGTTTAAAAATAAGGGAATTCCCATTTAAAGCCGAGATGAGGAGAAACATCTTCTTCCAAAGGCTCACTCATGTTTGGAATTCCCTTTCACAGAGAGCAGTGGAAAGTGAGTCATTGAATATATTCATGGCTGAGTTAGACTTATTTTTGATCAACAAGGGATAGTGGGAGCATACAGGAAAGTGGAGTTAAGACCATAATCAGATCAACCACAATTTTATTGAATGGCAGAGCATCCTAGACGAGGCAAATGGCCTAATTTTTTTATATATTAATTCGTGGGATATGGGCTGCACTGGCAAGGCCGGCATTTATTGCCCTTGCCCCAAGTAACAAGGTGAAGGTGAGATGCCTTCTTGAACCACTATAGTGCATGTGGTGGTGTTGTTAGGGATGGAGCTCCAGGATTTTGACCCAGCAACATTGAAGGGATGGTGTTGTAGTTCCTAGTAAGGATGGCGTGTGCCTTGGAGGGGAACTTCCAGGTAAAGGTATTCCCATGCACCTTCTACTTTTCTTATTTTAGATGGTGCTGGTCGTGAATTTGAAAGGTGATGTCGAAGGATCCTCAGTGAGTTCCTGCAGTGCATCTTGTAGATGGCACGCACTGCTGCTACTGTGCATAGGGGGCGGAGGGAGTGAATGTTTGTGGATGGGATATCAATCAAGCGGACTGCTTTATCCTAGATGGTATCAAGCTTGAGAGTGTTAGAGCTGCACTCACTCAGGCAAGGGTGATGTTATGAAATTGTGCAACAATTTTTTGACTGCAAATGCAGATTGCTGGCCATTTAAAACAAGTCAGAAAGGACAGTTCATGCAAAAATTCACAAAGGAAAAATCTTCTGCACAGGACGTAAAATTAATTCTACAAACTGAACAAGAAACAGCTGGATCTTAAAGAAATCGATTTTATAGATGTCATTCTACAGCCAAAACATAAATCAATTTAACAAGTTTCTCATGTACGCAGTTATTGAATGTTATTACACAGGGGCAATAGTGAAATTTGGCAGCAACATCAGGGTCTTGCACAGTGAAACACACAAGAGGTTAAAAGCTATAGATCTAAAATAAGCAGCCCAGCAATAACTACACTATTATTTGGACAACAGTACAAGACAAGTTGCGACAGCTCAAAGGCAATGGTCAACATACAGGAGGCAGCCATTTGGCACATCCTGCCGATGCACTCCTGGAAAGAGCTATCTAATTAGTCACACTCGCTCCCTCTTTCTCCACAACCCCACAAATATCTGCCTTTCAACTGTTTATCCAATCCCCTTTTGCAAATCGTGTTACCAACATCCCCTCAGGCAGAGCATTCCGCATCATAACTTGCTGTCTAAAAATATAACTCATTTTCCATCCCAATAACCTTTTGCCAATAGTCTTAGATCAGTGCCTTCTGGTTCCTGGCCACTATTGCAAAAAATGTTTCGCTGTGACAACTATTCATAGACTATGAAAGTTGATATGGAGTATATATTTTTAAAATGCATATAAAGCCAAATGAATTGCGAGCTCGAATAGTTCAATTCTTTATGCTGTTAAAACTAGAGGAAGGAGAAAAAAAATGATGTTCGCTGGCAGTGAGGGGAATCTGTGGTTAACGCATTAATTTACTTTGCAGAAGTTATTGTAAATGCTTGATTGCCATTGTAAAGCACAGAGCAACTGCTTTGACCTTGCATCAACCTGAACCGAGACTCTGGCATGCAACTAGGTGCAGTCATGCATTACAACTGCTCACTGGGACCTAAAGCAAGGAGCTCAGTCAAATCCTGCGCAATAATGCTGGAATTCTAAACAAACTCATTAAGTATACCACTAATTACTGTCAAAATCTATCATATAAAGATGAGCAGTTGCTGCCCGACTGATTGGTGAGCTGAAGTTTATTAAGCCCTATCTACAGGTGGCTCGCCCTGATTGAAAAAACTAAATAATTCTCATACAAATCATTAATGCACAGTTGGTGGCTTAAACAAAAGAGAATGGTGCAAACTTTCATTTATCCATGTTATTACCTTTACACGAGTCATCTGTTTGGCCAAAAGGGCTGAAATATACAGTGGCTGGGGTGGAGATGATATTTCTTAATGGGAAAAAAAAGTTTGTTTCTTGTGATGAATACCCACAATAAAGAAAAAGCAACTGAATGAAGCACTTCTGAGTCAGTCACCTGGGGAGGCGAAACATGCATGGCACCTCCATCACATACCTGGGCAGATTTTTCCTGAAGGAACTGCACTTCTCCATCTTGCAGGAATGTGAGAAAACGGGGAATGATGTGTTCCAGGAAAGTTGAGTATTGTGGTGAAGTTGTGACGTTCTAAAAGCAAGGGATATTACAGATGTTATTTATAGTCTACAAGAAAATCTCAAAGAATAATAAACCCAAGATTGCAACTCTTCAAAGCGCAATATTAAAGAGTCCAAAATTCTCAACAGCACCAACCCCACTGAAGGAAATGAATCATTGTGTTACTTTCTCTTTGAGCAATGAATGTTGAATTGCAAGTAATGCATTTGCACAGCTCCCCAGCTTAAATTTCATTCTGGCGGAAGCTAAAACATTACAATGCACATGGAAATATCAATACCACCCAAAACTATGTTCTTAAGATGCATAATTCACAGAAGCAACCCAAGTTTACAGCTGACTTCTGTTAACACAGGCAGAATAGCGCACAATGGTGTTTGCACAGTTTAATCAATAAAGGAATTTAATAGAAACTTCTTTAACCTGTGAGTGGTCAGAATGTGGAACTCTCAGTCAAAGGGAGCAGTTGAGGTGAAGGTATGGATTCATTTGAGAGAAAACTAACACAACATAAGAACATAAAAAGTAGGAGCAGGAGTAGGCCATCTAGCCCTTCGAGCCTGCCCCGCCATTCAATAAGATCATGGCTGATCTGAAGTGGCTCAGTTCCACTTTCCCGCTTTCTCCCCATAACCCTTAATTCCCTTGCCTACCAAAAACCTATCTACCCATGACTTAAATATATTTAGCGAGGTAGCCTCCACCACTTCAACGGACAGAGAATTCCAGAGATTCACCACCCTTTGAGTGAAGAAGTTCCTCCTCAAAGCCATTCTAAACCACTCCCCCAACCCCCACCCCCCTTATCTTGAGGCTGTGCCCTCTAGTCCTGTTGTCTTTTCTGATAAACTAGATAAACACATCAGGGAGACAGAAACTGAAGGACATACTACAGGGGAGACGATAATCTAGTGGTATTATCGCTGGACGATCAATCCAGAAACTCAGCTAATGTTCTGGGGACCCGGATACGAATCCTGCCACAGCAGATGATGGAATTTGAATTCAGTAAGAAAACAAAATCTGGAATTAAGAATCTACTGAACATTGTGAAACAGTCGGCATGGTGGCACAGTACTTAGCACTGTTCAATTCTGGCCTCGGGTCACTGTGTGTGGAGTTTGCACATTCTCCCCATGTCTGCATGGATTTCCTCGAGGTACTCCAGTTTCCTCCCACAGTCCAAAGATGTGCAAAGGCTAAATTGGTCAGTGTCAGTGGGATTAGCAGGGTAAATATATGGGGTTACGGGAAAAGGGGCTGGGTGGGATTGTGGTCAGGACAGACTCAATAGGCCGAATGGTCTCCTCTGCACTGTAGGGATTCTATGGATACCATACCATTGGCAATTGTTGGAAAAATCCATCTGGTTCACCAATATCCTTCAGGGAAAGGAAATCTGCCATCCTTACATGGTCTAGTCTACGTGTGACTTCAGATCCACAGCAATGCAGTTGACTCTCAGTTGTCCTACAGCAACTAAGGATGTGCAATAAATGCTGTGATATGGAGATGCCAGCATTGGACTGGGGTAAGCACAGTAAGAAGTCTCACAACACCAGGTTAAAGTCCAACAGGTTTATCTGGTAGCACAAGCTTTCAGAGTGTCACTCCTTCTTCAGGTGAGTGAGGAGTTGTGTTTGCAATCAGGGCATATATGGACACAAACTCAATTTCCAAGATAATGGTTGGAATGCGAGTCTTTACAGGTAATCAAGTCTTAAAGGCACAGACAATGTAAGTAGAGACAGAGGGTTAAGCACAAGTTAAAGAGGTGTGTATTGTCTCCAATCAGGACAGTTAGTGAGATTTTGCAAGCCCAGGCAAGTCATGGGGGTTACAGATAATGGGACATGAACCCCGGATCCCGGTTGAGGTGGAACTTGGCTATCAGTCTCTGTTCAGCGATTGTGCGTTGTCGTGTGTCATGAAGACCACCTTGGAGAACACTTACCTGAAGATCAGAGGCTGAATGCCATTGACTGCTGATATGTTCCCCAACAGGAACAGAACACTCCCGCCCGGTGATTGTCGAGCAGTGTTCATTCATCCATTGTCATAGCGTCGGCATGTTCTCCCCAATATACCATGCTTCAGAACATTCTTTCCTGCAGCGTATCAGTAGACAATGTTGGCAGAGTCGCAAGAGTATGTACCGTGAATCTGGGTGGATGGTGTTCTCACGCGAGATGATGACATCCATGTCAATGATCTGGCGTGTCTTGCAGAGGTTGCTGTGGCAAGGTTGTGGGGTGTCATGGTCACTCTTCTCCTGAACCTTAATCTCTTAGCCATCTTTAACCTGTGCTTAACCCTCTCTCTACTCACATTGTCTGTGCCTTTAAGACTTGATTACCTGTAAAGATTCGCATTCCAACCATTATCTTGGAAATTGAGTTGGTGTCCATATATACCCTGTTTGTGAACACAATTCCTCACTTACCTGAAGGAGGAGTGACACTCCGAAAGCTTGTGCTACCAAATAAACATATTGGACTTTAACCTGGTGTTTTGAGACTTCTTACAATAAATGCTGACCAACCAGTGATGCCCACGTCCCATGAATGAAGTTTTAAAAAATTAATGGGACTAGATGAAGAGGCATGGGAGGAAGCTTGTGTGGAGCGTCAACACTGGCATGGCCCAGTTCAGGCTGAATGGTCAGTCTCTGAGCTGTAGGTACAAAGGAACTCCAGTTTGCTTCCTCACTTTAACCAGGAATTTTAAACACTATCATAAAACAATATATTAAATTCAGGAGGATCACAGACAAAATGATTTTTCAAGACCAACAATGGAAACTTACTTCAAAATTTTCACTGACTTCTTGCATCATTTTCAATTTGGTTTCATCAGCTGCAAAAAAAAATTAAACAGAAATCGCTTAGGACTGAAAATAACAGTCGACTTAGTTTCCAACTATATGGTATGACAGAAGCAATCAGATCTTATCAGTTTTACTAACATCGCCCAAAACAGAAGGCAGCTTCACAATCATACCAATACATTCACACTGACACCCGCAGACAAGGACATACTCACTTTCATGCACGCACACATGCAGAGCCACCTTCTAAAATATTCAGCAGGGCTCTAGCAGTTTGTCTCCATCATTTTGCTTCTGTTTTGTTTCATTCTGTTAATGATCATAAACAGCTATCATTCTTTTCTTAAATGAAGCAGTGTATTTCTCAATGTTCTAATTTGAATCCCATTTAACTCCACTCCCTAAGGCTCTTTTTAAAAAAAAGTCTTGGCCTTAGAAATAGTGGCCAGCGCCATTGTGCAAAATCTTTATAAATCAGCAGTGAGACCTCAGCAGGCATGTCTAATTTTAGGAAGGATGACAAGGCCTTGGTGAGGCTGGAGAGGGAAAATTACTAGAATGATATCAGGCTTGAGTGGCTTCAATTATGTGGAGAACTGGAGAAGCTGGGACTGCTCTCATTAGAGCAGGGATGTTAAGACAGATGCTAACAGAAGTGTTTCAGATCAAGCGAGGTTAACAACGGACAAACTGTTTCCATTGTAGAAGGATCAGTAACCAGAGGACTGAAGTGGCCAAATAGCGTTTCTTTTTTAAATCCAGCATCCCATGATATTGGGAATACCCTGCTTGAATGGGCAGTGGAAGCAAATTCAACAGTAACTTTCAAAAGAATTACTCATTAGACCCACTCCTCAGGAGAAAAATTTGCAGGGCAATGAGTGAAGAACTGAGGAGTGGGACTAATGAGTAACTCTTCCAAACAGGAATGATGGGCCAAAGGATCTCAAAGAAAATCACAGCACAGGAACAGGCCCTTCAGTCCTCCCAGCCTGCACCAACCATGTTGCCCAACTCAACCAAAACCCTTCTATTCTCAACTCATTCATGTACTTGTCAAGAGGCCCCTTAAAAGTCACTACCTTATCTGCTTTCACTATCCACCGTGTGCTGCAAGATTCTATAATTTCATATTCAAATATTCCAGGATAAATCAGCACTATGACATCACAGGCAAAGTATGTGTATTCGAGCTGCTCAGCTGCAAACTACACTTTGGAATTAATCCAAATTGCAGAGCCAGTGATCCCCAATGTAAATGTCAAGACATTTGCATTTCTTCCTCGTAACTGCACAAAAAATTCCTTTAAACATTAGGACCACGTGCCATGGTGATGCTCCCCCGCTTTAATAACTGTAACTCTGAAGTACAAATGCTATAGCGGTTACAACTGAAGACACTTCAAATTAACCAGTTTGCCAAAATCTTCCACGCGATATCAAACATACAGGTGAAATGCAGTTAGAAACAGAAAATCACAAGTAAACAGTATATCCCCATCAGAGCCAAATCCAGAGTCCAGCAGCCCTCCAGTACGGCTCAAAATATCCGACACCGACTCATTAGAGTTACAGAGCTGGAAGTTAAACCTCTGAGTTACAAAACATAAAACTTCACCAGTTCCCATCCCTTCCAAATTATAACAAACCTCACACTATTATCCTTTCCATCATTCAATCACTCCACCCCTCTACAAGCTGCTCCCATTTGTCCTTTTCCAGCTCTCTTTTTCACTCGCCCTGTTTTGCTTCAAATCTCAAATGTCACCCAGTTCTCAAAAAGGCAGTTGGCCTGAACCGCTAATGGTGTTGCTGCTTAATTTGCTGACTATTTTCCAGTATCCTCTGCTTTTATTGTATGAAAGAAACCAACAGCAATTTCAGAGACCAGACTGCCAAAGGAAAACTGGTCCAATTTCTGATAGATCACTGCAGTGGCCTCTCTATGAATTTTTTTTTAATTCAAAAGGACTAACTTTACTGACTTGTACCTGACATGCTGGGGCAAAGATGGCCGGTGCAGCCCAATGACTACAGCTCAATTCATTGACACTTTCACAACGTTGACACAGCACATCCCATCATGACAAGATGGCATTATTAGAACATTTAAAACAAAAAGTCATGAATAAATCAAATTAAACAGAAAACTACAAAATGGACTTATTTCTTTACTGGCCATTGTTTTCTCCAGTCACTGACACAAACACTGATGTTCAATCTTGTCAAATCCCCCCTAACACTGCACATGATTTTTTATCACAACAAATTACCAACTAAACCAGGCACTTTCTCTATATCAAGGACACAGAAGTAACAACAGATTTCCACAGGTTAAGATTTCTCATGCATGGAAGCCAGGGATCAGTGGCATACTACAGGGATCCATGCTGGGCCCCCTATTGTTCATCATTTATATAAATGACATAGATGACTACTTGGGGTGGTGGGGGTGGTAGGATAAGTAAGTTTGCCAATGATACAAAAATTGGCTGGGTGGTTAACAGTGAGGTTGAGCGTCAGGAGTTACAGAAAGATAATAGATGAGACGGTCAAATCGGTGGGTAAGTGGCAGATAGAATTTAACCCTGAGAAGTGTGAGGTGATATACTTTGAAAGGAGTAATTTAACAAGGAAGTATACTATGAAACATCTGATACTGGGAAGGGATCTTGGTGTGTTTGTCCATAGATCTCTTGAGGTGGAAATAGGGTGGTGAAAAAGACATATGGCACACTCGCCTTTATCAATTGGGGTATAGATTACAAAAGCAGGAAGGCCACGATGGAATAGCATAGAACTTCGGTGAGGCTACAGCTAGGGTACTACATGCAGATCTGCTCACCACATTATAGGAAGGACGTGAACTCACTGGAGGGAGTGCAAAGGAGATTCACCAGATGCTGCCTGGGCTGGAACAGTTCAATTATGAAGAGATGTTGGATAGGCTTGGGTTGTTTTCTCTGGAGCAGAAAAGACTCGGGGACAACCTAATTGAAGTGTTCAAGATTATGAGGGTCATGGACAGGGTGGATAGGGAACAGCTGTTCTCCTTCGTTGAAGGATCAGTTAGAAGAGGACATAATTTAAAAGTGACGGGTGGGAGATTTGGGGGGGATTTAAGGAAAACTTATTTTACCCAGAGGGTGGAAGTGGGAGACTGGTGGAGGCAGGATGCCTCACATCATTTAAGAAGTACTGGGATAAGCACTTGGCATATCATGACATTCAGGGCTGTAGGCCAAGTGCTGGCAAGTGGGATTAGGTGGGCAGGTCAGGGCCTTTCCTGCGTCAGTGCAGACTCGATGAGCCAAAGGGCCTCTTCTGCACTGTAGAATTCTGTTTCACAATTATAAACCCAGCTCTTTAAAAACTTCACAGATAAATTTGGAGCGGCACAGTAGCACAGTAGTTAGCACTGCTGTTTCACAGCTCCATGGACCTGGGTTCGATTCCCAGCTTGGGTCACTGTCTGTGTGGAGTTTGCACATTCTCCTTGTGTCTGTGTGGGTTTCCTCTGGGTGCTCCGGTTTCCTCCCACAGTCCAAAGATGTGCAGGTTAGGTTGATTGGCCATGCTAAAAATTGCCCTTAGTGTCCTAAGATGTCTAGGTTAGAGGGATTATTGGGTAAATTTGTGGGGATATGGGGTTAGGGCCTGGGTGGGATTGTGGTCGGTGCAGACTCAATGGGCCAAATGGACTCTTTCTGTATTGTTACGTTTCTACTTCTATTAACCTGTACTGGTGTCAATTATGGCTCAGTAAACAGCACTTATCCCTGAGTCAGCAGATTATGGATTCAAGTCCCACTCCAGATATTGAAGTATAAAATTTAGGCTGAGACGTCCAGTGCAACTGCTGAGATAGTTCTGCAGTGCCAGAAGTGCTGCCTTTCTGGCAAGATGTTAAACTGAGGCAGATCCCACCTGCTAGATATCAAAGATCCCAAAGCTTCGTTTCAAAATAAAACAAATTCGCTTTTAATGTAGCAGTCAGGTACAAATTTTTTTTCAATTGTTCTAGAAAATCTAGAAAAGACAACAGGGAGCGAGTTTTGCCACACCTGCAGCTACATTAAACCCAACACTCCTTAGAAAGTATACACTAGTCTTGGACAGATGTGGCACAGATTTGACAGACCGCTAACACAATTTCAAGGATTAGATCATAAGAGATGGAATAACTGTATTTCACAGAAAATCAAGGATGATTTGATCGCAGCTTTTAGCGTTTTGCAAAGGGACTGAAAGGACAAATGGAGAAACTGGGGTGTGTGGGGGGGTGCGAGGAGGGAGGAGGGAGCAGGGAGCAGGGAGCAGGGGTGCGGAGAGAAGAGAGGGGGAAAGCATGGTTAGGGGCATTAAGGGATGCAGATGTAGAGTGTTAAGATAAAGATCATCCATAGTGTAATTCTATGGCAGGAAAGGCTCAGAGACTGAATGTTCCTAGATACCAACAGCAGGGCAATTCTTCCCCCCATCCCTGCCAATATCCATCATTCAACCAACATCACCAAAGCTGATCATTGTCTCATGTATTGTTTGCGAATTAAATCAGCAGTTTATTATTTAATTGATGATTAATTTATTTTGAAAACAATTTGCTTTTATGGTGTGTGGACTCAGTATCAAAGGCTGCCCACATGCTTTCTGAATGTAACTACCCCAGTTAATGATTCAGTGCCAGTTTGGGGGACTCACTGAGACAGCAGAGCAAACTCCTTGGGAAAGCCAAAATAAAAGCAGCAAATGCTACAAATACTCAGCAGGTCAGGCAGATCCCATGGAAGCAAGGAATGTGGGGTTAACGTTAATGGTCAATGGCCATGCATTAGAATTTGGGGGTATTACGGATAAATACTTCTCAATTTACAGACATAACTGGGTTTCAAAGTAAATGAAACAAATAAATGACATTTTATTCCAAGTTGCAAATGTTTCAAATTATGAAACCTGTCAGGAGGAAGGGAGTCAGGGGAATAAAAAAGTCTGTGCTTCGCTGTACAGAAAACAATTAAATAACAGAACTGATAATACTGCAAGGCACAATGAAGGAATGACAAAAGAAATTAAAAGATGCATCAGAGGCCCAGAGGAAGTATAAATAGTTACAGCAGAATAGCAGAGGTGGAGGGAAGCTGGGCTGGCTTTGGAGTACAGCAGGAGACAGTGATGGGGGGACCCAGGAGTGCACAGCAAAGGCAGGCAGAGCGTAGCTGGCAGCACATAGTACTGGAACACGACAGTGCCAATAATCTATTCTAATGATGTGCAGGAAACCGCAGCACGACATCAATAAGGATATATGTGACCTGTGGGAAGATGGTGGAGCTCACTGGGGCAGAGATAGCAGTGTTCTCTTCTGTGGGAACTGGGTTTGTACCCCACTCTTAACTGCTGGCTGTCATCATCCAGAGACCGGCTGTGGTGTGAGATTAGAAGCACACAGACCAGCTTTGGTGTGGGACTGGAGTCACAGAGAGACCGGCTAGGACAGCACAGTGGTTAGCACTTCTGCCTCACAGTGCTGGGGACCCGGGTTTGATTGTTGGTTTGGGTCACTGTCTGTGTGGGATTTGCACATGCTCACTGTATCTGTGTGGGTTTCCTCCTGGTGCTCTGGTTTCCCCCCACAGTCCAAAGGTGTGCTGGTTAAGTGAACTGGTCATGATAAATTCTCCCTCAGTATACACGAACATGCGCCGGACTGTAGCAACTAGGGGATTTTCACAGCTTTGCAGTGTCAATGTCTACTTGTGACTAATAAACTTTGACCTTACTTTGGTGTGGGGCTGGAGTCACACAGAGGCCAGAGCAATTAATGATAGGTTTCCTTCTCTAAATGACATCACCGAACTAATCAGATTTTCGACGACAACTCAACATGGCCACTTGCACCCATACCAACTCTTTTCATTCACAATCTCTTTTAAAGCAAATTAAAGTTCACAAACTGCCAGGATACAAGTTAAATACTCGTCCAATAATTGAGAGATTAATAGAGATACCATGCTTATTACACGAATGTAGAATTACAATCATCCTCTTCAGATTTGAATCTTATCGATTTGCCCAATGTTGCAAATGTTGGAACAGATTTCCCCTGCTCCCTTTAGATCTTACTGCTGCAACCCCGCACCCCACACCATCCTCGGCCACAGCCCCCCACTGTCCCCACCCGTACATCCAACACCTACACCCATTCCAGAGTCTGTCCGGAGATGTCTTCTCAGACCTGAACTGGTCACCAGTTGACTGCCTGGATGACTTGACCCCAGGATTTCCTGTCCAGCATCAGTGGGGACTTATCCAGCGTCATTTTGGGGAAATCAGTCTGGTACGGTTCGAATTGCAGTTTCACAATGATGAAAGCCCCAAGGTGAAAAAAAACATGGCTGCAGTTTGCTTGGCACAACCTGCTTCGAAATGCTACTCAAAGAGTTTAGATCATGTTTTAAATGAAATCCAAGCTGACAAATTCCAGTGCCTGGCAGAGGGAGTGCCACCATGTCTGATATGCCATCTTTCAGACAACAGTTAAAGAAAGACTGCCCTCCAAGGCAGGCTAAAAGATCTTGCAATCCCATCTCAAAGGGTATGCTGGTAGGTATCCCATTTGATTGGCCTGGCCAAGATTTATCCAGCAGAGAGTTGACAGAAATTGCACAGGGACCATCCGGTTCCAAGATGTCAAACAAGAGCAATTTTGGTTTGTCATATCTGACAGATTCATTTTGTTATTTCTGTGGCTTTATACAAATCCAGCTAACAAGTGTTATTTCTGTCATTTTAACACTGCTAATTTATATTTTACCATTTTCAGTGTCTAAAAAAATTGTATGGTTGTGTAATCTCTGTTGCTGTGGCTTTAGCCTCTTGGCCAGTTTATCCAGCAACATTTAGTGGTATAATTGTTAATGGTTACCAAATCAAGGCAAGGAGATGGAGTTGATATAACACAACAGCCATGAGCTAACAGAATGGCAGAACAAGGGGCTGAATGTCCTCCTCCTGTTTCCAGTTCTTTCCTTACACCTTTACAAACTTGCAGTGATCTAAAATAATGCTGAAAGTTGAATAACTCACGTGTGTTGCTGTCAGTGAGAGCAGCCACAAATTGGAGGTATTTCTTCATCAAAGTGGTCTGGTCTACCACAGCCCCTGGTGTTGCCACGAATGCCATTCTGCTCAACGGTGCAGTGCCAACAGATCTGGCAGGAGATTTCTCCCACCAGTACAGTTGAAAAGCAATCACAGGTCACCTGCAAATAAAACTGTTTTAGAATAGATTTACAACAAGGTATTGAAATCCCTTCTCTCTGGCAGAGACCGTTCCTGCATTTCAGTGGTGAAGATGAGTGGGGAATGAGATGGGGCAGCTGAGATGGTGGTGGGGGTGGGGGGGGGGGGGGGGGGGGAGGGGGGAGGAGGAGGAGGAGGGGGTGGGGGCGAAGAAGGGGGGACAGCGGGGGGGAGATGGCGTTGGTTTTGTACGAGCAGATGGAGGTGGTTTGGGGGAATGGGGTAGTTATGGGGGGGATTGGAGGGGTAGTTTAGTGAGAGTGATGGGGGGAGAGAACGGCGGGGGGGGAGAGAGAGGACGGCGGGGGGGGGGGGGGAGAGAGAGGACGGCGGGGGGGGGGGGAGAGAGAGGACGGCGGGGGGGGGGGGGAGAGAGAGACGGCGGGGGGGGGAGAGAGAGGACGGCGGGGGGGGAGAGAGAGGACGGCGGGGGGGGGAGAGAGAGGACGGCGGGGGGGGGAGAGAGAGGACGGCGGGGGGGGGAGAGAGAGGACGGCGGGGGGGGGGGAGAGAGAGGACGGCGGGGGGGGGGAGAGAGAGGACGGCGGGGGGGGGGAGAGAGAGGACGGCGGGGGGGGGGAGAGAGAGGACGGCGGGGGGGGGGAGAGAGAGGACGGCGGGGGGGGGGAGAGAGAGGACGGCGGGGGGGGAGAGAGAGGACGGCGGGGGGGGGAGAGAGAGGACGGCGGGGGGGGGAGAGAGAGGACGGCGGGGGGGGGAGAGAGAGGACGGCGGGGGGGGGGGAGAGAGAGGACGGCGGGGGGGGGAGAGAGAGAGGACGGCGGGGGGGGGGGAGAGAGAGGACGGCGGGGGGGGGGAGAGAGAGGACGGCGGGGGGGGGGAGAGAGAGGACGGCGGGGGGGGGAGAGAGAGGACGGCGGGGGGGGAGAGAGAGGACGGCGGGGGGGGAGAGAGAGGACGGCGGGGGGGGAGAGAGAGGACGGCGGGGGGGGAGAGAGAGGACGGCGGGGGGGGAGAGAGAGGACGGCGGGGGGGGAGAGAGAGGACGGCGGGGGGGGAGAGAGAGGACGGCGGGGGGGGAGAGAGAGGACGGCGGGGGGGAGAGAGAGGACGGCGGGGGGGGAGAGAGAGGACGGCGGGGGGGGAGAGAGAGGACGGCGGGGGGGAGAGAGAGGACGGCGGGGGGGAGAGAGAGGACGGCGGGGGGGGAGAGAGAGGACGGCGGGGGGGGAGAGAGAGGACGGCGGGGGGGAGAGAGAGGACGGCGGGGGGGAGAGAGAGGACGGCGGGGGGGGAGAGAGAGGACGGCGGGGGGGGAGAGAGAGGACGGCGGGGGGGGAGAGAGAGGACGGCGGGGGGGGAGAGAGAGGACGGCGGGGGGGAGAGAGAGGACGGCGGGGGGGGAGAGAGAGGACGGCGGGGGGGAGAGAGAGGACGGCGGGGGGGGAGAGAGAGGACGGGCGGGGGGGGAGAGAGAGGACGGCGGGGGGGGAGAGAGAGGACGGCGGGGGGAGAGAGAGGACGGCGGGGGGGAGAGAGAGGACGGCGGGGGGGGAGAGAGAGGACGGCGGGGGGGGGGAGAGAGAGGACGGCGGGGGGGGGAGAGAGAGGACGGCGGGGGGGGAGAGAGAGGACGGCGGGGGGGAGAGAGAGGACGGCGGGGGGGAGAGAGAGGACGGCGGGGGGGGAGAGAGAGGACGGCGGGGGGGGAGAGAGAGGACGGCGGGGGGGGAGAGAGAGGACGGCGGGGGGGGAGAGAGAGGACGGCGGGGGGGAGAGAGAGGACGGCGGGGGGGGGGGGAGAGAGGACGGCGGGGGGGGGGGAGAGAGGACGGCGGGGGATGGAGGGGGGGATGGGGGGTGAATGGTGGGGGGAGGGGGGATGGTGGGGGGATAGGGGAGGGGGATGGGGGAATAGGGGGATGATGGGGGGGGATAGGGGGATGGGGGAGGGGGATTGGGGGCGGATAGGGGATGGGGGAATAGGGGGATGATGGGGGGGGATAGGGGGATGGGGGAGGGGGATTGGGGGCGGATAGGGGATGGGGGAATAGGGGGATGATGGGGGGGGGGGATAGGGGAATGGGGGGGGGGATGGGGGGGGATAGGGGAATGGGGGGGATAGGGGAGGGGATTGGGGGGTAGGGGGAATGGGGGGGATAGGGAATGGGGGGGATAGGGGAGGGGGATTGGGGGGGTAGGGGGAATGGGGGGGGGGGCGGGATAGGGGATGGGGGGGGGGATGGGGGTCTTCCCAATTTCTCTACCTGAGCGCGAGCCCGGCGCCGCACGGACTGCCCGCCAACCGCCTCACCCCACCACACTGACCGGCTCCCTCCGCCATCGCTGTGAAATTCCCCCACCGCCTCAGACCCAGCCACACGGCCTTTACCCCGGCCTGGCATGCTACAGCGGGCTCTCGCACTCCCTTCCGTCCCGACCGGGCTCTTTCTCCATCGCTGGCTGCACAATAACCCGGCACTGATTCTTCCCGGCGGAGGAAACAGCGACTCGCGGAGCGGCGCTGAGACCATCGCACTCGATGGTCTTCTGACGTCATCAAAGCGCGACGTCGGGCGCAGAATTTTGAAGAAACTTTATTGACAATTGTTCCTTTTGGTTCGGGGCATTCAGGTGGCAATGTGGCTGTGGTTCATCTGTCAACTACAAGAATTGTTTGGGCAGCTGATGTAGCGGGCAGTAGAGAGGATTGATGAGCATATCGGGTCTATGTGCTGTAAATGGATTTGAGGAAGACGTTTAGTAAAGTGCCACATAATAGGCTTTTCAGCCAAGTTAGAAACAAATGAGTAAAGGGGACAATGGGAGCTTGCATGCGTATGAAGTGACAGAAAACAAATAGTAGTGGTCAGCAACTGTTGCTTTGGACTAGTGGAAGAAATAGGAAGGTGGTTCCCATGGAGCAATGTAGAACGTAGAAAAACTACAGCACCAACAGGCCCTTCGGCCCACAAGTTGCATCAGACATGTCCGTACCTACTAGGCTTACCTGTAACCCTCTTTCTTACTAAGTCAAATATCTTCTCAGGGCACAAGAGAGGTCAGAACTTCTCAGACCATGATTTGGACACTTTATTGCATGAGGTTGAGTAAAGGAGAGGTCACGTTTTAGGTCATGAAAATTCTCAGTTATCATTAAGATTCTTCTGCCTTACACACCTATAATGATTTCAAATTTAACTTCTGTTTTGCTATTTCAATGAAACATTTGTATACAAAATATGTAGATGTTTTGTTTCAATAAAACAGTAGAATTTTGTAAACTTTAATGGAAAACATTTAACAAAAATAATGGTTTAAATACAAAGCTGTGATGCAATGTTAACATTTAACAAAACATTTTATTTGAGCAGCTGACATTTAATTGCCTCATCTTTTCAAAATCCTTACATAATATATTTTTCTCTTTAACCCACAGATCAATAAAGTATTTTTATACATTAACACAATTGTTCTGTTGTTTTTTAAACAAGGAAGTAAGGGAGGGGGAGATATGAGGAGGGTTAAAGAGGGCAGTGGAGGGTTTGGACATAAAATTGTACATTTTATATGTTGCCTGACTTTTCTGCACCTTTGTCAAATCCTCAAAAAATTTGAGTTAAGAAACCAAGCTAAAAACGTGATGTACCAGCGGTGATGAAACATGACTCCAGATTTTCAATCTGCACTGGATTCTGCAATACCCAACATACAGAGAGTTTACATCAGTTTACAGGAGACCTGCATATGCCATCTTAAAGATTACACTTTCCTAAAGCATTTGAAATAGCCAGGTTGCACACTTCCCACAATAAACGTCGAACTCTTTCCACCAAGAGGCTTTGGAGGATCAACATTGCATCAGGGAGACTCTTAAAATTGCAATGAACACTGATTAAAATACATAGCAAAATCCAAATGGACTTTAGCTGAAACTTATTGCAGACACTAACATTCACCTTGAACATACTTTTTATTGGAAATAGTATGCCATGACAATGCTGTAAAAAGAAATTTATAATTTTTTTCCTTTGTGCGCTACGTATATTTTAAGAATCTATCTAAAATATTCACAAAAAATTAACCCACCCAAAGAGCATCTGCTGCCTCTACTCACTGCACCAAGACCAGAAAAAAGTGTGTAAGTAAATAAGTACAAATACTCACCTATCATCAGGGCAAGTGAGGGAAGTTAGGGAGAGACTGCAGCGTAGTGCTTTAAAACCTGTATCTTCACAAAACCAAATCAGAGGTTTCAATTTGGTGTGCTTCCAGCACGCATTGTGTTGGGGCTTCCATATTGTCCCAATGCACATGTGCTGTGCACAATCCACTGAAGTTAGGATTCGGGCCAGAAGTTAGGGGCCAATAATTTTTCTTAAATAAGAGGACCAAAACTGCTCAGTGTACTCCAGATGTGGTTTCACTTGTGCCTTGTACAGTTGAAGCAAGACTCCCCTACTCTTATGCTCCAACCCCACTGAAATAAGGGCAAACGTTCCATTATCCTTCTTAATTACCTGCTGTATCAGCATGCTAGCTTTTTGTATTTTGTGCACAAATTCCCCAAGTCCCTTTGTGCTGCAGCTTTCTGCAATTTGTCTGCATTTAAATAATATTCTGTTCTTTTGTTCTCTCTTCCAAAATGGACAACTTCCATTTTCCTATTTTCCAACTTTTTGCCCACTTACTGAACCTATCAATATCTCTTTATAAATTGTTTGCGTCCCCCTCACAATTTGCCTTTCCAATTATTTCTGTGTCTGCAAATTTGGCTACAGTACATTCAATTCCTTCCTCCAAGTCATTAATATATGTTATAAATAGTTGTGGTCCCAGCACTGATCCCTGTGGAACCCCATTGGTTACAGGTTGCCAACCTGAAAAAGAACGCCTTATCCCCAGTCGCTGTTTCCTGCTCATTAGTCAATTTTCTATCCATATCAATATATTACTTCCAATAGTATGGGCTCTTATGGCTTAACCTTTTAGGAGGAATCTTGCCGAATGCCTTCTGGAAGTCCAAATACAACACGTCTACTGGTTCCCCTCTACCTTCTTTGGTCGAGACTTCCTCAAAAAACTCTAATAAATTAGTCAGACATGAAACCCTCCTCCTTGCATTAGCTTTCCGGTCACATATTCATCTGATATATCCTGTTATCCTGACACTGATGTATATCACAACCACTGGTTGTTCACCCTATCCCTCCAGAATGATGGATGCCAATCTGAGACATTCTTGACCCTAGCACCAGAGAGGCAACAGACCATCCCTGTGTCTTGTTTGCAGCCACAGAAATGTCTGTCTGTTCCCCTTACAATTGAATCCCCTATAACTATTGCATAACCACATTTTCTCCTCCTCTCCTGCGCAGCAAAGCCACCTGTGGTACAGTGAATTAGGTTGTTCTGCTCTCCTGAGAGGCCATTCCCCCCAACAGTATCTAAAGCAATCTATCAGTTTTGCAGGGGAAATAGAAAGGGTCAAGAGCTTCAAGCCTCTATGTGTCCAGATCACCGACAACCTCTCCTGGTCCCCCCATGCCGACACTACAGTTAAGAGCGCCTCTACTTTCTCAGAAGACTAAGGAAATTTGGCATGTCAGTTACAACTCTGAACGTCTATCGATGCACCATAGAAAGCATTCTTTCAGGTTGTATCACAGCTTGGTATGTCTCCTGCTTAGCACAAGACCACAAGAAACCAGAAAACGGTCATGAACGTAGCCCAATCCATCACACATGTCAGCCTCCCATCCATTGACTCTGTCTACACATCCCATTCCTCAGCAAAGCAGCCAATATAATTAAGGAACCCACACACCCTGGACATTCTCTCTTCCCCCTTCATCCATCGGGAAAAAGATACAAGGGTCTGAAATCATGTACCTGACACAAGAACAGATTTTTCCTGCTGCCATCAGACTTTTGAATGGACCTACCCGGCATTAAGTTAGCCTTTCTCTACACCCAAGCTATGACTGTAACATGACAATCTGTGCTTTCTTGTTTCCTTCTCTATGAATGGTATACTTTGTCTGCATAGCATGCAAGAAACAATACTTTTCACTGTATGCTAATACATGTGACAATAATAAATCAGATCAAATCAAATCAAATCAATGTCACAGGAGAGTCCTGTACTGCCTGCCTGGTCCTCTTATTCTAGCTGGTCGTCACCCATTCCCTTTCTGCCTATGGAGTCTTAGCATGCAATCTGACCACCTCTCAATATGTGCCATCCATGATACTCACCACCTCACAGATACAATGCAAAGAGCACCTCTTCCCCTTGGCACTGAATTCACAATGTGCTCCCAATTGCCAATACCCCACTCAGTCTGGCAGTCTCCTCTCCCACTGCTCATGTGCAAGCTCACTGATCATTTGCTTCTAATACTCCTTCTCTTAAATAGAGCTGAGGTGAGCTGAGGTTAAGCTTTAACAGTTATTAACACCTATCGAGGTCCTAATCTGGCTTCAGATGATTGGCAGTTAACTGCTGACTCAGCTACCTTGTCAACATTTAAACTAGACTTACTGAACTTACAAAGAAATAAAGAGAAATTAAAGAGAAAGACTGACCTGTTCAATTCACACTGTGCTCCAACTTCCCATGTCCACACTCACTCTGGCTGTGTCCCACTCAGAATGTGCTGTCTCCCACTGCTTGTATGCACGCTCACTGATGGATATGTGGGTGAGACAAATATGCTCATTCTGTTCTGTTTGTTCAATGATTCTACTCTATTATGCTAATGTGATGACACTGTGTCTTTAAGAAATGTATTTGAGCTGTGTTCTTGTGCAGGATATTTCGAGCAGTTTCTTCCATTTTATCAGTGCTGTTCTGTCTATAACTGGTAACCTCTATTTTTGCTACAACAGCATAACTGTTTCAAATGGCTAGTGTTGGTTATAATCTGAATGCTGTTCTGCTGTTTTCCCCTGGGATTTTGCAGAGTGGGGCTTGATTGGGATGATTGGCAGTTATGGTCATGTGACAGGGAAGCTGGGATTACACAGAATATTCAAGCAAAGGAACAGCATGGTGGCACAGTGGTTAGCAGTGCTGCCTCACAGCACCAGAGACCCGGGTTTGATTTCCGGCTTTTTTTTGGAGTGTGCACATTCTCCCCGTGTCTGCATGGGTTTCCTCTGGGTGCTCTGGTTTCCTCCCACAGTTCAAAAATGTGCCAGTTTTGTTGATTGGCCATGCTAAATTGCTCCTTAGTTCTCGGGGGACATCAGAGAGATTAGTGGGGTTATGAGGATAGGGCCAGGGTGGGATTGTTGCCGATGTAGGCTCAATGGGCCAAATGGCCTCCTTCTGCATTGTAAGTATCCTATGATTCATAGATGCTGATTTTTTAAGTTGAGAGACCACAGTGTCTCTCTTTACCCCTCTCTGAAGAAGGAGACTGGAATCTGCCAGGAAATGAGTTTCTTTCTTGGAAATTCTGCTGTGTGGCAGTAGGTTTTTCTCTGAGATCTGCTGTCTGGATCCCTGTCCAAAAGTGTTAAAATATTGAAAATTCACTATCATGTCAGCATACTTGTTTTTGTGCTACCTAATTCTGAAGAAGGATACACGTCTATGGAACATTGCTTTAAATTGGATCAGAGAATGCAAGCTGTTCAGGGTTATACTTTGCCAGTCTAAGTATTTTAATTGGTAGAAGTCATACTTAATCTTTCTGGTATATTCTAACTGTGTTCTTAAATAAAGTTTGTTTTGATAAAAGCTTCTTAGTGGGTCACTTGAATCATACCTGGAGTGAAATACTTTATGATCCTCCCAATGCCAAAGTCAAATGTAAAAGTTGAGGTATAGGCTAATATACCTTGGTGTTTCTGGTCTGGGCCTTAACACTCAGAAAAGGATTGTCAAAAGCATTCTGCAGGGAACAGGCCCTCTCAATGTGAGAGCTCTGACACAAAAAAATGCTAACTAAAACCAAACCTGGGATCACTTGTGTCAGGTGTACCCCAATAGACACCGCACCAGATTTCTTTTTTGCTCAGGAAGCAGGAAAATGATTGCTTTGTTTTTAAGCACCTTTGATGTACCTGGCACAGAGAGATCAGGAAGGAACTTTTCCAGTGCTTTATATGACAGCCTCTGAACAATGTTGTTCCATGTTGGGTCCATTCTGTCTTAATCAGTGGCAGAATGAGATAGAATGACTCATTTACCTATGGGTCTCAGGATATTCTGAAGAATCTACAGCTAATGATATACTTTTGAATTGGAGGTGATGGTCTCGTGGTATTATCACTAGATTATTAATCCAGAAACTCAGTTGGTATTCTGGGGACCCGGGTTCGAATACCACCATAGCAGCATGTGGAATTTGAATTCGGTAAAAAAATCTGGAATGAAGAATGTACTGATGACCATGAAATCATTGTCGCTTGTCGGAAAAGCCCCATCTGGTTCACTACTGTCCTTTAGGGAAGGGGAAATCTACCATCCTTACTTGGCCTGGCCTATATGTGAGTCCAGAGCCATAGCAATGTGGTTGACTCTCAACTGCCCTCCAAGGGCAGCTAGGGATGGGCAATAAATGCTGGCCCAGCCAGCAAAGCCCATGTCCCATGATTGAAAAGAAACTTGGTGACCGATTTGTGCACAGAAAGCTCCCACAAGTAGTACTATCAAAATAATTCTTTTTCTAGATGTTAATTGAAAGATAAAGAGCATTAGGGAAAACTACTCCTCTTCAACATCGTGCCATGGGATCTTCTATGTTCACTTGACAGGGCAGATGGGACCTCAGTTGAATTTTCATTCAAGAGTTGGCGCACATTCAACACCACCATGCACTGATGTTGCAGCCCAGGTTAAGAATGGGAATTGAAACCACAACCTTTGGCTCAGAGGCCTGGCTGTAAAGCATGATTGCCAATAATTCAAGAGGTTTCATCATGTGGCTTCACACTGCCCACCACCTCATCTGAACAACCAGCCCTTTACAATTTCTGATATGTTTAAAAGTAATGTGAGCACATTCAAGGGAAGTTTAAGAAACATGTGGTGCAGCTCACAGCAATGCCCTGAAGGTTGGCCACTAGGAGTGAGAATCCCAGGAGAGGCGTTCCTCTCCTCAGAACCACCCCTAATTCTGGTCCCATCTGGAAAGAGCTCAGAAAGGAAAAGTATCCACCTTACTTCCTGAGGAAACCATGTTGTAGGTCAGATGGGGCAGAGACTTGCTGCCTGCAAGCCTACCCCAAAACTACTACCGCTTATCCCTCTGGCACCCCAGATCCACCAAAGGAGCCAAAGGATTATTGGCACAAAAATGTTTTGCCTTTTAACTTACGCAGCAGGTTTTCTACATGTCCATTGTATTCCAGGCCACAGCACTAATGTTACTGGATGAGTAATCCAAGAGATGTTGCAATAATCAGAGGGGTGTGAGTTCAAATCCCATGCAGGACAATTTGAATTTAACTTTCTTTTAAAAATTTCAAATTAAAAAGTCAGGATCTTTTAAAGTGACTTTCATAATGCCCTAAAAATCCCAACGGGTTCACTAAAGTCTTGTAGGGAAAGAAATCTGCTGTACTGACCCAGTCTAGGACCATATGTGACTCCAATCCCACAGCAGCATGATTGACTCTCAACTACTCCCTGAAGCAACCTGGCAAGATGTTCAGTTGTATTGAGGTCAGGCCAGCCAACTAGGGATGGACAATATATGTTGCTACTGATGCCCAAATTCTGACAATTGAAAATAAAACTTCAATTATCTCTTGTGTAGTCCTGTTGGAAGTGTGGGCTGTATGAGTTCATCCTTAGCCTTTCCAGCTCGACTTCCCTCCCCACTACACCATCCTGAGTAATGGGGGAGTGCTGATGGAGAGGTGGGAGGAGGGCCACAGCTTGGTGAAGCCAGGACTGCCCAGGAAGTGTGAACCTATGCTGCCTTTAGCTGTGCTGGATCAGTGATGGATCCTCCTGGGGAACAGGCACCTGGGGAAGGTAGCAAGATCAGGTGGAGTCAATGCCCTGAGGACAGCTGTACTTACAGAGAAGTGTCACCCACTGCAACTCCCCTACTGCACAGTCAACAACAACAACAACTTGTATTTATACAGCACCCTTAGGATCCCCATGCGACTTACAGGAATAACATCAGACTAAATGCACCACTGATTCACATAAGGAGACATTGGGACCAGTGATCAAAAGCTCGGTAAGGAGATAGGTTTTAGGGTGCATCATGAAGGAGTATTGAGAGGGGGAGGGAATTCCAGAGCTCCAGACCTTCATCACCAATGGTAAAATAAGGGATCTTGGGAATGTACACAATGTTGGAGATGTGCAGATATTTCAGAGGGGTTTTTTTTGTTTACTCATGGAAGGTGGGAGTTACTAGCAAAGCCAACATTTGTTGCCCATCCCTAATTGCCCTTGAAATAAGTGGCTTGCTAGGCCTTTTCAGAGGGCATTTAAGAATCAACCACATTGCTGTGGGTTGTCAGGTTGGACGAGGTTGCAGAGATAGGCAGAAGTGAGGCCATGGAAGAATTCAAACAAGAGGATGAACATTTTAAATTTGAGATGTTGGTGGATGGAATGTCAGTGCAAGTTATGAAGGATGAATGGGTTGCTGTGGGCAACAGATGCTGATTAAATTATAGATCATACCTAATAGAGAAAAAAAGGATTACATTTAGACAGTAACATTTCTGGCCACAGGAATCCTAAAATTGGTGTAGTGTAGGAAATTCAGCAGCTAATGTACGCACAGCAAGATCCCACAGCAGGAATGTGACTTGAATCTGCTTGCGGTGTTTGCTGAGGGATAAATAGTGGCCAGAACACCAAGACTGGTTGTTTGTGTCAGATTGGGAAGGCAATGTGGGTCTCCATCTGGCATCTTATCTGAAAGACAGCGCCTCTGACAGCATGGCATTCCTTTACTATTGCGCTGGAGTGTCAGCTTAAATTTTTTGACGTTCGAGTCACTGGTGTGGGACTTGAAGCCACATCATTCTGTTTGAGGTATAGCTGATCTTCGTTCATGGAGGGTGGACAATGGGTGGACAACAAAGAGAGGATGGGAATCAAAAAACAGAAGCTGGAAAATCTCAGGAGGTCTGACGGCACCTGTGGAGACAGAATGGTGCCAATGTTTCGAGTCAGGATGCCAAAGAATTTTCCAATATTTTTTCTGTTTTTGTTTCAGATTCCAGTATCTGGAATATTTTGCCTTTATCTTAGGAGGTGGGAGTAGTTCTGGTCTGGAGGTGACAGAAGTTTGGATGGAGGTGGAGGTGTATGGTCTGAGGGGGTTTTGTGGGGGAGGGGGGGGGAGGTTGAACTGCACTCACTTGGGCTGTGACAAGGCAGGGCAGTCCCAGAAAGTTGAAAATAAATGAACTGATGGTCACCAGAAAGTTAAAAAATAGAGCAGTAAAACTTAGGAAGTGATTGACACTGAATTGGTTTTATGTATCTTAAAATGAAACTCCAGGGAAAGTCATTTCCCAAGCTTAGCTGGCTTTTGGTTCTCCTTTTCTCGAGGCACAAGGTGATTTGGACTGACAGGCTGACGTACTCGGAAGTGTTGAGAAAGTCAGCTTGCTGATGAAGGGGTGGGGAATCTCAAACTCTCAGTGACACACAGAGAGAGGGAGAGAACACTCGCTCCATCAACAATGACTTCTCTCAAGCTCTTGTTCTTGTTGAGCACCCAAGTGTTATCAGGTGAGTGGGGTAGGGGAAGGAGAGGAGACCACCAAGTTAGGAAGGAGACCTTAGATCACAAATTCGGAAAGGAGAAGCAGATTTATTACTTAATAAACAGGAAACAATCTGGCAGTGTCACTGACTGTTTTTTAATACCTGTTCAGCTTAAAAGCAATAGCAAATTCAAAGCCATTTATATTCCCACTACAGTTAATCAAACTCACCCCCAAAGGACTCAGTTTGAGGATGAATTATATTTTATTCCCAAGGTTGAGCTGTTTTTTAATGTTGTTTTTTTTATTTAATTGGAGCTTGGTTTCTGTTGTGAATGGCCAGACATTTGTTTTCTTACCTTTAGGCTTGTGCTGGCAGTATGACCTGGTACTGAGCAACAATGGTCCCGTCACCACTGGTGCCCAGGGGAGGGTGGCGGCCAGACTGGTCCCCAGGGCTGGGAGCCGGCAGGAAACCCCCCAGCCATCGTACACCTTCCACTGGTACCTGGAGAGCCCGCTCGCCATCCTGCAGAGATCAGAGCAGGAACTCACGTCCTCCATCACTGTCCACAGCCTCACCCCCAAGATGTACGCCCTGCGTGCCTGGGTGACCCAAAAGGAGTGTTCCTGGTGCCCCACAGTCGCCCACGGTTCCACCAAACTCCTTGTAACAGGTAAGATACTAACATATGGCTGTCATTGGCAATGGAAGCTGTTATCTCCCATTCAGTGGTTGACTTACATTTGCAACAAATTTCAAAAGACTGATCAGATATTTCTGGATCAGCTTTAACAGCTGCATCATGTTAATTGTCATTGTTGATTATTAATTGATTATATTCCGTTATTAGTGAAAAAAATTAGAGCATTAATGACACCAGGTTGTCAGCGAATATTGTTCAATAACTATGTTCATTTCACTATTGGTGAACGTTGCTGAATATTATATTTGGAGCAAGTTATTAGTTTAATATTGGTCAATAACTGTACCAGTGAATATTGTTGAAAAACTACTCAGACCAAATTATTGGTGAATACTGATCTATAACTATAATAAGACCTGGTTACTGGTGAATGCTGCTTGCTAAGTAATTATACCAGGTTATTAGTACATCATCTTTAATAATTATGTGTATTCATTGTTGACCTTTTGGGGTTGTTTCTCTTTCCCCGGACAGACTCTGTTGTTGGAACCCTTTCATTGCTGCAACCAAACGGCAGTATCACTTCCTCAAGCAAGGAATATGAATTGGCCACCCAGACGCCGACAAAGATTTCATTCATTCTATACGATCCAAGTGATTATTTTGACACTGCCACGTTCCGCTACTTCTGGGAATTTGGTGACGGGTAAATTCTTGACCCTACATGGTGCTGTAATTCACATTTCAATTAATTAATTATCAGACCATTTTTATACTGCTGAAAGTTTGCATAAGGATTTATAGATCCCTCCTTGGCCAAACAATCCCTTGTTGGGGACTGTGCACACACAAGAACTGAGTGAAATCATTGGCCTTTTTCAAATCATCATGCTGGATCCCATTTTTCACCTGATGGCTGTGTTGATCAAATGCAATTTGTAATGCGCAGAGTACAACACTAACCCCCTCATACAGCCTCACACATCTAGTCATAACAAAAGGCGTCAAAGATATCCCAAGAAGGGAAGCTCTCTTTCAGCCTTCCTATTGAGTTTAAGGATAGATGAAGAGAAATGTTTTACCCAGTGAGATGTGGTGTTCTGGAATGTGCAGCCAGAAAGGGGTTGGAAACAGAGTCAATAGTGAAGTTTGAAAGGAATTTTGATAAATACATGAAAATGATAAATTAACAAGGCTATGGGGAAAGGGTAGGGGGAGTTGACTTATTAAATCCAGGTAATTCAGGTCCAGGCATCATTCTCCATTAGGCAGAGACAATTGAATCATAGAATCATAGTACCCTTATGGTGCAGAAGGAGGCCATTCAGCCTTTCCAGTCAGCACTGACTCCGATCTTATCCCCGAAACCCCACATATTTACCCTGTTAATCCCTCTAACTTACACGTCCCTGGACACTAAGGGGCAATTTAGCATGGCCAATCAACCTAACCTGCACATTTCTGAACTGTGGGAGGAAACTGGAACACCCAGAAGAAACCCACACAGACAGTGACCCAAGCCAGGAATTGAACCCAAGTCCCTGGAGCTGTGAGGCAGCAGGGTTAACCATTGTGCCACCATGCTGTATATATGAGGGGCACCATTTCACAACATTAGAGAGAGGTAACATAAGGAGACAGCCCCTCTGTGAACCACACAGTTGGTATGGGGATTGAACCCACACTGTTGGTGTTGTTCCGCATCTCAAAAGGCCAGCGTGGATAGACAGAATGGCCTTCTGCAATATTCTAAATTGATTGTTGAGTTTCAAAAAAATAACTTTTGAAGTGGAACATTTACAATTGCTTTCTTGTGGCTGCATACAGGGAACGAATGGTCACAAATAAATCGTGCACACTTCATGTCTATCCAACACCAGGGATTTACCAGATGCATGTTGATGTTGTTGCATATCTCAATCACTCCCAACAGAAGACTGGAGTTTATGGCGCTTCACTGAAACTTCTAGGTAATGTTGCATTTATTTATAATGTTCTGCTGGATTGTCTAAGCTGGATTTTCTATCTGAAGTTGGGACCATTTCCAGGTCCTGACCCAGCGCGATGACGTCTTTAACAAAAAGAGGCCAATTAGTAACCATGGTGAGTGCTGTCCACCCAATTACGGCTCAAGGGCCTCAAATTGACTCTTCTACACTTAGAAACAGCAGTCCCACTGTCTGAGGTAGGTGCTGCTAACGTAGATAGGACAGAGACAGCACCTCCATCTTAAACTGCTGTGGTAGTTTCTCAAATTCAGGGGCCACAGTCTCACTGTGGCCCAAGGGTATTGTAGGTGTGTAGGGGGACTGGGGGGGGGGGGGGGGGTGGGAGCAGTGGTCCAAAAGCTGGATGGAGTGCTGCACCCACCCACCATCATTGTTCTGCTGTCAAGAACCTGCCTAAATTTCTTGGCCTTAATTTGGCCTCGGCAAGGACCTGCACACCAACTGGAAAATTGATTACTGCCTGTTGGCTGACCTTAAGTGGCCTTTGAACCCTTGAATTGGTCCAATGTGCAACCCACTGCTTGCGAGGCCACTAGTCCTGCCTCAACAAAAATGGACCGGAGATCCAGGATCATGGCGAGTAATTGGCATGCCAACGAGTCGCAGGAAGTTGCAGGTCCATCTGCCTCCAGGTCTCCCCCCCACCCGACCCTCCCACTTTCTACCTCTCCATGGGCAAACAAAAATCCTGCCATTTGTGTGAGCAGCACCAAGGCAGTAAGTGAACACACTTTACAATATCTCTTTGCCGGAGGGGGTGAAGAGGTGGTGCACCAGGATGCTGCCTGGGATAGAACATTATAGAGGTTGGATAGGCTTGGGTTGTTTTCATTGGAGCAGAGAAGACCGAGGATGACCTGATCGAGATGTACAAGATTATGAGAGACATGGACAGAGTGGATAAGGGGCAACTATTCCCCTCTGTTGAAGGGTCAGTAACAAGGGGACAAAACTTTTTTACACGGAGAGTGGTGACGGTCTGGAATGTGCTGCCTGGGAGAGTGGTAGAGGCGGGCTGCCTCACATCCTTTAAAAAGTGTTAATGATGTGAATGTTAGGGTGAGGACTTGGCATATCATAACATTCAGGGGTGTGGGCCAAGTGCTGGCAGATGGGATTAGGTGAGAGTTCAGGTGTTTCTAATGTGTTGGCACAGACCTGATGGGCCGAAGGGCCTCTTCTGCGCTGTATGATTCTGTGGTCATATCATTCAGTGCTAACCTCGTGATCCTCTGTTTGGGGTGACTCAGAACAAGGAAAGTTCAATGCCCTTCCATGACCAGAGTTGTGAAATCATCATTCCCTAATAAGCATGACGATGAAGTAATGTTCTTACACATTCTCTGACTCATTCCAGATACCATCAAAAAGATTGAAGTCAAGAGCGTAGAAGACACCCAGGCAGACCACAGAATGGACTTTTACGTGTATGTCAATGGCAGGTAAGAGAACATGCGAGCCAATCTCTCTTGACTTTCAGGGCTACAAGGTGTCAGAATAAATCAAATTCTGCTTGTACTATATAGTTTTTTCACCAGTGATTTTGGACAAACAGCCCAACCATTTCTGAACACATGTTACATATATCTGGGAACACCACTACCTGCAAGTTCTCCTCTAAGTCACACAGTGTCCTGGTTTGGAAATACATCATCATCTCTTCACCTGTTGCTGGGTCGAATATGCTGGCCGGAATTTTATAGGAGACCCGGAATGTTCCTGGAAACCCCTTTGGTGGGACCAGAAGATCTCGCTGCCGGCCAATGGGGGCCACCTTCGGCCGCAATGAAACACGTGGTGGGATGTGTGGTAAATCCTGCCCACTAATTATTTATATCATTTACAGCTACGTTGCAAAAAAAAATTGTAATGAAAAAGATGACAACGGGAATTAAGGTTTTATAGACGGGACATGACATAGTATTTAGAGCACAGACACAGGCCAGAAATTCCTGCCTGTGTCCATATTCCACATGAACCTCCTGTCCTTTCCATTTCATCCTTTGATTTATTAACTCGTGGGACGCGGGCCTCGCTGGTTGGCCAACATTTATTGTCCATCCCTAGTTGGCCTTGGAGGGCTGTTGAGAGTCAAACACATTGCTGTGGCTCTGAGTAACATGTAGGCCAGACCAGGTAAGGACAGCGGATTTCCTTTCCTAAAGACATTAGTGAACCAAACAGATTTTTCTGACAATTGACAATGGTTTCATGGTCATCAGTAGATTCTTAATTGCAGATATTTTTCATTGAATTCAAATTCCACCATCTGCCATGGAGGGTTTCGAACCGGGGTCCTCCAGAACATTAGCTGAGTTTCTAGATTAATAGTCTAGTGATAATACCACTAGGCCATTGCCTCCCCTTAAATTACGATGTTATTTGTGAAGTACTCCTTGTAATAGCAGGTTTCACATTCTAACAACTCACTGGGATTCCCTGGATAGTTAGTGTATTAGATAGTTATAGGTACAGTGGTAACTTGACACCACAATAAAGGCAGCCAAATGCATTGTTTAAAAGAGAATCTTCTTCATATAATAAACTTCCCAATTTTAACAGTAACAGTAACTCAGCAGAACAGTAACAATTGTAGTAAGTATGAAAACAGAAGCACTAGTGAAACGGTCTTGCTTGCAGGACACTCTCTTACAGACTGAAAAGCCCTCCAAAGATATGAACTCTTCGGTGTGTGTCTGAAGATTAATCTCTGCCAAGGAGAGGCCTGGCACTCAGCTAAGTCTCATGTTGACTTATAGGTCTTTTTATTAATTACGGATGTGGAGGTTTCTGTGTCTACTTCCATCTCAATTTGCTTTCCATCCACCTCCATCATAGTATAAGTATGCACTTCATTAACATTAAACATGTAAATACATTGCTCCACCTGCTCCGAGCTTCTCATATAGGATGTAGCTACTTGTGACTTCCTCTAATTTAAATGTTCTTGCTCAGCCTTTGCCTTGCCTTTTGCCCCTCTGCATTTCTTTTCTAAGTGCCCCCTCTTGTTGCTTCAGTGACGCACAGCGCCCATAAATTTGCAATGATTTGCAGAGTGTGGCCCTCCACACCTGAACACTCCGCTACTTTTACCTCCCTGCTTACAGCTTCTTTCTGTGCCTCATGCAGAGCCTCTTCCTGGGCGTCAACAATAGCTACTGAATATCTTTAACATCGAACATAAGAACATAAGAAATAGGAGCAGGAGTACAGCTATTTCCATGTGTTGTGAAGTTGAGTTTATAAAGATTTAAGAATATTTATAAAGATGTAAAATAATTGTAAAAACTATTAGAGAGAAGAGAAACAAACGTGGGTCCCTTTAGAAAGCTGTTTTGTGTTCAGTGCTAAAATGTCTAAAATGCAGATATACAGAGTATACAAATTTGCTCTGTATATCTGTATATTTGTTTCAGACCAAAAGCATCAGGGTTGCCTGGGTAACTGGCTCTGCAAGTTTTTACATTTGTGTTAGCCAATGACTTTAAAGAAGACACGCAGCTAACAGCCAATGAGTTTAAGGAAAACCCTCAACCATTAAGACCTATCAAATTTGAATTTGCTATTGTTGTCGATCTCAAGCCAATCCGCGAGCAGGAATGTTAATAGGTCATAAGGACTATAAAAAAGGAATGCAACTTGAGAAGTTCCACCAGGGGTTGAGCCAGAATATCAATCAGAAGCAGGGCAAGGCCTTTAACTGAAAGAATTAAAGGCAGCTAAGGGCAGTTAGATTCGCTGGAGCAATTAATCCTTAACTCTGCCAGTTTCAGATAGGTCTTAAAAATAATTAACCCGCTAACCAGTGAAAGGTAAAAATTCCGGCAGCGCTTACTGACAGGCAACTATAAAAGAACTCCAGAAAGCTTCCTAATTCCATCAAGTCTGGTTGTTTTCATTTCTTTGAGAGTTATTAGAATTCCATTATTTCCGCTTTGAGTTATGAATATTCCTTGTGTTATCCGAACAGCATTTTAGTTGAATTGTACCTGAGTTAATGTGTTTAATTAAAGTTCCTGGTTATTTAAGTAAAATACCGTGTTAATTTTTCACTTAAAGAAAGTGTCAGGCCTTTATGTTAATGAACCTCTAAACATTAATTAAGAACATATAATACCTTCTCAAATAATTAAGCAGATTACGATGTGAGGTAAAGGGGATTAACCTCTGTGTCATAAGACATATCCTGAGAGATCTCTAGTGCCTTCTTAAAAGTCAGTGAGGCTTCCCTGAACAATCAATGCTAAATGCTGTCCTCGCTAATGGCTCAAACTAATCTATCTCTAAGCATATCTTTTAAAACTGCTCTGAAATAATTGTAGAATTCCTACAGTGCATAAGGAGCTCACTTGGCCCATTGAGTCTGCACTGACTCTCTAATAGAGTATTTTACACAGGCCCTCTCCCCACCCTATCCCGATAACCCAAAACACTTAGCATGGCTAATCCATCTAAGGGCGGCACAGTGTCACAGTTGTTAGCATTGCTGCCTCACAGCACCAGGGATCCAGGTTCAATTCGGGTGACTGTGTGGAGCTTGCACATTCTCCCTGTGCCTGCATGGGTTTCCTCTGGGTGCTCCGATTTCGTCCCACACTCCAAAGGTTTCGGTTGATTGGCCATGTTAAATTGCCCCTTAGTGTCAGGGAGGTTTGCAGGGTAAATATATGGGGTTAAGGAGATAGGGCCTGGGTGGAATTGTTGTCGGTGCAGACTCAATGGACTGAATGGCTTCCTTCTGGGCTGTAGGGATTCTATGATTCTCCTTGTCATCAGAAAGATGCAGTAACTTGATACGATAAATAAGGTCGACGAATGGATTGTTTAAAAGACAGATCTTTATTTAAGAAAATAACAAAGTTTAACAGTAACTCAGCAGAAAGCCTATGAGAACAGGAGCACTAGTAAACAGGTCCAGTTCGCAGACTGAAAAGCCTGCACATGCTCAGAACCCTCAACAGACACCAGTCAAAGCTTATAAAACAAATACACAAAATGGCATTCTGTCACAGATGCAAGATTTCTCAATGTTCAGACTCTGTGCTGTCAAGCAAATGTCTCTTATCTGTATCCTTCTTCCCCAGCCCCCCTCTGCAGATCTGCTGGCTCATTTCTCGCAGCTGCGTCCCCGTCATTGGTCACGGATGTCACCCAATAGAGTTGCTCAGGTCAACAGTGGCCAACCTGAGCCACACCTTCACTGAGCTGGGGCCGTACACCTTCAACGTGAGGGCTGAGAATAGCGTCAGCAACCTGCAGGCATGCTACAAAATAACCACCTGGCAAAACGGTAAGCCCTGAGAGCTCGACCGAAGCCGATTGCGCACGGAGAGCTGTGGTGTGGAGTAACCAGGAGCTTGTGGAGGGGGAAGTGACAGGAAGGGTTTGACACTGCATGGTGGCATGGTAGTTAGTACTGCTGCCTCATGCCGCCAGGGACCTGGGTTTGATTCCCGGCTTCTATGATTCAATGAACCAGCGTGGTACATTTCTTCCCAAGTAATGGAGGTGAGGGGGTACTGTGTCCTCAATGCCAAGCACTTGGTATTTGAGGACATGCATTTATTTCACCACATTTGTGTAATGGAGTGAGGAAAATTTCATCCTACCTCTTTCTTCCACAAGCACACTGCTCTAATATGGATCCTATTAGAACAAAGAACAAAACAGCCCGGGAAATAGGCCCTTCGGCCCAACGAGCCCGCGCCACCATTTTAACATTATGAGTCCCCCCTCCACCCATGACCCTTATCTATGCTTATGCCATTCCACATTGAGGGAAGACTAATTTAGGGACAATTTGTTACACCAATCAGCCTAATAGCACATCTTTGGGGTGTGGGAGGAAACCGGAGCACCCGGAGAAAACCCACGCAAGCACAGGGAGAACGCGCAAACTCCCACAGACACTGGCCCAAATCTAACTGTTTAATCTCTTACAACAGACCAGGTCAATTAAATTGGACTCTATCAATTTAATCTCCATGTATAGATCCTCCATAGAGGAGGGGCAGCACAGTGGTACAGTGGTTAGCACTAATGCCTCACAAAGCCAGGGACTTGGGTTCAATCCCGGCTTGGGTCGCTATCTGTGCAGAGTCTATACATTCTCCTCGTTTCTTCATGGGTTTCCTCGGGGTGCTCCAGTTTCCTTCCACAGTCCAAAAGACATGCTGGTTAGGTGGATTGGCCATGCTAAGTTCTCTCTCAGTGTACCCAAACAGATGCTGGAGTGTGGCGACTCGAGGATTTTCACAGTAACGTCATTGCAGCGTTAATGTAAGACTACTTGTGATACTAATAAATAAATTTAAACTATCACGTTAAACCTTCATCATTACAATCAAAGAATTACATTTTCATTAAGCTATTTGCACACTAGAATTGTCTGCGATTGACAGGGATTAGTACCACGTGGCCAATTGATTTTTCAGTTATGATGTTGGCCAAAGCTGAAACCTGAGTGCAGTACTGAGGGAGTGCTGATTTGTCTTTGGATGAGATGATAAACAGACACGCTGGCGTGCCTGCTCAGGTCGACAAAAAAGCTCCCTTGGTACTATTTCGAAGAAGAGCGGGGGAGTTCTCCCTAGTGTGCCAGCCAATATTTATCCTTCAATTGACATCACTGATGTAGATTATGTAGTCATTATCTGGAGGAGCTTGCTTCCTACACGACAACAGTCGCTACACTTCAAAAAGTATTTCATTGCCTACGAAGCTTTGACACATCCAGTGATTGTGAAAATGCTAATAAATGTGTAATCTTTTTATTCCTACGATCAATGGACTATGCAGCAACAAACAAGTTTCCTGTCTCTGCCTCCAGCATCGTGGATGGGGGAATGGGTTTGAGATGTGAGATTTGCTCTTCAGTCCTATTTAATGTCACTTCGTCAGTCTCCTTTGGCTCCTCTGAAAGATGTGGCTAGGTGCATTGGCCGTGCTAAATTCTCCCTCAGTGTACCCAAATAGGTGCCAGAGTGTGGCGACTGGGGTATTTTCACAGTAACTTCATTCTAGTGTTAATGTAAGCCTTACTTGTGGCAAACAAATAAACTTTACTTTCAGGGCAGCACGGTGCCATTGTGGTTAGCGGTGCTGCCTCTCAGCACCAGGGACCTAGATTTAATTCCTGGCTTGGGTTGCTGTCTGTGTGGAGTCTGTACATTCTCCCCACGTCTGCACGGGTTTCCTCCAGGTGCTCCGGTTTTCTCCCATAGTCCGAAAGATGTGCTGGTTAGGTGGATTGGCCGTGCTAAATTCTCCCTCAGTGTACCGGAACAGGCGCCGGGAGTGTGGCAACTAGGGGGATTTTCACAGTAACTTCATTTCAGTGTTAATGTAAGCCTACTTGCGACACTAATAAATAAATATAAATTGAAACTCTTTCTCTCCAGCTGGTAACAGAACCACAAAAGGAAGGAGAATCCACACAGAGCTGGAGCGTGAGCAGCTGCTTGGTGGGACCTGATGGAAGTCAGCACCCTTACCCATGACTGCATTACTCATCCCCCCTCCCCCCTCCCCCCACCCCCACTGCCGTGATTAGCTCCCGTCGCCTCACTCAGAGAGCTGCTGTCACAGGAGTCCAATGATGCAATGTTCCTGGCCACTTCCACTTCTGCTCATCTGCAGTCGCGGCAGGGAGGCTGCACACTTTCACATCAGTGTTCCTCCAGCATCAAGTGGCAGGAGTCTGGCAAAAGAGCATTAAAGATCAAAGGATGATTGAATTGAGGCATTTGAGATGATTAAAAGGTTGAGTACGTCAGAGCCTGGGAGAAAGTTGCTGGTAGCAGCCTATCAGGCCCTTCGAGCATTCTCCACCATCCAATAAGAGCATAGCTGATCTACCGCATCAGTTGCACCTTCCCACACTACCCCTATATTCCTATAGCACCCAATTCCATCCCCAAACCCCGTTTTGGAGGGCAGGGCCATCGTGTTGGAGTGCTAAACTCTGTCAAAGGCCTTGTCCTGGTCCAGGCGAATGTGGCGAGTGTTCGCCCTCCTGTCCTGTACCTAGACAATCGTACCTCTGAGTAGAGGAAGGCCAGCAGAGATCTTCCTGCCGGATACAGCGCAGGTCTGGTCAGGGTGAATCAGCAACTCCAGAGCAGGCTCGACCCGAATAGTGATCATCACGACCAGAATTTTATAGTCAATATTCAACAGTGAAACTGGTCACCAATTTCTCATCTCCTCCTGCTCCCCCTTCCGCTTGTAAGCAAAAGTGATGATGCCTCTCTTCATGGACTCTGACACACTCCTGCTCTGAAGCAGACTCTCATACACTTCCCGTAGGTCTGGCCGATCCAGCCCATTGGACCAGCAGTTCAACTTGTCTCAAAGGACTTGACCACTTTGTCAGGTGGCTCAGAGTTAGCAGTTTATCTAGGCTCTCCCACTCACTGCTGCCTCACAGCGCCAGGAGCCAGGGTTCAATTCCTGGCTTGGATCACTGTCTATGTGAAGTTTGCACATTCTCCCTGTGTCTGCATGGTTTTCCTTTGGGTGCTCCAGCTTCCTCCCTCAGTCGGAAAGACGTGCTGTTTAGGTGCATTGGCCATGCTAAATTCTCCCTCAGTGTATCCGAACAGGCGCTAGAGTGTGGCAACTAGGGGATTGTCATAGTAACTTCATTGCAGTGTTAATGTAAGCCTACCTGTGACACTAATAAATAAACTTTAAACTTAAGTCAAAGTGTTTGTCAAAACTGTTTTTCAAATGGTGCACTGTAATTGTGTGGTTATGCCACAAGATGGCATAACCAAGGGGTGATGTCGGAGGCACTTCTTCACACAAAGGGTAACAGAAATCCAGAGCGCGCTCTTCCTCATCAGCTGTTGAGACTTTCTGAGGATCAGTTGTGAAATTTGAAATCAAGATTGGCTGTTTCTTGCTTGGTGGGAGTATTAAAAGAAATGGAATTAAATGGAGTTTGTGGACAGATCGAGAGATCTCCTGCTGTTACTCAAAATCCCAGGTTCAATCCCAGCCCCCAGTTGATTGAAATAGGGGTGGTTACAGAGAGGAATGGTTAGCAGTTTGATTGGATTATAGAGGTAACCAGTTTATCCCTACATGTACCAATCGCTCATTGGGCTAGCATAAAGAAACGTCTCTTAACCTCCTCTCCCCTCACCTTCTCTACAGGTATCCACCCAATTTGGTTTATTGTACCATGTGTTACCCTGTTCACTGCCATTCTTCTCTTCATCCTCTCCATCGTCATGAGAAAGAGCAAAGCCCAGAAGGACGCGGTTGAGGTAAAATTTAAACCTTTTCTGATACCATTTCATATCAGGGCCTCAAAGCAACAAGAGTGGGCAAATTATTTCATATCTCGACTTCATCCATTCAAGGCTGGAGATTTTCGATGGTCTTAATGTCACCTGTACTCGCATTAGGCAAATAATTTCCTAGTGTGTTAAATCCAGAATAAATCAAATCACTTACTGTACACCTTGACGCACTGGTCAGAACATTGAACATTAAATACAGAAGTTGGGATGTCTTGTTGAAGTTGTACAAGACATTGGTAAGGCCACACTTGGAAAACTGTGTACGGTTCTGGTCACCCTGTTAGAGAAAGAATATTATTAAACTAGAAAGAATGCAAAAGAGATTTACTCGAATGCTACTGGGACTTGATGGTTTGAGTTTTAAGGAGAGGTTGAGAGGTGATCTTATAGAGGTCCATAAACTAATGAGGGCACAGATTAGCTAGATAGCAAATATCTTTTCCCAAAGGTAGGGGAGTCTAAAACCTGAGGAGATAGGCTTCAGGTGAGGGGGAGAGATACAAAAGTGCCCAGAGGGGCAAATTTTTCACACAGAGGATGGTGAGTGTTTGGAACAAGCTGCCACAGGTAATAGTAGAGGCGGGTACAATTTTTGTATTTTAAGAAGTGTCTAGACAGTTACATGAGTAAGATGGGTATAGAGGGATGCAGGCAATTGGGACTAGCTTAGGGATTTAAAAAAAGGGTGGCATGGACAACTTGGGCCGAAGGGCCTGTTTACATACTATAAACCTGTATGATTTTATGACTCACTTTGCTTTCTCGTTAATCCTTCCACAACCATTCAATCCCTCCACCATGGACGAACAGTGGCAGTCTCCTACCATCTACAAGATGCACTGCAGGAATTCCCCAAGGCTCCTTAGGCAACACCTTCCAAACCCACAACCACTACCATCCAGAAGGACAGCAAATACCTGGGAACACCACCACCTGGAAGTTCCCCTCCAAGTCACTCATCATTCTGACTTGGAAATGTATCGCTGCTCCTTCACTGTCACTGGCTCAAAATCCTGGAATTCCCTCCCTAACAGCGCTGTAGGTGTGCCTACATCTCAGGAACCATAGCGATTCAAGAAGGCAGCTCACCACCACCTTCTCAAAGGGAAATAGGGATGGGCAATATTGCTGGCCAGCCACAACGCCCAAATTCCTATAAATAAATTAAGAAAAAACAAGAGCAAAGTCTTTACTTCCTATTCCACGTCTATATGCTGCCCCTTAGCAACGTCACCCAAAAAAGATACCATGGCAGGTTTCACATATACGGCGATGACACCATCAGAGGGTCAGTACTGAGGGAGTGCTGCACTGTCAGAGGGTCAGTACTGAGGGAGTGCTGCACTGTCAGAGAGTCAGTACTGAGGAAGTGCTGCATTGTCAGAGGGTCAGTACTGAGGGAGTGCTGCATTGTCAGAGGGTCAGTACTGAGGGAGTGCTGCAGTCAGAGGGTCAGTACTGAGGGAGTGCTGCACTGTCAGAGGGTCAGTACTGAGGGAGTGCTGCATTGTCAGAGGGTCAGTGCTGAGGGAATGCTGCACTGTCAGAGGGTCAGTACTGAGGGAGTGCTGCACTGTCAGAGGGTCAGTACTGAGGGAGTGCTGCACTGTCAGAGGGTCAGTACTGTGGGGGTGCTGCACTGTCAGAGGGTCAGTACTGAGGGAGTGCTGCATTGTCAGAGGGTCAGTGCTGAGGGAGTGCTGCACTGTCAGAGGGTCAGTACTGAGGGAGTGCTGCACTGTCAGAGGGTCAGTACTGAGGGAGTGCTGCACTGTCAGAGGGTCAGTACTGAGGGAGTGCTGCACTGTCAGAGGGTCAGTACTGAAAGAGTGCTGCACTGTCAGCGGTGCCACTTTGTTCAATTGAGACCTCACGTGTCCACTCAGTAGGATAGAAAAGATTCCACAATTTTATGGAAGATCAGGGAGTTTTTCCCTGTGTCTTGGCCAATCTTTATTCCTCTACCAACGTCTGGTTATGTGTATGCGGGAGCTTGCTGTGCGCAAAGGTGACTCTGCATTTCCTATGGTATAACTGCGATCTTATCTCAACACACCTCATTGGGTGTAAAGTGTTTTCAGATGTTCCAAGGTCAGCGATTGTACCATTATGGTCTCTTTACCTAAGGAAAGATGTACCCTGGAGGCAATGCATCAACAGTTCACTAGACTAGACTAGTTCCTGCAATGAAGGGATTGTCGTAGGAGGAAAGATGGAGTAGAGTAGGCCATTAGAGTCTTGAAGAATGAGAATTGGTGGAATGGGAACATAGCAAACTCTGAAAGGGGCATTGGCCGTGCTAAATTCTCCCTCAGTGTACCTGAACAGGCGCTGGAGTGTGGCGACTAGGGGATTTTCACAGTAACTTCATTGCAGTGTTAATCTAAGCCTACTTGTGACACAAGTCAAAGTGTCTGTCAAAACCATCCTTCAAATTGTGCACTGTAATTTACTGATTATGCCACATGATGGCAGTGCAGCACACACAATGAACAGTGGCATCGCAGCCCTTGGTGATTGAATCAGAAAATCCAAGAGCCCACTGGGAGGCCATTCGGCCCTCATACTGGTGCCAGCCCTTTGAAAGAGCTTTCTAATTTAGATGTTTGGCATTGTGTCCAAAAGCCAAGATTTCTGACTGCTGCTCGCTTTGTTCTTACTTTTGTTTTCAAGGTGGCAGATTTTGATTTCTCCCCATCATCAGACAATTCTATGAAGGATATTTGGGTTCCCTCGCGGAGGAACGTTCGGGGTTGCTGCATCCCCTGCGGCCGGCTGGAGAACACCTCACGCAGCCCCAGTGGGAGAGAGGTCCATTCACTCCTGAGCTTCAGTCACAGCCAGCTCCGGGATTACACTCGAAGGCCCAAGGTGCGTGTCTCCAGCCCGCTGTGAAGGCCCAAGGTGCGTGTCTCCAGCCCGCTGTGAAGGCCCAAGGTGCGTGTCTCCAGCCCGCTGTGAAGGTGGCTTTGCTTCATTTTGCTGAACAGCCTCTTACCAAAGAGCAGGCATGGATTATACAACTGATCAGCGGGGGGGGGGAGGGGGTTGTTCCCTCCACTCCAGTGCGGTACTGAGGGAGTGCTGCACCGCTCGAGGGGCCCCCTCTCAGGTGAGACTTTAAACCAAAGCCCCATCTGGCCTCTCAGGCGGGGAGAGGCACTATTTTCGAAGAGGGGCAGTGGAGTTCTCCTCGGAAATATTTAGCCCTCAACCCGGCATCAGCTGAAAAAAAAACAGATAATCTGTGGGAGTTTGCTCCGCACAATATTGGCTACCATGTTTTATACATTAACAACTGTGACTGCACATCAGTAACATGTAATTGGCTGCAGTGTTAACGGGGAACATACTTGCTATGTATTTAAAAGGGTTGCAGGTTGCTTTAAGAGCAGATCACATGATTTGATGGTGATATCATTGGGGCACATGCTCAGGCTGCCGGTTTACCCTTAGTTTTGTACAAAAGACCCGTGCAGAGAGCAGCTCTTCAATAAAACCTGTTGTGTTTTTGTTTGAATCTCTGTGTGCAAACCAAGGCCGGAATTCTCCCAAAAACCATTGTCGATGATTCACTAATGTCCTTTAAAGAAGGAAATCTCTAAAGAGTGGCACGGTGGCATAGTGCTGCCTCGTGGCACCAGGGACCCGGGTTCGATTCCCGGCTTGGGTCACTGTCTGCGTGGAGTTTGCACAGTCTCTCTGTGTCTACGTGGGTTTCCTCCGGGTACTCCAGTTTCCTCCCACAGTCCAAAGATGTGTGGGTAGATGGATTAGTAAATTGCCCCGTAGTGTCAGGAGGATTAGCAGGGTAAATGCATGGGGTTATGGGGAAAGGGCCTGTGTGGGATTGTGGTCGGAGCAGACTTGAGGGGCTGAATGGCCTCCTTCTGCACTGTAGGATTCTATGATTGTGAAACCTGCCGTCCTTACCTGGTTTGACCTACATGTGACTCTAGAGCAATGTGGGGGGTTGACTCTTAACTGCCCTCAGGCAACTAGGGATGGACAATGAATGCTGGCCGGACAGTGACACTTACGCCTGATGAATGAATAAATAAAACACACTGACACAAAACCTTGCCATGTTTATGAAGCCATTCATTATAATTCTACATTCATTAGAAAGCAGAAGCATCGCAGATTTTCTTCAGTGCTTCTTTACAGTTCAGTGAGATTCTGAGGGTGCTAAAGATTGGGGAATATTGTTCACTCGTGTTTTCAAGTCCAGGATTAGCTGTGCCTTAGTGGAGTGGCTGTTTCACCTCTGAGTCAGAAGTTTATGTGTTCAAAAATCGGGGCTGGACGTTTGGTCTCTGGCCTGAGGGCATGCTGCACTTTTGGAGGACACCTTTTTTGGGATGAGGCACTAAACCGAGATCCCCCCTGCTGTCCAAGTAGGCCCAGGAGTGGTGCGTGCGTGTGTGGGGTTTGGGATGTGGGGGAGGGAAGGTGGGGGGTTGCACAGGGGTGTGGAGGGGGGGCTGCAGGGAGGGTGGGAGGCTGGCGGGGTTCCCTGGCCAATATTTATTGTCCTACTAACATCCAGAGAAAAAAAAACAGATGATTGGTCATTGTCACATTCTGTTTGTGGGAACTTGCTTTGCGCAAATTGGTTGCTGAGTGTCCCACATTATACAAGTGGCGACATTTCAGAAAAGTAAATTAACTGGCCGTAAAGCACCTCGAGACATCCATTGGTCATGAAAATCACAATTTAGGTGCAAGTCATTCTTCCTTTCAAAATGTTGCCCTTGAAGTGTCCATGATAGGTGCTATATAAATACAAGCTGTTAATTTCTTCCCCAATTGTTGTTGTGTCAGTTGATTCCAATGCAGCCTTTGTTCTTTTTGTCCTTTAGTTTTGATATTTCAGCCTCCGTTCCCGATTTGTTTTCAACTGATCTTTATCATGATGAAGCAAAGGAGGCAGCCATTCGGGCCATCAGATCATGGTCAGACCATTGCTTAAGATGGTTTTTGGTGTGACCTTGGTCTATGGGCTGGTAGTGAATCTACTCTTCTGGTTTTCACACCGAACCCAATGTTCCTCTCTGCAGGGAAAGCAGCTGGAGGTACACTAACTGTGTCTTTCCAATTACTGTAAGAGGTCTCACAACACCAGGTTAAACTCCAACGGCTTTATTTGGTATCACGAGCTTTCGGAGCGCTTGTGATACCAAGTGAACCTTTAGCCTGTGAGATTTGTAACTGTGCCTACCCCAGCCCAAAGCCGGCATCTCCACATCCAGCTACTGGCATAGGTCGATCCCAGGCACATCCTCTTCCCTTACCTCTCCCGGGTGGAATGATTCCAGTCGAGCTACGAGAGAGACAGCAGCACGTTCCTCCCCAGGCACTCCTGCAGTGATCCAAGGAATGGCAGAAACATTCTGCTCTTCCATAGTTGGAGAGGCAACTGTGCGGAGGCAACTGGAACCCTTCCTTGTCAATGCAGAAGAGCAAAGTCAAGGCTTCAAAAAGGAACTTGATGACAGCTTTGAGCACCAGCTTCTAACACGAGAGAAGTAGATACACAAAAATTGGACTGTATCTCTCTGCCCACAACCTAAAAGCAATAGACGGTGGATGCTGGAACATTCAGGCAGTATCTATGCAGAGAGGAAACAGAGTTAATGAGTTGGATTTTATGGCTTTCTTGACAGAGAGTTGGCAGACCCATGGGCACTGTGCCCACTGCCTGCCCACCCACAAATTAATCCCTTCAATGGCCAAGTAATTGTCACTTCAGAGCCAGTGGGAGGTAGGCAGCAGCAGAAGAGGAGCACTGGTGGTGGACAAGGTGGGCACTCCTCTTTATGGGCAGCTTGGGCGCATTGGAGAGCCCTTCCCCCCTTCCTCCCTCCCCCCAGGAAGAATTTCCCTGCCCCCTATTTAATCCCCCCACCCCAAAAGCATAGTTTTGCAACAACTATCAATGTTAGCCTCATGAATCAGACTTACCATGGCCAGATTTATTCGTTAACTGAATTTAAATCCCATCCCCCCACCCCCCAGCTGCCGTGGTGGGATTTGGAACCATGTCACCAGAGTATTGGCCTGGGACTCTGGATTACCAGCCCAGTGACACAACCACTACGCAATTACCACTCCAGCAAGCCTACCCGCTCCTCCCCCTCTTCCACAGCTTTGAAGATTGCACATTTGGGACTGCAAGGCCTGGACAAACTGGCATTCAATCCCTTGGCTCTGTGCCAAGAGCCTCCTTCAGAGAGAGAGGCTGCCAGCCAGGCCTGTGTACCTCCCTCTTCAATCACACTCCAGTGTTAGTGCACTGAGACACAGTGTGGACAAATGGTGGTGCCTAGCTAAACAGCATCCTCAGAAAAGCAGTCAGCATAATCAAGGACCCCACACAGCCCGGATATATTTTTTCCCATCTTCTTCCTTCGGGAAAAAGGTATAAAAGTCTGAGGTCACGTACTAACCCACTCAAGAACAGCTTCTTCTCTGCTGCTGTCAGACTTTTGAATGGACCAACCTCACACCCCACACCCTAGCTATGACTGTAACACTACATTCTGCACCCTCTCCTTTTCTTCTCTATGTACAGTATGCTTTGTCTGTACAGGGCGCAAGAAACACTACTTTTCACTGCATACTAATACACGTGACAATAATAAAATCGGATCAATCAAAAATACAAGAAGCTGGTTGTTTTGTGTGAGTAAGGACTTGGCATCCATCTCTCACATTTCTGGTCTTTGACGGATTGTTCGAGTTGCACGTTTCCATAGATCGATGCCATTCCCAGAACCACAGTTAAGTATCATGAACGGACAGGGTGGAAACCGCGGCTGTGCACAGCACAGAACCCCGGGCATTGCCATGAACTGAGTCACGCACATCTGAATTGTACAAGTCACAAGGATTTCTTCCTTCAATCTGGCAACCCTGTGCAAACAAAAGAAAATACAACTGGAGAAAAGGGAGAAAGAACAAAGACTTGGCTCAGTCTTTTCATCTTTCAAACAAGGACTCACACTGTGTGTAAAAAAAAATCCATATTGGAAAGATTGATATAAACAGCACTGTGAAGAGGAGTCCACAATGCACATCTCACAAATAATTATCTCAAACCAGTAACATCTGCAAGCACACCTAAAACATTCTATAAATCTTTGACTGCATGTTCTGTTCCCTTTTCTGTTCTGATGTTGCATCGGATTGTTAAATAATATGAGGAGCTTTTAACACTACTCGTTTCAGCTCCGAATGGGCCCACTGGCCTTCTTCATCAGCTTTGACTGGACAAAGATGAAAAATTGAACATTTATTTTATACAGAATATTACAGCTATTGGTTTCTTTTAAACCGTTAAATCTTAACAGTGCAGAAGGAGGCCATTCAGCCCATTGAGCCTGCACCAACAATTGTCCAACCCAGGCTCTATCCCCGTAACTCCACACGTTTAGCCTGATAATCCCCCGACACTATGGGGCAATTTAGCATGGCCAATCCACCTAACCCGCACATCTTTGGACTGTAGGAGGAAACCAGAACACCTGAAGGAAGCCCATGCAGACCTGGAGAGACAGTACAGATGCCACGCAGTCAGTGACCCAAGCCAGGAATCGAACCTGGCTCCCTGGCACTGTGAGGCAGCAGTGCCACCGTGGAGTGGAAGCTATGTGGCTTGTGCACCATTCGAAGTGTCATTATTTTGATATTATGTCAAGGATAACCAAGTTTGAAAACTAATATAAATCTACAGATTGTCCTGATTACTGTGTTCACCTTCTCAATGCAACATACATCATGGTTGGATTCTGACAGATGATAATGTCCACTTGATTCCTGTACTGGTGAGAAAGGAATTACCTAATCCCGGTGACAGTAAATCCCTGGATGAGTGTTGAGAGCGAGCACCCAGCAGAAGTGACACCAGGTAAACTGCAGCAGCAAGATGGATGGGAATGTAGTAGAACATATCCATTTGCCCATTCACCACACCCCCCCTTGCCTGGATGGATACAGCTCCATCAACACTCAAAGAGCTTGACACCACCCACAAACATTCACTCCCTCTGCCAGTGATTCATGGTCATAGCCGTGTGTACTGTCTACAAGATGCATTGCAGGAACTCACCTCGGCAAGGCTCCTTAGACAGCACCTTCCAATTCCATGACTGCTACCATCTGGAAAGACAAGAGTGGCAGATATATGGGAACACCACCACCTGGAAGTTCCCATCCATACCACACATCATTCTGACTTGGAACTACATCGACATTCCTTCACTGTCACTGGGTCAAAATCCTGGAATGTGCTCCCTAACAGTGCCGTGGGTGCACCTACACTACGCGGAACCATCGCCTTCTCAAGGGCAATTAGGGGTGGGCAATAAAAGTGCTAGGCCAACCAGCAATGTCCACGTAGAACAATAAAATCCCTACAGTGCAGAAAGGGGGGAATTTGGCCCGGGTCTGTACTGACTCTCCAAAAGAGCATCTCACCCACCACCCACTATATTTAGCATGGCCAATCCTAAACTGCGCATCTTCGGACTGTGGGAGGAATTCAGAGGACCGGAGGAAACCCATGCAGGCATGGGGAGAATGTGCAGACTCTGCACAGACGGTGACCTGAGGCTGGAATTGAACCTGGGTCCTTGGTACAGTGAGGCAGCAGTGCTAACCACTGTGCCACCAGGCCGCTCCTGAAAGAATACATTTTTTAAAAAGTGCGCCGTGGCGGGATTATAAACTTCCATGATCAGGGTAATGATTCCAGTAACTTAACTGCCGCGCTGCAAACGGGATGCTCATCATTGTCGCTGGGGTTGGGAAATGCATCAGGAGGGGGGTGATTTCGGAATCATCGGGTTTGCCAGACTGACTCCTGAATTCACATTGCTGCTCCATGTTCTCTCATGTGTTCACAGCAGCATGCTGTGTTCAATTCCCTCAAGCCATCAGAAGATGTTCAACGCACAAAGATCATCTAATATTTAGCGCCCCAAGGCCTACTTGCTTCATCAATAACTCATGTGAAGCGGTCGTGACGCCACTGGAAGCGAGATGGCGAGGCCTAGCTAGACAGAAGCCCTAACATCGCAGTCAGGCATTTCACGGCCCACCCACTGTGTGAATGGTCCAGTGGGCTAATTAACTGATGGGAATTAATCCGCGCAAACCCCGGGCTTTGCTGAAGATATCAGGCAGAGAGGTGTCGGAGAAATCAGATTTTACCCCCATTGCACCTTGTAAGAGAAATAAAAAGCTCATTTTGAGATGAATGTTTCTATGCTTTTCTGTCACCCCACTCACCATCTTATCCCTTTACTCCCACCGCTGCATTGTGGAGTTTATGTAATTTTGACGCCAAGGTTTTTAACATGGGATGTTACGCTTCAGAAACAGCTGAGGAGGACCATGCTGGTGTCTATGCTTCCCACAAACTCCCCTCCCATCCTTACACTAAAGTCAAAGGCTGCAGGTTGAGAAGGAATTTCTTCTCTCATGAAGCAGTGAATCTGTGGAATTCTTTATTGCAGAGGGTTGTGAAGGTTGTGTGTGGTAGCGTGACCCCTTTAAGACCATAAGATAGAGGAGATGTAGGATATGACCCATTGAGTCTGCGCTGCCATTCAATCATGGCTGATATGATTCTCCTTCCCACTCTTCTGCCTTCTTCCCATAACCCTTGATTCCCTTATTGATCAGGAACCTACCTATCTTTGCCTTAAAGACACTCAGTGATCTGGCCGCCACAGCTCTCTGTGGCAACGAGTTAAGGAGTAATCATTGATGGGCCACATAACTGGGCCAGAGTGAATGGAGCGAGAGTGCACGAACCTGGGCCAATCGGGTGTGAAGGTGAGCATTCCCGGGGCTAGAGGGCTTCAGTTGGAGTCAGGGCATAGTTAGGAGTAGACCTGTATAGCTGTGCTGTTAAACCCCTTTATTGTATATAGTTCTTCTGATCAATAAAGTCCTTAGTTAGTTTTTGCCACATTGAATCATCTCGAGTTATTACACTGGCGGATCAGTCGATGAATGCCCGCAGTGCAGAGTTGGAGGGGTGGAGAGGGATCACTCAAAAGTGCAAAAAGGTAAAGATTTTTACTGGCCCGCCCACCATGGGAATCAGAGCGGGCGAGGGGTGGACCAAGGAAAGATCTGTTGACCGCGGGCAACATTTTACAGTTTTGGGATGAGTGAGGCTGGGAACTCCTGCCTTCTGTCTTCATAGAATCCCTACAGTGCTGAAAGAGGCCATTCAGTCCATCGAGTCTGTACTACCCACAGTCCCACTCAGGCCCAATCTCTGTAACCCCACATATTTACCCTGCTAACCCCCCCTGACACTTAAGGGACAATTTAGCATGGCCAATTAACCTAACCTGCACATCTTTGGACTGTGGGAGGAAACTGGAGCACCTGGAGGAAACCCACGCAGACACGGGGAGAATGTGCAAACTCCACACAAACAGTAACCTGAGACCAGAATTGAATCTGGCTCCCTGGCACTATGAGGCAGCAGTGCCAACTACTGTGCCACCATGCCACCCTAAAGGTTGGAGTGGAAGGTACATGGTTTGTGCACCTCTTGAAGTGTCATCATCTTGATATGGTATCAAGAGTAACCAAGTTTGAAAATGCTTATACATCTAAGATTGTCCTGATGACTGTGTTCACCTTCTCAATGCAGTATGCATCATGGTTGGATTCTGACAGGTGATAATGTTTACTTGACTCATGTACTGTGAGAAAAGAATCACGTAACCCAGGTGACAGTAAATATCTGGATGAGTGTTGAGAGACAGCGTGCAAACCCCACACAGTGACCCAAGCTGGTAACTGAACCTAGGTCCCTGGTGTTGTGAGGTAGCAGTGCTAACCACCATGCCACTGTGCCATTCCAAATGCCAGTAAGGTGCCATTTTTGGGAAGATGGAACCATTTGACCCGGAGATCGAGAGGAGGGGGCATTGAGAGGCCTCGGAACTTCTTTCATGGTGAACGCAATAGCAGCTGAGGACAAGTGAAGATGATGCAGCTCAGTCTGAGGCCCACACATTTACAAACTGGGGAACAAAGCTCCAGACACAAAAACTTTCATCCAATTAGTCAATTTAGTTCAGGATCACCATAACTGCTAACCTCCTGAAACCATGAAACAAATTACATTCTGTGGTTAGAGAGGCAGAGGAGACAGTCCCAGCTTGATGGACAGGCTTCGACAGCTGGCTGAGTCCATTCATTCCTTTGAACAGATGAGGGGACAGCACTTGGTATGAGTTATAAAATGAATTTCTTTTATTGAAAGAACTGAAAGAAAATTAAGTTGTGACAGAAGCAGAGAAAAGGCAAAGCAAACTTGGAAAGGCTAGCTTTTAGGATGGCACAGTGGCACAGTGGTTAGCATTGTGCCTCATAGTGCCTGGGACCTGGATTTGATACCTGGCTTGGATCACTGTCTGTGTGGAGTTTGCATGATCTCCCAGTGCCTGCATGGATTTCCTCCGGGTGCTCCGATTTCCTCCCACATTCTGAAAGATATGCTAGTTAGGTGCATTGACCCGTGTAGGTGCCAGAGTGTGGCAACTACAGGAGTTTCATAGTAACTTCATTGCAGAGTTAATATAAGCCTTACTTGTGACTATTAAATAAACTTTACTTACTACTAACAGCTCCTGTTCTGAGACACATTGAACTGAATCTTAAAAACAAACTGCACAAACACACACTTTGAAACCAAAATATACTTCAACCCATATCTGATTATTGGAAATGTTCTCCACAGGCTGACTCTGTCTAGAGATACAAGTCTTGCAGCTGCAGTTGTTTGCCTGCACTGTGTACTCTTTAGGAATGCGGTCAATTTTTAGATAACCCAGCATGCCTTCTGAGTTTTAAAATTGAGTCAAGTTAGCTTTAAAATGTAGTTGCATAAGCAGAAATATCTTAAAATGAGGTCTCTACATAGACTGAAGCTAACAGGGACATAGGATCTCTCACTGAGCACCGCAAGATTGAGCCTTCATTGGGAGACACATTGAGGGATTTTTTTGGTTTGCAGTTTCAACAACCCCAACACCCAAAATAAACTGCCAGCTGAAACAAACAACCAACCACTAAAGAAAACAGTCAAGATGGCCCAAGGGACTAAGTGAAATGTAAGGTGTGGGTGAGCTACGGGCTGTGGGTGAGCTGCAGGGGGGCAACCTCTGTGCCAGTATCACATAGGAGCCTGTCTGCTCAGCTGCCCATCATGGTTGGTTGAGGACAGAGGACCTATCTTATGGGGCATGATTGGGCGACACAGTGGTTAGCACTGCTGCCTCACAGGGCCAGGGACCTGGGTTCAATTCCCAGCTCAGATCACTGTCTATGTGGAGGTTGCATGTTCTGCATGGGTTTCCTATGGGTGCTCTGGCTTCCTCCTGCAGCCCAAGAGGTGTGGGTTAGATGCATTGGCCATGCTAAATTGCCCTTTAGTGCCTCAGGATGCGTAGGTTAGTGGGATTAATAGGGTAAATGTGTGGGATTGCGGGGATAGACCAGAGTGGGATTGTTGTCGGTGCAGACTCAATGGGCTGAATGGCTTTCTTCTGCACTATCGGGATTCTATGACTCTATTCTAAGTAAAACTGGACTGGCTGGAAATATTTAGTGTCCAGTACGGAGGATTCCAGGACCTCCTGTGTAAATATCAGATGGTGTTCCAGAGGGAACTTGGTCGAATAAAAGGGGTTAAAGCTAAAAGTTATTTGAACCCCGAGATTACGCCTTGGTTTTTCCGAGCTGGCCACGTAGCATATGCATTACATCAGAAAGCAAAGGTCAAACTGAAAAGCCTGGAAGACTTGAGCGTCATCAAACCCATACAGTTTTTAGAGTAAGTCACCCTCATTACCCCCATCCTGAAACCAGGCTGCACTGTGAGGATCTGATGGAGACCAGTTGCATTGTTACCCATTCCCAGGGTAGAGAGTCTCTATGCTAAGTTAGCAGGGGACCTCATACACACTAAGCTAGACCTAAATACACTTATCAACAACTGAAACTGAGAGAGGACTCTGGAAAGTTAGTTACAATAAATGCCCCCAAGGGTTATATCAGTATCAGTGGGTGGCACAGTGGTTAGCACTGCAGCCTCACCCGAGTTCAATTCCGGCCTTGGGTAACTGCCTGTGTGGAGTTTGCACATTCTCCCCATGTCTGTGTGGGTTTCCTCCGGATGCTCCGGTTTCCTCCCACACTCCAAAGATGTGCGGGTTAGGTTGATTGGCCCTGCTAAATTGAACCTTGTGTCAGGGGGATTAGCAGGGTAAATATGTGAGATTGTGGGAATAGGGCCTGGGTGGGATTATAGTCAGTGCAGACTTGATGGGCCAAATGAGCTCTTCTGCACTGTGGGGATTGTATGATTCTGGTACACCAGATTGCCATTTCGTGTCCTGTCAGTCTGTGCCATTTTTCTGCTCCTATCTCTTGTGGTGATAATTGTTGGGAACATCCAGTGGATCCGGCAGTATCTGTGGAGAGAGAAAAACCGAGTTAATGTTTCAGGTTAACAGTCTCCCATCGTGACTGGTCTCTGATGAAAAGTTGTTGACCTTAAACTTTGGGCTGAATTTTCCCAGTTCAGTGGCGATGGATTAAAGAAGAAAGTAGAGCTTTCCCAAGCCTTAGCCTCTCCTTGTGACTTTCCCAGGAATGGGCCGCCCCAGCAATTAACAGCTCGTTCCACGGGAGCAGATAGGTAAAGAAGCTAATTAACACCCAAACCAAGGGCCATTTTCCCTCCTGAAATCTGCAATGGGTCTCTGCTGTGCCAGGATCCCGCCAATATTGCAAAGAGGACCTCTAGACAGGAGACTACTGGCCCAGTGGGCTATGGATGGTTAGACTGATTAGCTGGGAGAAATAAATCACAGGATTATTAGGACGCAGAAGGAGGCTATTCAGCCCCTCATGTCCACACAGGCTCTCCAAATGAGCATCATGACTTGGTACCAATCCTCAGACTTTTCCCCCTACCCTTGCACATTGAATAGAAACATCGAATGTTCTCTTGAACGGTTCGATTGAACCTGCCTCCGCCACACTTCCAGACAGCACGTTCCAGACCCCAAACACTCACTGTGTGAAAAGATTTTTCCTCACGTCACATTTGCTTCTTTCATACATCACTTTAAACCTGTGCCCTCTCATTCTTGATCCTTATATGAGTGGGCACAGCCTCTCCCCATCTTCTCTGTTCAGCACCTTCATGATTTTGAAATCAAATCTCCTCAGTCTTCTTCTCTCCAAGGAGAACAATCCCAATCTCTCCAAACTATCATCATAGCTGATCTTTCTCATCGCAGGAACAATACTCAAAGGAGATCAGGACCATCCGCAGGCACTCTTCTGGATAGGTCTACCTGCCACCCAGTTCCCTCAGAATATTTGTCACCTTTTACACTACTGAAGGCCCCAGTTTGAGGTACTCACTATGTCTTCCTCAGCAACGCTCACCTCTTCCAATGGTACCACCCTCCGGACATCACCATGGACCCTCTTATTGAGTCTCATGCCTCACTTGTCCACTCCACTGTCCATAATTGGACAGCAGGTGCAGAGGAAATTCTGTCTATTACTAGTCAGTGGGATAACTCCCAGAAAAGACAGGGATTTGGCTGTTTGCTCAACCTTTCTCTGGGAGTTGGATCAGGAGATCAGCGGAGCCTTTGCTTAATTTCATAACCAGGGACTATTTCCAGAAAAATCTGAAAGGTTGAGGTAATGTTTACTGCGATCCCACACACTCTCTCTTTGCAGTTTATGAGTGTCTCTGGGTGCCTCAGTCTGAGGGTGATAATATTTACTGAGATCCCACACACTCCCAGATCCCTGCAGTTCACTGGGTGTCTCTGGGTGCCTGTGTTTGAGGGTGATAATATTTACTGAGATCCCACACACTCCCAGATCCCTGCAGTTCACTGGGTGTCTCTGGGTGCCTGTGTTTGAGGGTGATAATATTTACTGAGATCCCACACACTCCCAGATCCCTGCAGTTCACTGGGTGTCTCTGGGTGCCTGTGTTTGAGGGTGATAATATTTACTGAGATCCCACACACTCCCGGGTCCCTGCAGTTCACTGAGTGTCTCTGGGTGCCTGTGTTTGAGGGTGATAATATTTACTGAGATCCCACACACTCCCAGATCCCTGCAGTTCACTGAGTGTCTCTGGGTGCCTGTGTTTGAGGGTGATAATATTTGCTGAGATCCCACACACTCCCAGGTCCCTGCAGTTCACTGGGTGTCTCTGGGTGCCTGTGTTTGAGGGTGATAATATTTACCGAGATCCCACACACTCCCGGATCCTTGCAGTTCACTGGGTGTCTCTGGGTGCCTGTGTTTGAGGGTGATAATATTTACCGAGATCCCACACACTCCCGGGTCCCTGCAGTTCACTGAGTGTCTCTGGGTGCCTGTGTTTGAGGGTGATAATATTTACCGAGATCCCACACACTCCCGGGTCCCTGCAGTTCACTGAGTGTCTCTGGGTGCCTGTGTTTGAGGGTGATAATGTTTACTGAGATCCCACACACTCCCGGATCCCTGCAGTTCACTGGGTGTCTCTGGGTGCCTGTGTTTGAGGGTGATAATATTTACCGAGATCCCACACACTCCCGGGTCCCTGCAGTTCACTGAGTGTCTCTGGGTGCCTGTGTTTGAGGGTGGTAATGTTTACTGAGATCCCACACACTCCCGGGTCCCTGCAGTTCACTGAGTGTCTCTGGGTGCCTGTGTTTGAGGGTGATAATATTTACTGAGATCCCACACACTCCCGGATCCCTGCAGTTCACTGGGTGTCTCTGGGTGCCTGTGTTTGAGGGTGATAATGTTTACTGAGATCCCACACACTCCCGGGTCCCTGCAGTTCACTGAGTGTCTCTGGGTGCCTGTGTTTGAGGGTGATAATGTTTACTGAGATCCCACACACTCCCGGGTCCCTGCAGTTCACTGAGTGTCTCTGGGTGCCTGTGTTTGAGGGTGGTAATGTTTACTGAGATCCCACACACTCCCGGGTCCCTGCAGTTCACTGAGTGTCTCTGGGTGCCTGTGTTTGAGGGTGGTAATGTTTACCGAGATCCCACACACTCCCGGATCCCTGCAGTTCACTGGATGTCTCTGGGTGCCTGTGTTTGATGATCTCATCAACACCCTGGATAACAAAGACACTCTGTTCCTGTAATGAATCATTCTTGACAGCTTCAGGACACCATGCACCTGAGAGAAGCGAATCATGGAAAATAACACCTTGTTAAAATACATCCTAACCTTCACAATACTGATCCTTTTGCTTGATTGTTTGGAAGGTTCAGTGTTGGGTTTCTGGAGGCTGGTAGATTTTTTTTATTCTATAATCCTCAGATTTATTGTGTAAATGCTGATTTTAACTTTACAGAAATTGTTTGAATTATTCCCAGTTAGAAGTGTGATTCGATGCCCTGGGTTGGTTAGCTATAATATTATGTATGGATCACTAATTCCCACCTTTGTAACGGTGCCAGCCTACACTGTGCACCCATCCCTCAGCCTGCCACTTTGCCACCTCACTGTCCTTCCCAGGTCCACTCAACAGTGACTCCAATTTATCCACAGCTCCACAGGGCGGCACAGTGGCACTGCTGCTTCACAGCGTCAGGGACCCGAGTTCGATTCCAGCTTCGGGTGACTGCCTGTGTGGAGTTTGCACATTCTTCCTGGGTCTGCGTGGATTTCCTCTGGATGCTCTGGTTTCCTCCCACAGTCCAAAGATGTGCCGGTTAGTTGGATTGGCCATGCTAAATTGCTCCTTAATGTCCCAAGATGTGTAGGCTAGAGCGATTAGCAAGGTAAACACAAAGGGTTATGAGGATGGCATAGGGCTGGGCCTCGTTAAGATGTTTTGTTAGAGAGTCGTTTGATCGGTTAAATCGCCTTCTTCTGCACTGTAGAGATTCAATGGAAACCTTTGACTATATACCACATTAAAATAGCTAAATTTGCCGCAGTGTTTCAAGGACGTTGTGTATTGTGGTACTGATGTTTGAAAGCACGGAGGATTAAAAACTAACAGTTTTATTGACAGGGTATGTTCACTGCAAGGCTGCTTCTTCACTCAGTTAGTTTCCACCACTAGCAGCCTGTGACGTCATTTCTGGCAGTGACACACATATAGTAATATCATGCTCACTACAGCTACTGAGCCTCAATATTAAATATATGCATAATAACAGGAGCCTTAAACAAAAAACCGACACTGAATCACTTTAGGAGATATTAGTACAGATGACCAAATGTTTAGTCAAAGAAATAGGTTTTAAGGAGGGACTTCATAGAATCCTACAGTGAAGATGGAGGCCATTCAGCCCATCGAGCCTGCACCAACAACAATCCTGCCCAAACCCCACTGCTGTAACTCCCAGGTATTTACCCAGCTAGTTCCCCTAACACTAAGGAGCAATTTAGCGCGGCCAATCCACGTAACCCAGACATCTTTGGGCTCTGGGAGGAAATGGGAGCACCCGGATGAAACACACAGACAAGGGGAGAACATGCAAATTCGAAACAGATAGTCACCTAAGGCCAGCATTGAACCCAGGTACCTGATGCTGTGAGGCAGCAGTGCTAACCACTGCGCCATCGTGCTGCCGACTTAAAGAAGAAGGAGAGGTGGAGAAGTTTAGGGAGGGAATTCTCGAGTTTAGACAGCCAATGATGAAATGATTACAATAAGCGACGCTTAACGAGGCCAGAATTGGAGGCATGAGGATATCCTTAGGGCTGGAGAAGGTTTCAGAGCTAAACAGAGACATGGCCACAGAGGGATTTGAAACTCACCCACTGCTGTCTGCTGGAGACAAGTCAATTACTTGACTGGGAAAACTGGACTTCCACAGGTGTTTGCTATCTGCTCCTGCTGGGAGGTGACATTAGCCCTGAGATGAATTGTCAGTCACATATCCCTCGATGTTCCAGTCCTGGACCATTCTGTTGCAGTGAGAATAAATAAACTGGCATCTCTAAAGCACACTTCACAATTTCTGAGCACCCAGAAGACCTTTACAGTCATTGAAATACTTCTGACATGTGCTCATTGTTGGAAATGCACAGCATGATCCCATAAACAGCAAGGTGATAATGTCCCATTCATCTGGTTCTTCAGTGTTGATGGTGGCCATGATGCCGGCATTGGACTGGGGTGGACAAGATGAGAGATCACACGACACCAGGTTATAGTCCAAAGGTTTATTTGCTATCACAAGCTTTCGGAGCGCTGCTGCTTTGTCGGGTGAAGTGATTTGTGGCACTGCTATCAGTTTTGTACCAGTGTGCCAGCCCTGCTCAAACATCTGCAGTAATGTCTTCAACCCACAACCTTCTGAATCCAAGCTGAGGTGCCACACTGAACTCACAGCTGTCCCCAAAACCCCAGCTGCTCACCTGCATTCTGAATTGCAATATTTTTCCTCAAACAGCAAAGCGATGCTGAAGAAAAAGCAGCCCACTGCATGATTTTGGTTTACTGTGAGAAGTAGATGAGTGTGGCTCCCCTACAAGGTTGCTCAATCTAAAACCTTTCAAAAGATAATCCAGTGATTCCCAATTCAACATATTGGGGTGCCTACAACACACAACTCCTTAAATGTACCACTCCCACTCACCTGAGAAAGGAGCAACACTCTGAAAGCTTGTGATCCCAAATAAACCTGTTGGAATTTAACCTGGTGCTGTGAGATTTCTCACTGTGACAACTCCCTAAAACAGAGCAGATCTGTCTTGCCAGAACTGTGAATCTAAGCCATTCAGATAAGCTTTTCAGGCAGCTATACAATCGAACCATAGAATCCCAACAATGCAGAAAGAGACCATTTGGCCCATTGAGTCTGTACTGACCCGCTGAAAGAGCATCCTACCCAGTCCCACCCCCTCTGCCCTATCCCCTTAACTCTGGATATTTACCATGGCTAAGCCCCCTAACCGACACATCATAGGACACTAAGGGACAATTTATCTTGGTTAATCCACCTAACCTGCAGATTTTTGGACTATGGGAGGAAACCCACACAGACACGGGGTGCAGATTCCACACAGACAGCAACCCAAGCTGGGAATCGAACCGTGGTCCCTGGTGCTGTGAGACAGCGGTGTTAAACACTTTGCGACCATATAGATTTACGATATGCTCCATACAAAAAGCAAATAGGTTCTTGCAATGTCCAATTGTAATTTTCCCCCACAGCATCTTTTGAAAACAGGCTCTTTGTGTCTCTTAAATGAACAACGTAAATCTGAAAACTGCAGGGAGAGACAAGATCACAGGAAGGATAGAATGAAGAAAAACCACAGAGGTCCTTAAACCAACTGCTTTTATTAACAACCTGGACTCTACCCAACCCACCGATTGTACACAGCCTCAGCTCACAGTCAAGGAAACAGAAAAGGCTGGAAAATCTCGGCAGGTCTGGCAGCATCTGTGGACATAGAAAAGCAAAGAGAGCCTGTGTGACTCTTCAGAGCTCCTTGAAGAATCATCCTGACTGGAAATGTTAACTCTGTTTCTGTCTCCGCAGAGACTGCCAGACCTGCTGAGTTCATGCAGCAGTGTCTGTTTTCAATCCAGATTTCCAGCATCCACGGTATTTTGCTTTTATTACTTTTCTCAGACACTACACAACCCATTGATCATCTACAAACTCCACCAACTGAGATAGATAGGCAGGCGGGCAGATAGATAGATAGATAAACAGACGGACATGAAAAGACAATATGTAAGGTTGCTAAATTCGCTGGTGACGTAACGATTGAGCAGCAAGTTGTGAAAAGGGCTTAAGAAGTCTGCCAGGGAATACAGAAATGTTAAGTGAATGGCCAAAAATTTGGCAGATGGGGAATAATATGGGGAAAATGTGAACTTCTTCACTTTGGCAGGAAGAATAGAAAAACAGCATATTATTTAAATGGGGAAAGACTTGAGGTGCAGGGGGAATCATTGCTGTATTATCACCATCACAATTATTTGGATTCTCTCCTGGCTGCATCTCCACCCACCCATCCTATGGCACTTTATTGCCCACTGCCAAGGTATCCCTCCCATAAAAAATCCAAGACACAACATGCCTCCATGTCAACCTATGCCCTCCACCTCCTATTGCCCCTCAAGTTGTAGCCAAGATATGGCACCTCCGTGCTTGTACACTACATTGAAATAATAAATGCTCTAATGACAGCAGGAAGTGTGAAAAGAGTTCTATTAAAAGGTCATCCATTGTCAACTTTACACTTTCTTAAAAAGAAAACTTCTTTTTATTACAGCCCAATTCAAATGCCAGTCACCCAGACCATTTAAATTTATCAACAGCTGAAACTACAAGCAACCAAAACCTTCATCTTGTGGAAATAAACATTGTGAGATTGACAGCATAGATCAGATACCCAGAACAGTTCCTTTTGGCTCAGATATTTCAGAAGGCTAATGGATTTAAAATCATAGATTTCTGGGTTCTCAGCCAGGAATACATAATGAGGCTTGACTGAGAGCCAGAAATTATTCCACCTTGACATGGGATGCGCAAGACAGTCTTTTTGAACTTAGGCTCATTCATACAAACTCTGGTTCATGACACCTCACGGTTGCCTTAAACCACAGCTCTTTGAAAAGCTAGCTCAGGAAATTCAAGGCAGACTAGGACATGCCTTTGCCCGCAATGGAGCCAGCCAGATCAGGGAGTGCAGGGGGTAGGTCTGAACCAACCCACAACCTTAAAAAGAAAATCAGAAACTTAGAGGGATGGGAGTCAACAATCCTGGGATCAGCATCCACCCATCATTCTTAAAGGGTTCCCGAGTCATCTTGACTGAGCAGAAGTCCAGTCGTTTCTGTATTTGTTGTAGATTCATTGCTAGAGTTTGATTTCTATGATCAATCAACAACTCCATTATCATTGTATAGCATGATAACCACAGGATGGTGAACTCCACAGACCTTGACACTTTTTTCAATCTATCAATCATTGTCTCCCCGACCAAAATTGCATTCTACATTATTTGGTTAATTGGGTAATTTGAAAATTCTCACAGCCCACAATGTGATAATGATTGCATAAACACAGGGGAGGCAGTGGTGTACAGGTGTTATCACTGGACTAACAATCCAGAAACCTCGGGTAATGCCCTGGGCACCCGGGTTCAAATCTCATCATGGCAGATGGTGAAATCTGAATTCAATAAAATATCTGAAGTTAAAATCTAATGGTGACTGGAAGTGACTGTTGTAAAAACCCATCTTGTTCACTAATGTCCTTTCAGAAAGGAAATCTGCTATCCTCACCGGGTCTGGCCTACATGTGACTCCAGACCCACAGGATTAAAGAACAGCACAAGAACAGGCCCTTTGGCCCTCCAAACCTGCTCCGATGTGGTCGACTCTCAACTGCCCTTTGAAATGGAAGGCAATTAGGGATGGACAATAAATGCTGGCCCAGCCATAATATCCATATCCTGTAAAAATGAATATAAAAAATACAGTTTTAGTTACCTTGGTTGAGGGATTAACTGTTGACCTGAACCCAGGATAATCCTCTTGCTCTTCTGCACAAAATAGCACATGGCATCTTTTATCTTCACCTACAAGTGAACAGGCCATTGGTATAACATCTCATGTAACAGTGCAGTACTCCCAAAACACCACAATAAGTATCAGCCTAGATAGTTGGAAGACTCTTGGTGTGAGACTGGGTGGGAGGCACAGTTAGCACTGTTGTCTCACAGCACCAAGGATCCAGGTTCAATTCCCGGCTTGGGTCACTGTGGGGAGTTTGCACATTCACCCCGTGTCTGCGTGGGTTTCTTCCGGGTGCTCCGATTTCCTCCCACGGTCCAAAGATGTGCGAGTTAGGTTCACTGGCTATGCTAAAATTGCTCCTTAGAGTCAGAGGGATTAGCAAGTTAAATGTGAGGGGTTATGGAAATAGGACCAGGGTGAGGTTGTTGTCAGCGTAAGGCTTGATGGGCCAAATGGCTTTGTTCTGCACTGTAAGTATTCTATGGTCTTAACCCATAACCTTTTGACCCAGAAACAAGTATGCTACCCACACAGTCAACACATGCGTGACAGACAATAATTCTCAGACTATATTTGAGAATGGTTTTCAATTCTACACAAACCTGACAGCTGGAGACAAACTGGGTCATAAGGGATGAAAATGGAGATAATCCCAACCTGAAACAATTAGGGAGATTCAGCAGCAAATCCAAATTTGACCCAAATCAGATCTACTGGTGTGGGCCTGTCCCTTATATATTTTCATTCTCATCCAGAGATGTCAGTGGCGGAGAATGAACACTTCGAATCCTGGCTTGGGTCACTATCTGTGTGGAGTTTGCACATTCTCCCCGTGCCTGCGTGGGTTTCCTCCAGGTGCTCCAGTTTCCTCCCACAGTCCAAAGATGTGCTGGTTAGGTGCATTGACTCAAACAGGCGCCGGAGTGTGGTGACAAGGAGAATTTCACAGTAACTTCATTGCAGTGTTAATGTAAGCCTTACTTGTGACTAATAAATAAACTGTGGTTTAACTTTAAACACCCACTTTAGACATACAATCAGACTGAATTAGCGCCCATTCCTGACAGCTTCTCCACCTGCCTTAACCCGAAGAACTTTGATAGGATCCACACGATACTCTCAGTATTAACCCCTCCTACTTAGAGATCTCACTGGCAACCATTCAGTCTCAAAGGCTCATCTGGACTCAAAATGTCAGCTCTTTTCTTTGCTTACAAATGCTGCCAACCTACTGAGATTTTCCAACATTTTCTCTTTTGGTTTTAGATTCCAGCGTCTGCAGTAATTTGCTTTTAACCATTCTGTTCTGTTCAGTTATCCCAGTCACCAGAATCCTGAATGTACAAGGTGGGATAATATTGTAGGAATGCTTCATGCCTTCAAGTGAACAGGTTCTTGGTGGTATTTTAGGGAAGGTATTAACCTACTTTCAGTAAATGAGTTAAATCTTTTGTGAAAAGGTGTGTGAGAAATTGCAGAGGGTTGGGAATGAAGATGTGGAGTACAGACACATTCACCAGAATGATACTGGGGCTAAGAAGGTTAAAATGCAATGACAGGCAGCATAAATTGGGTCCTCTGAGTATAGAAAATGAAGGTGTGATCTAAAGTGTTCACAATGATTAGAAGGGGTGATACGGTGGCATACAGGTTAGCATTGCTGCCTCGGTGCCAGGAATCTGAATTCCAGTTTTGGTTTCTGTCTGAACTTTGCACATTCTCCTTGTGTCTGCGTGGGTTTCCTCTGGGTGCTCAAGTTTCCTCCTACAGTCCAAGGATGTGCGGGTTAAGTGGATGAGTTGTGCCTATTTGCCCCTTAACATTCAAAGATGTGTAGGTTAGGGGGTTTAGCAGGGTAAATGTGTGGGGTAAAGGAGATAGGGCACAGGTTGGGCCTAGGTAAGATGCTCGTTCAGTGAGTCAGTGCAGACTCAATGGACTGAATGGCCTCCTTCTGCACTGTGGGGATTCAATGATATGATAGGCAGATAAAGAGAAACCATTGCCTTGGTTCGAGTTAGGACATTTAGATGTGATGATAGGAAACACTTCTTCAGAGGATAGCAGAAATCTGGGACACTCTCCTACAAAAAGCTATTGAGGTTGGGCATCAGCTGAGTGCTTAGAAGCTGAGATTGGTAGGTTTTTGCTGGCAGGAGAAGTATGGAGTTCAGCTACAAATCAGCCAGTTTTAATGAATGGTGAAACATGCTTGAGGGGCTGAATGGACTCCTGATGCTGCTACGCTCTTGCAAAGGATGAGAAGCAGAGCTTTGAACAGATCCCACTTATTAGATGGAACGTGGAGTGATGGATCACAGAGTGGAAATGATCTGTAGTAAGGAAGAGTAGAATCAGAGGAAATGGTGAAATTTATTTTATACTGCAACTTTAAAGGAAAGTGGAAGTTAATTCAGTTGTAGACCCAACCCCCTTTAGCTGCTTCATCAGTGATCTTCCGTCCATCGTAACATCAGAATGGGGATGTTTGCTAATTACTGTACAGCCCCATTCCCGACTCCTTAGATACTGACGCAGTGCTGTTTATTTGAAGCCAGGCCAGGACAACATTCAGGTTTGGGCTGATAAGTGGCAGGTAACATTCATGCTATACAAGTGCCAGGCAATGACCAGCTCCAGCAAGATAGAGTCTAACTCTTGCCCCTTGATATTCAATGGCAATGCCATCACTGAAACCCCCACATCAACACCCTGGGGTTACCATGGACCAGAAATGGAATTGGACTGGCCATATAAATATCGTGACTACCAGTGCAGGTGAGAGGCTGGAAATTCTGCAATGAGTAACTAACTTCCTGACTCCCCAAAGCCTGTCCACCATCGACAAAACACAAGTCAGGAGTTTGATGGAATATTCCGCACTTGTCTGGATGAGTGCAGCTCCAACAACACTCACACCCAGTCAATTGAAAACCCATCCACCACTTTCAACATGACTGCCCCCACCATTGACGCACAGTAGCAGCAGTGTGTACCATCGAAAAGATGTATTGCAGCAACTCATCAAGGCTCCTTCAATAGCACCATTCAGATCCTGGACTTTTACCCATGGAAGGACATGAGCAGCAGATACATGGGAATATCGCCTCCAATCCACTCACCGACTTGGAAATATACCGCCACAGTTGGTGGGTCAAAATCCTGGAACTCCTTCCCAACAACACTGATAACACAGCTGCACCAAAGCTGGGATGTGGGTGAAGGATGGAGCAGCAGCTAAACTGGGGAGGCAGGAGATGGGTGGGAAGGAGGTAGGCTGTCTGGGCTGCATGCACCCGGACATTTGAGCTCACAAGGGCATTGCGGGCACTTCCTACCCATTCCCTCAACTCACCGGTGATCAATACCTGAATGGTTTGTCCATCTCACCATTGGGAATAAACAAATTTACTGCCCTGGATCTCTCCTATTGCTGATATTTGTGTGACTTTGTAAAGAAATATATTTCAATGCTATTTCTTTTTATTTAGTTTAGTAATATTATTAAAAATGCGAAGGGCTCTTTAATGCTCCTCACCATGTCACCCAATCTAACACCAATCTCTCTCGTGGTGATCTCTCATCACTAGAAAATCCTTTAACAACAAAACACTTTCATTTACATAGCATTTTTAGTGAAGTGTCCCAAGTCACATCACAGGAATGCAAATCAGACAAAACCTAATTGGCACTGATCTAAATAAGAGACATTAGGACAGGTGGCCGAGAGCTAAGCCACAGAATTCGTTAAAGGAGGAATGTTAGAGGGGTTCAGAGCAAAATTTCCAGTATTTAGGAGCCTGATGGAACTGAAGCACAATAATTCCTGTATAAGTTGACAATGAAAGCTGCTGAGGAATGGAGAAGGAACTAGATGAAGTTCCAGGGGAGGGTGTGCTGGAGTTTAACTCAAGTTACCAAGCCTAACCAATTCCTCCAATGTAACATTGCCAAACCAATTCAAAGTCTTGTTCAATAAAATCTTCCTTCCTCTCGTCCTATGTGATTTTAATGTTCTGTCTCTCCCTCTCTGGGTGACACAGTGGTTAGCACTGCTATATCTGGATTATAACATTATTCTCAGTAATAGTGATCATAAAACTATCATTGATGGTCATAAAAATGCATCTGGTTTACTAATATCCTTCAGAAAAGGAAATCTGCCATCCTTACTGTAATAACTTCAGTCAGGCCATGGAAGTTGGCCTATTGGAGTATTGATTAAGATCCAATTGATGGGCTAATCAGGGATCTTTTGCCTTGTACTTAGCCTGAAGTGTCAACTCCTCTGATACCCCCAGAGATAGACTGCTGACTGCTAGCACTCTGTGTCCTGCTGTTAGAATTTGTAAATAAAGGCATTTTGGTAAAGGGACTTCTGCCTCCGAAGACTTAATACACTTACCCATGACTCCAGACCCACAGCAGCTATGTGGTTGACTCAAATGGCCTAGCAAGCCATTCAGTTAAGAGCAGGTAGGGATGGCCAATAAATGCTGGCCTCATCTCAGGAAAGAATACCATTTTCAATATGTTTTGGGAATAGCGAACAATTCCTGGGCAAGATGGCTGACATTTCAGCAGGTGAAGATTTTGTAGAGATCCTAAATTTATTTAGAGAGTTGTGTGTGAGCTGGCATTTCCAACACGCTCCCTCAGAGGGACAGCAACTGGGGAGCTGTCTCAGAGAGCTGCCAATCCACCAGAAATAAATGCCGATGTTAAAATAATGCCATGAGTGTCCAGGCAGCACAGTTCAGCACAGACCCCAGGCCCCAGGTGGATTATAATATTACTTCAACCCCGACAGTTCATCCCGCACTGGACCAAGGTTGCAACCAAATCATAAAGGCCTTCTGGCCAATTGACCCACCTGTCAATCATAAAAGCAGATGGGCCACGTAAAATTGCATTCAGTTTGAGGGTGGCATGGTGGTGCAGTGGTTAGCACTGCTGCCTCACAGTGCCAAGGACCCAGGTTCAATTCTGGCCTTGGTCCTTGTCTGTGTGGTGTTTGCACATTTTTCCTGTGCCTGCGTGGGTTTCCTCCGGGTGCTCCGGTTTCCTCCCACATGCCAAAGGTGTGTAGGTTAGATAGGCTGATCATGCTAAATTGCCCCTTAGTGTCAGGGGGATTCACAAGGAAAGTATATGAGGTTACAAGGAAAGGGCTTGGGTGGGACTGTTGTCAGTGCAGGCTCTGTGGGCCAAATGGCCTTCTTCTGCACCGTAGGGGTTCAATGAGTCAATTCGATGAATTTGCCCCTGAATGGGCCAAATCACCCATTTGCTTGCCACACTTCCAACTCTCATGCTCAACCACCCAGCCAAAATATGGCGTGCGTTTACACTGATGTCAGGACGTGCATCCAACATCTCCTCCAGTGTTTCTGGATGGGGCGTGTGCTCACCCAATCAACATAAAATTCTGGACCAGGAAATTGGGAACATATTCTAATTTTTTGAAAGGTCAACGACCTGAAACATTAGCTCTTGTTTCTTTCTCTCTGCCAGGCACTGCCTGGGTGCTTTCATTTAAGATTTCCATCAGTCACAGTGTTTTGCTATTCAGAATTTAGAATTCCTATGGTGCAGAATGAGGCCATTCAGCCCATCGAGCCTGCACCAACAATCCCACCCCTTCCCCAACCCCGTAACCCACCCCATATTTATCCTGCTAATCCCCCTGACTCTAAAGGTCAATTTAGCTTGGCCAATCAACCTAACCTGCACATCTTTGGAGGGTGGGAGGAAACCAGAGCATCCAGAGGAAACCCACGCAGACATGGGAAGAACATGCAGATTCCGCACAGGCGGAATTGAACCTGGATCCCTGGTGGTTTGAGGCAGTGGTGCTAATCACTGTGGAAATAAAATGCTGTCATTAGGAAAAGCGACACTGAAGCTATCAGGTTGTTTGACAAGACCTATTAATCCAACCAAATCCATTAGGGGAGATACTCTGCTGTCCTGTCCCTATCTGCTCTGAGCTACTTGTGAGTCCAGTGTGCAACATGATTGACTTTTAACTGTCCTCAAGTCATTGCAATGAGATTGGGGTTTCAGTGGAACAGTGGTTACATTACTAGACTAGCACCCAGAGATCCGGACAAATGAGCTGGAGATTTAGTTCGGGATTTTCCAGCCCTGCCCACAGCGGGAACCATTGCAAGCGGGAATGAAGAATTAAGAACATCCAAAAATTCATTGATTTTGGCAGGACAATAAAATCTCGTCCATAAATTCAAATCCCATCACAACAGTTGTGGAGTTTACACTGAGGGTGCCATCTTACCAGCCGTTGCATGGAAGTCAGAAAATTTGGCAGCCAGCCAAATCTCCGTTCACTGTGGCAGGATTGGATAATCCAACAAGCGCGAACAGTGGTAAGGTTCCAGCCCCAGTTTATTTGACAAATTTGGGATGAAGTATGTAATAAAAACCTTGGGCAACTATTTAACTAGGTTGCCACAAATGATTCACTCATATCTGTTCTGGTAATACGGCCTTCCAGACCCACAGCAATATGGATAACTCATAAGTGTCCTCTGAAATGGCTTAATAAGACCACCCAGTTGCCAAGAAAGTATCGTTTGTGTATGCATGTTAATTTGAATGTTTCCAGCAGCTTTGCTGTGGAACAAGGTCGCAGGACTGATCACATAACATCATTGCCTGTTGCCGTGGCGAAATGGGCAGTTTATCTTGCCCATTACTGTTGACATCCCTTCAATAAAGCTCTTCATCCCTTCAAACCTTTGAGGCCTTCATCCCATCTTTTAAAACCACCACAGTGGCAGCGAACTTTCTCATAATCAATTAGGGGGAGACAATAAACATTGACTTGCCCACATGCTGTGAATTCATTTCCAAAAAAAGCCCTTTCATCAAGCCGTAGTTCAAGAAAGCCACCTACCAACGCCTTCTCAGTCACATATAAATATCATCAGAGGATTAACATTTTAACAGATCATTTGCAAACTGCTTTCATTACAGGATCTTGCAAAGTAATGAGCATTGGTGTAAAATAATTAAACATAATTGAACCACAGTGTTATGGAGGAAATGGAAACTGGGAATAATAATGCACCATAAGATCATAAGATATAGGAGCAGAATTAGGCCATTCAGCCCATCAAGTCTGCTCCGCCTTTCTGTCATGGCTGATGTGATTCACATCCTCTGCCTTTTCCTGCCTTCTCCCCGTAACCCTTGATCCCCTTATTGATCAAGAAACTACTTATCTCTCTCTTAAAGACGCTCAGTGACCTGGCCTCTACAGCCCTCTGTGGCTTTGAGTTCCACAGATTCACCATCCTTTGGCTGAAGAAATTACTTTTCATCTCAGTTTTAAAGGAGTGTCCCTTCACTGAGTTGTGACCTCAAGTTACAGTCTCTCCCATTAGTAGAAACATCCTTTCCACGTCCACTTTGTCCAGGCCTCTCAGCACTCTAAGTTTCAATTAGATCCCCCCTCATCCTTCTAAACTCCATTAAGGACAGACCCAGACTCCTCAAATGGAAAACCCTTCATTCCTGGGATCATTTTGTTGAACCAGATCAGACAGCAACTAAAATATTGACTCCAGGTTGTTTTGGCCTCTCAGTTCTTTGTGAATCTGTTTCGGATCCTCTCCAATGGCTGGGATTCTTCGATTGAAAACAGAAGCCAGGGGGTGGCCAGTCTTTAAAACCATGCAGCATCTTACCAAAAATTGGCAAAGTCAGGGTCTGACTGAAAACCAGCGTTCAGGCAGGTTTTCTCTCCACATCTTACGACAGTTTGTCAAAAAACAGTGGGGGGGTGGATGGTTGGGGGGATTTCATGCTATCATTTCAAGGGGCAGGATCTAAACACGCTGGTAAAGCTGGCTGCACTGAGAGTAAGGACCCTTTCCCACCACCAGAGTGCAGAGGTCTCAGAGACTCCCTGCCTGTCTCCATGAACAATCAGCTAGCATCACCACCACCACCCTCCCTACACCCACCCGACCGTAAACATTGCTGCCATTGGACCCCTTCGCAATCCCCACCCCTTCCTGCAAACAGTCATCACTGGGATCACCCCGCCCCCCACCCCCCCCCCAAAACATCGCCAGTATCACACCCCTTTGTCCCCCTCCAACAGTCATTGTGGGATTCACCCCCCTTTCCCTTGAAAATCACTGGTATAGGACCCCTATCCGCTGCCCCCACCCCCATCAAACAGCCATTGCCGGCAGCCCCACAGCTCCCACATCCACTAACCCCACTACCCTCCTGCCACTACCAAATAAATGAGTTCCTGCATCCATGAGGCTCCCCATAGGGCAGGGCAGTGCCAACCTGTGTCAGGGGGCAGTGCTGGGGACAATGTAAGGGCATTACCTGGCCAAGTCCCTCTCCCACCGTTACACCTCCAGGAGAATCTCCACTACATTAATGTCTGGGTTAACCTGTTGTAAACCTCACTGAGCATTTTGGCGTGGTATGAAAATTCATTCAGGGGAATATATGGCAAGGGGAGGGGGCATATATAATTATATTAAAATTGATTTAAGTGTATTAAAATCAGGTTCTTACCCATTACAGGCGTGAAACCGACTATGTCACCGACAAGGGGCAACAAAAATCAGATATCGTGACCTCGCCATGAGATTGACAATTTCTGTGTTTCATTTAGCCCCAAGAGTTATATCTAATATCTTCTTGAAATCCGACAACATTCTGGCTCCAGAAACTTTGTGGGACTGAATTCCACACATTCACCACTCTCTGGGTGAAGAAATTTCTTCTCACCTCAGTTCTAAAAGATTTGTCCCTTAATCTCAAACTATGACCCTTAGTTCTGGACTCCCACATCATTGGGAACATTCTTTCTGAATCTACCCTGTCTAACCCTAAATTTCCATTAGATCATCTCTCACTCTTCTAAACTGCAGTGGATATAATCTTAAATTAACCTCTCCTCATATGACAGACTTGCCATCCCAAGAATCAGCCTGGTAAACCTTCATTGTACTCCCTCCATAGCAAGGGCATCCTCCCTCAGATAAGGACACCAAAACTGCATACAATATTCAGATCTGGCCTCCCCGATGCCCTGTACAATTGCAACAAAACATCCTTATCCCTACACTTGCTATGAAAGCCAACATGCTATTTGTCTTCTTTACTGCGTGCTGTACCTGCACGCTTACTGTCAGCGACTGATCACGAGGACACCAAGGTCTTGTTGAATATCCACCTCTCTCAATTTACATCCATTCAAGTAATAATCTGTCTTTCTATTATTGCTACCAAAGTGAATAACTTCGCATTTATCCACATTATACTGAATCAGCCATGCAGATGCCCACACACTCAGCCTGTCCAAATCATGCTGAAGCATTTCCACAATATCCTCACTGCTCAGCCTCCTATCCAACATTTTATCGTCTGCAAATTTGGAGATAATACATTCCGTTCCCTCTTCTAAATCATTTATATATAATGTGAACAGTTGGGGTCCTAGCACAGATCCCTGCGGAATCTCACTAGTTACTGACTGCCAATCAGAAAAAGACCCATTATGCCAACATTTTCCTTTCTATCTGTTAACCAGCTTTCTATCCATCTCAAGACATTACCTGCAATTCCATGTGCTTTAACTTTACACAGTAATCTGTTATGTGAGACCTTGTTGAAAGCCTTCTGAAAGTCTAAATAAACCACATCCACAGGTTCTCCTCAGTCAATTCTACTAGTTACATCCTCCAAAAAATCCAATAGATTCATCAAACATGATTTCCCTTCGTAAATCTATGCTGACTTTGTCTGATATTGACCATTGCCTTCCAAATGCTAAGTTATGAAATCCTTGATAAGAGACTCTAGTAACTTCCCCAGTACCAATGAAAGGCTCACTTATCTATAGTTCCTGGTTTTCTTTCTACCTCCCTTTTTGAATAGTGGGCTTACTTAGCTACCCATTGATCTGTAGAAACTATTCCAGAGTCTAAAGAATTTTGGAAAATAATCACCAATAGATCCACTATTTCCAGGGCCACTTCCTTAAGTACTCGGGGGGTAAAGCTTATCAGGACCTGGAGATTTATCTACTTTCAATCTCATCAATTTCCCCAAAACCATTTCTTTACTAATGCCGATTTCCTTTAGCTCCTCACTAAAACATGTTTCTCTCAGCGTTTCTAACACATTAGTCATGTCTTCCTTTGTGCAGATTGAAGCAAAGTACTAATTTAATTCCTTGGCCACGCCTTTATTCCCCATTATGAATTCTCCTGTTTCTGACTGCAAGGGGCCTACATTTGTTTTTGTCAATCTTTATCTGTTTATACATCTGTAGGAACTTTTACATGCAGTTTTTATGTTCCCCGCTAGTTTACTTTCATACTCTATTTTTCCCTTCTTAATCAATCCCTTGGTCCTACTTTGCTGAATTTTAAACTCCCCCCAAATTCTCAGGCCTATTGCTTTTTTCTTGCCAACTTGTATGCTTCCTTCTTGAACCTGAAACTATCTCTAATTTCCCCTGTAAGCCATGGTTTAGCCACAATTCCCTCACAAGTCCAGTATCAAACAGGAATAAACAACTTCTGCAGTTCACCTATTCATTAATGACTGCCATTGCCTGTCCACGGTCTTTCCTTTCAGTAATGTTTCCCAGTCCATCATGGCCAATTCATGCCTCATACCATTGTTGTTACCTTTATTGAGATTCAGGACCCCGGTCTCAGAATCAACTACATCATTGACAAAGAATTCTACCATATTATGGTCACTCATCCCTAAGGGTTCTCACAACTGGATTGCCAACAAATCTTTTCTCATTGCACAACACCCAGTCCAAGATGGCCTGCTCCCTTGGTTCCTCAACACATTGCTCCTGAAAACCATCCCGTAAGCATTCCAGAAATTCCTCCTCTATTGTACTGTGACTAATTTGAATCTATACACAGATTAAAGTCGCCCATAATCACAGATGTTCCTTTAGCACATGTATCTTTGATTTCCTGTCTAATGTTTTTCCCAACATTACCACTATGGTTTGGCAATCTGTATACCATCCCCACCAATGTTTTTTGCCTCTTTGTTTCTTAACTCGACCCAAACAGATTCTACATCATCCATGTTGATATCTTTCCTCAATGTCATATCGGTATTATCTTCAATCAACAATGCAACTCCACCACATTTTCCTTTCCATCCGTCCTTCCTAAACACTGAATAGTCCTCAATGTTTAGTTCCCATCCTTGCTCATCTTGCAGCCATGTCTCCATTATGCCAACTATATAATATCCCTTTACATCTATCTGTGCAACCAATTCACCCATTTTGTTTTGAATGCTCCTAGCATTCAGGTATACCTTAAGGTAGGCACTTTTAACATTAATTTTCCTTTTCCTACTACTTTGGACTTGGTCATTACCTGACTCTGGCCCTTGATTTCTCTGCCTATCACTTTCCTTATTCTCCTTATGGTCTTTTCCTCTTAGTTTTAAGTGTCCCCGCTCTGAATCCTTGCAAGGGTTCTGATCCCCTGCCATATTAGTTTAAACCCTCCCCAACCACCGCAGCAATCACTCACGACAAGGAGACCAGTCCCGATCAGGTCCAGATGTAACCCAGAGGAAACATGTGCAAACATGGGGAGAACGTACAATCTCCACACAGACAGTGACCCAGGCTGGAAATCGAATCCATCGCTGTGAGACAGCAGTGCGAACCATTGTGCCACCATACTGAGTGATAAAAGTGAAGCAGCAAGAGTATAATCACCTGTTAACACAAAAATTTTAAAGTTTATTTATTACTATCATAAGTAGGCATATATTAACAGTGCAATAAAGTTACGTGAAAATCTGTTCTCCCCGTATTTGAGTGGGCTTCCTCCTGGTGCTCCTGTTTCCTCCCACTGTCTGAAAGATGTGTTGGTTAGATGCATGCACCATGCTAAGTTCTCCTTCAGTGTACCCGAATAGGTGCCGGAATATGGGTGACTAGGGGATTATCATAGTAACTTCATTGCGTGTTATGTAAGCCTACTTGTGACACTAATAAATAAACTTTAAACCTTAAGTAACTATCTTATACTCGCGGCCTTCAGTTTTAGTTTCCCTGTCACAAGTGGAAACATCTTCTCCACATTTATCTTATCCAACACTTTGACCATTTGGAAGACCTCAAGTGGGTCACCCTTCCCCTTTCTCTTTTCCAGAGTAAAGCGACCCAGCCAATCAAGGTTTTCGGAAAGCATCTCAGTCCTGGGATCACCCTCGTAAATCTTTCCTGCATTTTTGTGTGTGTTCCTATAATCTCTACTGTGACATGAAGGGTGGGATTTTATGGCTTCGCTCATCTGGATGCTGTAAAATCCCACCCGAGGTCAATGAACCCTTCTATGGTCTGCCCCTCGCCTGCTCCAATTCCCGTGTCAGGTGAGCCGGTAAAATTCCATCCGACGCCCAAACTGAGGGCAGGACTCACAGAGTGTGATCTAACCAAGGTTCAACCCCACATTTGACTTAATGTGCACATTTCAGTTCTTCCCGCTGTCACATAAATAGAAAAGTATCATTGGAACCTGAGAGTTGGATTTATTTTCCGAGTGTTGTTAATTTATGAAATGAACTTCCATCAGAGACCAAATTAGTCGATCTATTTCGCCACAAGCTGAATAGTTTCAAACTCAGGAGCAGATTGATGGGTGTGAGGCTATATTTGGAATTGTAGTTCTGATGGATAGTGGCCCAGGTTACAAGTTGAGCAGCACAAATGGAAATCTTAAAATAGAGGTAATGAAATGTAGTATTAATTGAGAAATAGAGATTGAATGGAACCAGCTGAGGGAACAAGTTGTCTCCTTCTCCTTAACCTTCACAGGAGTGCATTTATTATGGTATCTTTATAGGCCCAATTATTTTTACTTATTCATTCATGTGAAGCAAGCACTATTGGCAAGGGTGGCATTCATTGGCTGTTCTTAGTTGCCCTTAAGAAGGGTAAGTTACCTTCTCAGCCTTGTGTTGCATGTTAAAATCCTGGAACTCCCTCCCTAACAGGACTGTGGCCTAGCAAGCCACGCAGCTCAAGGGCAATTAGGAATGGGCAATAGATGCTGGACCAGGCATCAATGCCCATGCCCCCTGGGTGAATAAAACAGACTGTAGTGGTTCAGACTGTACAACACTGCTGCCTCACAGTGGGTTCACAACTGCCAAAGGTAATTAGGGATGGGCAATCACAGTTTATTTATTAGTGTCACAAGTAGGCTTACATTAACACCGCAATGAAGTTACTATGAAAATCCCCTAGTCACCACACTCTGGCACCTGTTCAGGTACACTGAGGGTAAATTTAGCATTGCCAATGCACCTAAGCAGCACCTCTTTTCAGATTTTGGGAGGAAACCAGAGTGCCCAAGGGAAACACACGCAGACACGGAGGGAACATGCAGACTCTGCACAGACAGTGACCCAAACCAGAAATCGAACTTGGGTCCCTGGCGCTATGAGACAGCACCGCTAACCACTGCCATCATGCCACCACTGGCCTTTCCAGTGATGCTCACACCCCATGAAGTAAAAGAAACAGTATGTTCAGTGCTCTGAGGAAGGGTGTTCCAAGATTTTGACTCTGAAAGTGAAGGAACAGCAATATAGTTCCAATAAATGGTGCATGCCTTGGAGGGGAAACTGCAGGTGGTGGTATTCCCCTGCTGTCCTTTCCTTCTTGGTGGCAGACGTCATGGGTATAAGGCAGCACTGGCTGGGCTTTCTGCTCTGCAGTTTGGTTAGCTGTGGAACAGTGAGAAATACACTTGCCTCCAAATTAGGGGGCTGTGGGTACAAGTCCCCTTGCAGAGATTTGAGAATGTAATCTAGGCTGACAATCCCCCTGCAGGATGGAGAGAGTGCTGCACTGTCAGAGGTTCCATCTTTCAGAGGAGACATTGGGTTGAGGTTCCATCTGCCCCTCAGATAGATACAGAGCACCCCGTGGTTCCAAATGAGGAAGAGCTGGGAGTTATCCCACTATCCTGACCAACATATGTTCTTGAAATCATTGAAACAGGTTATCTGGTCAATTATCTCATGGCCATTTGTGGGAGCTTGCTGTGTACCAAATAGCTGCTACATTTCCTGCACCACCATAGTGAACAGTATTTCATTGGCTTTAAAAGACTTTGGAGACTAGGGCATCACAGTGGTTAGCACTGCTGTCTCACAGCACCAAAGGCCCAGGTTCAATTCTGGCCTTGGGTAATTGTGCACGTGTGTGTGTTTGGAGTTTGCACATTCTCCCCGTGTCTGCGTGGGTTTTGTCTGGGTGTTTTGGTTTCCTCCCACTGTGCAAAAACGTGCAGGTTTGGTGCACTGACTACTAAATTGCCCTTTAGTGAGAGGGGGACTAGCTAGGGTAAATACATGGGGTTATGGGGATAGGATGTGGTGGGATTGTTGTCGGTGCAGGCTCAGTGACCAAATGGCCTCCTACTGCACTGAATTCTATGATTCTATCGCTGGAATTTTACCACCCCACCCACCACAGGAATTGGAGCGGGTGAAGGGCGGACAATAGGAAGGTCCCATTGATCTCGAGCAGGATTTTCCTGCCTCGAGTGGAGCAAGGCTGTAAAACCCTGTCCAAGAATTATGACAGCCTGATGCCATACATGTTGTGGAATAAATGCAAATCTTCATTCTTAGAGTTTAGAATGTTTGGAAACTGCACTTCTTGAGTATGAGGAGCAACATTCAGCAAATTAGTGTGCCCGGATTTGGAAACGCACCACTAATGAACAAGTCATTTTTTTGAATGTTCCACAAAAGGCCAGAGGGATAAACGATCTCTCGAACTTTGATTCATCATTATTCAGAGCATGTCAGTTTTGATATTGGATGGAAGTGATTGATGTCAGTGTAAATTGAGGATGCACCTCAAGACAAACTTCTATAAAGGGAAACCTTACGTCAATTTAGAAAAATCTTTGGTCCCAATATATCAGTGGAAAACAAGCATAAACCTACGATAGTTACATTGCGCCCATGTTGGTACGGATATTAATCACAGAGAATTAAACTTTAAAAATAAATCTGGTTGCTACATTAAGAAAAAATTGGATCAGCTTAATTTAATTCTATAATTAGTTATTGGCTGCTCCGGGTTGCTGTTAATTAGAATTTCAATTTCGTTCGCTCAATTTTTTTTTGAACCTCCACAGTTTCCTCTTCCTTTCACCTCTCAGCAGAGAGTTGACTCTTCCACCAGCTCCCTAGGGAAGGAAGAGAATACTTGCATTCATGTAACACTTTTCATCAATTTGCAGCATTCCAAAATATTCCTGAGTCAATCGTCAGTCACTGTCATCATTTAAGGAAACCTGGCAAAACTCCTCTTTGTGGATCTCCCCTCATTTTCCTAAAGACAGCGGGTGGAATTTTCCTGTCCCACCCACAATGGGAATCGTAACGGGCAAGGGCCGACCATGCAAAGGTCCATCGAGCATGGCTGTAAAATCCCACCCAGCAGCTCTGACAATTTGCAGTCCCACTGTGTTGCCAACACCTAGGTAGCACAGTGGCTAGCACTGTTTCCTCACAGCGTCAGGTTCAATTCTGGCCTCAGATAACTGCCTGTGCGGAGTTTGCACTTTCTCCCCATGTCTGCGCGGGTTTCTTCCTGGTGCTCCAGTTCCCTCCTACATTCCAAAGAGGTGTAGGTTAGGTGGATTGGCCATGCTGAATTGACCCTTCATGACCAAGATGTGCAGGTTAAGTGGATTGGCCATGATCAATGCACAGGATGGTGGGATTAGAGCAGAAGTTTGGGCCTATGTAGGGTTTTGTTTTGAAGAGTCAGTGCAGCCTCAATGGGCTGAATGGCCTCTTCTGCACTGTAGGGATTCTATGATTCTTCTATGAGGTCTCTGGAATGGGGCTTGAACCGACAAGCTTCTGGCATTGGAGAAAGAACACTGCCTGCAGAGGCAAGACTGGCAAATAAATGGCGAAAAAATCTGGAGACAAATGCAGCAAAGAAGATGAAAGTAGCATCAGAGGTGATGGCACGTTCCAATAATCAATATTTTGATGCTGGTGAACTGTGAAAGCAAAGAAGAGAAATTCAAGGGACGAGACTCAAAAAAAGGGCAAAATAAAGGTGGAGAATGGGAAGTGGTGAATAATGATAGCTGATCATATATTCAGAGCAAGCAGATGGCCAAGAGGTTCTAGGAATCATCCCAGGACACAATTACAGAAATAGAACCAGACCATGGAGGACATATTGAAGGCGATAGAGCAGAAAGAGAGGGCAACACTAAAACAGACAAAGTCATTGAAAAATGTGAACAAAGCAGGTAGCCGGAGCACGCAGGAAGAGGAGAGAGAGAAAAGATGTCAAACCAACAGAAATAAAGAAGAATTTTTATTTCAATCTAATAATGAATAGAAGTGATTCGACCTAGAAAGCTGGGTTTTCTAGCATTATTAAACAGTGGATCTTTCGGCAACTTGTTCTCTCTTGGGGATGATGGAAGTACAGCTGTAGGACGGATCACTGTGTGAGCAATGATAAACAAGTCTTCCTATTTTAAGTCCAAAGATGGATAATAATATTGTGCAGGCTAATAACCCATCACAAAGCATTAACAATCCATCAGTGCTTACATTAAAATTGGACTAACAGCATTAATCTTATTGCAGCTAATGGATGGGGAAGCGGTTTTGCCACCTATATTGCCAATGAGAAGAAAAACATGGTTCTAAAATGCTCAGGCTGGGGAGGAGGTAATTCATCCGAATGCATCCTTTAAGATTTTGTCCTTTAAGATTTTCTTTTGGTTTGAAATTTTTAGTGAAGCCTCAGGTTGCTATTGTCTGAATTTGTCTTGTTTTTTTTCAAAGTCTTATGCCTTTTGTTTGTGTTGTCTTATGGGGAGAAAACAGGATTAGGCTGCTGAGTTGGATGATCAGCCATGATCACGATGAATGGCAGAGCAGGCTCGAAGGGCCAAATGGCCTTCTCTTGCTCCTATCTTCTACGTTTCTATGTTTCTTCTATCAAGGGATTCCATCTGGCACAGTGCAGGCAGGGTCTTCTTTTTTGTACTAGTTGCTTTGATATTGTTAGTCAATGCAGGGTCTACAGATGGAATTGCAACAACTGTCCCTTAATTCTCCTGTTCCACGGCCATGGCTGTTCATTTAAACAATGCATGTCCCACTACACTCAGACAACTTACCATCGACACCAACCCTAACAATGGCTAATGTTCCTGGGTGTCAGTCAGCAGTTGAAGGTCTCAAACCCGACTTCAGGGAAGCGAGCATGTTAATCCAGGCTGACAATACAGAACAAGAACAAAGGATGTGTGGCCTTTTGTGGGAAACGTTAAACTGAGTCCCGTACTGCCCCTAAGAGGGTTGTAAACATTTCCCAGTGCCCTAGACAATACAAATCCCATGACTAACATCGTTATACAGACGATCTGGTCATTATCACATGGCTGTTTGTGGGGTACAAATTGGCTACCATGTTACAATAGTGACTGCTCTGCGTTGGCAATCAAGTGCCTTGGACATCCCGAGGTCATTAAAAACATATAAATGCAAGTCTTTATATAAAAGAAACAGATGGTTAATGCTCCAGATGTGTGCCAGGGTAATGTCATTAGAGAGTTGTATAAATACTCTTTGCTTTACTAATTGTACACTGCTTTGAAACCAGTACAGCGACACAGACACATCTGTGACATCTCTCCCCCCCCCCACCCCACCCCCAGTCATCTGTTATTCCAGATATTAGTTGAAACTAATTTGAATTTGCATGATGGCATTCCACTATGACATTTCAGTTGGCAGAGTTCTTAATTATCCTTCATTTCCTGCACCTTCAGGTGTGCAGTATTGGGTCTGTCCAGTGAGCTTGTATGGGCCCTGAGCATTGCTAACTCACTTAGAGCGTCCCTTTTTGCCATTTCTGCTGCGATGGCATTAATTCAACCGGGATTAACCCATTCCTTACAAGTCAGTTTCCCCAAAAGACCACTGTCTGATTCAGTGCACGTACAAGAGAACACTAGAGGTTACATCCTCGTGAAGCCAAAGTCCTGTCTCCCCTCTCAGGTGGATTTAAAAGACACCACGGCCTCAATTTCAAAGAGGAAGAAAGAAGTGCTTGGATAAATTTTGTGCTTTTCACAGTCACCAGTCACCTCAAAGCGCTTTGAAGTACTTTTTGAAGTGTCGTCACTATTGTAAGGCAGGGAATGAGGCAGCGATATGTGCACAAACAAGCTCCCACAAGCAAATATCTGATAATGACCAGATGTTGATTGAAGGATAGACATTGACCAGGAATAACTTTCCTGCTCTTTTTCAAAAATAATCTTTTAATCCTGCCAAGTCATCACATGGGGCCTTAGTTCAACATCCCAGCTGAAGGGTTAGTCCCTTCAACAGTGCAGCACTCCCCTCAGTCCTGCACTGCAATGCCAGCCTCGATTTTTGTGCTTAAGCCCCCCCAGAGTGGGACTCAAACCTAGAACCTCGCAGATCAGAGGCAGGAGTGCTACTAACACAAAGGAAGGGAGCTGATTGTTGTTGGGTGCCAAAACTTAACCCCCTCCCAACATCACAAAGAAAGATTACCCAATCATTGTTTCATGATCACTCACAAAAACCCAGATAATTCACTCATGTGCCTTAAGGAAGGAACTCTGTCATCATTATCCACTCTGGCCTACATGTGACTCCAACCACAATGACTCTGAAATGGTCCAGGAAACCACTCTGTTGCACTCACCCTTCCACAACATCAGTGCTAATTCCAATAAAAGCAGGCAGTGAAAGAATGAATCTAAAGCTAATCCTTTACATCAGGTGAGTGTAATACATTCACGGAGACAGAATTTTCACCAGAATCCCTTTATTTACAATTCCAACAGCAGTCTACACTCAGGAGTTCCAGAGGAACTGGCGCTCCCAGTTATATACAAAGTAAAGTCTCCCTGATTGGCCCAACAATTGGCCCCTTAATCAGAGACCTCTTTTATGGTCCAACCAATTAAACCAAATCAAATTAACTCAGGGATAACTTAAAAGGGGCAGCTCCCTAAAAGGTGGGGGACCACCCGGAACAGAAGACAAAACAGAAAGGACATTTAAAACATCAAATTAAAATATGATTAAGGGGGTCAGTAATGCATCCCAGTCCCTGCGGTGCCCAGAGGGCATGGAAGGCATTAACAGTACCTTCAGACACTACATGGTCCTGGCCACAAATATAGCCATGGTAGGGAGGCAGACAGTCAGGTTGGACAACCCCCCCCCCCTGCTGGTCACCCACTACCTGGACCTGTAGATAGCACACATTGCCAGGCCCAGGAGCAGGTTCACGAGGATGTCCTCCTCCTTCTCCGCCCCCTTCCACACTGGATGCCCGTAGATCAGGATCATGGATCAGGATCAGGGAGTTCATTTTCAAATGGGCCAACCTGAATGGCCTGTTGAAAGTCATTACAGCGAGGTTGCTCTCAAAACAATATAAGACACTGTTCAATTCCTTTCCCCTCCTGCCACTCTCCCCCCCCACCCCCCCCCCCCCCGCTCCCCCACGTCCATTTACACTCCTTTTGCTCAAAACGGTGAACCAATCAGATTAAGTCAAATAAGCCAAAGGACAAACTAGAAGAACAGCCTCTTAAAGGGACACTGCATCAAACAAAAAAATTGGCTGAACAATGTAGTTGTAAAAACGACACAATTGCTGATACATTGGCAATCAGCATTTGGACTGAAGTGATTCAGGAAGGCTGCTCAGCCTCAAGTGCCATTCAGGATGGACAGTAAGTGCTGACATTGTCAGCAATGCCTGCATCCCAGATATAAATGTACTTTAATCACACAATGTGGGGTTGCCCTTTAATTCAGTATAGACCGCAGCAATGATCCAGTTTGTCTTCTATTATCATTCAGTAGAAATCTGCAAGGAGCCTTTGTAAATATGAGGGACTGGGAAAGAAAAAACACCCCAGTGTTGCTTGATATGAGAATTGAAATTTGCAGTTTGCCAAAGGACTCATGAAAGTGATTTAGAATTGGTCTGTCTCATTTAGATTAAAGCTGAAGTTATTTTTCCCAGACAATGTGAAGCATTCCAGGTGCTGCGACTGATAAGTATGATTCATGCAAAAATCAATGGTGTATTTTTACAACTCGCAGTGCTTTCAATTGCTGAATCCTTGTGACGTGCAGCTGGACACATATGACGCATGCATGGTGCTCTGCTCTCTCTGATTGGCATTGTTTAAACTTCTCTTTATTCCAAATGGGTTTCCGCTGATAATGAATTCTGCTAATTGGAAGATCCAGGCTAACAAGCCCAGTTGGTGTCAACGTCCTTTCAAACACTCCTTTGTAACTTGTCCTAATGGCAGGGCCCAGTACACAGCCAAGGGCAGAATGCACCCAGAGGTTAATTTTTCTCTGTCCTCTGCAGTGTTACAAGTCACTTGGGGCAGCACAGTGGCACAGTGGTTAGCACTGCTGCCTCACAGCGCCAGGGGCCCGAGCTCGATTCCTGGCCTGGGTCACTGTCTGTGTGGAGTTTGCACATTTTCCCTGTGTCTGCGTGGGTTTCCTCCGGGTGCTCCGGTTTCCTCCCACAGTCCAAAAGGCATGATGGTTAAACGCATTGGCCATGCTAAATTCTCCTTCAGTGTGCCCAAACAGGTGTCGGAGTGTGGCAAATAGGGGATTCTCACAGTAACTTCATTGCAGTGTTAATGGAAGCCTACTTGTGACCCTAACAAATAACTTTAAACTTGTGGCAGGGGAAAGCAAAAAGCCGGTGTTACAGCAGCATTGGCCAAGGACAGGACTGGATCTGTCCCGGCTCAGATCCGTCCTGGCACTGAAATCCCCCTGGGTCAAACTTCTGCCAATTCGTACGTGTGAACGGAAAGTTAGCAAGATGTCTGTGGAAAGGGGGCACAGCTGGCACCCATGAAACTATGCCATGGTATGAATTAGCTTCGTCAGAGATAGAGAGGAGTGAAGCACCCCCTTTGTACAGTGTAAGAAAGACACGTATCTAAAATTTCCTACAACATGTTCAACTTGAGCTGCAAACAAACAGTGGGGTTGGTAGTTATGATGTTGGACTCAGAAGGCACCACCACATATTTTTCAGATTTGCTGCATCCACAGAGGTTTGCTTTTATAATGCCAGTTCATATCTCAGAACCATAGAATCATAGAATGCTACAGTGGGCCACTGCAGTGACAACAATCCCACCCAGACCCTATTCCTGTAATTCCTTGTATTTACCCTGCTAATCCCCCTGATAATAAGGTGTAATTTAGTATGGCCAATCAACCTAACCCACGCATCTTTGGACTGTGGGAGGATACCAGAGCACCTGGAGGAAATCCACCAGACATGGGGAGAATGTGCAGACTCCACACACACAGTCATCCGAGGCTGGAATTGAACACAGATCCTTGGAATTGTGAGGTAATAGTGCAAACCACTGTGCCACCATGTCGCTCGGAGGGCTTCAATTCTTGAGAAGTGAAATTGAATTCAATAAATTGGGTACCAGAAGCAAGACCATGAAAGCTACCATATTGTTGTGAAAGGCTAGCTGCTTCAATAACGATTTTCAGGGAAGGGAACATTTCCCCCCAGCGCATGCCCCCTCCTTTCTCCAACCTACACTTACCATCTACCAGCCTGACTGCAGCAGGGGGGTGTACACTGCATCGGGGATCAGCCTGGGTGGTGACTGGCCAGGGGGTGGCAACTGAATCATGGATTGGCTGGGGCAGTAATCAGCCATGGGACGGGGGGGTTGAATACTCTGCATCGGGGATCGACCAAGGCAGCAATCGGCCGGGTGGAGGATTGAGGCCAGAGATTTGGTGGGGGGGGACGTGGGGGCCAGTGATTGGGACATGAGGTGATGTCTAGGGGGTGGGTGGGAGGAGTGACAGGTCTCCTAGTGCACTGTGTACACTTGTACTGGGAGATCAGGGCACCTGCACAATGGCGCCCTTAGCAGTCTGCAACCAGCTTCCTGGCATGAAAGATTCCAGCCATTCCCCCCTATGAACGAAGATCACAACTTGCCTCTTTTTTTCTGAGTGCCATACAATTGCATCTGGGATTTCACCCCAAAAAATGGGTGCGATTCTCTCCTGTTTTCACACTGAGAATTTTTTTTGGTAAGATCGCCCTGACTCTCTTGACTTGGAAATACATTGCCATTCCTTCACTGCCAATGGGTCAAAATCTTAGAACTTACACCACAACAGCATTGTACGTGCATTTACACCATAGCCTTTGTTGAAGGGGGCTCACCGAGCACCTCCTCAATGAATGGACAATAAATGCAGGTCTAGTCAACCACACCACATCCATGAATGAATTTTTAAAATTAAACTGTGACTCCAGCCCTGGATTACATGTCAATTCTTAACAGATGTCTATAACTTGATTCGTTCTTAATTTAGTGTCAGCTACTGCAATTGCCAGTAAATGACTTAATAAATCTACTGTTGTTCAGATGAGCCAACAAAGGTAAAAGAGGACTGTTTGGATAATGAACTTTTGAATGGTTATTTAAAGGAAAGGTATGCTTAGCAATCTTTGCACACTGACTTCTACATCTTCAGCCAGATCACAGAATCATAGAATCCCTACAGTGCAGAAGGAGGCCATTCAGCCCATCCATAGAACATTACAGCCCAGTACAGGCCCTTTGGCCCTCGATGTTGCGCCGACCAGTGGAACCAATCTAATGACCTTCTAACCTGAACTATTCCAATGTTATCCATATGCCTATCCACTGACCATTTCCAGTCTACACCGACAACAATCCTACCCATACACTTTCCCTGTAACCCCCATATTTACCTTGCTAACCTACCTGACACTAAGGGGCAATTTAGCATGGCCAATCAGCCGAAACTGCATATCTTTGGACTGTGGGAGGAAACCAGAGCATCAAGAGGAAACCCATGGAGACACAAGGAGAATGTGCAGACTCCGCACAGACAGTGATCTGGGGGAACTGTGAGGCAGCAGTGCTAACCGTTGTGTGCCAGTGCTGACCTACAGTTGTTGGCCATGTTCATGCTCTCGGCTCACTCATCTCAATCTCGCTCTCAAGCCCACTTGCAGAGCTTGACACATGACTCATCATCAAAATTGTGATGGAAGGTGAATGTAGCCCAATCCATTACGCAAACCACCCTCTCATCCATTGACCCCGTCTACATTTCCCGCTGCCTCGGCAAAGCAGCCAGCACAATTAAGGACCCCATGCACCTCAAACATTCTCTCTTCCATCTTCTTCCGTCGGGAACAAGATACAAAAGCCTGAGATCGCATACCAATCAACTCAAGAACAGCTTCTTCCCTGCTGCCATCAGTCTTTTGAATGGACCTACCTTGCATTAAGTTGGCCTTTCTGTACAGCCTAGCTTTGACTGTAACACTACATTCTGCACTCTCTCGTTTCCTTCCCTCTGTACGGTATGCTTTGTCTGTATAGCATGCAAGAAACGATACTTTTCATTGTATGCTAATCAAATCAAATCTAAATCAAAATGCAGCTGGCAATGAAACTCACTTCCCCCTCACCTTTATCCTTTAGATCACCATCTCATCATGCCAGAGTCAGGCTACTTTGACTTAACATCTGGTTCTAGCTATTGTTGGGAATTGTTTCTCAATTACACCTTTCAGTCGAGAACACTTAATTTAAAAAGGTTAGCCATGTATCATCTATCATAGATCCCCAAATTACAGAAGAATGCCATCAGCCCAAGAAATCTGCACCAATTCTCTGACAGAGTATCTTATCTACCCTATCCCCATAACTTCATACATTTAACATAACCAAACCATCAAACCTACACATCTTGGGACAATAAGGGGCAATTATTTTTACCATGGCCAAACCATCTAATCTGCACATATTTGGACTGTGGGAGGAAACCAGAGCACCCAGAGGAAACGCATACAGACATGTGGAGAATGTGTAAACTCCACACAGAGAGTGACCCAAGGCCAGAATTGAACCTGGGCCCCTGGCACTGTGAGGCATCAGTGCTAACCATTGTGCCATCATGCCACCCATGAAGAATAATGGCTTCTTTACTCTGCTAGTTTTAACCCAATTTTGAAGCACTAAGCCAGAGATTCACAAGGCCATGATGTACCGTACTTTATCAGGCTTCAGAAAGATTCCTATGTTCAAATAGTGCCTCGCTGAGACTACACTTCGATAAATATTCATTGTAAACAGTTATCACATTAATAGTGAAAACCCAGTCTTTCTAATATACTTGTTATAATTACATTAATTCACTAATTGTACCTTAATCAAGGTTCAGTATGTTTACAGTAAATCTGTTTCACAAACAGCTACTATTTAATACAATATTTTGATCACTATATGTAGTTGATACCAAATGCAGATTACAAAATGTATGAAGAAGCCACATGTTAATATTAAAATAGCTTCCTCAACCTTGCTGGTTTTCAATGTAAATATAGTTTCTTTTTAACGTTTATTTATTAGTGTCACAAGTACGCTTCCATTAACATTACAATGAAGTTGCGGTGAAAATCCCCTAGTTGTCACACTCCCCCGCCTGTTTGGGTACACTGAGGGAGAATTTAGCATGGCCAACGGACCTAACCAATGAGTCTTTCAGACTGTGGGAAGAAATAGGAGCACCCGGAGGAAATCCATGCAGACAGAAGGAGGACGTGCAAACTCCACACAGGCAGTGATTCAAGCTGGGAATCAGACCCGGGATCCTGGTGCTGTAAGGCAACAGTGCTAACCACTGTGCCACTGTGCATATATAAAGATGGTCAAGTCTTACGCCCCAACATAACTGCCCAGTCCAACCTACATGTCCCCTGTGTACTCTGCCTCTGAGCAAAAGTTTGTAGGCTCAAACTCTACCCGAGACTTGAGCACATATTCTAGGCTGGTTCCAGTAAAATAAAGACGTGCTGCTCTTTTCTGTGACCTTATTTAGCTGAGACATTATGCATGGCTCCGTCTAACCTCTTTGTTGGATATAGAAGATCCCAGAGCATTATTAGGGGAAGGACTGGGAAAGTCACCAGAGTTTGTCCAGGCAAACCTTTATCCCTGGATGAGCATCATTAAAAGAGATTATGCGGTCATTTGGGATCTTGTTGTGCAGAAATTCCCCACTGCATTTCTCTGCTTTGCATTACAGATGTCACTTTTTAAGTGAAGCCCTTTGGGATGTGATGAGTTTGTGAAAAGTGCTATATCAATGCAACTTCTGTCTCGCTCTATTTTTGCGACCCCAATAATTAACATAATATATGAAATGGAATCTTCTGGAGCTTGTTGAAGAAATTCAGCAATTTTTCCATTATTAAGAACTGAAGAACGTTTGCGGAGGCATTGCACTTAGCAACCTGACAGTGTCATTTTCCCAAGAAAATCGACCTTTCAGTTGTAGCTGATTATATTGCTGTTTTTGGAAAAGTTACTCAGTGATAAATTGGACAAGTGGCAAACTGGGATTTATTACTTTGGACTGCACTGCTTAATCACTTGTCTGAGAAGAAATGTTACACCTCAGCACTTCCAGCACAGAATGCCTGGAAAATCAAAGGTCGAAATGTGTATCATTTGCTAAACTGGCCAAAGCCAGCACTGCAAAAATGCCTGTATAATGTTTGGTGAAGTTTAGAAAGCCCTTTGCCCACTGAAGCATGGTGGTCCCAGTTTCCCCAACACCGCTAATCAAAACCTCCCATTCCTGTTTTTAAACCCTTTCACAGTCTCATCCCTCTCCTATCAATCGTAGGATCCTTACAGTACAGAAGGAGGCCATTCAGCCCATTGAGTCTGCACCAACAACAATCCCACCCAGATATTATCCCCATAACCTCACAGATTTATCCTGCTAGTCCCCCTGACACTAAGGGGCAATTTTATATGGCCAACCAACCTAACCTGCACATCTTTGGAGTGTGGGAGGAGACCAGAGCACACAGAGGAAACACACGCAGACGGGCGGAGAATTTGCAAACTCCACACGGACAATGACCCGAGGCAGAATTGAACCTGGGTCCCTGGAGCTGCGAGGCAGCAGTGTTAACCACTGTGCCACTATGCCATCCTTCTGAACTGAACTTCTCCAGTTCTACAACCTCCCCTTTGAACTCTCCACAGCTCTCACATTATCCTTTTGTACAAATCCCCATTCCCTTCTCCTCACCACTGGAAAGTGTGCTTTCTGCCTCTGAAATTCCCACTCAAACATTTCCTCCCTTCCATCTCTCTCTCCCTCATTTAAGATGCTCCTTAAAACCCACCTCTTTGACCCAGTATTTTGGCCACAAGTTTGCTTCTTTGGTTCTGTATCAAGTTTTGTCTGACAATGGTGAGGAACTTCAGTGATGTAGATAGTCTGGAGAATTTAGGACTGTTTTCCTTGGAGAAGAGAAGGTTGGGAAGAGAATGAATAGAGCTATTCAAAACCATGAGAGTTCTGGACATAGTAGATAGGGAGAAACTTCTCCCATGTGGTGGAAGAATCAAGCACATGAGGGCACAGATCAAAGTTAGTTAGCAAAAGAAGCAATGGAAACATGAGGAGCAGTGAGCTGTTGGGAACTAGAATGCATTTCCTGAGAGTGTGGTAAAGATGGGCTCAATCAAAGGGCATTCAAGTGGGGAGCGGATTATTGTCTGAAAAGGAAGAGGGTGCCAAACAACAGAGAGAAGGCAGGGTTACAGCATTAGGTAAATCCCTCTTCCAGAGAGCCAGCTACACAACGGACCAAATAACCTCCCTCTGTGCTGAATTCATTCTGTCAGCGGCAGAGCCAGCCCTGCAGTCGAAAAAAAATGAAAGGAGCGATTGTTCTCTGAAATTGTAGAATTAGATGTTGATTCTGACAGCTTGCCTAATCCTGTGATGCAGTGAGAGAGGTGGCGGTGCAGTGGTGTTATTGCTGGACTAGTAATTCAGAGACCTAGTGAAATGTTCTGGCAACCCGGATTCTAATCCCACCATCGCAAATGGTGAAATCTGAATTTAATAAAAATCTGGAATTAAAAGTTGACTGAAGACAATGAAACCATTGTCGATTGTTGTAAAAACCCATCTGGTTCACTAATGTCCTTTAGGGAAGGAAATCTGCCATCCTTAGCTGGTCTGGCCTACACGTGACTCCAGCCCAACAGCAATGTGGTTGACTCAGTGCTCTCTGAAATGGCCTAGCAAGCCATTCAGTTCAAGGGCAATTAGGGATGGTCACTGGAAGTGATGCCCACGTCCCACAGAAACTAGAAGCAAGAGTAGGCCATTCAGCCCTTCAAACCTGCTCTGTCATTCATTTTGATCATGGCTGATCATCAGATTCAATATTCTGATCACCCTTCCTCCCATATCCCTTGACCCCTTTAGCGCCAACAGCTATATCTAATTTCTTCTTGAAGTCAGACAACATTTTGACTCCAACTACGTTTTATGTGAGTGAATTCTACACATTCACCACCCCCGGGGGAAGAAATTTCTCCTCACCTCAGTTCTAAAAGGTTTACTCCTTATCTTCAAAGTATGACCCCTAGTTCCGGACTCCCCCACCATTGGGAGTATTCTTTCTGAATTTATCCTCTCTAACCCTGTTAGAATTTTAATAGTTACTCTGAGATTCCCCTCTCTCTTTTCTAAACTCCAGTGAATATAATCCTACTGATTTAATCTCTCCTCATATGACAGACCTGCCATCCCAGGAATCAGCCTGGTAAACCTTCACTGTACTCCCTCTGTGGCAAGGACATCCTTCCTCAGAACCAAAACTGCGTACAATACTCCAGGTGTGACCTCACCAATACCCTATACAATTGCAGCAAAACATCCTTGTACTCAAATCCTCCTGCCATGAAGGCCAACATACCACTTGCCTTCTTTACTGCCTGCTGTGCCTGTGCACTTACTTTCAGTGACTGATGTATAAGGACTCCAAGGTCTCGTTGAGTATCTGCCTCTCTCAATTTACACCCATGAATGATTAAAGACGCTTTCCTATGTTATTGATACCATATAAATGTACTCTGTTGTGTAAAAATACTGATGAAAGATTTTTTAATATGTAAATCAGAACATGCATTGCATATCCAACCATAGTCATTAAAAATAAAGGAGGTTACTGTTTTGGTAATAATGTTTCATGTGAGCTTGAAGAGTAACATGGGGATATTCTACTGAATCTGTGGGAAAGCGCTGAGGAGATCTACTCAGCATGTGGCAGGGGTGAGGAACTTCAGTTATGTGGAGAGACTGGAGACACTGGGATTACTCATCTTAGGGCAGGGAAGGGGCGATCTAGTAAAGGTGATAAAAAGATTTTAATAAAGTATTGACCTGTACAAAAGTGCAGCATTGAAAAAAACAATCCTAGTCAAAGTAATGACGAAATTTCTCAGGGGACAATAACATGTAAATATTGTACATTTCATGAATACATAGCAAAACTAGAATTAATGGTAATCAGGGGGATAACTTGCTGCTGGTTGGAGTTGTATCAGGCACAAGGGAAGATGGTTGTGGTGGTTGGAGTCAGTCATCTCAACTCTAGGACATCACTGCAGAAGTTCCTTGGCGCAACGATCTTCAGTTGCTTCATCAATGACCTTCCATCCATCATGAAATCAAACATGAGGATATTCTCTGGTGACTGCACAATGTTCAGCACCATTCATGATTCCTCAGATACTGAAACAGTCCATGTCCAAGTGCAACAAAACCTGGATGATGTACAGGCTCTGGCTGACAAGTGGAGGTAACATTTGTGTCACAAAAGTGCCAGCCAATCACCATCTCTAACAAGAGAAAATCCAACTATTACCTCTTGATATTCAATGGCATTATCATCAATGAATACCCCACTATCAACATCCTGGGGGTTATCATTGACCAGAAATGGAAGTAGACTGGCCATACTGTAGCTGCCAGAGCAGGTCAAAAGATAGGAATCCTGCAAGTAACTCATCTCCTGACTCCCCAAAGCCTATCGACCATCTACAAGACATAAGTCAGCAATGTAAAGGAATAGTCTCCAATTGCCTAGATGAGTGCAGCTCCAACATTCAAGAAGCTCAAGGACAAAGTAGCCTGTTTGATTGACGCACCATTCACAAACATTCACTCCCTCCATCACCAACTCACTGTAGCAGCAGCATGTACCATCTACAAGTTGCACTGCAGAAACTCACCAAGACAATTTAGACAGCACCTTCCAAACTCATGACCGCTACCATCTAGAAGGACAAGTGTAGCAGACATATGGGAACACCACCCTGGGTGTTCCCCTCCAAGTCACTCACCATCCTGACTTGGAAATATATCGCCATTCCATCACTGTTGAAATCCTAGAATTCCCTCCCTAATAGCACTCTGGGTGTACCTACACCTCAGAGACTGCAGTGGTTCAAGAAGACAGCTCGCCACCACCTTCTCAAGAGCAATGAGAGATGGACAATAAATGCTGGGCCTGTCAATGATGTCCACATCCCTTGAATAAATATGCTTTTTGGATGTCATTAGAATTATTTCAGTGCGATTTGCGTGTGCTCCTTACGAAAGTGAAACACTTCAGATGCTTTGGCTGAGACTTTCCAGCCACACTTGCCCACAAAGCTGGAAAATCATAGTAAATGTCAACAGACCTTTGCATGATCCACGTTCTGCCCGCTACAATTCCCGTGGCAGGCTGGACTTGAAAATTCTGCTCTATGCATCTGAAATAAAAACTGAAAGAGCTGAAAGTATTCAGCATGTCTGAAAGCACCCATACAGACAGAAACAATCTGCAAATGCCACCTTCAGCTTCTAGTCACTTACTCTCTGAATGCTTTGCCCCACTGCCACCTGACATTTTCATCCTCAGCTTTCTATGTTGGTTCAATGAATCTCAAAAGAAGCTTGGGGACATTGTCTTATCTTTCAATTGGGCACTTTGCAAGCTTTCAGGCTCAACATCAGATACAACAATTTCAGACTATAATCACTCCTTCCCCTTATCTGGGCTGTAGAGGATGGTAAACATTTTGTTGCAGCCAGAATCACCAAATGGTTACAGTACAGGAGGCCATTCGGCACATCATACCTCTGCTGGCTCTGCAAAGGAGCAATGTATTGAGTGCCACTCTCCTGCCTTGCCCCCGTAACCCAGCACATCCTTCCTTTCCTGATAATAATCCAAGTCCCACTTGAAATCTCTTGATTGAACCTGCATTCACCATGCTTTCAGACAGTGCATTCCAGATTCCAACCACTTGCTGTGTGAAAAACTTGCTCCTCATGCCTCCAAGGCAATTGGTCAAAGAAGCAATGGCCCTGTACTGTAATCTATAGCAAAACGTTTACCAGCCTCTACAGCCCAATTCTCAGTCCTTTCTCATTTTCCCCTTACCTACTCTGTTCAGACCCCTCATGATTTTGAATACCTCAATCAAATTTCCTCTCAACCTACACTTCTCCAAGGAAAACAGCCCCAACTTCTCCGAAATATCTGCATAACTGAAGTTCTTCATCCTTGAAACCATTCTTGCAACTCCTTTTTGCTGGATACAATGCTTCAGTTGAGGCCAAATGCATTTGATACAAGTTTAATATAATTACCTTGCTTTTTATACTCTGTTAATAAAGCCTAGGATGCTGTTCTCAACCTGTCCTGCCACTTTCAATGATGTATGCACATTTATATCCAGGGCCCTCTGCTCCTGAAACCCCCCTAGAATTGTACTTCCCTCTATTTTACATTGTTTATCCACGTTCTTCCTACCAAAATGAATCACTTCACATTTCTCTGCATTAAATAGCATCTTACACTTGACTGCTCGTTTCTCCAAACTGCCTATGTCTTTTTGTAGTTCTGCAATATCCTCCTCACAACTAAAATACTTCCAAGTTTCATGTCAACCGCAAGTTGTCAAGTTGTCAAGTGAGTTGTGCCCTGCACACCAAGGTCTGGGTCATCCAGTCACCGTCTTCTTTTGCCTTGGACCATGATCACTTTGGTCATTTAACTCTCCTGTCCCCCACCGGTTCCCCCCTCCCACCCTTTCACACAATCTCTCTTCTGTTTCTTCTTCCCCTCCCTCTTTCTCTGCTCCATAGCTGTTTAAAAACCATGAAATAGCACAGGGTGGCAGTGTCACAGTGGTTAACATTGCTGCCTCTGAGCCTCAGAGACCCAGGTTCAATCCCAGCCTTGGATGACTGCCTGTGTGGAGTTTGCACATTCTCCCTGTGTTTGTGTAGTTTTGAGTACCCCAGTTTCACCCCAGTCAAAGGTGTGTAGGTTGGATGAATTAGCCTTGGTGAAAGTGTGCAGTTATCGGGATAGGACAGGGGGGAGGGCCTGGTGAAGGTACTCTGTCAGAGAGTCAGTGCAGGCTCGATGGGCTGAATGGCCTCCTTCTCACTGTAGGGATTCTATGATATATGGTCATGTCTCCAACCTTTTCCAGTTCTGACAAATTGTCATCAGCAAGTAACTTTACCTCAGACTCTCTCTCTCCACTGGTGCTGTCAGACCTGCTGGGCATATTCCAGCTTTCTCATTTTATAATTACATCTGGTGTCCGATTATATTCCATTATGCCCTGCGGAATATCAGATCACAGCAACAAATCCTGCTTCATCATTCCTACACCGGGCATTTCATTTTAAAAATATTTAGCGGAATCCCTGGTTCCAAATATAAGCTATTTCGGCTCCACATGCAGTGCGTTGCTATCCTTCCATCCTTCCTCAATGACATACTATCCTCAGGGAATGTGTGTACCAGATTTCATTCAGCCTAAACTGAGGAAATGAGTCAGAAACATAACTGTCACGGTTTACTATAAGATTCAGCTCTCTGAGTGAAAGCTTTCATCAATGTTTTGAGTAGCCTTTATTGACATTGAAATCTTCCACTTTGTTTTGGGAGGTTGTATCCCATAAGGCAATAAAAAAAAACAGATAAAGAAGAACACGAGAGAGGAAAGCAAGCAGATAATCTATCACAGCCAAGTCCATTCAGAAATTGTGTATAATTACTGCCATGAATGCTATCTCGTCTACTTAAATTACAGGGAAAAGAAAAGATTTCCATAGTCTCCCCTGGCAATAACATTTCAGTTCCTCTTTTACGCCCATTAATTCTCAGGGTCTGGGCATTCATGGCAAGGGCAATTCATGAGGGAGTGCTGCCCTGTCCGAGGCACTGTATTTTAGGTGACATATTAAAGCAAGTATCCTGTTGCAGGTAGAAATGAAAGACCCCACGGTGCTATTAGGAGGAGAATGGGGAAGCTTTCCTCGTGGCCATCCAACATTTAACCGTCAGCCAGCATCATTAAGCTACTCTGAGGACTTACATCATTGCACTTTATAGCAACTTACTACTCACTAACAAGCTGCCACATTTCATATATTATAATAGTGACTACACTCCAAAAAGTATGACATTGAAAGAGCACTGAGACAAATTCAGTGCAATTAATTTGCCACTGCAGGCAGTAATTAACATTAAGTAAGCGCTGGGTTCAATATAACTAATTTTTACACTGGGAACTAAGGTCTATTAGCATAGAAATTTTTAGGCAATTTGGTGCTACAGAGCTTCAAAGAACAAAGAACAAAGAAAATTACAGCACAGAAACAGGCCCTTCGGCCCTCCAAGCCTGCACCAACCATGCTGCCTGACTTAACTAAAACCCCCTACGCTTCCGGGCACCATATCCTTCTATTCCCATCTCATTCATGTATTTGTCAAGATGCCCCTTAAAAGTCACTACCGTATCCACTTCCACTACCTCCCCCGACAACGAGTTCCAGGCACCCACCACTCTCCGTGTAAAAAATCTGCCTCGTACATCTCTTTTAAAAGTTGCCCCTTGCACCTTAAACCTGTGCCCCCTAGTAATTGACTCTTCCACCCTGGGAAAAAGCTATTGACTATCCACTCTGTCCATGCCCCTCATAATCTTGTAGACTTCTATCAGGTCTCCCCTTAACCTCCGTTACTCCAGTGAGAACAAACCAAGTTTCTCTAACCTCTCCTCATTGCTAATGCCCTCCATACCAGGCAACATCCTGGTAAATCTTTTCTGTACCCTCTCCAAAGCCTCCACATCCTTCTGGTAGTGTGACGACCAGAATTGAACACTATATTTCAAGTACGGCCTCACTAAGGTTCTATAAAGTGTCAACATGACTTGTCAATTTTTAAATTCAATACCCTGGCCGAATAAGGTAAGCATGCCGTATGCCTACTTGATTACCTTCTCTACCTGCATTGCCACTTTCAGTGACCTGTATTCCTGTACACCTAGATCCTTTTGCCTATGAATACTCCTAAGGGTTCTGCCAGTTACTGTATACTTCCTCTCTGAATTAGACCTTCCAAAATGTATTACCTCACATTTGTCCGGATTAAACTCCATCTGCCATCTCTCCACCAAGTCTTCAACTGATCTATATCCTGTTGTATGCTCTGATGGCCCTCATCGCTATCCGCAAATCCACCAACATTTGTGTTGTCCACAACTTACTAATCAATCCAGTTACATTTTCCTCCAAATCATTTATATATATTGCAAACAGCAAAGGTCCCAGAGGAACACCACTTTTCACAGTCCTCCATTCAGAAACGCACCCTTCCACTGCTACCTTCTGTTTTCTATGACCGAGCCAGTTTTATATCCACCTTGCCAGCTCACCTCTGATCCCATGTGACTTCACCTTCTGCACCAGTCTGCCATGAGGGAGCTTGTCAAAGACTTTACTGAAGTCCATGTAGACAACATCCACTGCCCTACCTTCATCAATCATCTTCGTCACTTCCTCAGTATTGCTGAAAAAATATTCGGCTGTCAAAGTTTTTCATCTTGCATTCATCAAAACAGGTTGCAATAATTGTAAAGGGAACAACAATTTATAGTGCATGTGAAGAGAGTGCTGATTGATTGTTGGTTATTTTTTAGTAATATTATGAATTTTTTGCCACAGAATACAAATCTGCCAGACAATTGGAGAGAGACACTTTCATTTTTGAGGTGCGGTCACTGTTGTAATGCTATGTTCCCACCGCTGGCTGCCAAATTCTCCGACCTTACTACAGTGGGAGCATGGCATGAATGGCAGGTAAGATCCCACCCCGGGACTTTGTTATGAACACTGCAAAGCTCTAAATTTTCACATGGTGTTGATCAGTTTACTGTTTGATAGAATCACTAACACATTGGCCAGCATTTTACGACCTCCCTCAGGCGAGGCTTATAAGATCCCGCCTGAGGCCAACAGACAATTCCATTCCGCGAGCCTGCCCACTCCGGAATCAGGGCGGGCATGGTGGTAAAATTCCAGCCATTAAATAGTTACTAATAACAACAGCAATGACTTGTATTTAGACAATGCCTTTAACATGTTAAAACTCCCCAAGAGGCTGCGCAGGCACAGTTATCAAACAAACTTTGACGCATATTCCTTAATGGGGAGATGAGGTGATAAAGGGGTTAAAATAATTGCATGCAGTGGTGTTTCCCCAGTGAACTGAGCACAGCAGAATTCCACTGGGAAGCTGCTGTGAAGTTGTTTCTGTGCATTTCCCCAGTTACAGACGGGCTGCACAAACAAACTAAACATGACAGAGAATAGCCAGAGCAACCAAGGTCTGCAGGTGTGCATGTTTTGATGGTGTTGCCATCTAGGCGTGTTTCATTAATGGTTGAACATTATAATTAAACAAGCATTTAGAGCCTGTAACTGGTTAACTATGTTCACCTGACATAAATGAAGTAATTAGAACTGTAAGTTGTAATTGGATTCCTTTGATTTTGAAACAAATGTATACTTGCAACTGATACATGCAAATTATTCGTAAGATAACCAAAAGTATAATTGCTCATGCCATGCATCACTTTGTGGAAGCAGACCTCCCTGCTAGAGCTTGAATAAAGGCTGAGTTAAAACTCTGAAATTCTTCCTCCAGTCTCTCAAGAGGAACAAATTATGAGAAGCTGGATAGTAGAACTCAAGTTGTTCTACCGGTGGCCAAAAGCTTGTTCAAAGAGGTTGTTTTAAAGGGCTATTATTAATGAGGAGAGCCGCTTTCTTTCAAGGTCCTTTTATCCTTGTTAAGAATTATTGCTACAGTATTTTGGCTCTCTGTATGGGTTGAATAGGATTCAATGATCAGATTAGGACGCAGTAATGTCTTCAATCCATCTACACTAGCGATGAGCTCGCAATGTTGCCAGTGAGAAGGATAATTCTGATTTAGGTGACTTATGATGCACCTAATATCCCCGGGATGAGGTTGACATGATTGACATCGTTAAATCTGCTGTTTACAGCCAGTCTGAATTACCCTACCCTCAGGATGAACCCATTATCCTCCCCATGGCTTTCAGCGAGCTCTCTAAATAACCCATGGTGACTAATCTGGGCTGCATTTCATTTGTGATCATCTCCTCATTCACTGTTATAACCTTATCTGCTCACCAATAGGAAACACTATTTTCTGGCAGTCACCACCGGTTTGCTGCACAAACCCTTGTTCAACAGTCAGCAAATGTTAATGGAGTCAAGCACATGGCTGGCATTCACCAATGGTCATGTAATGCATTTGCAAGGTGCAACAACACCTTGAATCAAGATAGTACCCGGTTGATGTCAATAAATATAACATGGTCATTCAAACAGAAACTTATTAAACTAAAGGGATCCTTGATGGTGATTTTGGTCTAAACTTCCCTCTCCCTTTGCCTCCCGTTACCCACTCCTTCTCCAACAGTTACTGCCCATGTTTTGAAGAGAGTGGGGGGACAAGAATCAAGAGTTAAAATAGAACAAAGGACAAAATAACCAGTTCTGAGAGGGTGGGATATTGGGTGGCAGGGAAGGGAAATTTCATAGGTTACAAAGTATTTGTAATCCTGTAGCTTTCTACATAATTCAGTGGGATCAAGTATAGATTTTGAATGTGTTTAATTCCACTTCATATTTCAGGAAATCCCTCAAGGATGCAGCTGTGATTCAGTTTTTTGGAGATCAGCATAGAATCATAGAACCCCATAGTGCAGATAGAGGGCCTTCAGTGCATCGAGTCTGCATCAATCACAATCCCACCCAGGCCCTATCCCCATATCCCTACATATTTTTACCCGCCGATCCCTCTAACCTACGTATCTCAGGACACTGAGGGGCAATTTAGCATGGACAATCAACCAAACCCGCACATCTTTGGACTGTGGGAGGAAACCGGAGCACCTGGAGGAAACCCACGCAGATACAAGGAGAATGTGCAAACTCCACACAGACAGTGACCCGACCGGGGAATCGAACCCAGGTCCCTGGAACTGTGAAGCAACAGTGCTAACCTCTGTGCTACCGTGCCACCCTAATCTAAGATCTTGGACGAAATTCTCCAGCCTCCCAGCCGTGTGTTCCCCACCAGTGAGAGGTGGCGCTTTGTTTGCAAGCATTGGAATTCTTTGGCCCTGCCGCAGCCAATGGGAATCCCCACTGATTTTACCCCACATCAGCAGGAAACTCATGGGTGGGGGCGCCATGCCGGAAGGACTGGAGAATCTCACTGGCATGGAGGGCCAGAGAATTCCAGCTCTTGTCTATTGGCTAAGGTGGAACATTGGATCAAGCCCAAGGTGGGATGCAATGCCTTTTCTTGTCAGTTTGAATCTTGCTTGTCTCTCTTGTGGGGACCATGAATTGGATTCAATTTTAATTTGAATTGTTTTTTGGAGCAAGCAAGGAGATGGATTAGGGGTTTTCCACATCCACTCTACGTATTGGCTTTGTAAACTTGAGATGGGAGTAAAATTTTTGAAAAAGTTTTAAAAAAACACTCCAGAGACTGGACCATGTAATCCGGAATGATATATCTCGGGCAGTATTGAGGGAGTGCTGCAGTGCAGGAAGTGCCATCTTTCAGCTGAAATAAAAAATAAAAAGCTGAATTACCTGGTCATTGCTGATTGTGGGAGCTTGCTCATCGAGTGACTCCAATTCAAAAGTACTTAATTAGCTGCAAAGCGCTTTGGATCATCCTGAGGATGTGAAAGGTGTAACAGACATGCACCTTTTAAGCATCAAATAAAGGCATCAGACTAGCTTTGCAAAGATTTCAAATTTGCTCGTCTCTTGGAACGTTCAGGTAATTTCTTCATTTTCCCTCAAAAATAGCTGAAATTAATCCCCAGAGGGATTAAGGAAATGACATGGTAAAATGTAGTTAATCTGTTCTATCTTCAGTCCTTTCATAAGAACATAAGAACTTAAGAAATAGGAGCAGGAGTAGGCCATCTAGCCCTTCGAGCCTGCCCCGCCATTCAATAAGATCATGGCTGATCTGTCGTGGCTCCGTTCCACATTCCCGCCCTCTCCCCATAACCCTTAATCCCCTCTCTTATCAAAAACCCATCAACCCGCGTCTTAAAAATATTTAGCGAGGCAGCCTCCACCACCTCAACGGGCAGAGAATTCCAGAGATTCTTTCCTTCATGTAATCTTTAAGGCTCTTTTATTGACATCTGAAGGCTTGATTCCAGGCCTATTTCTGCTTCAGTTTTTATGCCCATACTGTGTGTTCCCGATATATTACTCAACAAGACTTATCCCAGTCGGTGGTACCGTTAAACAGGAGAGAAAACTCAAGATTCCTGGCCAAAAAACACAAAGGTGATTTATCTCCTTGTGCTCTCCTGGGGAGCTGAGTTTGTTCAGTAAAGGCCCCACACTCTGAAGCACATAAATCGATCGACTCACATTTAATGAACTTCAATCTTGCACTTATCAATAAGCCATAAATTTATATATTTCACAGATGAATTAATCATTTTCAAAACATTACAGCAGTAGCTTACACATCAACATTGCTTCACTGGATGTTGCAAAGCACATTCGAGCCAATGAAATGCTTTTTGAAGTACAGATACTTTAAGTTGCAATGTGGAAATGTGGCAGCCAATTCCTCAAAGCAAAATCCTGCAAACAGCAGTGAGATAATAACCAGCTCCAGTTCTTACTGCCGCACCTGAATGTTGGCACCTACAGCAGTGCAACATGGCCTCGGTGCTATACAATGAGTGTCAGCCTGGCATTCTATATTCAGGTCTCTAGAGTATGAATTGGGCACATTACCATCTGACCCAGAGGCAAGAATGCCACCCACTGAGTCACAATGGAAGTTACAAGGAGAGCTATGACCTAGAAATGAATGTACAGAATATATTGATGAGGATAGAGTTGGCCTTTCTCTCAAATATTGTAGCATCATAGAATCATCAATTTATAGATTCAGCCCATTGTGCCTGGGATGGCTTTAGCATAAGAACATAAGAAATAGGAGCGGGAGTAGGCCATCTAGCCCTTCAAGCCTGCCCCACCATTCAATAAGATCATGGCTGATCTGAAGTGGATCAGTTCCACTTTCCTGCTTTCTCCCCATAACCCTTAATTCCCTTGTCTATCAGAAATCTATCTACCCGTGACTTAAATATATTCAACAAGGTAGCCTCCACCACTTCAATGGGTGGAGAATTCCAGAGATTCACCACCCTTTGAGTGAAGAAGTTCCTCCTCAACTCTGTTCTAAACTGCAGCTCCCCCCTTATTTTGAGACTGTGCCCTCTAGTTCTGAAACAGCCAGGCAATTATTTCCACTGCCCTACTCTTTCCATAAGACCATAAGGTGTAGGAATAGGAGTAGGCCATTCAGTCCATCCAGTCTGCTCCAACATTCAACATGAACGGGTTGATGGGTTTTTGATAGGAGAGGGGATTAAGGGTTATGGGGAGAGGGCGGGAAAGTGGAACTGAGCAGCGACAGATCAGCCATGATCTTATTGAATGGCGGGGCAGGCTCGAAGGGCTGGATGGCCTACTCATGCTCCTATTTCTTATGTTCTTATGTTCTTATGATCATGACTGAAGCTCCCAAATCTCCGTAAATTTTTCCCCTTAAAGTAATTTCTATAAGAAACTGGGAGAATTGACAATGCAGGCTGGGTATTGTGAATTATTTTTGTCGAAGAGATGTTTCAACATTGGCACAGTGTTGCAAGGTCTTTTCAGAGACTAAGTAATGCCGAAACTTAGCTAATACAAAGGCTCACAAAGTCAGTGTCCCAGTTAAAGACTTACCTTTATTTAACCTATGCTCAATGGGAGAGGTGAGCATTGGGCAGTCCAGTGCCTTTCTAGAAGAGAAGGCCTTGAGCACTCCAATACCACTCCGAAATTATAATACATCAAACAGGTCAATTATACTTTCTCAAGTTTTACTTTTTCGACGCATCCAGTAGTTATGAACCAGTCATTATTAGTACAAATCAATCATTGTTAACACTTGTCATACACATTAACCAATTGCATCTATCCTCTGACATCATGGGATTTCATTGATCCATAGAATCTGGATGCTTCTTCCCCTGGTTGCTTAGTAACCCCAGATGCTTAGCTACAAAGGTCAAAGTTACAGTTCCCACCAATTCTCATTCACGATAACAGCCAAACCAGACAGCTGACATTCACACGTCTGAACAGAAATATCTTATTAGGACAACGTGAACAGCACTATTCATAAAGCTGGTTTGGGAACCGTACTGTTCATAACTTTTGCTGAAAAAGTTATGCACATTCTGTGGTTTCATTGTTCCAAAGAATATGGTTTGTCTGCTAGATCTTCTACACATGATGCCTCGCAGTGGGCTGCCTTTGGCTAAAGTGTACAATTACTTTAAAAATACAGTTAAATACATTTTTAAATCCACAATGCATGCTTAAATCAGGAATACTTGTCCAGATCTTATACTTCCTTTAAATCTCTTATTGTGTTCATTCCGTCTTCATATAGACAGTTCCTCTGTAGTCTGATCTGAAGTCATTTCACTTATTGCTAGTAGTTTTATTAGTGACTTAAATCCTCTGTAGTCTGACCTGAGGTCATTTCACTTATTGCTAGTAGTTTTATTAGTGACTTAAATCCCTGAATACTTGAAAATTCTCTAGCCTACTATGAATTTCTCCAACAGACACAATGAGGTAAATGCCTCCCCCTCACCCCCTCACTGCTCCCCAATCTCTGTTTGATCCAGTGTTCTGCAGGTTTGCAAAGAGATGTTGCTTTTGGTAGTGACTGGGTAAACTTTGTTCTTTTAAATGTATATCACAGCAGAGAGCTGAGAATAGCTGATTAAAAGGAGCCATGTCTGAAGTAGTATCTGGAGGTCAATTCTAATCAACGTCTTGAAGGCGAACCTTGAAAAATCAGATTCAAATCTCCAATCAGAGCCTGTGTGAGGATCTATGTCGCGCCTCAAGACCTCTCAGAGGAGATGAAGCCAAACCCAGCAAATTGAAGCAAACCTCTTCACCAGAAAATTAAAAAGCTGCAACTGCCTCTATTCCGTCAGCTGCATCGATTTTTGTACACGACAAGGAGTCAGAGAAAAGTACTTGAATCATCAACGCCATAGCAAGTCAACTGAGAAATTTAAATATTCCACACAATCATTGATGTTAGATTTAGGAGGTTAAGATGTGTGTGTTTTGTTGCAATGTTATTGAACGTACAGAATGGGACTTACTGAAGCTCTGTGTCACTCGTCAGGTCATGCATGTGGCAACAACAACTTTCATTCATGTAGCATCTTTAATGCAGTAAACTGCCCGGAGGCGTTTCACAGAAATGTAATCAGACTTTGACACCGAGTCACAGGCTGTAACATTAGGGCAGATGGCCAAACGCTTGGCCAAAGTGGCTTTAAGGAGCAACTTAAAAGAAGAGACAGAGGTCGAGAGATTTAGGGAGAGAATTCCAGAGCTTAGGGCCCAGGGAGTTGAAGACATGACCAACAATTGCCAACGGAAGTAGGGTATGTGCAAGAGGCGAGATTTGAAGGAACATAAGGAACTCAGAGGCAATACAGTGCTGGAGGAAGTCACAGAGACAGGTAGGGGAAGATGAGTAGATGTTTTGCTGCAAGTTTCCCTTCATTATTATCAATGGGAGGAAAATAGCAAGCATAACCCACACACTATGTGTGAGGCTACACAACTGTGACTTAGGGTCTTGGAAAAGTCCAGTAACAAATTTGGCCATTTGCCTTGATGTCATCTGGCTCTGACTGAATCCTCTTGTTAATAAACAGAAGGGTTTAATGTTGGTTTCAGCAGGGGAAACAGGCACCTTGGAAATGCACCTTTAACACTGTCGCAGTGCTCGGGGAAATCAGTCCATTTAATTGCTTTGTTCATGGGATATGAGCCTCACTATTTGTCAGTGTTTGTAACCCATTCCTAGTTGCCCTCAACTGAGTGTCTTGCTGGGTCAATTCAAAGGGCATTTAAGAGTAGCCATATTGCAGTGGGTCTGGAGTCAAATGTAAGCCAGGCCGGGTAAGGACGGCAGATTTCCTCCCCTAAAGGACGTTAGTGAACCAGATGGGCCTTTACAGCAATCGACAATAGTTTTATGGTCATCATTAGACTTCCAATTGCAGATTTTTATTGAATTAAAATTTAATAATTTTAGGGTTTTACATCACAAGATCCATCCTTCTCAGTCCCATTTTCCACCAATAAAATGAGGCAACATTGACTTGATTTCTCACCTACTATTTTATGTTTCACCATTGCAGCCCTGGAGAATAAATTAATTATTGAGTCTACGATTAATTATTTGTGATAATTTGACACACAAATTGAATAAACTAGCATTATATTGTAAAGTGTGTTGACAAAGGTGGGATAAGAACATAAGAACATAAGAAATAGGAGCAGGAGTAGGCCATCTAGCCCTTTGAGCCTGTCCCGCCATTCAATAAGATCATGGCTGATCTGAAGTGGATCAGTTCCACTTTCCCACTTTCTCCCCATAACCCTTAATTCCCTTGGCTGTCAAAAACCTATCTACCCGTGACTTAAATATACTTAGCGAGGTAGCCTCCACCACTTTTTTCGTAGAAGCCATTCGTAGAATCATACAGTGCAGAAGGAGGCCATTCGGCCCATCGAGTCTGCACCGATCACAATCCCACTCAGGCCCTATCTCCTTATCCCAATGCATTTACCCTAGCTAGTCCCTCTGACACTAAGGAGCAATTTAGCATGGCCAGTCCACCTAACCCGCACATCTTTGGACTGTGGGAGGAAACCCACACAGACATGGGGAGAACGTGCAAACTCCACACAGACAGTGACCCAAGCCAGGAATCGAACCCAGGTCCCTGGCACTGAGAGGCAGCAGTACTAACCATTGTGGCACGATGCCACCTGCTTCAATTAAAGCACAACTGAGGAATGGGTAATAAATGCTGGCCAGCCAGCGTGCCCATTTCCCACGAGTTAATAAAAAAAGAAAAGTACAGAGTTAAACATTCAGCAATCTTTAGTCAGAATCGTTAAAGATGTTCAGCTGTTAAAATATAGAAGAAAGGAAAAGAAGAAAGGAAAAGAAGCTGTCTATCTCAGCCTTAAATATGTTCAATGTTGGAGCATCCCCCACAAATCTTGGGTGGAGAATTCCAAAGTTTCACGACCCCATGAGTGAAGAAATTTCTCCTAATCTCGGTCTTAAATGGTAGTCCCCAGATCCTGAAACTCTGCACACATGTCATAGAAATCATAGAATCCCTACAGTGCAGAAGGAGGCCATTCAGCCCATTGAGTCTGCAGTGACCACAGTCCCAATCCCCGTAACCCTACACAGTTTTTAATCCTGCTAGTCCCCTGACACTAGGGTCAATTTAGCCTTCAACCACTTCAACGGGCAGAGAATTCCAGAGATTCACTACCCTTTGAGTGAAGAATTTCCTCCTCAACTCCGTTCTAAACTGCCTCCCCCCTTATCTTGAGGCTGTGCCCTCTAGTCCTGCTGTCCTTTCTGAGCAGGAAGAATCTCTCTACCTCTACCCTATGCATCCCTTTCACTATCTTATACGTCTCCATAAGATCCCCCCTCATCCTTCTAAACTCCAACGAGTACAGACCCAGTCTATTTAGTCTCTCTTCATAGTCCAACCCCCTCATCTCCGGTATCAGCCTAGTGAACCTCCACTGCACTACCTCCAAGGCCAAAATATCCTTGCGCAAGTGCGGCAACCAAAACTGCACACAGTACTCCAGCTGCAGCCTCACCAGTGCCCTGTACAGTTGCAGCAAGACCTCCCTACTTTTATATTCAATCCCCCTCGCTATGAAGGGCAGCAACCCATTCGCCTTCTTGATCACCTGCTGCACCTGCAGACTGGGTTTTTGCAACTCATGCACAAGGACCCTCAGGTCCCTCTGCACCGTAGCATGCTGCAGCTTTTCGCCCTTTAACTAGTAATCCCTCCTATTACTATTTAGAGGGATAGAGGGGATGGATCAAACTAGCCACACCAGGTAAGGGTTAAAACCTCTGAACTTTACAGGTGTTTGATCTGTTAGTTTTTTTTTGGTGGTTTTAACCACAAAGGGCAAGAATTTCACTACAAGTTAATTCTGACATGATGTTTAGCATTGCTGCCTCACAGAGTCAGGCTCCCAGGTGATTCTGGCCTTGATGCTGGCCTCGGGTGACTGTCTGTGTGGAGTTTGTACATTCTCCCCATGACTGCATGGGTTTCTTCCGGGTGCTCCAGTTTCCTCCCACACTTCAGAGATGGGCAGGATAGGTTGATTGGCCATACTAAATTGCCCCTTAGTGTCCCAATATTTATAGGTTAGGGGAATTAACAGCGTAGATATATGGGGTTATGGGGATAGGGCCTGGGTGAAGTGGTCTGTTGGAGAGTCAGTGCAGGCTCGATGGGTCGAATGGCTTCCTTCTGCGCTGTGGGGATTCTACGACTCTGTTCGATGATTCTACATGAACCAATCACTGGGGCACCAAAATGCACACAATTTATCTTGACTGCCTTAATGCAGTCAGTTTAATAGAGGTAGGTGTTTAGGAAGAGGTGTAGCAGTCACCAGCATCTTATTAAAGGCGTGATTTTAAAATGACGAATTAGAGACGGCAATTTTTATAAATATATAGTTGGTTCATTAAATAATTGACAGTGTTTGTTCATATGACTTGTGTTAATAAATGTCATTGTGTGCAGTACATTTCTGATTAAACAATTTCTTCTTCATTTACTGTTCAGCTGAGCACATCATGTAAAAGTCACTGTAGTTTAGCACTGAAATCGAGTCCAGAGACCACTGACAATAGTCAAACATGTTCCTTTAAACACTCTATGACAGATATATTTAATGAGTTCAAATATATGCAATGTCGCAAATGTGCAAATTGGAGTGCAGAAGTAGAATTATGGTTCAGAACAGTATGCAGTGAGGAGTGTTGATTACTCTCAGAAGGTGCTCTGACACAAGATTATGAGGGATCCACTTGAATAAGGAACAATATGCACTTACAAAGCTGTTCTGCAATAAATGTGGCATAAATTTCACGTGTTGAGGTGTCATCCCTGTGTAGCTAGACTGTTGGGCTAAGCTTCAGAGACATAGTTAAATAAATTAAGATATAATTTGAGTTATTGTTGAATGATTGCCAACGCAGCCCTATTTAGATGCAGCATGTTCAGAGAACTTTACATCTTTGAAGAAAGTCTTTCAGTCCACCATACTGAGCCAGATGTTCAGACACGCGACCAGGATCTTATTCAGTGAGTCGAGCATAAAGAAGCTCATTACATAAGGAGAGAGGAGTAGGTAGGTGGGGAGGTCCTAGGAGAGAATTCCAGGGCTATGGGCCCTGATGGCACAACTTTGGTGCGATAAAAATCAGGATTACGCAAATTGTACGCAGGGGTACAAACAACAATGGCAAAGTTTAGCTAAAGGAAATACTGCAAAGCTTTTTATTTGTGGGATATGGACGTCGCTGACTGGCCAGCATTTATTGCCCATCCTTAGTTGCCCTTGGAGGACAGTTGAGAGTCAACCACATTGCTGCGGCTCTAGAATCACATGTAGATCGGGTAAGGGCGATAGATTTCCTTCCCTAAAGGACATTAGTGAACCAGTTGGGTTTTTCTGACAATCGACAATGATTTCACAGTCATCAGTAGATTCTTAAGTCCAGATCTTTATTACTGAATTCAAATTCCACTATCTACCGTGTGGGATTTGAACTTGGGTCTCCAGAACGTTAGCTGAAGTTTCTGGATTAATAATCCAGCGATAATACCACTCAGCTATCACCTCCCCTTAAAATTGAAACAGGCCAGACATATACCATTTAAAAATATGGAAACAAAATGCTGGAAAAGCTCAGCAGGTCAGGCAGCATCTGTGTAGAGAGAAACATAGTAAACCCTTTGGGTCTTTCATCAGATCACAGCTGGAGAACACATCAACATGGGCTGGTACTACTGAAAGGCTTGTACTCATATGTAATGAGTTTATTAACCAGAGTGAGCCGCTTTCTGTGACAATGGCTGGGATTATCCAGTTTCGCACACCTCACAGTCACTGACAATGAGAACGGAGAATTTGGCTCTCAGCCATATCTCCACTCACCACAGCAGGAAGCCACGGAGTAGGTTGGAGAATTCCTGCCCATGTGTGTTTTTTCAGTTTGGAAGAACAGAGACCTAGTGAAGGGTGTATTATTCTTTCTACCTCTAAATTGACTCCGAAAAGTAGGGCATTTGTAGGGTCCATTCATTCTTTTGAACAGACAATTTTTAAAATGAATTACTTCTATTGAACTGAACTTAAAAATTTAACGTGGCAAAAACAAAAAGAAAAAGCAAAGCTTACTTGGAGGCTAGCTTCTAAGCAAGCCAGTCCCTATACCAATCACACTGAATTGGATCTCAAAAACAAACTGACTGAAAAACTGAACACACACAGTTCCAAACTATATTTCAATTTTTATCTTGTTATCGGGAGTGTTTTTCACATGCTGTCTCTATCTGCAAAAACAACTCTTGCAGCTGCAGTTGTTTGCCTGAATTGTGCACCCTTCAGGAATGCAGTCAATTTTCAGCATGCCTTCTGAATTTTAAAATATAGTCAAGTTAGCAGACGATATTTTAAGCTTAGCAGAGTTAATTGCGTTGACAGAAATATCTTAAAATGAAGTCTTTACATATTGAAGCAAACAGGGCTAAGCGTACGTAAAGATCTCTCAGCACTGAAAGCCAGCTGACCAAAAATTAGGGGGGGGAATTTTCCCATCCCTCTTGTCACAGGAATTGTAGCAGTCGGGGTGGGGGGGGCGGGGGGTTGGTGGGGGGATGGACCATACAAAAGTCTGTCGACTTTGGGTGGTATTTTCTGGTTTTGGGTGAGCGCGTCTGGAAAATCCCGCCCTAGATATCATCAAACAGCTGCACAATCTTGGCCGAATAGACACACTTGTACAGAACAGTAAACTGCAACTGTTTTAATTAACTATCAATTCATGTTGATGGCTTTCTGCCAGGAGCTAAGTGATATTTTGTCAGTCTATTACCACAGGACAGCGGAATCTAATTGCCCCTGCCTGTGAGGTGTCTGTTAGACATCATGGGGGTGAAATGGGACCACTCTGTGAAGCTGTCTGCTGGCTTGCTTCATGGCAATTGAATAACGAAAGAAGGTACATGCATTTCTGTAGCATCTTTCACAGTCTCAACACATCCCAACATTCTTCACAACCAATAAAGTACTTTTAAAGCGTCATCACTGTTGAAACGTGGAAACAAATTTTCATACAACATCTCATTGACAGCATTGAGATAGCCTCAAGACGCATATCCTGATGATGGTGTTGAGAGATAAGTGTGGTGACGGAGGGAATGTTCTTTGAAAATAGCGACTGTGGAATCTTTTACATGGCCTGAGGAGGATGGCCAGGCTTACCATCTGATCTGAAAAATAATCCCTCTGACATAACAGCACCCCTTAGCACACTACTACCTGACTGGATCTTATGTCCGAGTCTGTAGAGTGGGGATTCTACAATCATAGAATGGTTAAAGGACAGAAGTAGGCCATTCAGCCCCTCATTTCCATATCAGCTCTCTGTAAGATCTGCTCAGCTAATTCCGCACTTTTGCTCCATAACCCTGCAATTATTTCCCCTTCAGATAATCATCCAATTCCCTTTGGAGAGGCATTGTTGGAGATGGCCATTCCCGACATTTGTGCTGCAAGTGTTACTTGTTAATGTGAGCCCAAGATTGAATGCTGTCCAACTCTTACTGAAAATGGTCTGCTTCAGTAACTAGGGAGTTGCAAATGGAATTGAACCCTGTGTGATCATCAGCAAACACCCCCACTTCTGACCATATGTAGGAAGGGAGGAATCTAACAGGTTTATTTGGTAGTAAATGCCACTAGCTTTCTGGGTTTGCCCCTTCGTCAGGTGAGTGGGAGTTCTGATCACAAACAGAGCATATAAAGGCACACACTCAGTTTACAGAATACTGATTAGAATGTGAGTCTTTACAGCTAATTAAGTCTTAAAGATGTAGACAATGTGAGTGGAAATAGCATTAAGCATAGATTAAAGAGATACGGATTGTCTCCAGACAGGACAGTTAGTGAGATGCTGCAAGCCCAGGCAAGTCATGGGGATTACAGATAGTGTGACATGAACCCAAGATCCCATCACCCTAGGGGCAGGATTTTCCAGCTGCACTCGCCGCAAGACCGGAACTTCCTGCCCGAGGTCAACGGAGCTTTACAAGGTCTGAATCTTCTGTCCCGCCTACTACGATTCCCATGGCAAGTGGGACAGGAAAATTTCATCTTAGGTCACAAGCTCCAGCAAACAGTGGGGCTCAAAGCTTCTTCACTGCTTTCACCTAACTTACAGGGCAACCTGGTACAAGGTGCAGGAAGTAATTTGGGTTTGAAAATGGCAAAAGTAAATGAAGATATGAAACAGGAATTAATTCCCCTTTTCTTATTGATGCTTCTTCATGGGCAGTTGTATGAATCCAAAATATAAAATAAATACAAGTTCCTATCTTCCTGTTAGTCTTCATAAACATTCCCGTATGATGCCATCACTGGTTACGATACCTCTAATACAGTATTGTAATATTCTGGCGTAACATAACCTCCCCCACCCCCCCAGTGAGTGGTAGAAGTTGGAAAATATCCAATTATCTCCAGATGTTAACATAGCTACATGTGGGGCTGCAGTTGCCCAGATGTTCAAACAAAGACAATATAAATAACAATAAGTGGATTTAATTTCTCACAGGCCATGGGCTTGATTTATAATGAGGATTTAAGACGCAAAATGCAGGAAAAATGGAGTAAAATGAATAATGCCATTTCTCGCAGCTTCCAGCTGCCCTGCTGTTGAAATTACAGTGGAAGATTCAGAGAAGCGAGGGAAATCTAGGGCCAGTGCTTTGTGAGCAAGCGGATTGATATAAAACTCACAGAAACAGAACATTCAGTCCCATTGGTACATGCCACTGTTTATGGTCCACACACATTTCTTCATTTCACCCAATCAGCATATCCTTCCATTCTGTCCTCCCTCAAATACCTCCCAACTTCCTATTCAATGTATCTGTACTATTCACCTCAACAATTCCCCTGTGGTAGTGAGCCCTGCATTCTCACCACTCTCTGAGTCGAGAGGTTTCTCCTGAATTGCTTGTGAGATATATTACTGATTATTTTACATTTAAGGCCATGAGCTTTGTCCCATGAAAATAAGTGGATGATTTGGATGGTGAATATTTGAAAACAGTTATTCTCTATTTACTCTGTCCTGGCCTTCATGATTTTGAACACCTATACTAAATTGTATCTCTAAAGACAACATTCCCAGCTTCGCCCACCCATCTACTTATGCAACTGAAGTCTCTCATGTCGGAATCATGCTCAAAAATTTTCTCTGAACCCTCTCCAACGTCTTCACATCCATCCTAAAGTGTGGTGCCTAGAGTTGGACACAGTGGATTCTCTGGCCGCACTCACCCCAAAACCAGAAAATCCTGACCTTTCCCTGGTCCATGCCTTGCCCATTATATATGCCCCATGGCAGACAGGACAGTAAAGTTCCTCCCTATATTCCAGTTGAGGCTGAAACAGTGTTCTAGAAAGGCTTACCATAACTTCTTTTCTTTCATACTTTATGCCTCAGTTTATAAAATCCCAGATCCCGTCTGCCTTATTGATGGCTATCTCTGCTTGCCCTACCACCTTCAACAGTTTGTATATCTATCCCCACAGGTCCCTCTGCTCCTCCACCCTCTTGTTGTTCCAGTCGCTTTGCGCTTCTCTGCATTAAGCTTCGTCTGCCACGTGTTCGCCCAGTCCACCAGCCCATCTACATCCTCTAGAACTTTATCACTATCCTCTTCGCAGTTCACAATCCTTCCAAGTTTTGCGCTGTCTGCAGAGAAACTTCCATTCTGGAAATAAATCCCAGTGCCCTGACCGACATAGAACATAAATGGAAAGTTAGGAGGGGAACACCTTCAACTTTGGAAGTTGATATTGTGAATGAATTTGGGTAGGTATGGCCATTTTCTAACTAAGACGCACAGCCTATGGTGAATAGCGGAGAGGGAAGGCTTACAGATTGTCGGTCTACTTTGAGCTCAGGATTTTGGGTCTATGCTGGCCTCAATGTAAATCCCGGTACAACTTCACAGCCTGTCCCCGCTTAGCAATATAGAAACACAGAAGAGCAGGAGGAGGCCATTTGGCCCTTCAAGCTTGCTCCACCATTCATTATGATCATGGCTGATTGTCCAACTCAATAACCTAATCCTGCTTTTTCCCCATAATCTTTGATCCCATTCGCCCCAAGTGTTATATCCAACTGCCTCTTGAATGTGTTCAATGTTTTGACATCAACTACTTCCTGTGGTAATGAATTCCACAGGCTCACCTCTCTCTGGGTGAAGAACTGTCTCCTCACCTCCATCCTAAATGGTCTACCCTGAACCCTCAGGCTGTGACCCCTGGTTCTGGACTCCCCCCACCATCGGGAACATCCTCCCTGAATCTATTCTGTCTAGACCTGTTAGAATTTTATAAGTCTCAATGAGTTACACCCTCATTTATCTGAACTCCAGTAAAAACAAGCCTAACCTGGTCAATCTCTTCTCATAAATCCCACCATCCCCTTCACTGGCGAACCTTCACTGCACTTCCTCAAGAGCAAGAACGTCCTTCCTCAGAAAAGGAAACCAAAACTGCACACAACATTCAAGGTGTGGCCTCACCAAGGCCCTATATAATTGCACACCCCTGCTCCTGCACTCGAAACCTCTCGCAATGAACATAAGAACATAAGAACTAAGGGCAGGAGTAGGCCATCTGGCCCCTCGAGCCTGCTCTGCCATTCAATAAGATCACGGCTGAACTTTTTGTGGACTCAGCTCCACTTAGCTGCCCACTCATCATAACCCTTAATTCCTTTACTGTTCAAAAATTTATCTATCCTTGCCTTAAAACATTCAGTGAGGCAGCCTCAACTGCTTCACTAGGCAGGGAATTCCACAGATTCACAACCCTTTGTGTGAAGAAGTTCCTCCTCAACTCAGTCCTAGACCAACATACCATTTACCTTCTTTACCGCTTGCTGCACTTGCATGGTTACCTTCAACGATTGGTGCACAAGGACACCCAGGTCCCTCTGCACATTCCCCTCTCCCAATTTACAGCCATTCAAGTAGTAATCTGCCTTCTTGTTTTTGCTTCCAAAATGAATAACCTCACACTTATCCAAATTATACTGCATCTGCCATTGATTAGCCCACTTACCCAACCTGTCCAGGTCATTCTGAAGGATCACTGCATTCTCATCACAGTTCACTCTCCCACCCAACTTGGTATCATCTGCAAACTTTGAGATCTTACGTTTTGTTCCCTCATCCAAATCAGGCACAAAGCAAAGAAAATGTGACCCACCCACCCTTGTACAGAAGGAAAGGAGAGAATTGGATACTGAACAAGATTGGGAATCCTTATTTCTTCCCACATGGAGCTTTGGAGTTGATATGGAGAGATTTTCTTGTGAGGAGAGGTTGAGTGGGTTGAGCCTCTACTCTTTGGAGTTCAGAAGGATGAGGGGCAGCCTTATTGGGACGTATAAGATTCTCAGGGGTCTTGACAGGATAGACGCCGAGAGGCTGTTTCCCCTTCTGGGAGAGCCTAGGATCAGACAGCGTAATCTCAGAGTAAGTGGCCGCCCATTTAAGACAGAGATGAGGATAAATTTCTTCTCTCAATAGGGTAATGAATCTTTACAGCAGAAGGTTGGAGAGGTTGTGTTGTTAACTATGTTCAAGGACACGATAGACAGTTTTTTAATCAGTAAGGGAATCAAGGGTTTTGGGGATAATACGGGAAAGTGGAGTCAAGGATTATCACATCAAATCAATCACAATCTTATTGAATGGCAAAGCAGACTCGATGGGCCAAATGGCTTGCTTCTGCTCTCATGGAGGCCATGTTTAGTGTTTCATATCAACCTGGGTAAGACTGATGGGAAAATGTGCATCAGACAAGAAGTAAATCTGGGAGGTGGGGGATTGGGTGTCACCACACACACACACACACACACACATACATGTACACACACACACACATATACACACACACACACATACACGCACACACACACATATACACACACACATACACACACACATACATGTACACACACACACATATACACGCACACACACACATACGCGCACACACACATATACACACACACATACATGCACGCACGCACGCATATACATGCACACACACAAACACATGCATAGACACACACACACATGTACACACACAAATGCACACAAACACACACATGCATACAAACATGCGCACACACACGCACATGCACATAAGCACACACACACACACACACACACACACACAACTTGTGAACTGCAAAATTAATATATTCACAAAACAAATTAAATATTTTTTCCAAATGAAAGCTAATGAATGAGTCAGAAATATTCAGTGAAAACGTTCAAGTGCAGTTATTCCTTTTAGCATAATAAAAAAATCACACTTGAATATGCATGAGTCTATGTGCACATAAAGTGCAGTGCTGAACATTCAAGGTCAAAATCTGAAGTGGTAAGAAGCTGAATAAAATGGTTTTTTCCTCTAACATCAGTGCATGAATGCAGACTGTGAGCTGTATTGAGAATCCAAGCAAACAAATTCAAGAAGATCCATAGTTATTAGAAATGATCTTCCCAATCCGACATGGGTTCACAATGTGAGAAAGTCCCCAATAAACTCATTAAGGGATTCAGTATAAACCTTTACCAAGGAGGTTTTAGTTAAGTCTGGCAGCATGGTCGGTGCAGGCTTGGAGGGCCGAAGGGCCTGTTCCTGTGCTGCAATTTTCTTTGTTCCTTGTTCTTTAGAAGAGAATGGTGAGAATGTGGAACGTCAGGAGTGGTTGAATTGAATAGGAAGGATATATTTAATGAAAAACTAGGTAAGTACAGTAAGGGGTTCCACTCCCTTCCTGGTAACAGTGAGTCTTGAACCCCCAGAATTACAAGAACAAAAATTAATCCAAGAAAACCCCCTTTATAATTTTTTTAAAATTTTATTCCTTTTTCAGAGTTACAAAGCCAACACACAGAGTGGGTGGGACAAACCCTTAATCCGTCTTTTTGCTTGCTCCAAAAACCAATTCAAATTTGAATTGAATTCAGTTCGTGATCTCCACAAGAGAGACATACAATATCCAAGCAGACAGGAGCAGGCTTTACCCTCCTTGTATTTGCAAAACTATACTTTATTCCTAAAATATCTGAAAGAACATTACAAACATTTCAACATGAAATGCAATAATATTCATATTCTCTGCACTCTGAGGTGCTTCAACACAGTCTAAGTGACGTTACAGACATTTCAAAATGGTCGTTACAAGTGGTGTAATGGTGTTTATGTTGTTTATATAGATCAAGTTGCACTCTGAGGTGCTTCAATATCATTACCCCTTTATTCATATAAATCTGAAAGACACATTACAAATCATTTCAAATTGTAATAACAGTAAAGTGCAATGATATTTATATTTTCTCCAGCGATCAATGTGTTCAGAGGTGCTTCATTTCACTAATGAGAACATTGCATATATTTCAACATTTCAGAGAGTGCAGTTCTTTACAAACTATATACATCAGTTATGTTGTACTCTGAGACGCTCCAATATATTTACATAGATTTAGGATTAAGCTTACACTCCAAGGGATTTCATACAGTTACCAGCCCTGTGGTGTACATTGGCTGAAAGACCTTACACAGTGGCCTTTCCCCATTGTGCTTTGGAAGCGGCCGTCCCTCAGCACGTTGCCCTGGATCTTGGAACGTGCCAGTCAGCAACACTCGGCCATGGACAAATCTTTCCACTGGAGGGTCAACATGTGTCAGGTAGCTAAAGAGCGTCTTTCACCGAGTTGATGACCTTCCAGCAGCAATTGATATTTGTCCCATAGCGTGCAGAATCCTCTGTCACAGATCTGCTCAGGATGAACCCTGAAAAATACCACTGCATCTCGCTCCAGACAATTACCCCTTTAATGATTTGATTGAAACATACAGTCACCCACATAAGTGGTGTTACAATTATTGGACCCCTAGTTCTGGAAGTGACTCATCCCAGTCCTTGTTCATCTGACCCTAGAGCACACACACTATTATCCTTTTTTTATGTGGCGTCTCACGCAAACACCCACACACCCAGGCCTCAGGCAGAGATTTAGTTAACAGCCTACTAGATGACCTGGTCTCTCGTACTTCTTTATCTTTGTTTCTCAACCTCTGAGAAGGTCAGCTTCAAGGTCAAAGAAATTTCATTTTCTCCTCCCCCTGCTCGTTACACAACAGAAGATAAACACCGGAATTCTCAGGTCTCACTCAACCTCTCCCCTGTCCCTGCCAACAAAGACAGAGGGCAAAATTCTACCAAAAAAATTCTAAAGTGTCGAATTCGTGTGAAAACTGGAGTAATTCACTCTGGATTTTTTCAGTAGGAGTTCAGAGAAGAATCTCCCACACTCTATGCACTGCAGAGGCCACCAGTGTAAATATCATTAAATTTCAGAGAGGAGCCTATTTCCTACTGGAGAGACTGAAATCAGGGCGCTGAGCGAGCCACTGCTCGTGTGTCGAACTGTCAGTGCGGGATCGGCGCATACGCAGTAGCCTTGCACTGACAGTCTTCCTCTTTTCTTGTCAGCTCAATCAGAAATCCAGTCCTGGGAGACACAAGTGCACAAACTGAAAGCTGGCGCATGATTCTCCCAGCCTGATGGGAGAATGACGACCGGAGAATTTGCCACTCAGACAAACCTTTGTCCGCAGCAGAGGGACCGGAGAATCCCAGCCACCAATGTAGTTGGAGAGTCCGGCCCAAGGTGATTTTCCTGATGGTGACGGGAGCTTAGCCGACAGCATTGTTCTGATGTTAATGCCTGTTTCACTGTTTCCAGGAACTGACTGTGATTCACAATTACAGTTCATTTCTGGCATTGTCCGGTTGTAAACATTCTCCAAACCCACCATGAGTCAGGGTTCCAATTAATATATCTTTGCCTGTGCATCAGGGTTAACTGTTTCACATCCTTCAGCCCATGAGGGAGAAGTAATTAGAAAGGATTGTGTTGATAGGGTGAGATGAAATTGGGTGGGAGCAGGCTCGTGTGGAGGATTAACATCAGCATGTACAGTGGGCCGAATGGTCTGCTTCTGTGTTGTAAATTCGATGGGATGCAATATGCACTGAAGGTATTGAAATAAGTCAGCAGAGGCTGGTATCCCTTCACCAGGTTCCCTTTTATTTAAAAGCTCTGTTATAGTTTATAGAGTGTTACAGGTTCTGTGTCCGCATCCAAAGTGCCAGGAGACCTATGTACAGGATGTATAGAAATGGCTCTCAGAGCCATAATGAGCTCAATCAGAACATTAAATATTGCAACCTCAATGGCCTCATTGAAGTCATTACAAGTGCAATAATTGCCTCTCCACATGCCCCTTCTGTAATGCTATCATGAGCTGGCCATTTGCACCATTTGCCAATTAAGCGGTCAATTTCCATGGGTTCAACAATGAAATCTGACCATGCACCATGGATGGTTTTCCAGCATTCTAAACACTGCTTATGTCGTGTGCACCAGAATTGCTGATACACTAAGGTAGAAGGTTACTCCAGCCTGACCACTGATGATAACCCATGGGCCGGGGATTTCTCTGAACTGGTTCTGCTCTGCCGTTGTAACTTTGCCAAAAGTGCGCCATAAATCCGGTTTACCTGCACATGAGACTTATTGTGTTCCCTTCAGCTTTTGTACCATTTCCCACCTGGTAAGGCAAATGAGCTAATTATTTTATTGAGAATTGCATTCTGGTGCTATTTTAGTGTGATGAAGCAGCAAAAAGAGGGGACCATCACAAGAAACATGTTGCAAATGGCTGTTGTGATATGGAATGCACTCATTGAAAGAGTGGGGAAGCAGGCTCATTAGTAACTTTGGAAAGGAAACGTTTCCAAGAAGAAAACTTGTAATGCGATGGGAAAAGAATGAAGGGAAGTGGAAATGATGGGAGAGCTCTTTCAAAGAAAGAACATGAACATGATGGTGCAGTTCACCTCTTTCCATGCTGTAAGATTCGATGATTCTATTAATATTGTACCCCGGAAAGTCAGACCTTAAGCTCCCTCTCTTTCATCTTTATTCAACATGTCACAAGGACATTGATTTCCTTCATTACAGTTTTCTGTCTCCAACTGGAGGAGGAGTAACTTAACCACAAATAATGCTTATTGCGAACTCTTGCTGGTACTGATGGAAAGGCCTGCACCTTTCACACTCAAGTGCTCACTGTTGCAATTTCTTTTTCATCCTATCTAAAGGCAAGTTGTTGTGCTTGACAGGCACAATCTGTTTCATGTTTAGAAACAGAGAAAGAAACTCAGGACTCCAAGGTTTGCAAAACTGGCAACTTGCAATCTGTAAACATCTTGCGAATCAATATGTGGACAATGCCAATGGAATCACAGCAATTTCTTTTCACAAGATTCTGCTAAAACTTGCTGATTTGGCCTTTTAGATTTGCAATGCATCAGATTAAAACATTGACTATGCTTCAGAAGACTTTCATTAAACATTTTGTTTGATCCTGACATCTATAAAGACGCTATGTCAATGCAAGATCCTTCTTTTTCCACCCCCTTGGGATGGCTGAAACCTGTCTAGAGGAAGATCAAGAACGCTTCTCTGTTCCTATCAGAAATATCATCTTATCCAATTCAAATATCAACCCATTAATTTAATAGGCAGGAAACCTAGACCATGTTCTTCTTCACAAAGAGATTCACAAGTGCTTTGATATCTGAACCATTCAGGGAGATATATCCCACTGGGTACCTATTGTTACAGATTTTCCACCACTTTTTTTTAATGGAAATATGCGTTATTCACCTGAAAGAAACATTCAAAAACATTTCAAATTGTCATGACAGGGAAGTGCAATGCTGTTCACATTTTCTACAGATATCAAGCTGCACTCTGAGATGTTTTGACAGTAATGAGAACATTACAAACATTCCAATATTTTTGTAAGAGAGTACAATGCTGTTCAAATTACATACATCGGACGTGTCACACTCTGAGGTGCTTCAACACAGTTACGTTGACTATATATGGTCAGGATTAACCTTACAGTCCGAGGGGTTTTAAACAGTTACCAATCCCGTGGTGTACATTGGCTGAAAGGCCTTACAACTGTGGCCTTTCCCCATTGTGCCTTAGCGGCAGCTGCCTCAGGCTTGAGTGTGTCCACAGTTTCACAGGTCTAAACGATCAGCTTTGATGGACCTACCATCTCCTGTAAATTCACAGCATCACTTACTGCATTTTGATGGGGGGGATTTCCTGGGTCCTGATTTTGGGTTGAACTGATGAACCTTCAGAGAAATTCCTCACACCAACCACTCTTCAAATTGGGGAGGGGGGGAGCAGGGGCAGTGTGTGGTCATTTTCAGTTTTGAGATGGGCTTTTTGATATGGGGTCCCAATATTGATCCACAAGACACTTGATCCACCTTTAACCCAGTGTGGAAGTGGGTGGCGCAGTGGTTAGCACTGCTGCCTCACTGAGCCAGGGTCCCAGGTTCAATTCTCAGCTTGGGTCGCTGTCTGGTTTCCTCCCACAGTCTGAAAGACGTGCTGGTTAATGCATTGACCCAAACAGGTGCCAGGGTGTGGCAACTAGGGAAATTTCACAGTAATTTCATTGAGGTGTTAATGTACACCTTACTTGTGACTAATAAATTTTACTTTAAAGTTCAAAGAACAAGATTTCAAACTGATTTCCGACAGTGGGGAAATAATTTTTGGCTTCCTGCCAAACCTTGCTTCCCTGCCCATTATGATTCTCACTGGTGACAGTGGTAGGTAATTTCACCCATTGAGTAAAACAGGAGACTATGGACTAGCCCCGGGTACTCCCCATCCTATTCCTTCACGGAGATGAAAATTGGTCAGTTTGGACAATAGATTTCTGCCCATAACAAAATCAAAACTGACCTCTGAGGCCCCAGCTGCTGGAGAGGGAAAGAAAGGGGAAGTGAAGGGTGATAAGATAAGCAGCCAGAGACAACATAAGGAGAAACATTGTACACAGTGGGTGAAATTCTCTCCTGCTGTCAACAGTGTGAATCGTAATGGGCAGGGCAGCATGTTTTGGTGGGATGCCAAGAATCAGTCTTCCAATGTCGGGAATTAGTTTGAAATCTTGCTCTTCCAACTTTCATGCTGGGTTAAAGATGGGTTAAGTGTCTCATGGATCTGTATCAGGGACCCCATTTGCGCATCATGAATATTCACTGAAATCCCAACACACTGGAATCTAGTCCCCCTTCAAAATTTAGGACCTGCCAGTAGGAAGTTAGAATGTTCTGTTTCGCCACTGTCCCTGGGTGATAATGCACCCAGACTTTCAGCTCAGTGGACACTGCTTTCATCTTCTTTTCATGCTGTTACTGTGAGTTATCAGCTGCCCGTCACACATGTTGTGCCAAAGCTGGGCCCAGGAGAGGGATGAGACTGAGACGGGACTGGGGTGGGGAGGAGCCGTGGGGAGGGAGTGGTCAAGGAGCAGACTGGAAAATCTGTCTTCCAGTGGCTGTCCGGCTGGCACTCAATTATTGAGCCCAGGCGTTGGAGCATATGAGGTGATGGTGGGGCATGAGACTTCCAGCCTGCCTGTCCCCACCCTCCCCTCCCCCCACCAACCTCCCGCCCCCCCCTCCACCCACCCCCCACCACCTGCTGCGTGAGGTTTGGCATGAACCTCGGGGCTTCTTAATTAATGAGCTGAACAGCACAAGATTGCGCAAGATCAGCCTCATCCCACTCTCCAGCCACCAGACTTGGTCTCAGAGACGGAAAATTCTATCCATTGAGAGGTTAGGGTTTGGAATGCACTGCCTGGCCTGGTGGTTGGTTCTGATTCAATATAAGCCTTCAGATGGAAACTGGAAAGTAGTTGAAGGAGAAAGCAATGGGCTAAGAGTGGCAGAGTGGGACCAGCTGGATTATTCTTCAGAAGAACCAGCACCAGATCAATGGACTGGATCTGATGTATTCCTTCTATACTGTCCTATTCTATGACTCCATGAAGGAAATGAGAAAGAATTTTGCATTGATGTCCAGTGAAGTGTTTCCGAAATGCGGTTGCTTTTAAAAAGTAGGAAATGCAGCAGTCAATTTATACACAGCAAACTCCCTGAAGGGCAGCATGGTGGCGCAGTGGTTCGTACTGCTGTCTCGCAACATCAGGGATCCGGCTTCAATTCTGGTCTTGGGTGACCGTCTGTGTGGAGATAGCACATTCTCCCCGTGTCTGCGTGGGTTTCCTCTGGGTACTCCCTGTATCTGCTCCAGTTTCCTCCCACAGTCCAAAGATGCACAGATAATGTGGACTGGCCATGCTAAATTGACCCATAGTGTCAGGGGACAAGCCGAATAAGCACATGAGGTTATGGAAATAGGGCCTGGATGGGATTAATGTTACTGCAGACTTGATGGGTACACTATGTGATGACCAGATCAAATGTTTTTGTGATGTTGATCAAAGAGCAAATATTAACCAGGCCATCTAGAGAAACTCTTCTGCTCTTGCTCAATAATTGCCCTGGGATCTTTTATCTCCAGCTAAGAGGGCACACAGAGTGTCACAATGCCGTGCTGAAGAGTCAGAATGCATTTCACGCACAAGGGTGGGATTTTCCAGTCCCGTCGGCAGGAGGCATTGACCTGGGCAGAATGGTGAAAGATGGCCGCTCTCCAAATTTTCCCACTCTGCCCACCATGATGCCCACTGCTGGCAGGACCAGGAAATCCTGCCCCACGTCTGTGGAGTGGGATTTGAACTCACAACCGTCTGACTCAGCGGCAGGAGTGCTAACTACTGAGCCATTAAAACACGTACTGAAATCTCACTGCCATTTACGCAAGCAGAGTCTTACGGTCATGCCGATTGGCATACTCCCGCCGCAGGTTTCCCACTATGCCCACTGGGGGACCCCATTGACAACGGCTGGACCATAACATTCTGCTGCCAGCAAGCAGCCTGTTGTCTCCTGCCGTCAAGAAACACGCCGCAGAGGGGATGGAAAATCCCATTCACAGACTGCCAGAGACACCCAGCACCTCAATTACAATTTTAAGAATGGCAAGTGCCAAGTCAGCACATAGTGCACAATCACTAACTCTCAGAAGCCCATTGCCAATTAATGTCCACTTGGTGGGACTTCGCTTTGCTCTTGGAATCTTCCTAGCCCATCCAGGCACAGTGCTGCAGTGGCCAGAAGAGGTACTGCAATGGTCTGTCTGTAACAAAGTCCCAAGGGTCCCAGGGCGGGAGGATGGGTATAGGAGGGGCGGGGTTGCAGCTTTGGTGGGTTGGGCCAATGGGGTAGGGAGGACCGCAGCTCCAGGTCCCAAAGGAGAGGGCACTCCAAATCTGAAGGGGCCTTCAGATTGAGGTGCTGGCCCCACTCCCCCTCTACCCAAGATGGAGAATAGTTTATTTAACTGATTCTGGCCCTCCCCATACCCACCCCTGCCAGCCTAAAAATTGGAGCTGGGTGGAATGTGGCCCTTAATTGACCATTAAGTGGCTTTAGTAGGTGACAGGGTGGGCTCCCTGTCCCAGATACTGCCCACTCAAAGATGAAATTGGGGACGGTGGGACCCTTGGGGGAACCCCATCCATGCAACCCCCCCCACCCCCTCTCCTCAGAACCCGAATCGGAGAGAGACTAACATTCTGCCTATAAAATCTTACAGCATAGGAGGAGGCTATTTGCCCATCAGGTCTAGTCCAACATAACTACCCAAATCAGTCCCATCAGAACACACAGGGGTACAACTCTTGGGCTGATTTTCACTTTTATTGCTAATGGATATTGGGCATTAATGTGTTGTCCACCAGTTACATGCAAGACCTGACTTCACTCATGTTATTTCCATTATCTTTCATTTTAGTTTCTGTATTTTGCATTTTTCTGTGTAGCATGAGGCTGTTATTAGCCAGATATTGAACTGAGCTCAACTGAGTCTCAAGTCTCAGCTGACTTGTGTTTGCATTAGAAGATGGGATGTATTCATGTGATTTCCCAATTGTAAATAAATCAGCAGCAGCAAGTTAAAATGAGTTTAAATAGATAGTTGAACAATCCTGTGTGTGCTAATAGCTGCCGTAACAACCAACTTAAGATAATTAGTCGAGATTGTCATGTGATTCATTAATGCTTACTAGAAGCGACATGGATCTTTCCACAGGGACCTGTTCTCTACAAATAACAGGAATATGTTCAAACCTTGAGTCCTTTTTGAATTACCTGGGAGCTTGGGGATCTTAAAGTTCCCCTTTGCTTTCTCTATGGTAATATCTCAGCCAATCTGAGTTGTTTTACCAACCAATCAGCACCCTTCCTCCTATAGTTATGAACAGTTGATTTGTCATTCTTGCATTTGTCCTGTTGAGTATAAGATGAAAAACTTCAGCAACATATATCTTCTTTCAGCAATACGTAAGCCTTTGCGTGAAAAAATACTTTGCGATTCCACCCCTGAACAACCTGTCTCTAATTTTAAGATTGTGCTCCCTTCTGAGATTTCCCCACCTGAGGAAAGAGTTCCCTGAACCAAACCTTTGATGAAAACCTAACTGATTGTATCCATGTTTCCTTTGATTGTTATTCCAGATTGATCCTGTCCTTCCTTAATGACAAGAAGCACCGTTCCAAGATTATATTGGCATTTTGACAGACTTTCAACGAAACATTATCATAAGTTGCCTGATCCAGCCTCAGATGGATGAAAACAAATGTTCAGCTTCTCCTGACAGTTGATATTGTCTGAAGTAAAACAATTTTTTTCATTTATTAGTGTCACAAGTAGGCTTACATTTACACTGCAATGAAGTTACTATGAAAATCCTCTGGTCACCACACTCTGGCACCTGTTCAGGTACACTGAGGGAGGACTTAGCATGGTCAATGCACCTAACCATCACTCTTTCAGACTGTGGGAGGAAACCAGAGCACCCGGAGGAAATCCATGCAGCCACATCCTCTGTACTGTATAAGTTGTGACAATTCTATAAATTTCAGCACACCTAACAACCTGAAATCCAGCAAGACTATTTGTTCATGTTGTTCAAAGCCAGTACAACAGGGAAATCTTTGTCAGCGACAATTTCGAAAATGTGGCACATGTGCAAAATATAAAACAGCAACATCAACCTGCATTTATGTAACACCTGCAATGGTGTAAAAAGTCCCAGCATTCTTCACAGAAGCATTATTGGACAGTATCTGGCAGTGAACACCATCAGAGGATATTAGGTCTCAAGGAATGTTGTAACTGAGGAGACAGGTAGAGAAGCAGAGAGGTTTAAGGAGGGAATTCACTTGGAACTGGACACCTGAAAGCACCAGCCAGCACTGGATTGATGGAAGTTGTGGCTGTCCAAGTACTGGAAGAGCATGGGGAGCTGGTGCAAGCCACAGGGATAGGGCAAGGCCAGAGATGGGTTTGAACAATAGGTTGAGAGCCTGACTACTGGTTAGGTGCATTGACCCAAACAGGCGCCAGAATGTGACGACCTAGGGGAATTTTACAGTAACTTCAGTGGAGTGTTAATGTAAGCTTTAATGTAAGATGGATAAATAAACTTTACTTTTTTTTACAAGGTGGAAGCTGCAATTCCTGAAGTATGCACGAATCAACAGATCCCAGCATTGGTGCCTTCATTTTCTTTGAGCAGGGTTTCCATGTAACTTGAGGGCTGCAGTTTAAAGTTGAATTGTTCAGGCAGTGAAAGAAGCAAGAACTTTTATCCCTGGGGCATCTTTCACAACTTCAGCATGACCCAAAGCACTTCACTGCCAGTTATGTATTTTCTGAAGTGCTGTCCTTGTTACAACAGAGGAAAAAGTATGATAGATGGGTTGGGGATAGTTTGAGATTGGGGTGAATGTATGGATGATTGGGACCAAGTTCAAGAGAGTTTTACTTTGCATCTGGCTCAAGCTATACCTGATTAGAATGTGGGATGATATTTTGGAAGCAACACTGGCAGAATATTCCATATTCCATATAGGAACAAAGGACTTAGGAGTAGAAGTAAGCCATTCAAACTTGTTGCTGCTAATGTGCATTATTCATGCAATTTACAAAAAGGTGTTTTTGTTAGTGCTGCTAAAGTATGTGTAAGGTCGTTAGTTAGCTCAGTTGGTTTACCCTGCACCATAAAAATATCATGGAAACATGATTAGCAACCATTGGTAAACTGGTACATGTTAGAGGGAGACTTGTGTGCCAGGGTCACACAGTGGTTAGCACTGTTGCCTCGCAGTGCCACAGACCCAAGTTCAATTCCCGGCTTGGGTCACTGTCTGTGCAGAGTCTGCATGTTCTTCCTGTGTCTGCGATGGTTTCCTCCGGGTGCTCCAGTTTCCCCCCACAGTCCAAAAAACATGCTGGTTAGGTGCATTGGTCATGCTAAATTCTCCCTCAGTGTACCCGAACAGGCACTGGAGTGTGGCGATTAAGGGATTTTCATTCTAATTTCTTTGCAGTGTTAATGTAAGCCTACTTGTGACATTAATAAATAAACTTTAAAAGGAAATGGTTGAATTCTTCATATTAACCTTAGCTTTTTAAGTGTGTTTCTGTTACTAATGTTCAAGGGTTTCCGTTCAGACAGTATTATAGCTGATTAGGAGTGACCACAAAAGCTATCACTGTTAGATCCAGCCTTGAAAACGCGCCTACTCAAGATGTGAAAAATAAATGAGTGAAATAAGCGATTCATGTAAAAACTGAAGTTTCAGAGCTAATTGGGTGAGTTAATGCTTTGAAAAATGCTGACCCTAATATAGCAACAATGGAAGAAGAATATAAAAAGAGGGAAGTTGGAATAGATTCCTCAGAATTCACAAAGATTGGGCAACCGATCCCCCTCCGGGTCAAAACTTTCAAACCAATATTTTGTAAGTGTGATTGTAAGTATGTAAAATTATTATTAATGATAATTCACACTATATGCTTAAACCCTGTGAAAACTGATAAATGCCTCTGATGCAAATAGTTTTTCAGAATAACTTGTAAAATGATAAGTGAAAGCATTCATTCCCTAAGGGCTTGTTGCATGAGAATGATAAATGTCCTTATAGAAATATTAATCACAGCAATGACCATAAATATTTTCACTATTATAATTACTATTTCAAGGCAGGCACAAGGAAGTCCATAAAATCATAGAACCATAGAAAATGACAGCTCAGAAACAGGCCTTTTGGCTCTTCTTGTCTGTGCCAAACCATTTTTTGCCTAGTCCCACTGACCTGCACTTGAACCATATCCCTCCACATCCCTCTCATCCATGAACCCGTCCAAGTTTTTCTTAAATGTTAAAAGTGACCCGCATTTACCACTTTATCCAGCAGCTCATTCCACACTCCCACCACTCTCTGCGTGAAGAAGCCCCCCCTAATATTCCCTTTAAACTTTTCCCCCTTCACCCTTAACCCATGCTGTCTGTTTTTTTTTCTCCCCTAGTCTCAGTGGAAGAAGCTTGCTTGCATTCACTCTATCTATACCCATCAAAATCTTGTACACCTCTATCAAATCTCCCCTCATTCTTCTATGCTCCAGGGAATAAAGTCCTAATCTATTCAATCTCTCTCGGTAACTCAGCTTCTCAAGTCCCAGCAACATCCTTGTGAACCTTCTCTGTACTCTTTCAACCTTATTTACATCCTTCCTGTAACGAGGTGACCAAAACTGTACACAATACTCTAAATTAGGCCTCACCAATGCCTTATATAACCTTACCGTAACACTCCAACTTTTATACTCGATAGTCTGATTTATAAAGGCCAATGTACCAAAAGCACTCTTTACAACCCTATCCACCTCTGACGTCACTTTTAGGGAATTCTGTACCTGTATTCCCAGATCCCTCTGTTCAACTGCACTCTTCACAGTCCTACCATTTAGCCTGTACAATCTACTTTGGTTTGCCCTTCCAGATTGTAATACTTCACACTTGTCTGCGGTAAATTCCATTTGCCATTTTTCAGCCCATTTTTCTAGTTGGCCCAAGTCCCTCTGCAAGCTTTGAAAATCTTCCTCACTGTCCACTACACCTCCAATCTTTGTATCATCAGCAAATTTGCTGATCCAATTTACCACATTATCATCCAGATCATTGATATAGATGACAAACAAGTCCAATGTATTAAAGTTTATTTATTAGTGGCACAAGTAGATTTACATTAACCCTGCAATGAATTTACTGTGAAAGTTCCCTAGTCGCCACATTCCAATGCCTGTTCGGGTACACTGAGAGAGAATTTAACATGGCCAATGCACCTAACCAGCACGACTTTTGGACTGAGAGAGGAAACCCATGCAGACACAGAGAGAACATGCAGACCCCACACAGACAGTGACCCAAGCCAAGAATTGAACCCAGGTCCCTGGTGCTGTGAGGCAGCAGCACTAACCACTGTGCCACCATGCTGCCCACGTGTTGTTGTGTATCATGCTGCTCTTTGGGTGATTAATACTCACCCTGTGCCCCATGTCTCAGGACGGGGAAGAAGCATTCAACTTGCATGAAAGATAAAGAGTTAATTTTAAATGGGTGAGATGCAAGGGTGCTTTCTTCTAAACTATTGCTCGTATTAAAATTCATTTTCAGGTGGTGGAGCGAGAGCAAATAATTTGCATAATTTATCGTGACAGTAGCCATCTGTAACTTGGGTAACAGATGTAGTGCTGCCAAGTGTGGGAGCAGCTCAGATAGAGCTTTGGAAAAGAGCCAAAGAATACTGAGTTGGCATTGGGGTCACGTCCCAAAATTCCTCCATCAGGATTTCCTATGGCATCTGAGTGCAGCTCCAGGAGGTAAGCATTTTCGCGCCTTCTATTTACCCCAGGGTTGCAGACTCTTTAGAAATACTGTCCAGTTGTTCATGATTACGGCATTCACAAACAACTGGACAGATCCTAGCATCCCAGCGCCAAGAGACTGATTAAAAATAAATCATCGTGGAAAACAGGACTTGGCTTCATTCAATGGCCCTGGGTAATTTTTTTTATAAGTCATTCTCATGATGTGGGCACTGCTGTCAAGGCCAGTATTTTGCTGCTCGTCTTGTAAATGTTTGATGCAACTGAGTTAAGGGAGTTAAGAATCAATCACATTGCTATGTGACTGGAGTCTCATCAAACCAGATAGATAATGTAGACTCAGAACAGAATGGACAGCTGGATTCAGCCAGTAACCGACATTGGAAACATAGAAACATAGAGAATAGAAGCAGGAGTAGGCCTTCAAACCTGCTCCGCTATTCATTTTGATCATGGCTGATCATTGAATTCAATATCCTGATCCTGCCTTCACCCGCCCCCACTACCCCATATCCCTTGATCTCTTTAGCCCCTAGAGCAATATCCAATTTCTTCTTGAAATCACACAATGTGAGCCAGTCAGCTTTTTAACAGTTCGTGATTACTTTTGCTGATACCAACATTTTATTCCCCCCATTTGTTTGCAAACTGAAATCGGATTATTAACCTGCAATGGTGGGATTTGAATTCACATCCTCTGGATTATAATACTAATGTTTTTCTCTTTTAATCCACAGGTTTTAAGTCGGTCTGCCTTGTTGTCCAACAAGGGGCATACACGCGATGGGTCGTACTAGGGTTGCTCTTGGATGTTCGAGATTGGCCTAGTGCTTCATGTCGTTAGTGTGTGATTAAACTGGACCAGATGTTGGGCAACGACAGCTCAGTGACTATCACTGTTTGCTGTGCAGACACATGGATTTGGGCCAGTGTCTGTGGGAGTTTGCACATTCTCCCCGTGCTTGCGTGGGTTTTCTCCGGGTGCTCCAGTTTCCTCCCACACCCCAAAGATGTGCTATTAGGCTGATTGGAGGTAATAAATTGTCCCTAAATTAGTTTCCCTCAATGTGGAATGCCATAAGCATAGATAAGGGTCATGGGTGGAGGGGGGACTGGTAATGTCAAAATGGCGGCGCGGGCTCGTTGGGCCGAAGGGCCTGTTTCCCGGGCTGTTTTTGTTCTTTGTTCTTTGTATTATTAGTTGATGTCAACTGTGTTTCTAGTCTGATATCACCACTACACCCCACACATTACATCATTGAGAGAAACCACACATTTTCTTCTTTCTACACTAATCCACTAATATACATTTTTGCCCCTTAGAATTGCAATGGTTTGAACATAACCAAAAAACCTGACAGGAATTTTAATAAACTACAAAATGTAATTACTTATATTGTAGTGGACAGATGTTGGAGGGTTATGTAGAGATTATTGAGTCAAAGGCAGAACATGGCATTTCAGCTAAGATAATGAGATCAGGATAGCATTTGAAGCAGATTATGGACATGAAGTTGATTGCTTGCCTTCAATCAGAGTGAGTGTTATATTGTCATTTTATTCAGACTTAATGTACGCATGCATAAACTGAAAAAAGGTATCTTTCAGAGTTTTAGAGCTAAACAAAAAAAAACTCTCCCGAATAGAATCCCCACTGTGCAGAAGGAGGCCATTTGGCCCATCGATTATGCACCGACCACTATCCTACCCAGGTCCCATCCCTGTAACCCTACATATTTACCCTACTAATCCCCTGTGACACTAAGGGGCAATTTAGCATGGCCAATCAATCTAACCTGCACAACCGGGACTGTTCCAACAAATGTTCCAACAGATCTTACATTTTACACTCTACGGCACTTCACACAAACTTGAGATGCCCCAAAGTGATTCGCAGACAATGTAATAGTTCTGAAATGCAATTACTGCCCCATTATAGGAAATACACAGCCAATTTGTGCACAGTAAACTCCCATTAATAGCAGTGAGCTAACTAACCAGATTATCTAGTTTTAAGTGTTGGCTGAGAGACAGTGGGGAGAACTTCCCCAGCTTGTCTCCAAAAATCATCACTGGACCTTTTTGCATCCACCTCAGAGGACAGACGGAGGAGACTTACCACTGATGCCCACATCAATGCAAATGCCTTTTAATAAATCCCAATGTGGAGTTTGAAACCCACACTCTACAGACCCGAGCAGGTGAGTCAAGCTCACACGCATCATTTCAGCTTGCCTCTGCTTGATACCTCTCTGATAGTTCAGCTGGAGATCAACAATTCACTTTGTGAAGAATGACTGGTGAGAAAGCAGTCATCATGCTCATTGTAATGATTAACCATTATACCATGGCGCTTATACACCCAGACTACAGATGCATAATGACAAAATATATGCATTTGTAGACCAGTTCCTCTTCAGAGTTTGCATAGATGCAATCTGCACAGTGGAAAAGTAACTAATCTCCTGAATGAAAATTTAGAAACTAAAGGAAGTACTTATATTCATACAGCAACCTTCAAGACCCCGGGACGTCCCAAAACCATTTACAGCCAATGAAACCGAAAGAAAAAATGCTGGAAAATCTCAGCAGGTTTGGCAGCTTCTGTAAGGAGAGAAAAGAACTGACAAAGGCTCATCTGGACTTGAAATGTCAGCTCTTATCTTTTCTCTCCTTACAGTTGCTGCCAGACCTGCTGAGATTTTCCCGCATTTTGTCTTTTGGTTTCAGATTCCAGCACCTACAGCCAATGAGGGTCTTTTGGAATATAGTCACTGCTATTGCATAAGGAATACAACAGCTAATTGGGCACAGAAAGCTCTCTCAAACAAGATCAAGATAAATAACCTAAGATTGTACTTCCCATTCAGTGTTGGTTAAGAGATAAACATTAACCCAGTAGCAGCAGAATATGGTTCCAAGTCAAGATGGCATGTGACTTGGAGGGGAATTTGAGGTGGTGGTGTTCCCATGTACCTGCTGCCCTTATCCTTCTAGCTGGTCGAGGTCGTAGGTTTAGAAGGTGCTGCCTTGGCAGGTAGCTGCAGTGCATTTTGTAGATGGTACACTCAGCTGTCGAAGGTGGGGGAAGTGATCATTTAAGTTGATGATGGGCTATTGATCAAGAGGACTGCTTTGTCCTGGATAGTGTTGAATTTCTTTTGCGTTGGAGCAGTATTTACCCTGGCTAATGCCATGTACACAGTGGAAATGTGCGATGGCATTATCTGTTTTCGGGTTTTCCAGCCATAATCATCATTACACTAATACAACAACTGACCAGTGGAAAATCTGAAATTGGTTTGGTTCAGACATCCCAATTTGTTTTTAAAACACATGAACCATATCGATGCCACCCCAGAGGGAAATGTGCAAACAGAAGCAATAGATTCTGAAGATCTTACTATCTCTGAATTGTCTCTGGATGGGAAGTTGTCTGACAGTACATGGCTAATACTAAAGTTTGGGTTTGAATATTTTGAAGTAGATCTTGTCCTTTGAGTGGTCAACCTATTGGGCTAGTATGAGGCCTGAACTGCTTCAGGATTGTATTAATATGGAGCCATTCGAATTAACCTGCCTCTACGGCAACTATCTCAATCCTTCCCTGTCATTTCCCTGTACAAATTACAATCAGGATCCCATGTACCTTGCTAGTCTAGCAAAGTGAAATATTCTTTATAGAAACATATAGTTCCCTAGGTTTCAACACCATGAAAACCAGACAGATCCTACTGCAGGCATTCAATCTGCTCTGTCAGCTCTCCAGCCACACAATGACAAAGAGAGAATTTAACCTATATAATCTGGTGTAACTTGAATCATGTACCATTGAGGTTAGAGTGGGTGTTTGAAACCTGGACAACATGAGATTTATTTTCAACCTCAGTTTAGTGCCTCAACTGAAAGACAGCACCAATATTTATCAAGAAACCAGACAGACCTCCCCTGCTCTTTTCCAAAAGATTACCTTGGTTTAATGTCTCATTATAGGGGTAGCATGGTGGCACAGTGGTTAGTACTGCTGCCTCACAGCATCAGGGATCCGGGATCAATTCCAGCCTTGGGTGACTGTGTGGAGCTTGCATATCCTCCCCGTGTCTGCGTGGGTTTCCTCCAGGTCTTCCACAGTCCAAAAATGTGCAGGTTAGGTGGATTGGCCCTGCTAATTTTCCCCCTATTGCCCAAATATATGTGGGTTAAGTAGATTAGCCTTGCAATTACGGGAATGGAGCCTGGGTCAGATGCTACTTTGGAGAGTCGATGCAGACTCAAATGACTTCTTTACACACAGTAGGGATTCTATGGTTCTATGAAAACAAGCCGTCTAACAATGCAGCACTCCCTCAGTTCTTGACTGAAGTGTCAGTATTGGTTATTTGCTCAAAGTTGGAATCTACAGTTTTCTAATTAAGCCACTGAGTTGAGGCTGCTTAGTCAGCACCGTGCTTACACTCGAGACAGCTGGGTTTACAGGTGTCACCTTTTCCAACTCATACCTTCAAAGACTCACTGATATGAACTTAGAGTCAGGCAACCTTCAAAACTTAAGTCAGGAACCTGTCATCAAAACAACCCAGCAGTCACGGTCCCCTGCTTTGTAGCACTGGCTCTCATCTACTGATGAGCAGTTTTGCTCTGCTTTGATGTACAGGCCTGTAATTGGACCCATGCTGAGGGCAATGTACACATCTGAAGGAAGATGAATGAGTCTATATCCTTAGGGTTTGTTTTTGAGTCATACAAACAGATCCACCTGTGCAGAGTCATTTTCAAAGAGTGACATTTATGAGGGTTTGTAACAGGTTGGTGAACAGACTTGTGAGCAAGTGGATGCAGGAACTGAGCTAGACATAGGAACTGCTTAAACCAAGAGAGACTAAGGGCCACCTAGTCCACCTTCACATGACATGGTAACAAAGTTGTTACCATGATCAACTAACAACTAGAGCATCCTCCTAAGTCTTGTTTGCACTTTGTCCAGTGCCATGATGTGATGTGGAGACCAGAACAGCGCACACCATGCAAAGGCAAAAGAATGAAAGTAGACCAGAGTGTAAGTGATATACTAATATAATGCTTTCATTTTTATTCAGTTTCTTTTTTTTCCAAAAGATATAACAATCATTTTGATGCAAAAACATCAAATAAACAAGAGGACTAAAGGCATTAATGTATACAGTCAAACGTAATGAAAAAAAATCACAAAATACAAACTGAGAATGTTTCATGAAGCTCCAATATCTTACAAGAAAAGTGTTGGCCAGTATTTAATGCAGACAGTAATACTGGCACACAGGAAACAATTTCACATCAACGGACAATATGACACAGTCCTGCGGGATGAAGAAAGACACATTTCTTTCAACAGCTGTTTTAAAAAAAGAAAAATGTGATACAGATAGAGAGTAAACCATTTAGCAAGCATGAAGTTGGGCTACTTTCAACATGAGCTTCAGACAGTTTAACTATGTCGTTATTCATCTCGTTAAATCAGACACCTTGGGGATTGGGGTAGATCTCAAAGTTATTTTAAAGTTAAAGTTTATTTATTAGTCACCAGTAGGGCTAACATTAACACTGCAATGAAGTTACTGTGAAATTCTCCTAGTTGCCACATTCTGGCCCCTGTTTGGTCAATGCATCTAACCAGCACGTCTTTCAGACTATGGGAGGAAACTGGACCACCTGGAGGAAACTCACACAGACATGGGGAGAACATCCAGACTCCGCACTGACAGTGACCCCAGCCAGGAATCAAAGCCGGATCCCTGGCGCTGTGAGGCAGCAATGCTAACCACTGTGCTGCGGTGCAATGGCTTAGAAAAAGTGATTGTGAACCGCTGTCTGCCTTACCTTAACTGCAACAGAAATAAACATCAGGGGATATTTAATAGAGGTGTTTGAAATCATGACGCGTTTTGACAAGAGTACATCTGGAGAAACTGCTTGCAGCGGTGGGAGGCTTTGTAATCAGAGGACACAGCTTTAAGACAATTGATTAAAGAATTGGAGGCGAGGTGGGGAGAATTTGTTTTCACAGCGAGTTGCTGTGAACTGGAGCATACTACCTGAAAAGGCAGTGGAAGCAGATTCAACAGTAACTTTCAAAATACTTGGGGGGAGGTGGGGGTGGTAGAAAAACTTTTCCATTGCAAGGCCATGGAGAAAGAGCCAGGGGTATAGGACTAATGGGTTGGTATTTTCCAAGAGCTGGCACAGGCACAGTGAGCTGAATGGCCTCCTTCTACGCTGTAAGATTGTATACCACAGCTATCTACCGCCACTCAAAGTCAAAACAACTCCCTTTCTTTTGTAAATGCACTGGAGGTCTTGGGAAATATAATGTGCACTAGACACAAATGCAGACGCATCAATTAATAATTTCACGTTAAATTCCTGTCCATTAAAACAGTTTTCAGCCTATGTAACATTGATTCGACAGTTGCATCCCAGCAGCACACACTGACTGTTTCAATGAAAATATCACAGAAACCAGCCTAAAGATACAAATCTAGGCCCCTTTGAGCAGTCCAGAACATCCTGGGAATTTAGTGTTTCTTATTCACATCCTAACGTGGGAAAAGTATTTCCACTGGCAGGAAGCAGGGAACACAGATTTAAGATGGTCACCAATAGAGCCAGAGGAGGCGATCAAATAAATTCTCTTATTTAATGGAGTTTTGTGATCTGAAGTGCACTGCCTGAAAGTGCAGTAGAAGCAGAATCCATGGTGAGTTCCAAAAGGGAATAAGACTAATTTGTGAAAAGAAAAACATTCCCAAACTATGGGGAAAGAGCAGAGGATTGGGACTAATTAGATAGCTCTTTTGAAGGAGCAGGAAAAGCACGATGAGCCAAGTGAGCTCTTTCTGTGTTTTACAATTCGTGCACTGCTTTTTGCTGCTCAGATTAATCTTGTGTGGGCTGGTACTAATTAGTTAATTAAAGGATTGAACTCCCTTTAAAGGGTAAATGGCCTCTCCTGGGGTTGTACTACTTCATTCACCAATGGCAAATCCGTGTATATATCAGCTGGAAATGTTGCATTGATGGCAGTGTTTCCATTCCTTACCATGTCTCAGTGACCAGGATTGGAAGGTGTGCGCATGCGGATATCATTCAGAACTGGATTGGGTTTAGCCGTGACTCCTCACAAAGTCAAATAGCCTGACATTACCCAGCATCTAGACTCAGATAAAATGGACACGTGATGCTATCAGAAAAATTTGAGAAAGAAGAAAAAAAACTGGAGAGTGAATTTAATTCCCTGCATATTATTTCTTGTTAAATTTTGATGTTTGGATTTAATTCCATCCTGGAGTGTGGACTGGTCAATCGAATTGGGAACGAACAGCTCTGACAGGAATACTACCAAGACGCATCAACGTTGCTTTTCTATCTGCTGAACTGTGAAAGGTACTGCCAGCTGATTATTGGTGACCCACTTTGTGTTCCCACCAAAGGACTACACTCTCAGTTGCTACCAGCTCTACCAAGTTCCAGTCACTGAATGTTTTATTCCTAAGCCCTTGCATCTTACCTGGTTGGAAAAATTTGTAAGCTAAAACCAAGAGCCTGAAATACCCTAAACCCAATCCCTTCTGCACTGCTTGTGAAGGTTCATGTTTTATTCCAACCAGCCTCTTTAATCAACAGCGGTGACCTTTTAATGGAGAGGTTGTTGCATCAAAGCTCCTTTGAACATCCCTCTGCTTTCTAGCAGGCTGATATCTCCACTCTTTCATTTTGCACCTGATTCAATTTCAGCCCCATTGAGTACACATACATCTGGCACTCTTTGCCTCTTTCTAGCCCTTTCCATTTGACCTCCCTGCTCCTTTAAGGCCCAGCAAGGAAACTCACAGCACAGAGATCAGAAACCAAGGGCATAATTTTACTGGCCATTCACACCACACTCCCATTGCAGCGAGGTCGAAGAATTTGGCACCCAGCCAAATCTCCGTTCACTGCAACAGGATGGGGAAATTCTACCAGTGTGTATGGCCATAACATTCCGACCTATGGTTTTCAGTGATGAAACTGGGCTGGATTTACTGATGACACACAACGCTGGGGATGTTAGGATTGGTCTCCGCACCTAGGCTAGAGGAATGGGGGAATGAAGACATGTCAGCCAGGACTTCTGGGTCCAGTTGAGAACACACATTGAAGGACAGGATTGGGTGTCCACATGATGCCCTTCAAAGTCGAATGGCCCACCATTCACTTATTGACTTGGCTCGTAAGTGCAAAATGACCTTTTGGGTGAGATGCTGGGGTTGCAGTGCTGAGTGGTCTTTTGGCTGAGACGCTGGGGGTTTGCCAAGAGCTGGCAACAACACAGACAAAATAAGTCACATCTGAAGGACAGGGGACAAACTAGCCTACATCTAGCAAAGAATGTCAATCTTAAAAAGAAAGCAAAGTACTTTATTTCCTCTGAAATCTGGATAAAGCATCTTTGGCACAAATTGTTTAACAAAGCCATTCAAACTCAAGAATAAAGCTCATTTAAATCCACTGATCCTCAGTTGTTAGTTGAAGCTTATGAGTTGTCATCCCAATAAATAAAATGTCTGGTTGCCCTTCACTCTGTATTCCATGAGATCTATTCAGGAAATAGTACTAATACAACAAAATAATAAACCTTGTCTTTCCTCCAACATCAGGAATAAAAGCAATGGCATGTAAAAGTTGCGCTATGTTATCTGGCTGAACTATCTGTCCTGTGGCTGTACTGGAAGGTCAACTGACTGTAAAACGGAGAACATGTCACAGCAGGAATGTTTCTGCAGCTTTTCTTTTCCCCCAGCTGAATTTTTGTGATGTGAAAGCAGGATTGCTTCATGAGAATAGAAAGAGGAGGAATTTACATTCGTAACAATGGCAGAAGTGTCAATGCCCACCATCATTACTCCTCTTTTTTATTCATTCATGGTATGTGGGCATCGCAGGCTGGACCAGCACTTATTGCCCATCCCTGAGGACATCTAAGAGTTAACCACATTGCTGCAACCCTGGAGTCACATGTAGGCCAGACCGGCTAAGGACGGCAGATTTCCTTTCCTAAAGGACATCAGTGAACCAAAGGGGTTTTTACGACAATCAACAACAGTTTCATGGCCAGCATTAGACTCTTAATTCCAGATTTTTATTGAATTCAAATTTCATCATCTGCCATGGTGGGAATCGAACTCAGGTCCCCAAAACATTACTCTTAGTCTCTGCATTAGTAGTCCAGCAACAATACCACTATGCCACCAGCTCTAAAAAGTTACAATGACTTCTGGAATCCACATGTACATAGCTAAATGAGGAAATCCAGAAGTTGCTGTCAGTGATTTATGCTTCCTTATAGTGTAAGATATTGAAGTCTTCACAGTCCGCAATCTAGTCAGAGTTATTTAACCAACAAGACTTGGCTGGTTTTGCTAATAGTCTCACAATTAAAGTTGAAAAATTTGCACTTTGTGGAATGAGTTATAACAATGATGTCTGGAGATGCCAGAATTGGACTGGAGTGGGCACATTAAGAAGCCTCACAACACCAGGTTAAAGTCCAACGGGTTTATTTGGAATCACAAGCTTTCGGACCACTGCTCCTGAAGGAGCAGCGCTGCAAAAACTCATGATTCCAAATATACCTGTTTTACTTTAACCTGGTGTTGTGGGACTTCTTACTGAGTTATAACTAGGTTTTAAATGGTTCATTTTCAAGTTCATTGCTGCTAGAAATTGGCTCTCTGGCTTTGAAAGACTAGTTTTGTGTTGGTTCAATGTTACGTTTCTTCCATTATGATAAAATAATCTCCATACATTCTTGAAGTAATATTTTAAATAATGTTATTTAAACTTCTATCTTAATCCCGTGTATATGTTCTAATCCTTAATTTGATTTTTGAAAAGTCTAATTAAAAATGAAGGATAATAAGTGCGTTTTGAGTTCCTGGCTTACTGTCTGTGAAAATACTTCAACGTGATTGGCAAGCTCACTGTGCTTTGCAACATCGCTGTTGCTGGAAACTGGGAGACCCCCTTGACTAGGCGCCAGATTCAAACTTGAATTGAGAAAGGAGAAACCCAGACCTGATCTGGATCTTTGTGGGCAACTTTCTTCAAAGTCAGTGACAATCATCGTCACAGCAAAGTCTGAGCCATGGTGATGAAAGTGCATCACAACACAAGTCAATCAGCATTAGAAAAGTTAACATTTCAGGCAGTGATATCTTCCCAGATGCTTCTGCACACCAGGAAGAAAGGGACTCACATTTGTACAGCACCTTTCGTGACTTCAAGATGTCCCGTTGTGCTTTGCAACCAATGAAATCTTTTCTGGAGTGTGGTCAATATTACAATGTAGGAAACACGTCAGCCAATTTGAGTGCAGCAAGTTCCCACAAACAATGTGATAATAACCAGATTGCCTACTTTTTGGTGAAGTATCTTGAGGGATAAATATTCGCCAGGATACAGGGGATTTCATCCCTGCTCATCTTCGAATACGGCCACAGGATCTTTTACCTTCAGTAGAGAAAGCAGACAGGACCTCAGATTAATCTCTCTCCTGAAAAATGGTACCTCCACATGTGCAGCATTTCTTCGATACTGCACTGAGAATGTCAGCTTGGGTTTTCTGTGTTCAAGTCTCCAGTGTGGGGGCTCGAACCCATGGCCCTCTGACTCGCAGGCAAGCATGCTACCTAATGATATATGGCTGACAGCATTATTAAGTTTTAAAGACACAAAATAAAATACCACACTCAGTGCTCCCTCCCAGCAAGTGCAAACTCAGCAGGGAAAAAAGAATATTAACCATAATCACAGAGAGTTGTCTGTACGAAAAGAAAGCGGCACTTATGTGAATCCTGACCAGTGATCAGGAACTAACCAAGCGCTCCTGGCAGGTCTCCAGTGGCAATTTTGTGGCTCCGCCGTTCACAACCACATTGTTGTCAATCCAGGGAATGATGTTGCCGGCCAGGTTGGCAGAACAGTTGGCCATGCTTCTGATGTCATCCGAGGTGAGAATGCGGTCCCAGATATTGAAGTGGCTGAGTTCTCCAACAAATGCCTGCGAGGCATCGAACCTGCCTCCCACTGTGTCCTGGAGGAGAACAAAATTACATACAAATGTAAAAAAAAGCGAGGGAATAATCAATGAATGGGAAGGTATTAAGGGCGGGTCAAGGAAGTGAAAGACCATAGAGCACATGTCCGCAGATCCTTGAAGGTGGCAGGACAGGTGAAAAAGGTGATCGAGAAAGCATATGGAATGCTTTCCTTTATTGGGCGAGGTATTGAATACAAAAGGAGGGATGTAATGATGGAAATGTGCAAAACATTTGTTAGGCCACAGCTGGAGCTTTCCATACAGTCCCGATAACCACATTACAGGAAGGATATAATTGCTCTGGAGAGAATGCAGGAGAGATTTACAAAATTGTTGTCCGGGCTCAAAAATTGCAGCTATGAGGACAGATTGGATAGGCTAGTGTTGCTTTCCTTAGAACAGGCTGAAGGGTTTAACAGAAAGAAATATTTCCCCTCACTGAAGGGTTAATTACCAGGGGTTAATTAAGATGATTGGTAGAAGGATTAGAGGGGACATGAGAGAAAATGTTTTCACCCAAAGGGTGGTGGGTGTCTCTGGGAATTCATTGCCTAAATTGGTAGTTGAGGCTGAAATGCTCAACTCATTTAAAAAGATAACTGGATCTTCATCTGAAGTGCTATAACCTACAAGGCTACAAACCAGGTGGTGAGAAATAGGATTAAAATGAGAGGCTGGTTTCTTTTTTTGGCCGGGCAGACTCGAATGGTCTTTTTCTACAGCATAACTTTTGTATGGTTCTAAATCACTGCTGCAGAACATTCAATACAAATGCCTGATTGCTATGACTTTCACGTTGCAGCCTTTGAGTTCCAAATCAGGAGAGTTTGTGTCTTGGGTTTCTTGGCAATGTGAATTCACTAATAGTTCACAGGAAAAGGAGGAGGCCACTTAGTGCCTTGAATCTGTTTCACCATTCATTTAGGTAATGACTAATATGCACTCAGCTCCATTCGCCTGCCTTTGCTTATTACCCTTGTTCCTACGTCCTGTTAAAGTTCCCCCTTGAGTCCATTACAGCAATGTTCAACTGTTGCTCACATTTCTTCTTCTCTGCTATCCTACCTGGGAAGCTATTTAAAATCGGTGTCAGTCCGAATGGAAACATTCTTCTCAATGTACATTATATGGCATAATGTGAAATAATATTATGGATGTGTATCCATATCCATTTAATATTCACGTACATTGACAAAATCCACCAACAACCATCTTCTTTCCAAACTTTCCACATTAAGCTTCTTCAGTGTTACATGTGCATATGATGCAAATATTTTGGCCAACACACAATGCTTTCAATAAAAATATGTTAAGTTGCAGTTACCAATTGTTTGGTCGGTTACTGAGCCAATGTATTTTTTGTTGCAATCACTGCTTCTGTTAATCTCCTTCTTAAGCAATAAATTTGCCTACATTTGGCTTATATAACTAGCCCATTAATGCAAATTATATCTTTACCAGTTATATCCACTTGCCATGAATGAATAACAAAAAATACAACTGGAATTCAAGTACTGACACTCTATAGGACTCCATTTAACACTAACTCCACTTCAACCATTATCCACACCCGGTCTCATATTTTAACTCAATTTGTATCCAGCTCCATATTTTGTCCTGGATTCATTAGAAGTCTTGCATGTGGAACTTTTGCAAGACCCTTCTAAAAATCCAAAAAACTATGTCCTAGAAGGTTATGATATCTGCTGTATATGTTACATTCTCAATGACATCAAGTGAGTTTATCCCACACTTGCTAGACATGAGGGGAGGAAAGCCACAGTGGTGGAGAGCCTTGGGAGCCATATCTACCTATATCTTCCAAGCGCATTACACTTCCTACATGTCGGACGGGATTTTTCAGCCGCGCTTCCCTCGAAACTGGAAAATCCCACCTGAGATCAATGGACCTTTCAATGGTCCGCCCCTTGCCCACTACGACTCCTGTGGGGGGAAGAATGGGAAAATTCTCCCGTCCTGCCTCAAATTGCTCATTTATTGATTCAATAATGTTACCATCAAAAATAAATCTACACTTTCTCCTGTAAAATCTTTATTAAAAAGCCTTTTCTCCAGAATTATGTATAACATTTATGCATTTCTGTTGATCCTTACATCCCTAACATAAGGCAGAATGTGGAGACCATTATAACATAAATACAGTGGCACTCACCTGCTCCTGTCCCAGGATCAGGTCACCACCTGCTTTGATGGGATGCCAAGGCGCCAGGTTCTCCCCTGTGCCACGCAATTGGCCATCTTGATAAGCCTCCCACATGCCATCCCTGGTGGTCCATGTTATACAAATGTGATGCCACTTCCCATCATTAATATTTATGGGCAGTTGAGCTACCTGTTGACAAAATACTTAGGATAAGGTCAATGAATGATTCACCCAAGGGTTTATTTTCATGCTGTGTTAAATAGGTTGTGTTGCCTAAATGGCTCCAGAGCAAAAGTTAGCAGATTTCTGCATTTTCTAATTGGAATATTGGAAACCTGTATGCGCTTGCCAGATGATAGTCACACGTGGAGGTTTGGGGAATATGGTAAATCATGATAGGGGGGTAGCTGGTCCATTGGGTAGGGAATTATTTTAAATACCCTGACATGGCAGAAATCTCATATGGAAGCAGAAGGTTGTTAAATTGGATTGGAAATCTGCTGGTGCAATCAATTGCCATGTTTAATTAGAGGCAGCAAGCACATCCATGCCAATGGCATCCCAGTGATGGCCTGGAGACCTCGCTGCCGTTTTAATAACGACCCAAGTGGGCAAATGGCTGGAGCTTTCTTAACAAGATAATCTCCTGATTACTATCATGATTCCACTCCCACCCCGCACCCAACCCCGATCCCCACAATAACAAGTAACCAGCAGCACTCATGGCCTGTTTCAGGCATTAAACACATCCAAAAAAGCAACTACTTACATTTACAGAAGCTCTATTAACATTGTAAAACGCTCAAAGCATTTCACAGGGACATTCTCAAACCAAATTTGACACCGAGTCACCCAAGAAGATGTTGGAGCAGATGACCAAATGCATGGTCACAGAAGTGGAGGTTAAATAAGCATCTTGAAAAGGGGGAGGAGAGCTAGCTAGAGAAGCAGAGAACTTAAAGGCCATAAGATATAGGAACTGGAGCTGACCATTCGGCCCCTCTGCCATTCAATACGATAATGGCTGGTCTGACATTCCTCAATCCGCTTTCCTACCCTTTCCCTGTAAACTGCAATTCTCTTACTGATCAAAAATCTATCCATCTCAACCTTAAATACACACAAGGACTCTGCCCCCATGGCACTCTGTGACAAGAAGTTCCAAAGACTCAAAACCCTGAGAAGAAATTCCTCCTCAACTCACTCTTAAATTGGCATCCTTTATTCTGAGACTTTGTCATCTAGTCCTAGACTCCCCCATGAGAGGAAACATCCTCTCAGCATTTACCTTGTCAAGCCCCTTAAGAATTCTATATGTTTCAATGAGATCACCTCTCATTCTTCTAAATTCCAGGAGTCCCAAGCTGTTTAATCTTTCCTCATAAAACAATCCCTCCTTACCAGAGATCATCCTAGCGAACTTTCTCTGAATTGTCTCCAATGACATAATAACTTTTCTTAAATAAGGGGACTCACGGTTTGGTCTCACCAGTGCGTTCTATAGTTGCAGCAAGACTTCCTTACTCATACTCCAACTCCATTGAAATAAGGGCCAACATTCCATTAGCCTTCCAGATTATCTGCTGTACCTGTGTGCTTAGCTTCCTGTATTTCATATACAAGCACCTCCAAGTCCCTTTGTGTTGCAGCTTTCTGCTGTTTTTTTCCCATTTAAATAATACTCTGCTCTTTTGTTCTTCCTTCCAAAATGAATAATTTCACACTTTCCCACATCATACTTCATTTGCCCACCTATTTAACCTATCAATATTTCTTTGTAAACTGTTTGTATCCCTCTCATAACTTACCTTTCCACCTATCTTAGGGAGAGAAAACTGGGAATGTTCAAGAGGCCAGAAGCAGTGTGAGATCTTAGAGGGTTGTGGGGCTGCAGGATGTGATAGAGATAGGAAAGTAAGAAGGTTTGGAGTTTGAAAACTCAAACTAGTTTTGAGAGTTTTAAATTCAAGGTGTTGCCAAACTGGGAGCAAAGCACAGGACCTGGGTGATTGTGAATTCAACTTTACGGAAAGTATAAGGTGGGTGGACATCCACAAGAGTGTTAGAATCAACCAGTACCATTACAGAGGCATAGCTGAGGGTTTCAGCAACAGCTGAATAGATATGGTGGAACCATATTACAGTTGATATTACAGAGGTGGAGCTAGGTAGTGTTGGTGATGGAGTGGATTTCGGATCATTTGAGGGTCAAATAAGTTGCAAAGGTTGTGAATAATCTGGCTGAGTCTCAGATAATGGCCACATTGTGGGATGGAGTTGGTAGCTAAGGGACTGAGCATGTGGCAAGGACTATTAACAATGGCTTGGGTCTTCCCAACCATCAAGTATGATCATTTGGGCAAACCAGCTGGAGTTGACAACTCAATAACAGTTACAACATACACAGGAGAAAGGGTATCAAAAATGGTCCAAATAGTCCATAAAAAACTATGAGCTGACAGAGCTGAAGAATTTGGCAGTATTTAGTTCATTGTCTGGTATCAGATGTGAAGTTTGCTTATGACGTTTAAAGGACAAAAACGTGAGGTTAAAAAGAGCAACTACCAACCATTCCAACTCTCCCATATGAAGGACTGCATAACAATCGCCATCCCACTTTCAAATCATTACCCTCGAAATCTAGACATCTCCAATAGCTTAGATAGTTCACATCACCTAGTGGAATTCTCAACATGCATTACAAAGGGCAGATTCAGAGTAAGGGTAGAAGACAATGATGAAGTGCAGGGCAAACATTATGATGAAGTTTTGAAGGTGGAGAAAAAAATGAAATAGCAAAGCAGAGAAGCTTAGGAACAATGGCTGGAATCGGAATTGTATCTTCCTCTACATAATCTATTCACAAAAATGAAAACTTTTTGGCCCATGTTTCAAAATGGCAACGAAATGTTTAACTAAAAACAGCAATCCATCTCTCAAATATATTTTGACGCATGTAAATTCATAAGTTCATAAGATATAGGAGCAGAATTAGACCATTCGGCCCATCGAATCAGCTCTGCCATTGGATCATGGCTGATATGCTCCTCATCCCCATTTTCCTGCCTGGTCCCCATAACCCTTCAACTTATTACTAATTAAAAATCTGTCTAACTCCTTCTTAAATTTACTCACTGTCCCAGCATCCACCACACTGTTCAGTCAATATACGAACAACTATTTGTTTGTGCCATACGGAAGACATGATACATACTTTGTCATTAATAAGTAGTTCAATTGGATTTTTTCCCCATTCAATGAGCACAATTTCATTCGCTTGTCCAGCCACGGCATACGAGAAGGGTGTTCCAATACCGGACGATGCCCTGGACCGAATCCACATAGACACAGTGAAGGCGTACATCTCAGGGAGACTCTTCTTTATTCTGGCAAATAGGTAATTAGTTCGCAATGGTAGTGCCACCTTGAAATCATCGGGTGACTTAAAGCCATTGCTCTCTATTGGGCACAAAAAAAGATTAAAAAATAAACCTTTTATTTGTCAGATATAAATGAAATAGGATATTTTGTGAAGATTCTGAAATGTAAAAGCAGCATTTCTGAAGAATTATTTACCAAATATTTGTAACTTTAAGATTTTTTAGATATTTGATCAGGAACATCTGATACCATTATTAAAAGAATTGTCTTTTTTTGTGCCAAGCCATTTTACTTGCTGATTACTACTTCAAGGTCAGGTCTGTATAATACTAGAGAGCATGGGGATATTAATTCATGCACTTAAGCCAGTGGAATTACTTGACAAGCTAAGGTTTGGTGATTTGAAGTGGTCATGTTGCAGCCTTCTAACGAAAGAACTGACACTCAAACAAACCCTTTCACAACGTCAGGACATCCAAAGCATTTTGCTGTTAACAAAATACTTTTGAAGTGTAGCTGCTGTTGTAATGTAGGAAAGGTGGCAGTCAATTTGTGCACAGCAAGATTTGACAAGGACCAGATGATGTACTTTTTGTCATGTTGCTTGAGGGGCAAATATTGGTCAGGCAACCAAGGCATAACTCATCTGTTTTTCTTCTAAATAGTGCTGTAGGATTTTTATTTCCACCTGAGAGGGCAGACTGGATGTCAGGTTAATATTTCATCTGAAAGGTGATACCTCCAGCAATGAAGCACACCCTCAATATCGCAGTGGAGTGTTGACCTAGATTGTGTGTTCAAGACTTGGGAACTAAACTTGAACCCACAAACTCAAGCAGTACTAGGCACTGAACCAAAACTACAAATAAATTATGATAGACTACATTCTATTAAAGCTTTTAGTTCATGGGTGTGAATTTCAAGATTACCTTAGTCACATAATTAATATGTGAATAACAGTTCACAAATAAGACTTGGAACAATTTCAAATGTTTGGATCTGCAGTACAGTGAATTAGCACAATTAGTAAATTGGGATCTCTGATTTAAGTGTAAATCAGTAACTGATTGAAGATGATAAAAATAATACCTAGAAGGGCAATTTTACAATAATCATATCAAGGTAGATTGCATTTCATTTTTCATAATCTAAATAAGCATTATTCTAAAATAACCAGAAGTCATTGATTCAAGATGGATATTCCAGTAACTTTGATCAATCAATACCTTTCTCTAACTCAGTAACCCTTTCATGCAAGGCATTGAGAGCAGATTCTGTCTTGTAACGGTGGGCTGCAGTCTCATTCAGAAGAATGTATTTCTCATCCTCGAGCTCAGAGACTTTGTTTAGCAGTTGACTTTCCAAATCCCCCAACTTTCGCTGAAGCTGTTCGCGGATGTCACTGGGGAAAGCATGGTTGGAAAGATTGGGGCGTGTCTGTTGCTGTTGCAAAATAAAACACAGACCATAAGTACTATGAACTGAACCATGAGCAATAAGCTTTGAAGCATAGATTCACTTACTAACCGAATACACATTGATATGTTCTGTACTTTCATTATCATCTAGCTCATAAATTTTCAAACCAAAGTCATCATCCTGAGAGAGGTCTGTGAAGTCATCAGATTTATCTATTTATTGACTTAGCAATGGATTATTTCTATTGCTGCAACATAACAATATTAAAAATCAGTTACTACGTCAGCATTATTTTCTTCTAGGTAGTTAACACTTCTGGAATTTAGGATACACAGAATATATCAATATTTGCAGAAGATTCCTGGAAGGCCATCAGTATTTTGCAGGCGACCCTCCAGATAATTCCTTAAAAATCCCTGGACAGTGCAAGGGTTGGGAAATGTATTGCATGGGGAATAACTGCAGGCTGGGAGTGTGTTGTACATTGAATAGGCTGTCTCTGTAATAACATATGATATTCTATTTTTCACCTTAGTGATCTGTCCTCTTGGAATGTTGTTGTGAAGAGTTTGCATGTTCCCTTATTGACTCCAGTTATTTCCCCACCCCTGTTGTTGCTAATTGCCAGGCACCAGCTTTTGTTTCATATCATGGAACAGTTGAATGTTTCTGTTCTATTAAAATGACTTTTATGCCAGTTCTATAATTGTTAAAGAACTTAAAATTACATAGTCTGATTTCCAAATGCTAATACTTAATGAGACTATATTGCATGGAGGCATTCATCAGTTCAAAATTAATTAAATCAGTGGGCAAAACATTTTGATGTAGACAAGCTAAACTCTGGTTTGCTAATATTAAACAAATTCAAATTTATATCATTAGTTGAAAGGATGTGAGTGGTTAAATCATACTATCTTTTATTGGATTAAAGCATTAATAGAACACTTAATCCATTGAAGTTAAATTATCCTCTGTCATTTGGTTTCCAGATTTCTCTCCATAACATGCTTGGTTGATCACAAAACTATTCAGTGTACAAGACTGCCCTTAATGTAGTGAATCCCATGAAGTAAAGGGGTTGCAGAGGTCAGTACATGGGCCAAGTACAGTTTTAAAATGGAGTAAATTAGTCTATTCTAGATTAAGTTTAGGAGAACTTGGTGCTTAGGTTATGTGAATGCTGGTGATGAATGTTTTATTTTTGCATAGTGCTGAAACTGTACATCTTAAAAATAATTTATTATTTGATTGTGTTCAAGTTCCAGTAAAAAAGTAATCTTTCCAGCATATTCTCAAATTCCACACTGTAATTGTGTCAACGTTAAATTGAATGGAATGATACATAGCATTAGTTAGTAAGCCACAATAATACAGAGCAGCTACATGAACTATGTAACAAAAATAAAGCACATTATAAATGCTGCAGGCAACATTATATAAAACAGCATCAAGATTAAAAGGAAAAGCTATAATTTCCATTTTATGTGACAGGGCGGGCGTGGAAGTAAAGTTGGAGAACTTATTTAAATTCAGTTAAATCAAGAACATTGTCACATCTGTTCAAGAAATTATTAATAAACATTAGACTCATATCAGAAAGACACCTGTACAAATAATTTAATCACAACATACTACTGAAATGTCCAATCTTTTTGAAGATGCCACATTTAATGTTTATAAAGAATGAAACAATTGTCGGGACTGTCATTCTCTGATTAAAATACAATTTAGAATAGGAACTATTGGATTAAAAGTGAATGAATATGCTAATAGGCAAAGACTGTACTGCATTCTGCTAAAATTGTCTTTTATATCCAACCATGAAATAGAATTTATATAATGGATTTGGAGATGAAGTATCTAAGCGTTGGTCCTGATTACAATGAGCCACATCTTATTTTTGCACAAAGCTGAATGGAACAAATGTTATTGCAACAAAAAAATTATGGACTCATAGGTTGTTGGTAATACTAGTCTCACACTAATTAATTGACTAATTGGGAAATTTACTTATCATAACTAATTAAAACAGAATGACTTTTTTACTATATCTTCTAGTATATTGCAATGTGCTATTTAAGGCCTTGTCGAGCCTGAGTGCGACCATCTGGCCATTAAAACAAAGGCCAAATAATTCAGTTCAATTACCATCTATGTGTGCCTCATTTGGATCAAGTGTGATTATTTTTTGTGTTGACTTGACTGAAATAACGCTTGGGTTCATTAAAAAACTGTCTACTGTGAGGATACTGGATTACAGTTAATGAAGATGCACAAATTAATCTGAAGTAGTTTGGCATCAACAGCAAGTGTCACAAGGGCCCAATAGATTCAGAATCAATAATCCTTCCAAGTTAGAGCCATAGGAACTAAAGCATTATAATGACAATAACTGATAACACAGCACAGATGTTAATATTAAATAATTCCTGTTATTTGATATTAACAGAACTCTTCTTTAATGTTGCAAAGTAAAACATTTTTATATATTTAGTTGATTTAATTAAGCATCATTCTAACCAAAAAAGAAAGGCCATTGACTCATTTTATGTATTCCAAAAATTTAGAAGTATTGCTTTCCTAGTTCACAGAATCATGGAATGATTACCACACAGAAAAAGTCATTTGCCTCATTGTGCTGTGGTGGCTCCATGTAGGAGCAATTCATCTAGTGTCACTCTTCCCCATAGCCCTGCACATTCTTCCTTTTCAGAAAATTATCTAATTCCCTCTTGAATTGATCAATTGAACCTTCCATCATCACACTCTCTGGTAGTGAATTCTGAATCTTAATCATTTGATGCATAGAAAAGTTTTTCTTCGTGTTACCATTGCTTAATTTGCCAATTGACTTTGATCTATTCCTCAAACCTTCCCCGAATGAGAACAATTTTTGTCTTTCTACTCTGTCCAGGTGTCTCATGATTTTGAATACCTCTATTAAACTCTACTCCCCTTTCTCTTCCCCAAGAAGAACAGCCCCAACTTTTTCAATTTTTTGACATAACTGAAATTCCTAAACAATGGGACCATTCTCATGGTTTTCTAACCCGCTCCAATATCTTCACATTCTTCTTAAAGTCTGGTTTCCAGGACTAATAGATTTAATATACACATTGAGGCAGAACAACTTTTTGTATATATAAAACATAACCTTCTTGGTCTTGTGCTCCATGCCCCAATTGATAAAGTCCATGATGCCTTTTCTTTGTTAACTGCTCTCAACCTGCCTCACCACTTTCAATAATTTATGTAAATATGCATCAACTTCCTTCTGTTTTGAACTTCCTTTTGAATTGTATCCTTTATTTTATATTGTCTCTCCACATTCTCCCTACCAAAATTATTATTTCACATTTATCTGCATTAAATTCTATATGTCACTTGTCCACCCATTTCACCAACCACGACCACTTCCATCTAGAAGGTCACCACCACTTTCCCAAGGCAACTGAGGATGGACAATAAATGCTGGCCAGCCAGTGACGCCCATGTCCCATGAATGAATGAAAAGAAAATTTAAACATACAAGTGTTTGAATTACTTCCTCTTTCATCATGGCCTGCATGGCACCTTATTTCCTGGTATATTTGGAGCAAAGTACTCAATTGATATCTCAGCCATGCCCCCACCTCTATTTTTATATCCCTTCTTTGATTCCTAATCAACCCCACTCCTCCGGTTGAACTCAGCTAAACTGTTTCACCACCATCTTCTCTCCCTATTACGATACCAATGCCCACCCCCACACAACACCTCCCCCTCTCCCCCGCACACTCCATCGCACCCTGGGGTTCCTTTACATTGCAAAGGAATACACATAAATGATTCCTAGTAAATTATTAATACAGACTTATTTAACTCACCCTTCCTCTTCAAACCAGTGCTGTTCACTTGATTATCATGGCAGTTACTGCAATTAACTAAATGTCATATATGAGCAGTTCCACCATTGATAATGACTTGATCCCAAACTATTTGTCTAGTGCTGAAACAGTTGCTCACTGTGTTCAAATCGGGTTTGTTCTATTGTTTGGCACAATAGTTACCATAATATCAGGACAATATAATGTATCCAACACTGCACTGCCTGAAAGTTTGGTGGAAACAAATCAGATAAATACTTAAAGAGGAGATCATTTGCAAGACTATGGTGAAAAGACCAAGGAATGTGATTAATTGGATAGCTCTTTCAAAGTGGGCCAAATGGCTTCCTTCTTTGCCACAAGGTTCTATGATTCTATAAAACCAGAGCAAGTAGTTTTTTAGCTGGCATTGTTATTGGTGATTCATTTGCAATGTAGGTGCGAAACCAGACTGATTTTCTGTTCAGTTTAAAGAGACGCGTCAATTGATGATACTTGTTGGGTCAGAGTATGTCACTGTTGATACTCAGTCCCATCTGTGTCATTGGCAAACATGACCTTTGTATCTGAAAGTGCCTCAAACAGAAATCTTTTATCAGTCAAGAAGTTGAAAGAAGAACACATCTATTTTCTCTTTCTTTGCTTCGTCCTATTCACAAAACTAAACGGATTTTGTTTTAAAAAGAACACTATATTACATCCTAACACAGAGATTATACCTTGAACTCTAGCCATTATCGGGTTCAGTCTGATTATTATCCAACATATGCTAAAAGGCTCTGTGAAAATCCAGTGCTACCCTGGTCCAACGCAGTTTGAACTGCCGTGGTATCAACAATTACTTTAAAAACAAGATGAGCGCCGCAAGAGGAGATGGGTTTTAGTTCACACATCTGGAGATTCCGCATCGGGGACAGCTCCGGTCGTTGCCATTTGGTGGGTTTGCTCAGTTCTGCACCAGGGGCAGCTCCGGTCATTGCCTCTGGGCAGGTTTGCTCAGTTCAGCACCCGAGACAACTTCGGCCATTGCCTCTGGGCGGATTTGGTCAGTTCTGCACCCGGGGCAGTTCCGTTCATTGCCTCTGGGCGGGTTTGGTCAGTTCAGCACCCGAGACAGCTCCAGCCATCGCCTCTGGGCGGATTTGGTCAACTCAGCACCTGAGACATCTCGGATTATTGCCTCTGGGCGGGTTTGCTCAGTTCAGCACCGGGACAGCTCCGGTTTTTGCCGCTGGGTGGATTTGCTCTGTTCAGCACCAGAGACAGCTCCTGTCATTGCCTCTGGGCGGGTTGCTCAGTTAACCCCCCCCGAGGCAGCTCCGGTCAATGCCTCTGAGTGGGTTTGCTCAGTTCAGCACCGATCATTGCCTCTGGGTGGGCTTGCTCGGTTCAGCACGGGGGACAGCCGCCGAGAATGCAACAATGTCTGAATGAAAAAAAGCCTGCCAAAGCCTGAAAGGGAAATCATCCAACTGAGTGGTAATCATCGTTCCTGCCCAATTGCTGAAGTTCTCCCAGCCTGACTCTCTATATGTGATACAAACTCCGACCCTCAGCTGATTCAAAGAGCCTAAATATTATTGTCGACCGAAGCTGGAGCACATCAGAACACTCACAAAATCCTTGGCATACGAAAGGAATAGAATAAAACGGTAAGAGATGTGGGTTGACAACTCTCACATGTCTTTACCTGTGGGTTTGGAGTTGTTGAGCTTACCTCCAGGCTCCCGAGTCTATCCTTCAGCGCTTGTATAGTTCGACCCAGGTGATCGACCACTTCGCTGTGGTCTCGGGGGAGGTCGCCCATGGTATCTTTGCCATTCGTTCTGTCATACTGTTTCCTCCGGTTTCCCTTGTACTTGGTTTCCAGTTGGGCGCTCTCACACCTGGTCAGCTTGCTGGTCAGTTCCTTGATGGTCTCCTTCTGGTTGCCCATGGTCTCCTTCTGCTGCAGGATGGTCTCCCTCAGGTGCATCACCGTGGCGCGGAGGTCCTGCTCCTGGGGCGTGTGAACCTGGACGGGCACGGCTGGGACTGGGCATGTGGGGTCCGCATCTAACGGTATGGAGGTGCAGACGAAGCGAGTGGCTTTTGAGTCTTGCCCGGGTGCCGTGGAGCTGATGCCGGTAACGAGAAGGGCGCCGGCAGCCAGCAGAAGCAGCATGATGGTCGTGGAGACAAGGTAGTTCCGAGAGATGCGGCTATTCCGCCCGGCCATGGGAATAAGTGAACTGCGATGGGAGAGGGTTGCAACTGGCGGTGCCACCAGACTACAAAGCCGATTAATGCTCTTGCCGCCTTCATCCGCGCCTATTTATTGGTGGGAAAAGATTTTGCGTCAGCTGGCCTCCCAGCAATGAGCGAGATCCGGATAGTTGCAGCTCCGCCCCTGTGTCGGTTTCCACATCCCTCATGTAGCAATATCCAAACAGGCGGGGTGGGGGGAGCCGGGGAGGGGGGCGAGGGGTAGAAAGCCTCCGCTCCAGTTCCGAGCAAAATCAATACCTGTTCACTCATCATCGCTTCATTTTCATTCCCCACTTATCTCCACTTGCATCATCATTGAATGACATGGAACTGATGAAAATTTCACACCTGGGCGTTCAATAAAAATAGGTTAACGATCTGTTTGGAAAGATTACCTGATGAGTCAATCCCCACTCGGTCCATTTACCCAGGTAAAGATTACCTGGTGAATTACTATGTATTAGCTCGAGCTAAGAACGATTGGTATACCATTACACTACTGGGTATATGCCGTAAGCTTCTTATTGCAGGGAAGAAATTGAGGGATGAATTTGCAAGGAAATTATTGATGCAAGAATTATAAAGTAGTGCTAACTTCAGTTATTTTAATATAAACTGGAATACATATGATGCAAAGGACATAGAGCGGGGGGATTTGATTTGATTTATTATTGTCACGTGTATCAGTATACACTGAAAAGTATTGTTTCTTGCATGCTTTACAGGCAAGGCATACGGTTCATAGAGAAGGAAAGGAAAGATGCAGAATATAGTGTTACAGTCAAGTTTAGGATGTAGAGAAAGATCAGTTTAGTGCGAGGTAGGTCCATTCAAAAGTCTGATGGTAGCAGGGAAGAAGCTGTCCCCATTGATGTAGACAGGGGCATGTTCTCCACTAGGCTTCCTGAAGTCGATGACTATCTCCTTCATTTTGTTCACATTGAGGGAGAGACTTGTTGTTGCACCAATTCACCAGGTTCTCTATCTCATTCCTGTACACTGTCTTGTCATTGTTTGAGATCCAACCCTCTATGTTGATGTCGTCAGCAAACTTGAAAATCGAGTTGGACGGGAATTTGGATACACGGTCATAGGTCTATATGGCATATAGCAGAGAGGATTTCTAATGCATGATCAGCGTGTTTCCAGTCCAACAGGAAGGAGGCATTGCTGAATCTGGTTCTGGGAAATGATGTGGGAGACATGGATCAAGTGTGGGGAGAGGTGGGGAACATTTGGGGAATAGTGATCATAATATCATAACAATTAGATTAGCTATGGAAAAGGATAAGGAGCATGCCACAGTGAAAGAAATAGTTAATTGGATGAGGCAAATGTCAATGGGGTGAGAATGGATTTGGCCCAAGTAAATTGAAATCAAAGATTGGTGGCAAATTTGTAATTGAGCAATAGGCTGTAATTAATGAGGAGATGTTTTGGGTATAGTTGAGGTACATTCCCAATGAAGGGGAAAGGTAGGAAAAAAAAGCCAGAGCTTCCCAAATGATGAAAGAGGTAATGATTGTGACAAAATCGGAATGGACATGTAAGAATGAACAGATGTCAGGTTCATAATAAAAGTGGGAAGTGAAATGAATATTGAAAGTTCAGAAAGGAAGGGAAAAAAGCAGTAGCAAGAAGAAACTATGAGGAGATATTGGCAGCTATCATAAATTGGAATCAAAACGTCTATAGGCATATGAATATTAGAAAGATGATGAAAGGAGAATTGTGGCCAATTAGGCTGACTGAAGTATGAATTTAAACATGGAGGCAGGGGCATAGCTAAAGGATTAAATGAATACTTTTGCACCTGTCTTTACCAAGGAAGAAGATGTTGCATAAGTCTTGGTGAAAGATAAGGTAATTAAGACACTTGGCTTTAAAATTGATAAGAAGTGAGTATTGAATAGGTATCAGTGCTTAAATGTTGAAAAGGTACCAGGACAGAATGAGGATACTGGGGGAAGTGAGAGTGGAAATTGCAGAGGCACCAACCATAAACTTCCAATCCTCCTTAGATAAATGAGTGGTGCCAGAAGACTGGAGAATTTCAAATGTTACACCTTGTTCAAAAAGGATGCAATATTAAACCAAGTAATTAAAGGCCAGTCAGTTTAACCTCAGTAGTGGTAATGTCAATAACAATCCAGGACAAGATTAACCATTACAAGAATAAATTTGAATTAACTAAGAAAAGCCATTGTAAATAGATTAAGGGAAAATCTTGATTAACTAATTTGAGCTTTTCAATGAAGTAACAGAGAGGATGAATGTGGGTAATGTAGTTGATATCATGTAGAGTGCCACGATGGCAGTGGTTGGCACTGATGCCTCAAAGCGCCGGGGACCTGGATTTGATTCCCAGCTTAGGTCACTGTCTGTGTGGAGTCTGCACGTTCTCCCATGTCTGCTTGGGTTTTCTCTGGGTGCTTTGGCTTCTCCCACAGTCCAAAAGATGTGCTGGTTAGGTGCATTGGCCATGTTAAAATTCTCCCTCATTGTACCCAAACAGGCACTGGTATGTGGTGACTAGGGGATTTTCACAGTAATCGCGTTGCAGTTTTAATGCAAGCCTACTTGCGACATTAATTAATAAACTTTAAACTTTAAGCATGCACTCCCAAAAAGTGTTTGATAATGTGCTTATCAGCTATGTTTTTGCTCAGTTGTAGATTCTTGTCTCTGAACCTTTCTGCAAATAAATGACAAAAATCCTCTATAACTTTGAAGTCCAGCAAATTATCAGAAAACTTGAAGCCCATAGAATTAAACTATCAGTGGCAGCCTGGATACTAAGACAGCTGAGTGACAAGAAACAGAAACTAGCAGTAAACAGTTATTTTTATCCGTCTGGGGAAAGGCATAAAGTGAGGTTCTCTAGGAGTCAATGTCAGGACCACTGCTTTGATAACATAGACTTTGGTGTTATAGTGCAAATTAAAATTTGAAAATGAAAACACTTGCAAGCATTGTGAACTGTGAAGAAGATAGTAATAGACTTCAAAAGGACATAGAAAGGCTAGTAAACATGTGCTCTTGGCTATGATGACTATGTGCCCCTGGGGCATGCTCTTAAAATAAATGAAGTGATAGTCCCAAGTGGCCAAGCCCCATTCATTCAATTCTCCAAAATAACTCCATAACATTAAGCTATCTGTTTTCTCCACAGATGCTGCCTAGCCTGCATTTGCAGCATGTTTTGCTGGCCTTCACAGTTGCAGAGGTATATTTGTAATTTAATTGAAGAAAGGTCAGGGACAAGAATCTACAGCTGAGCAAAAACATAGCTAACAATATAACCTTAGCATATACTAATCATTCCAAAGTGACCAAATACAGAAAAATAAAATTTGTTCTGTATAAGTGGCTCTCTTCCTCATAACTGTCCTTTGTTACTAGATTATTGCTATTCCACTAGTTTAATAGTGCTATCCCTGGAGTCACAAAACTCCTTTTTGTCTTCTTTCCAGATTCTTGAGATTGTGCTTAGCCCAGCAGACATCTTGCCATTCATGTATCACCTTATATGACCTCAAAATGTCTCAACTGAAGCACTTTTATGGAATAGCCACTGTTGTAGCATAGGAAAAGTGACAAATATTCTATGCGCACCAATCTCCCATAAACAGCAATGACCAGATGCTCTATTTTTTGAAGTGGTATTGGGCGAGGGATAAATATTGGCTGAGACAACAGGGAGGACAATCTTTGTTCCTCTTAGAGAAACACCATGAGATCTTTTATGTCCATCTGAGAGGGCAGAAATTGATGGCACCTCCAAAAGTGTTACACTTCTTCAGTACTGGAGTGGAAAGTAACTAGATTTTGTGCTCAAGACTCGGTAACTCTGATGCAGAAAAAAAAAGTGCCACCCACTGAACACAGCTGATGCCTTAGCATTTCTCTACGATTTGTTACAATGTCCCTAGAGACTCATCACTTTAAAAAAAGAGATTCAACATCCAGTTGTTAGCTTTTACTGCAATAAATGACCAAGAAAGCCTTATTGACTAAATACTATTTTCTACTTATACTTTAAAATACAGAAATAAAAAAGTTATTTTCTATTCTTATCACATGTCGCATGCTCCACAGAATTAATGTTCTCACATAAAGCTGTCCACAGTTACTCTCAGCTTCTAATGAATTGGTTCTTCTCATTTTCCCAACCAAGTAACATCTAATCCCAGTACTGACTTTCATTGTGAACATTATATCGTTGATTCCTTTCTTCTAGCTCCAAGCTTGGTGAATTTTCTAAAAATGCTCACAAATTTGGTCTTCAATATCTGAGTTTGATTTCCCATCTGCATTCATTGTGATAAATAGTAGAGTCAGCGTTTTCTGTGGTTCAAGTACAGGGATGTTCAGTTCTATTGCTTGCTGTCTACTTCTCAAATGGCTGCAGACCATGTCAGACCACAAATTGTTTTCTGTGATATTCATGAATTGATAGGGAAGCCTGTAACCTGATCTCAAAAATAGCTTTCTTTGCCCCCTTCCCCATGACAACATTACACATTAGCTTTGTATCAATGTAGAAAGGCTAATTAGTTATTTTTTATCCCAACCCATTTTAATCTTAAAAGTGAATGTATAGTTTACAACACAACTGTTTATAATTTAATATCAATATCATCTTTCTGGAATTATAGGAGACTCAGGGTCTACTTACAGTTTATTCAGGCATTGCCACCACTGTCTCCAAGCATACATATCTTGCACCTTCTTCTTTGTAAAACAATCTACACCATCCTTTGATGTCTAACAATTAACCCACCCCAGCTTCCTGTCAGGCAGACTGAAAAACAGGTCACTTATCTTAAATTTAACGGTACAATCCCAAAAATACAATAATCATATGAACCTCTTAATTGTAAACAGACTCCAAAATGACCTTTTCACTTCCAGCTACAGAATTAGTCAGCATTTAAATGACACAGTCTGTGAATTAAGCTTAAATTTAAGTTTAGACAATGCAAGGATATAGCATAATTTCCAATGGCATTAACAGTAACTTAGAATCTCTTTCACAAAATCATTGTAATGCATAAATGAGGCAGAAGATCATTTTAATTACTCATGGAGCAATGCTACAAAAAAAAGTAACATCTTCCCTACAGTGTGATTGCCTCATGTGACCTTTCCGCATTCCATTTGAACTCTGTCATCCAAAGATAACTGGCAAAGCTGAAAACATCTGTGCATCAGCCCCTCTGTGTCAGCTGTAGACTTCACCGTACAAATATCTGACAGGTCAATGAAAGACGCTTTTGCAATATGTTAATATAAAGGCAATGAGCAAGAAAACATTTTGTTAAGCAGTGATCCTCAGAAAGCAATTACTGATTTTATATTTTAAATCAAAATGGCTGGGTCCTGAAAATTGATCTAATCTTATGAGATAAAAAATCTCGGCAAAGGATTCGAAACGAGATAAATCAGGGAATTCCCAGCCCAACTAACAGGGCAAAAAACTACCTCTGATTTGTTCTGATTTGACATTGAAATGTCAGCAAGGCTCGCTAGTCAAATGGTATCACAATGCCTTGAAGAGGTGGTGCCCAGGAGATAGTTGGCTTGGGCAGGGGAGTTGAAATGTCATTCTTTAACCCACGGTCATAGTTTCGAATGTCAGTGCTGCACTAGGGTAAACATTGGAGCATTAAGTTTTACAGTTCTGTTGCTAGAATTGGCATCCCTGACTTTGAACAACATAGAATAGAATTCCTAAAATGCTAATGACTGACAACAATCCCACCCCAGACCCTCACAACCTCACACATTTACCTGGCTAATCCCTATAACCTACACATCCCAGTACACTAAGGGTCAATTTAGCATGGCCAATCCACCTAACTCACACATCATTGGACTGTGGGAGGAAACTGGAGCACCCACAGGAAACCCACACAGGCACAGGGAGAATGTGCAAACTCCACACAGACAGTGGCCCAAGCTGGGAATTGAATCCAGGTCCCTGGAGTGTGAGGCAGCAGTGTTAACCACTGTGCCACCGTGCCACCCTTGTGTCAGGTAAGGGTATTCAAAGTTACAAAACCAAGGCAGTTGGGGGAACTTAAGATGCAGATCAGCAACGACCTAACTGAATGGTGGAGTAAGTTTAAGAGACTGCTTGGGCCACCTCCTAATTAACAATATTTACCCATGCTTTTTATGTATATGGGAACACACATTTTGCTGAAAAATAGCAAAATGTAATTAATATCCTTACCCAACATAAGGGCGGCACTGTGGCACAGTGGTTAACGCTGCTGCCTCACAGCTCCAGGGACCTAGGTTCAGTTCCTGGCGTGGGTCACTGTCTGTGTGGAGTTTGCATGTTCTCCCCGTGTCTGCATGGGTTTCCTCTGGGTGCTTTGGTTTCCTCCCACAGTCCAACGATGGGCGAGTTAGGCGGATTGGCCATGTTAAATTGACCCTTAGTGTCCCAGGATGTGTAGGTTAGAGGGATTGGCCGGGTAAATGTGTGATGTTGTGGGGATAGGGTCTGGGGTGGGATTGTTGTCAGTCAGACTCAAAGGGCCTTCTGGAAGAATTCTATTCTATGTTGTTCAAAGTCAGGGATGCCAATTCTAGCAACAGAACTGTAAAAGGGTCATAATACTTGAAAAGCACTTGCATATACACTTGAAGTGTCATAACTTACAAAGCTATGTACCAAGAGGAGGAAAGTTAGATTAAGTGAAATGTCTACTTGTTGACCATTGTAGGAAGGATGGGCTGAATGGCCTAATTCTGTGCTGTAGATTTCAATAATTCTATGATTCTATGAATATCAGGGGGAAATGGTTCAGCTCTCTGTTGTTGGAAATGGTTATCACTTGGCAAATGTTACCTGTCATACATCAGCCCAAGCCTGGGTGTAGTCCAAGACTCGCTGTAAATGGGCATGGAATACTTTATTATCTAAGGCCTTGTGAATAGAGCTGAATGGAGCTGGTTAGCAAAAAGCATCTTCTGATGGAGGGAAGATAATTGATGAAGCAACTGAAAATAGTGAACACTAGGGGTATAGAATTCCTACAGTGCAGAAGGCCATTGCAGCAATCCCATCAAGGACCTATCCCCATAGCCCCACATATTTACCCCCACTAATCCCTCTAACCTGTGCATCCCAGCTCACTAAGGGGCAATTTAGCATGACCATTTAAAATAATCCACATATTTTTGGACTGTCGGAGTAAACCAGAGCACCTAGAGGAAAACCATGCAGACACAGGGAGAATGTGCAAACTCCACACAGATAATGACCCAAGCCAGGAATTGAACCCAAGTCCCTGGAACTGTGAGGCAGCAGTGCTAACCACTGTGCCATCATGCCACCCCAAAATACACATGAAACTCCTTTCTCCACTATTTTAATGAAGACTTGAACCAAGTTATTTGGAAATGGCTGTTAATGTGGAGTTCTATTAAAGTCCATTAATGCAATCACTTTTTAATATCATGGAGTGTAATTTCAACTCTTTGGGTATCAGTTATCAAGATAACAAATATCATTGATGGGTTCGAAATGCAACTAGATGCAATTTCTGGAAGTTACACAAACAAAAAGATTCGAGCGAGAAGGTTAGATTGAAATCAATGGGAAGAAAGACTGTGATTGTTGATTCTGAAATTCCTTTCTTGTTCCTATATTTTCCACTGTCAATTCCCATCACAGTTTTATTATGGTGTTGATGAGCACTGGTATTTGGAATATTTAATAAAACCTGAATGTCTTTGGTATAACAGATTGGGGCTCGGCCAGGAACAGCTGTCCGTTATCCAGAGTGTGAATATCGGGATGGGTTAAAAGTAAGAAGAGGAGATGTGAGATTGGAACTATGAATGTGGTGGGTGAATCAGTTAGAAGTCATGAAAATTATTAGCGCCTTACAAATCCATTGGCTGCAATCCTATAGTTATTCATGATAGTAACCACAACATTATTCATGCCAACAATGTAATTTAGTCAATCAAAATGGCAGCTTTCACTTCTGCATCAGACCTACTACATTAGAGTGGGTACAATTCCAGCAATACTGAGGAAACCCCAACACTATCCAAGACAAAGCAAGTCATCCATCACCTCAAATACTGGCACCAGCAGCAACAGTGTCTATCATCCATAAGTTGCACTGCTCAACTTGCCAAGACTCCTTCAACAGCACCTTCCAAATCCACAACCTCAACCAACTAGAAGGACAAGGGCAATAGGCGCGTGACAACACCACAACTTGCAAGTTCGCCATCAAATCACTAAACATATTGGGCAGGATTTTCCAGTCACACTCACCCTGAGGTCGGAAAATCCTGCCCAAGGTCAACAAATCTTTGCATGGTCTGTGTCCCGCTCACTACGAAGCCCATGGCAGGCGGTACAGGAAAAATCAGTCCCTAGACTCAGAAATGTATTGCTATTCTTTCATCATGAGTGGGTCACAATCCACAAAGACCCTCACTCGTAGCACTGCAGTGATTTAAGAAGGCAGCCCACCACCTCCTTCTCAGGGGAAATTAGAGAAGGGTGATACAGTGGCACAGTGGTCAGCACTGCTACTTCAAAGTGCCAGGGACCCAGGTTTGATTTCCACCTTGGGCCTCTGTCTGTGTGGAGTTTGCACATTCTCCCCGTGCTTGCATGGGTTTCCTCCCACAGTCCAAAGATGAGCAGTGGATTGGCCATGCTAAATTGCCCCTTAGTGTCAGGGGGACTAGCAGGGCAAATACATGAGGTTATGGAGATAGGGCCTGGATGGGATTGTGGTCAGTGCAGGCTCGATAGGCTGAATGGCCTCCTTCTGCACTGTAGGATTCCATGATTCTATGAAATGCTAGCCTGGTCATGATGTTGACTCCCCTGAACAAATAAAAAAGAGACTGAGGGCATTACTCTGCTGAATTCCTGCAATGCACAACTTTGGAAACCTCCCAGTTACATTTTCAGCAGCGTTGCATTTCTATAATCCTAATGTATTATTCCTAAAAGAAAATATGGTGTTACCTAAATCACCGACGGGTGCATGGGAATGAGAACATTCCTGGTAAAGCACTGTTTCGCCTTCCGCCTTTTGGAGTTTCAGAACAGCCTCTAATTAGAACAAAACATTCTCTGCTTGCTTGAAGAGGTTTGTGCATCACGCTGCTCCCAGTTCACTTCATGCTGATTCCAGGGATGTGACAACCCATCTGCAAATAACGTGGCTGGTCCCATCTGCTGGGTAGAACGCCCTTCCTCAGTCTCCTTCTGTGACTGATGCGACTGATGCCACATGCAGCACATCCATCAAACATTAATGATCTACTTCAGAAATGTAAAGGGTTTTGATAGAATAACTAGGGATGGCACTGCTTTCACTGGCAAGAGGATTAGCCATCAGAGGACACAGATTAAAGGTAATTGGCAAAAAAATGCCAGAGGTGAAATTAGGAGACTTTTGTTTTGAAACTCAGCAAGTTGCTGTGATCTAGAATGCGCTCCCTGACAGCCAGATGAAAGCAGATTCAACTTTCAATTGGAAGTTGGATAAATACCTGAAGGGGAAATTTTTTTAAGGCTATGGGGAAGGAGCGGTGGTGTTGGATTAATTGGGTAGCTTCTACAAAGGGTCAGCATAAACTGCACAGTGCGTTGGATCAGGCTGTGCAAAACTCGCCGACCTCCCAGACCTTCTTCACCACGAGGGCAGCAGGATGACAGAGTGATTAGCACTGCTGCCTCACAGCGCCAGGGACCCAGCTTCGATTCCCAACTTGGGTCACTGTCTTTGTGGAGTTTGCACGTTCTTCCCATGTCTGTGTGGGTTTCCTCCGGGTGCTCTGGTTTCCTCCCACAGTCCAAAAGATGTGCAAGTTAGGTGGATTGGCCATGCTAAATTCACCCTCAGTGTACCTGAACAGGCGCCAGAGTGTGGTGACTAGGGGATTTTCACAGTAACTTCATTGCAGCCTGAATGTAAGCCTACTTGTGACTAATAAGTAAACTTTAATTTAACAGCACTCTGCAATTTCAAAGTGCTGGCAAGGATCACACAGTCAGGTGGAGGGATAGGGCCTAAACATGCCAGAAAAGCCAGGATTGGGGCACCCTTTAAATGTACATTTAAAGCTCCCCGCCTCCCCAGTAGACATCAAAACCACCCATGGAGATCAGAACCCCCCCTACACTTGGGGACACCCCTTGGTTTGACATCTCATTTGAAAGATGGTACCTCCAACAGTGCAGTAAATTCCTCAGATGTCACAAGGCACCCACTTATTGGAAAAGAAAACCGTTAGATTTCCACGCTTATCATTTCTATGCTGCTACAAGCCAGATTCTGCACCATTCTAAAATTTCAGCCTCACCACCATCCATTTCAACTGGAGTTATTTTTAAACCTTCCTTGCTGCAGTTCAAATTCATTGATTAAACTTCTCTTTTCATTTTCATGGGAGACAAATGGTTTCAGGAAACTACCAGTAATCAATAAGATATTATATGCTTAATTTAGCTTTGATGTTTTCTCAGCATCTGCTCCCATATAATAATACAAAACACTTCTGCCAATGCCCGTAAAAATCTTTACTTTTCATCTCATCTCAGGGTGATTAAATGGCCCTCTCCATGGTCACTGTTTGAGCTGAGATTGGGACTGTTCATTAGCAAATGTCTGTCATTGGTTATTTGGGTCTATGTGAGCACATGCAACAAGGAGTCAGTAGACTGAGATCTGAGACATGGGATTTTATCATCAAGTTGCACCCATTTACAGATGTGAAAACTTGATAAGTTAGATGTGAGGTCAGTAGCGTGGCCCTTTACCAAGGCCCGAAAATGATCATGATCGGGGCCATGCCCAAAACAGGCGCAACAGCCATTAAGTGCATTTGTATTAAATTGACTTGTTGAGCTTCTCGTCCAACTTTATCAGTTCCTCCCCCTTTACCACCACATTTGCCCACCCAGAATCGGCGCAAAACAGACATTCTCTACAAAAGTCTGATTCGGACGCTCCAGTTAGTGAGGAGGTAAGTGCTGAGCGTCCAACAGCTCTCTGCTTGAGATTGGTCCGGGAGGTTGAGGGGGGGATGTGGAGGATGGGGTCCACTGCTACTCTTCCTGAGACCAGTGATGAGGAAGGGAGGTCCGCTGTCACTCTGCCTGAGATCAGCGAGGGGGAGGGGCCTGCGATCAATCTGCGTGGCACAGGGGGAAAAGGGGGGTCAGTAACGTTATGGGGGTGGGGCAATGTGCAATGTCTGTGGGGGCCAAGGGGAGGCATTATTTGGCCCGGGAGTGATGTGGCGGAGGAGCCGCATTCTATTGGAGACGCTGATCAGAACTGCAGGTTTTCGAGCGCATTAAGCCCCGCCCATAAGCTTGTGCAGCGCGATTCGGAATTGTTGATATCTTTTCGGGCAGAGTGTGTAGGGAAGTGCCTGAGAACGGGTCTTAAAGTCAGATCTAAAACACTCCCAGTTTCAAGTCCACCCAGAACTTAGAATCAAAATGGTAAAATAGGGCCACTGGCTCAGAAGCTGCAGGAGCAGGCCATCTCTGAATACACCCCATTAGATCTTTCTCCCTAGCAAAGCAACTACAAGTCTTGGATGTGAAGTGTTTTGAGCTGAAGACCGGCATTTGGCCAACACAAGTCCTTCTTTTATTTTTGTACTAAAAGTAAGGGTCTCCAGGCAATAAAGTGCCATTTCTGCTAGCCTATAGCCCAATATTTAATGATGGGTGTATTTGTATTCCGAGATCCCTTTGTTCCTTTACCCATTCTACACTTGCATCTTTCAAGAAATAAATGACCTCCCTATTTTCCTGACCAAAAGTGTACTACCTCACATCTATTTACGCGGAACTTCATTTGCTCGTTGTTTGCCCATTGTGCAAGTTTACTAATATCCTCCAGCAATTTGTTGCAGTTCTCAGAATTGACTATAACCGATTTGTTCTTTTAATTCCAAAACCCAAATTGTTATAGTAATATATGATATAGGCCTAGGCTCCTCAATCTTCCCTTATTGGGCAATCTCCTCTTTGTAGGAATTGGTCTCGTGAAACTTTGTTATAATAAAGAACAAAGAACAAAATCAGCCTGGGAAACAGGCCCTACGGCCGAACGAGCCCATGCTGCCATCTCAACACCACCTCTCTACCCATGACCCCTATCTAATGTTTTATGGCCATCCAGATTGAGGGAAAACTGATTTAGGGACAATTTATTCCTGCCAATCAGCCTAACAGCACATCTTTGGGGTGTGGGAGGAAACCGGAGCACCTGGAGAAAACCCACACAAGCCTTGAAAGGTAAATATATCCTTCCTTAGGTAAGGAGCTGAGGAACTACACAATACTTCTGGAATGGACTCACCAAGACTTTAATCATTGACAAACATTAATGAAATTCAATGAGACCTGACGTCAGTAAAAGGTCACCTGCGGCTCCGATCTATCTGATTCAACTCAACATTTTTAGAAAGTTTTCTGAGTGATCTAATAGTTTTGGTCATGGGAGGGATATTTTCTCATTATTACTCTTTAACTAATGTAGGATTGCAACCACTTATTCCACAGTATATTACAGAACATATCTTTAGAGAGTCTCTGATTTATTAAAGTGGATGGTTGTTTTAGATGGGTGTGAGTTTGAGTCAGCTCTGATCATACTGATTTCACAATCCCCAGTGATAGTAAAACTGGGTGGGGAGGGGAGGGTTGGTGGTTCTCAACATAAGTTCCAAGAGACCCTCATTCTTGACGCTGTCTAAAGTCATGGGCGTCAGGGTTAATTGTGCAAACTATCATCTGAGTGACAGGGCAGATTCACCAACACTTTGCTGCTTGGAGTCATACCTGACACAAAGGAAAATGGTTGTGGTTATTAGAGGCCAATCATCTCAGTGTCAGGCCATCACTGCAGGAGTACCTCAGGATAGTGTCCTAAACCCAACCACCTTCAGCTGCTTCAACAATGACCTTCCCTCCATCTATTTGTGATATATATAAATGTTTTGGAAGAAGGTGTAACTGGTGTGATCAGTAAGTTTGTGGATGACACAAAGATGGCTGGACTTGCTGATAGCAATGAACATTGTCGGACAATACAGCAGGATATAGATAGGCTGGAAAATTGGGCGGAGAAATGGCAGATGGAATTTAATCCAGATAAATGCGAAGTGATGCATTTTGGTAGAACTAATGTACGGGGGAGTTGTACAATAAATGGCAGAACCATCAAGAGTATAGACACACAAAGGGAGTGGGTGTGCAAGTCCACAGATCCTAGAAGGTGGCAGCACAGGTGGAGAAGGTGGTGAAGAAGGTATATGGCATGCTTGCCTTTATAGGATGGGGTATAGAGTATAAAAACTGGAGTCTGATGTTACAGCTTTACAGAACATTGGTTAGGCCACATTTGGAGTACTGCGTCCAGTTCTGGTCCCCACACTACCAGAAGGACATGAAGGCTTTGGACAGAGTGCAGAGGAGGTTTCCCAGAATGTTGCCTGGTATGGAGGGTCTTGGCTATGAGGAGAGATTGGGTAAACTGGAGTTGTTCTCCCTGGAAAGATGGAGAATGAGGGGAGATCTAATAGAGGTGTATAAAATTATGAAGGGTCTAGATAGGGTGAACAGTGAGGAAGCTTTTTCCCAGGTCGGACGTGACGATCACAAGGGGTCACAGGCTCAAGGTGAGAGGGGCGAGGTTTAACTCAGATATCAGAGGGACGTTTTTTACACAGAGGGTGGTGGGAGCCTGGAATGCACTGCCAAGTAGGGTGGTGGAGGCGGACACGCTGGAATCGTTTAAGACTTATCTGGATAGTCACATGAGCAGACTGGGAATGGAAGGATACAAACGAATGGTCTAGTTGGACAAATGAGCAGCACAGGCTTGGAGGGCTGAAGGGCCTGTTTCCTGTGCTGTATTGTTCTTTGTTCTTTGTTGTTTGTATAAGGTCAGAAGTGAGGATGTTCGTTGATGATTGCTTGATATTTGGTACCATTCACAATTCCCCAGATTCTGAAGCAATATGTGTCCATATGTAGCAAGGCCTGGTTTGGGCTGATAAATGACAAGTAGCATTCCTGCTACACAAGTGCCAGACAATGACCATTTGCAACAAGAGAGATTCTCACCATTGTCCTTTGACATTCAACTATTGCTGAATCCTGCACCATAAACATCCTGGCAATTACCATAGATCAAAAACTTAATGAAACCAGCCATATAAATACTGTGGCTATAAGAACAGGTCAGAGGCTGGGAATTCTGCAGTAAATAACTGAACTCCTGATTCCCCAGAGCCTGTCCACCAACTACAAGGCACAAATCAGGAACGTGATGGAAGATCCTCCACTTGCCTGAATGAGTGCATAGAGTCAGAGAGATTTACAGCATGGAAACAGGTCCTTCAGCCCAACTTGTCTATGCTGTCTTTTTTTTTAACCACTAAGCTAGTCCCAATTGCCCACGTTTGGCCTATATCCCTCTATATCTATCTTACCCATATAACTGTCTAAATGCTTTTTAAAAGACAAAATTGTACTCGCCTCTACTACTACCTCTGGCAGCTTGTTCCAGACACTCACCTCCATCTGTGTGAAAGAAATGTCCCTCTGGACCCTTTCGTATCTCTGCATCTCTCCCCTCTCACCTTAAATCCATGCTTTCTGGTTTTAGACTCCCCTACCTTTGGGAAAAGATGTTGACTATCTACCTTATCTATGGCCCTCATTATTTTACAGATCTCTATAAGATCACCCCAAAGCCTCCTATGCTCCGGGGAAATAAGTCTATCCAGCTCTCCTTATAACTCAAACCATTAAGTGCCGGTACCATCCCAGTAAATCTTTTCTGCAGTCTTTCTAGTTTTATAATATCCTTTCTATAATAGGGTGACCAGAACTGTACACAGTATTTCAAATGTGGCCTTACCAATGTCTTATGCAACTTAAACAAGGTGTCCCAACTCTTGCATTCAATGAACTGACCGATGAAACCAAGCATGCCGAATGCCTTCTTCACCATTGTGTCCACCTGTGACTCCACTTTCAAGGAGTTATGAACATGTACCCCTAGATTTCCTTGTTCTATAACTCCCCCCAACACCCTACCATTAACTGAGTAAACCCTGCCCTGGTTCAATTTACCAAAATGTATCACTTTACATTTATCTAAATTAAACTCCATCTGCCATTCATCAGCCCACTGGACTAATCGATTACGATCCCATTGCAACCCTAGATAACCTTTTTTACTGTTCACTATATCACCAACCTTGGTGTCTATATCACCAACCTTGGTGTCACCTGCAAACTTACTAACCATGTCTCCAAAATTCTCATCCAAATCATTAATAAACTGGACCCAGCACTGATTCCTGAGGCACACCACTGGTCACGGCCCTTTATAGCCACTCTCTGTCTTCTGTCGTCAAGCCAATTTTGTATCCAATTGGCTACTTCACACTGAGGTTTAACCTTATGCAACAATCTACCCTGTGGTCAGTACCTTGCGAAAGTCCATGTAGACAACATTGGCTACACTGCCCTCAACTACCTTCTTGGTTACCCCTTCAAAAAACTCAATCAAATTTGTGAGACATGATTTTCTGCTCACAAAGCCATGCTGACTGTCCCTAATCAGTTGTAGCCTCTCTATATTCCTGCAGATCCTGTCTCTCAGAATACCTTCTAGCAAATTACCCACTACTGACATTAGGCTCACCGGCCTGTAGTTCCCAGCCTTTTCCCTGCAACCCTCCTTAAACAAAGGCAAAACATTTGCCATCCTCCAATCTTCAGACACCTCATCTGTGGCTGTTGATGATTCAACTATCTCTGCTAGGGGACCCACAATTTCCTCCCTAGCCCCCCACAACATCCTGCAATACACTTTACCAGGTCCCGGGAATTTATCTATCTTGATGCACTTTAACATTTCCAGCACCTCTTTCTCTGTAATATGTACACTCCTCAAGACATCACTATTTATTTCCCCAAGTTCCCCAACGTCCATGCCTTTCTCAACAGTAAATACTGATGAGAAATATTAACTTAGGATCTCACCCATTTCTTGTGGATCCGCACATAGATGACCTTGTTGATCCTTAAGGGGGCCTACTTTCTCCCTAGTTATTCTTTGACCTTTATGTATTTGTAGAAGCTCTTTGGATGATCCTTTGCTTTATCTTCCAAAGCAATCTCGTATCCCCTTTTTGCCCTCCTGATTTCTCTCTTAACTCCGCTCCTACACTCTCTATACTTTTCAGGGAATCCACTTGATCCTGGCTGCCTATGCATGTCATGTGCCTCCTTCTTCTTCTTAACCAGGGTCTCAATATCCTGAGTCATCCAGGGGTTCCCTACATCTACCAGCCTTGCCCTTCACTCTAAAAGGAATGTGCTTACCCTGAACTCTGGTTAACACACTTTTGGAAGCCTCCGACTTATTAGACGTCCATTTGCCTGACAACAGACTCCCCCAGTTAACTTATGGAAGTTCCTGTCTAATATAATCAAAATTGGCCTTGCCCAATTTAAAACTTTAACTTTTGGACCAGACCTATCATTCTCCATAGCTATCTTAAAATGCACTCAAAAAGCTTGACACAGTTCAAGACAGAGCAGTTCATTTGATCAGAACCTTATCCAACACATTTAGTATTCACCCCACTGACACACAGAGGTACCATTTACAAGATACACTGTAGACACGCATCAAGGCTCCTTCAACAGCACCTTCCAACCTATGACCTCTACCACTAGAAAGACAAGGACAGCAGACACAAAGGAACAATACCATCTGCAAGTATTCCTCCAAGGCATTCACCAACCATCTGACTCTCCTTCCTGTCTTGCCATGTTATATGGCATTGTAAATGGTCATCACTTCTCAAGTACTGTAACCCTACCCTTAAAACCACAGTCATCAACGAGCTGGGAGTGAACCATCTAGTTTGCATTCAATGTCTAATTTGACCCAGATGTGAGCACCAACCCTCTCTATCACATAGACCACCTACTTCCACCTCTGTCATTTCCTAACTTGTTTGGGACACAATTGTAAGTACAAGGACCCAGGCTCGTGCTTGCTCATAGCATTCCTTCATCCCCACTCGTGACTCCTGTCCCTGTCAGATTAGAATGGGGAAGTTTACAGAAGTGAAATTAGAAATTCCTTTTTCTCATTGGTAGGAAATATTTAACCAGCAGAAAGACCTTTTGTCCAATCAGGACCCCAGGATAAATTGTCCCAGTCTTGGGTGGCTATCAGACTGACCAGGGAATTGTACACTGTTTGATTTCAAATTGCAAAGTTAATTCTTTTTAACAGATACAAATTAAGGGGGCTTTCCAACTTGTGTGCAACGTACCTCACAAGAGGTTATTGCAGAAGGTCAGGGGACATGGAGTTGGGGGTAGGGTGTTAGCGTGGATAGAGGATTGGTTGTCAAATAGGAGGCAGAGAGTGGGGGTGAATGGGTGCTATTCGGATTGGCGGTTGGTGACTAGTGGAGTGCCCCAGGGGTCGGTGCTGGGGCCTCAGCTATTTACCATTTATATAGATGATCTGGAGGAGGGAACCGAGTGTAGGGTGTCGAAATTTGCTGACGACACCAAGATTGGTGGAACGGCAAATTGTGCGGATGGTGTGGAGAAGGATCTAGATAGAAGGATCTAGATAGGCTGGGCGAATGGGCCAGGAACTGGCAAATGGAATTTAATGTTGGCAAGTGCGAGGTGGTCCACTTTGGTGGGAATAATGGTAGGAAGGATTATTACTTACGTGGCGAAAAACTGCAGCAGGCAACGGTGCAGAGGGACCTCGGGGTCCTTGTGCATGAGTCGCAAAAACCCAGCTTGCAGGTGCAGCAGGTGGTCAGGAAGGCTAATGGGATGCTGGCCTTCATAGCGAGGGGGATTGAATATAAAAGTAGGGAGGTCTTGCTGCGGCTGTATAGGGCATTGGTGAGGCCGCAGCTGGAGTACTGTGTGCAGTTTTGGGCGCCGTACTTACGCAAGGATATTTTGGCCTTGGAGGGAGTGCAGAGGAGGTTTACTAGGCTGATGCCGGAGTTGAGGGGGTTGAGCTATGAGGAGAGGCTGAATAAATGAGGCTTGTACTCGTTAGAGTTTAGAAGAATGAGGGGAGATCTCATTGAGACGTATAAGATGATGAATGGGATGGATAGGATAGAGGTGGAGAGACTCTTCCCGCTCAGAAAGGATAGTAGGACCAGGGGGCACAGCCTCAAGATAAAGGGGAGGCGGTTTAGAACGGAGTTGAGGAGGAACTTCTTCACTCAAAGGGTGGTGAATCTCTGGAATTCTCTGCCCGTTGAAGTGGTGGAGGCTGCCTCGCTAAATATTTTTAAGACGCGGGTTGATGGGTTTTTGATAAGAGAGGGGATTAAAGGTTATGGGAAGAGGGCGGGAATGTGGAACTGAGCCACGACAGATCAGCCATGATCTTATTGAATGGCGGGGCAGGCTCGAAGGGCTAGATGGCCTACTCCTGCTCCTATTTCTTATGTTCTTATTAGTGCAGGCAAGTTGTAAACACTTAGTAAAGTAGGAGACTTAACAACATCCACTCCTCAGTATTGTACATTATTTGGTGGGAAGTCTCAACATTCTCTCACCTCTCTCATTGTTTCTCCTCACCTCCTCTTCTGCTCTCCCCTCTCCTACCTCTCTCTGTCCTCACTGTCCTTCTCCCTCCCTCTTTCCTTGCTGTCTCCCCCTCCATTTTTTCTCCTGCTCTTCCCTCTCTCCTGTTATCGGTCCCCTCTCTCACCTCCTTTCCATGCTCCTCCCTCACCTCCTTCACTACCTCTTCCCCGCTCGCCTCTCTCATTGTCTCTCCCCCCTCTCCTCCTCACTGTCTCTCTCCCCTCCTCCCTCACTGTCTCTCCCCCTCTCTTCTCCCTCAGTGCCTTTCCCCTCTCCTCCCTCACAGTTTCTCACCTCACCTCCTCTCCCCTCTCTCTCCTCCTCTGCTCGCTCTCCCCCCTCGCACTTCCCTCACTCTCTCCTCCCATGCTCCCCTCCCCTTTCCCCCTTTATCGCCCTCCATCTCTCCGCTCCATCTCTCTCCCCATTCCTCCTTCTTTGCTTTTTCTCCACTCTGCCTTTCTCTTTCACCTACCTCTCCTCCCCTTCCTCTCTTCCCACTCCTCTCCTTGCCCCACCTCTCCTCTCCCACATCTTCTCTCCTTCTCCTCCACCTGCTCTGTCCTCTCCTCCTCCTCCATTCCCTCTCTCCTCCCTCCCTTCCCCCATCTCCCTGTTCTTCTTTTGCTCATCTGCTATCTCTCCACTCCTCCCCTCTCCCCCTTTTCCTCCCTCTCACCTCCTCCCCCTCCTCCCCCACTCTCCCCTCCCCCTCCCCTCTCTCTCCTCTCCTCCCTCTCCTTCCCTCCTCCCCTCTCTCTCCTCCCCCTCCTCCCCTGCCCCTCCCTTCCTCCCTCTCTTCCCCTCCCCTTCCCCTCCCCTCCCATCTCTCTCTCTTATCTCCTCTCCTCCCCCTCCCCTTCTCTCCTTCTCTAGCTCTTAACTCCCTCCTCCTACACCCCCCCCCCCCCTCATCTTCTCCCTCTCCCTGAAGGTTATCAGAAGCTATTCTTTGGACAATGGTTATTGTGAAGTCCCTCTGGCACCGAAATGATACAGATGGCCCCCCCACCTTGAATCTTATTTTCAAGTAAGGATTGGATAATAGTTGTGCCTCAGCTGCAGGAAAACAAAGTATGTGCCTGAGAAGAGTGAATGTCTAGGAAATCAGAATAAGATGAAAGGTACTGTGGAGTGCAGGTGAACTGTTGAAGATACACTGAGTTTTTAGCTCAAGGCTAGATAGCTATAACACAGCAGGGGATATCATTTGACTTGCCACACTATAGACAAGATTCCCACAACATTTTAAAAATGTATCATAGAATCATAGAATCCCTACAGTGCTGAAAGAGGCCATTCAGCCCATCGAGTCTGCACTGACAACAGTCCGACCCAGGCCCTATCCCCATAACTAAGCTAACCCTTCTAACCTACACATCCCGGGACACTAAGGGACAATTTAGCATGGTCAATGCACCTAACCCGCACATCTTTGGGCTGTGGGAGAAAACCGGAGCACCCGGAAGAAACCCACGTAGACATGGGAGAATGTGCAAACTCCACACAGACAGTGACCCAAGACAGAAGTCGAACCCGTGTCCCTGGTGCTGTGAGGCAGCAGTGCTAACGACTGTGCCACCATACTGCCCTGTCAGTTTATCAATTTATCTTACATAGAATTTCACAGCACTGAAACAGACCATTCAGCCCAACAGGTCTGTGCTGGTACTTATGTTACATACCAGCCTTTTTCCATCCTACTTCTCACATCTCACCCCTTGTCTCCCCACCTCACTCCTTCATGCCATGTTTTCAGGCTTGGTCCAATGGTTGGCATCCTCACCTCTGACTCTAAATGTCCCACTCCAGGGACTGGAGCACGAAATCTAGGTCAACATTGGGATGCTGCACTGTCAGAGACGCCAGCCAGATTTTCCAGCCACACTCACCCCAGAACTGAAATATCCCACCCAAGGTCAATGGGGGTTTGCATGGCCCAGCTACCCCCCACCGGCTACGGTTCCCATGGTGGCCAGGACAGGACAATTCCCCCCACTATCTTTCAGATGAGGTGCTAAACTGAGAACCTCTTGAAAGGGTGTTAAATTGCTACGGCACTATTTTGGAGAAAAACATGGGACTTCTTTGGGAGCTGGTACAATAGCAGAATTTAAGCAGCAACCAGACAAATAGATGAATAGGATGGGAATGGAAGGATACGGACTCCATAAATGCATACGGTTTTAGTTCAGGCAGGCATCATGATCGACACGGGCTTGGAGGGCTGAAGGGCCTGTTCCTGTGCTGTGCTTTTCTTTGTTCTCTGTTCTCCCCAGTGCCTTGGCCAAGTGTTACCGCAAAATGAAGCAAATGTCTATCATTTGTCACATTGCTGCTTGTGGGACCTTGCTATGTGCAACATTGGCTGGTGTACTTCTGACATTAGAACAATAAGTGCACTTCCCAAAGTTCTCCATTATCTGTTATGCGTTCTGAGCCGGTCGGAGGCCACGAATGATAATTGTGTCAACACAAGCCTTTCTTTCTCTCTTTCAAACAACATATCCATCTATTCCTAGCTCCCTCGTGCACAGTATTGGTTTCTCCCACAAGCTTCACGTACATGATCCTATGGAATTGGGCAGATGGCTTATCCACCTTTCCAGAATCATAGAATCCCTACAATACAGAAGGAGGCCATTCAGCCCATTGAAACTGTGCGGATAACAATCTCACACAGGCCCTATCCTCATAACTCCAGGTATTTACCCCGCTAATCCCCCTGACACTAAGGGGAAATCTAGCATGGCCAATTCGCCTAACCTGACATTTTTGGACTGTGGGAGGAAACTGGAGCACCCAGGGGAAACCCACATAGACAAAAATATCTGTTAAAATCTGAAGCAGCAGGATCTAGGCATCTTTTCTGCTGGGTAAATGCTCCAAGGAAATCCTCTCATTCCTGCTTATGTAGATGATAAGGTGAAGCTAAGTTCCACTCCGCTATTCCACCCACACTCCCTTCCCCTCTCACTTACCACCAGCAAAGACCAGTCAGAAAACCTACCCCATCAGCTCACCTCTTTAGAGGCTTCCAGCTGCTATTTGTCAGTTTGCTAGGTTTGACATGCACACGTTATTCAGAATTGACAACCAGTTCAAGTCATTAATAAGCAAACCCCTGAACCACAAACAATGCTAAAATGTTGCATAAATAATGTAACTGAGTTTATTTTATGTTCTACTGTTCTTTATGTTCTTTGAGTCAAGTTACACAAACACAGGGATGTGGAACAGTAATGTAAGCAGAAGCTAAGCCATGTTGAAAATGCTGGAAAATAGACTTCATAGAATCCTATAGCGTAGAAGGAGGCCAGTTGGCCTATCGAGTCTACACCAACCACAAGATTGCATTGTCATAACACTGCAGCATAGAGTATGAGAGCTCCTATATAACCTGCAGGAGTATAGGCATAATATACACCCAAGAAGTTCAACAAATCCTAATCTTTATAGAATCCCTACAGTGCAGAAGGAGGCCATTTGGCCCATCAAGTCTGCACCAACCACAATCCCACCCAGGCCCTATCCCCATAACCCCAAGCATTTCCCCTAGTTAGTTCCCCTAACATTAAGGGGCAATTTAGCATGGCCGATCCACCTAACCCACACATCTTTGGACTGTGGGAGGAAACTGGAGCACCCGGAGGAAACCCATGCAGACACGGGGAGAATGTGCATACTCCGCACAGACAATGACCCAAGCGGGAATCGAACCCAGATTCCCTGGTGCTGTGAGACTGCAGTTCTAACCACTGTGCCACCATGTTGCCCTGTGGTTCTCTTCCCCTCTCACTTACCACCAGCAAAGACCAGTCAGAAAACCTACCCCATCAGCTCACCTCTTTAGAGGCTTCCAGCTGCTATTTGTCAGTTTGCTAGGTTTGACATGCACACATTATTCAGAATTGACAACCAGTTCAAGTCATTAATAAGCAAACCCCTGAACCACAAACAATGCTAAAATGTTGCATAAATAATGTAACTGAGTTTATTTTATGTTCCACTGTTCTTGATGTTCTTTGAGTCAAGTTACACAAACACAGGGATGTGGAACAGCAATGTAAGCAGAAGCTAAGCCATGTTGAAAATGCTGGAAAATAGACTTCATAGAATCCTATAGCGTAGAAGGAGGCCAGTTGGCCTATCCAGTCTACACCAACCACAATCTCACCTAGGCCCTATCCCCATAACCCCACACATTTACCCTAGCTAGTTCCCCTGACACTAAGGGCCAATTTAGCATGGCCAAACCACCTAACCTGCACAGTTTTTGCCTGTGGGAGGAAACCAGAGCATCCAGAAAAAAACCCACACAGACACAGGGAGAATGTGCAAACTCCATACAGACAGTGACCCAAGCCAGGAATTGAACCTGGATCCTTAGCACTGTGAGGCAGCAGCGATAACCACTGTGCCACCCCAGCTTATTGACTTTTAATAACATTAAAGTTTATTTATTAGTGTCAGCTTTGACTTGAAACATCAGCTCTTTTCACTCCTTACGGATGCTGCCAGACCTGCTGAGATTTTTCAGCATTTTCATATTCCAGTATCCGCAGTAATTTGCTTTTATTTAGATAAGCCATGTTAGTCTTAATCTGCAACAACATTCCCAGCCCTCAATGAGATAGACAGAGCCGGTTGGCTGTTTAATAGGGGTCAGGACGAGCTGACAAACGCAAATTATTTAAGGCATAGAGTTCAGTAACTTTTAAATGATTGGCTAGGAAGCTACCCATAACAATTGATAAATTGTCCGCCCTCACTCACACTGACACAAAAGCAAAATACTGCTGGAAATCTGATAGAAAATCAGAACATGCTGGAAAAGTCTTCAGAGTCTTGTTTTGATGAAAGGTCACAAACCTCTAACTCCAGGCAAGATAGTCCCTGCAGGCTTCAGACCCCCACTGTACGTCTCGAATGTGGGTCAGAAGTGCACACTGCGTGAGAAACAGTCACTGAGTATGGTTTTTCCCAGGGCAGCCAATTAATGGCCATGGAGTGGGCTTGCTGTTCATTTAAGGACAGCGTGCAAGCTTTGTTTTAAGTTTTCATTCTATCGAAAAAAAAACAAATTCAAACAGAATAATTCATGGTGCCCACAAGAGGGACAAACAACATCCAAGTCGAATCATCTTGGGCTTGATCCGACACTTCATCTTAGCCCAAACACCAAGATGGCTTTGCAAAATTGCATCAGGTGACACCTCAGTTGAACCTTAGCGGGTTAGCCCGATCATTGACTCTGTCCTAGCCCGGGCGAACTACCTACTTGATCATGATTTCACCCCTGCCAGGACAGTGGACGATCTCTCAAAGCTGCAGGGCCAATCAGGTGTCTCTCTGTTTGATGCTAGACCAGCAAAGTTTTAAAGTTTTTTTTTACTGTGAAAATCCCCTAGTCGCCACGCTCCAGTGCTTGTTCGGGTACACTGAGGGAGAATTTAGCATGGCCAATGCACCTAACCAGTGCGTCTTTTGGACTGTCGGAGGAAACCGGAGCATCGGGAGGAAACCCACACAGACACAAGGAGAATGTGCAGACTCCACACAGACAGTGACCCAAGCCGGGAATTGAATCCCAGCAGCTGGCACTTGAGGCAGCAGCGCTAACCATTGTGCCACTGTGCCACCCAAGCTAAAGGAGATTTGTTCAAAGTGGAGGTACCCTATTGCCAACTTTTAAAAGCTTCTAAAATAGACTACGTAGATGGACCACTGATGTGAAAGGCAGGAAGGATGGGGGCCTCCATGGGGTCACCTGTGACTACTGTTGCCCTCAGGCAGGCAATATAAGCCTCCAGGCCTAACTGGGGAACTGACCAACTGGTCTGGGGCCAGAGAGCTGAACTGCCTTCCATTGCATCCAGGAATCTGGAGTGCACCTAGAAAACCCCAGTCAGTTCCTTAACAGGGCCTTAACTACCTCAATTGGCTGTTAACCCTGCCAGACAACATTCCAACTCCAAGACATAGGGGTAGGATGGAGCCAGAGAAGCAGCACTTGGGGCAATGGTGCAATATTTTATACCAGCACACTTTCATTCCCAGCCCAGGCTAGGGGAATAATCCAATCGATTAACTCCGTTTCTCCCTCTACAGATGCTGCCAGACCAGCTGAATATTTCCAGCATATCTGATTTTATTTGATAATGCTTACTGAGTTTTAATAACGTTAAAGTTTATTTATTAGTGTCACAAGTAAGCTTACATTAACACTGCAATGAAGTTACTGTGAAAATCCACTAGTGGCTGCACTCTGGCACCTGTTCGGGTACACTGAGGGAGAATTTAGCATGGCCAATGCACCTAACCAGTGCGACTTTCTGACTGTGGAAGGAAACCGGAGCACCTGGAGGAAACCCATGTAGACACGGGGAGAGCATGCAGATTCCACACAGACAGTGATCCAAGCTGGGAGTCGAACCCAGGTCACAGGCACTGTGAGGCAGCAGCACTAACCACTGTGCCACCGTGACACTAATCGTTCAATTGCTCACTGGACTATTCACACTTTTCACATATAAGCAAAGAGCAAGGCTGATTTAAAATTCTTGAGATCTGAAAAAACTGTGAAATATAATTGGACATTGGAGGTCCAGTACAATTAATGGAAGCATTGTGTTCATTAGTATGAAAGCTATCTATCATTTTAAACTCATGCTGGGTATGTGCGGAAACCAGGAAAGAAAGAAATCAATGTTAATAGAATGAATTGGTACACTCATAAAAGATAATGCGCTTCTAATTGACTTGATATAGCTGGTGAGAAGCGAGACGTTTTTCCAGTAAGGCAGCCCAATGTTTGAAAAGTGGATTTGTTATGGGTTAGTATCATCATACTGTCTGCGTTAGATTTAGTTCACTCTCATTATTTTCCTGGTAAGACATGACTTCTCCTTACTCAGTAGCCAGAGGCTGTTCCTTCTCTCTGATAAATCTGTCCAAAAACAATCACATCAATGAAACTGCATCTCATCTGTGGCCTTCCAATTTCCTCCCATCCTGTACTGAAGAGGCCTGTCCATACTTCAGAACAAATAACATCTGATGACTTGGTTAAGAGCTAAGCTGTAGTGCTGGATTAATGCTGACACCTTTACCAAGCTATCCCAATATAGCTGAGACATTAGGACCTATTTGATAAGGTGAGAAGTTGCAAGGCTATCCCCTAGTCACCCGAAGAAGAGCAAATCTATTTTTTTTTAAGTTTTTATTTATTAGCGTCACAAGTAGACTTACATTAACACTGCAATGAATGTGAAAATCCCCTAATCTCCACACTCTGGCGCCTGTTCGGGTACGCTGAGGAAGAATTTAACATGGCCAATGCACCTAACCAACACATCTTTCGGACTGTGGAAGGAAACCACAGCACCCAGAGGAATCCCATGCAGACATGGGGAGGACATGCAAACTGGTCAGACCCCATTTGGAGTATTGTGAGCAGCTTTGTGCCCCGTGTCTAACGAAAGATGTGCTGGCCTTGGAAGGTGTCCAGAGGAGGTTCACAAGAATGATCCCTAGATTGAGGAGCTTGTCGTAAGAGGAACAGTTGAGGACTCTGGGTCTGTACTCGTTGGAGCTTAGAAGGATGAGGGGGGATCTTTTTGAAACTTACAAGATGCTGCAAGGCCTGGATAGAGTGGACGTAGAGAGGATGTTTCCACCAGTAGGAAAAACTTGAACCAGAGGACAGAACAACAAGTTAAAGGGATGATCCTTTAAAACAGAGATGGGGAGAAATTTCTTCAGCCAGAGAGTGATGAATCTGTGGCACTCTTTGTCACAGAAGGCTGTGAAGGCCAGGTCATTGAGTGTCTTTAAGACAGAGACGGATAGGTTTTTGATTAATAAGAAGATCAGGGGTTATGAGGAAAAGGCAGGAGAATGGGATAAGAAAAATATCAGCCATGATTAAATAGACTTGACAAGCCAAGTAGCCTAATTCTGTTCCAATACCTTATGATCTAAACTCCACTCAGACTGTGACCCAAGACCAGAATCAAACCCAGGTCCCTGACACTGTGAGGCAGCAGTGCTAACCATTGTGCCACCATGCTGCTCCCAAATTTAACCTAGGCAGTTACCATCCCATCAACCTCCTGTTATTAATTGTATGTTTGAATGTATTCAGGTAATGGGCATCAACTTTTCTCATGTATCTAGGTACAGACTGGAAATGTGCTTGTTAGGTTTGGAGGTATATGAATTTAATAGGTGTGCCTATAAATAAGTGTCCTCAACAATGTAAACATAGGAAGTTCTGTGGTGCAGAAGGAGGCCATTCAGTCAATTGTATCTATGCTGGTTGAGAAAGAGTTACCCAATCTAGTCCCATCTTCCAACTCTTGGTCCATAGACTGCAAATTAAGTGCAAAATCCAAATGTTTAGTTTTAATGTGATGAACATTTCTGTCTCAGCAAAGACAACAATTTGTACTTATAATGCATCCTTGATACAATAAAATATCTCAAGGCCTTTCACAGGGGCATTAAGGCAGTACAATGGTTAGCACTGCTGGCTCACAGTGCCAGGGAGCCAGGGACCCAGGTTTGATTCCCGGCTTGGATCACTGTCTGCAGCGTCCGTATATTCTCCCATTGTCTGTGTGGGTTTCCTCTGGATGCTCCCACAGTCCCACAGTCCGAAAGACATGCTGGTTAGATGCATTGACCATGCTAAATTCTCCCTCAGTGTACCCAAACAGGTGCTGGAGCGTGGCAAGTAACGGATTTTCACAATAACTTCATTGCAGTGTTAATGTAAGCCTACTTGTGACACTAATAAATAACCTTAAACTTAAAACAAAATATGACACTGAGCCACATAAGGAAATGTTAGGACAGATCACCAAAAACATCATGCAAAGAGATAGAAAATAGATGAATTTCTAGATACTAAAGGCATGAAGGAGTATGGAGAGAGCACTGGAGTATGGTGTTGTGATAGAGGAACAGCCATGATCATATTGCATTGTGGAACAGGCTCAAAGAGCCAACTCTTCCTATTTTCTGTGTTTCAGGTTTGAAGGTAATGGATGAGAGGTTCAGCAGCAGAAAAGCAGTGACAGTGGCAGAATCGGGCAATGTTACAGAAGTGCAAATAAGCAGTTTTCGTGATGGCACAGATCTGTAGCTTTAAGCTCATCTCAGTGTCAAATATATGACACTGAGGCCAGAAAGAATCAGTTGCCAGGGAAAGGGACAGAATCCAGGGCTAGAATATAAAATTTGTGGTGGGGATCAAAGACAATGGCTTCAGTGTTCCCAATATTTAATTGGAGGAGATTTCTGATCATTCAATTAGGGATGTTGAATAGGTACACTAAGAACTGCTAACTCACAGCGCCAGGGACCCGAGTTCAATTCCAGCCTTTGGTAACTGTGTGGAGTTTGCACATTCTCCCCATGTCTGCATGGGTTTCCTCCGGTTTCTTCCCACAGTCCAAAGATGTGCAGTTTGGATGGATTGGCCGTGCTAAGTTGCCACTTTGTGTCCAAAGATGTGTAGGTTAGGTGGATTAGCCTACTGCATAGCATTACAGGGACACGGTGGGGGGGGCCGGTGGGAATGCTGGGTTAGATGCTCTCTCAGAGTATCAGTGCAAACTTAATGACCTCCAAATGCACTGTAGGTATTCTATGGAAGTTAGACAGTGAGAAGGTCGAGAGAAGTGGTGATGGTGTAGAGCTGGGTGTCATTCACGTACATGTGCAGAGTGATGTGTCTTTGGACAATGTTTCTGAGGGAAAGCATGTTGATGTGGAATCAGTGGGGGCTGAGTATAAATACTCCAACACCCTTTCAGGCTTTGTGTCGCAGACCCCTCAGGCTAAGCTTGATGGCAGCAGCCCACCATCAGGGAAATGGATAATTAGGCAATTAACTGCAATTGTCCACAAGTTCACAGAGTTTTTCTGCAGCTCTGGCTCCTGGATTTTATATCTGGACAAAGTTCATCACATCTTCCTGAAATAATGGATTTCAAAACCCAGCAGTTTTTCTACTTTCACATGGTCCCTGAGATATGTCAGTACTTCAACAGCTCAGAGGATGTGACTGTGTAATGGGAGGTCACAGCAGCATAGGAGTTCCAGGATTTCTAACCTTTGGTATCAAAATATGGTCAGGCTTTCTATGGTTTCTGTTGACAGAGGATTGCTATTGCCTGTGGAGCTCCTGGAGACAAATGTCTCTGATTGTGCTGGGGGTAGGAGCAGGTGACGCAGTGGCGGCAGCTTACATCTGGATAATGGCACCTCCATTGTGTCTCTCCCTCTCCTACTGCCTCTCCCTCAGTAACCCTCTCACTGCAAGTGGGATGAAGACAACTGGTCATAGAATCATAGAATCCCTACAGTGCAGAAGGAGGCCATTTGGCTTATCAAGTCTGCATCAACTCTCTCTCTGACAGAATAGTTTACCGAAGTTCTGTCTCCCACTCTATCCCCATAATCCCATACATTAAACATGGCTAATCCATCTAATTTACACATCTTGGGACACTAAGGGGCTGTTTGGCATGGCCAATTCGCCTATCCTACGAAGCCCATCAACACCTCCAATTTCTCAGGAGTCTAAGGAAATTTGGCATGTCCACTACAAATCTCACCAATTTTTATAGATGCACCATAGAAAGCATTTTTTCTAGCTATCACAGCTTGGTATGCTCCTGCTCTGCATAAGACCGCAAGAAACTATAAAGGGTCATTAACAAAGCCCAGTCCATCACGCAAAGCAGCCTCCCATCCATTGACTCTGTCTATACTTTCTGCTGCCTCAGAAAAGCAGCCAGCATAATCAAGGACCCCACGCACCCCGGACATTCTCTCTTCCACCTTCTTCTGTCAGGAAAAAGATACAAAATTCTGAGGTCACATACCAACTGACTCAAGAACAGCTTCCTCCCTGTTGCCGTCAGACATTTGAATGGACCTACCTCATATTAAGTTGACCTTTTTCTACACCTGAGCTATGACTGTAACACTACATTCTGCATTCTCACCTTTCCTTCTCTATGAACGGTATGCTTTGGCTATATAGTGCACAAGAAACAATATTTTTCACTGCACACTAATACATGTAACAATAGTAAATCAAAACAAATGTCTTTGGAGAGTGAGAGGAAAATGGAGCACCCAGAGGAAACATGTAAACTCCACACTAACAGTCACCTAAGGCTGGAATTGAACCCAGGTCCCTGACTCTGTGAGGCAGCAGTACTAACCACCGTGCCCATGCTACCCTTGCAATGAAGCATTCTGAATCCTCTTCCCGCCTCCTCAGGCCACCTGCCGCATGTAATAGAATGGCAATCCCAGAGGAATGATCCTAATGTCCACCTTCTAGAAGATTGAACCATAGCTCTTGCAATGAAAGGTTTTGGTCTGGAAAATTGTCTGAGTCTTGAAACTTCTGCCCTATGGGTGGATGATCCCCACATTGCTCTATCAATGGATCTGAAGCTTTGCCAGCCACATGATACAGCAGGATTATATTGTCTGCAGTTAATACTGGGGCCAGGTGTAGCAGAAATGCATCTGCAAATACCTCATCTCCTGATCTGATTTGTGCAGGAGGGCTGATCCCCCAGTCATTACTTAGTGCAATCTCTGTTCCATTACCTGTGACTTATCAGAGAATATGATATACTAAGATCCATCTGACCCCAATCCATTTAATCAGCTCCTGTCTGAATCTGGATCTCCCTTTGGAAAAATGAAAACAAATAATTTAATTTCACTTCATCGAAGGCCAGTGAGGTGGCCCTATTAAGACAGATGGCATTCACTTAGCTTGGACATGAAAGGCTTCACTCCCATCCCTCAGCCAGAGGGTTGTGAGTTCAGGTCATGTCCCAGAGTACACAATGCAGGCTGACATTCCAGTGCATTACTCAGAGAGTGCTGCTCTATCAAGTTTAAGTTAATTTATTAGTGTCTCAAGTAGGCTTACATTAATACTGCAATAAAATTACTGTGAAAATCCCCTAGTCGCCACACTCAGGCACCTGTTCGGGTACACTGAAGGAGAATTTAGCATGGTCAATGCACCCTAACCAGCATGTCTTTGAGCTGTGGGAGGAAATCGGAGCACCCAGACGAAATCCACGCAGACATGGAGAGAACGTGCAGACTCCACACAGACAGTGACCCAAGCCAAGAATCAAACCTGGGTCCCTGACACTGTGATACAGCAGGACTAACCACTGTGCTACCATGCTGCCCCCAAATTTAACCTAGGTAATTAGTGTCCTATCAACCTCCTGTTATTGATTGGGTGTTTGATTGTACTCAGGTAATGGGCATTAACTGTTTTCATGTATGCCAGTGCAGACTGGAAATGTGTTTGTTCAGTTTGGACGTGTATGAATGTAATACCTGTGTCTATAAATAAATGTCTTTAACAATGTAAACATAGGAAGTTCTGTTGGGCAGAAGGAGGTCATTCCGTCAATTGTGTCAGTGCTGATTGAGAAAGAGTTACCCAATCTAACCCCATCATCCAGCTCTCGGCGACACAGTGACTAGCACTGCTGGCACCATGAGGCACCATTAACCACTGTGCCACCATGCCGCCAAAGGTGTAATCTCAACTCTGAGCCAAATTTTTGCTCCTGTGTTAGGAATTTTTCCCGACTCAGAAAACCTGATTGGGAGAAAGTGCCCTGAACCTTTGGATTTTCATTCTAGGCAGTGGGGGAGGGGAGAGGGTGTAGAGAGAGAGGTGGTTGTAGTCATTATAACAGTGACTACACTTCAAAAAGAGTCCATTGGCCAGAAAGGCTTTTGGGACTTCCTGAGCTAGTGAAATGTGCAGATTTCTTCCTTCATGAATCTAAATGTTGATTCTGTGAAATGTGCAATCCGGGCTGTGTCTGCACCTTTGTATGAAGCTGTGTGGACTGTAAATAACTGAGAAATCAGTATCGTTGTAAATTAACTCCTCTTGTTTCGAACATGCAACATTAATCACTTAAGATGCCAGAGGTGTAGCGATTCAGAGAATTAAGATAATGGCTGAAAAAAAGCCCACACGTTCACAAGTCCCACAGAATCAGTAACTGTGTGCGTTACAGTTTTCCAAAACACTGATTAGGCCTCAACTGGATTATGGCCTTCAGTTCTGGGCGCTGTACTTTAGAAAAGCTGTCAAGTGTTTGGAGAGAGTGTGGGAGAAAATTACTAGAGTGGTTCCAGATGTAAGAAACCTGAACTATCAAGGAGGCTGGAGAAGTTGGGTTTTGTCTCCTTACAGCAGAAAATTTTAAGACAAGACTTGATACAGGCAATTATTTGTTTATTAGTGTCACAAGTAGCTGAGAATCGAACCTGGGTCCTTGATGCTGTGAGGCAGCAGTGCTAATCGCTGTGCCATTAATGAATGGTTTTGATAAAGTAAATACAAAGAAACTGTCTCTAGTGGCAGAAAGATCTGGGGACGCAGATGTTAGGTAATTGGCAAAAGACCCAAAAGTGATGATCACAATCCTCCCATCCCACTGAGGTAATTTTTTAGTGCCATGGGCAGGGAGATTCTCGTATCGGCTGATTTATGGGGTTCCCACGTGCGTTCCCACCATGATAGCGTCTCCCAGCATTAGATTTCCAGAGGCATCAGCTGCGCACTGGAAACCAGTGGGGAGACATGGAAAGCATTAACATTTCCATTTGAATGTCATTTAAATGAGATTCGTGGGCCTAGGACTGAAATCTCCGGGCCTGCTGGCATCTTCCCCTCACCGCCAGGGCTGTTCACCCCAGCAGGAATGACAGTGGCTCCCCACTTTCAGAGAGCTGGCAGACTGACCCTGCTGGGTGAAGGGAGAGCAATCAGGCCGCCCCCCCCCCCCCCCCCCCCCACCCCACTGCATCAGGTAGCAGCGGGGTGGTACCTCCAGGGCATTGGCACCCTGGCAGTGCCAGCCTGGGCCCCCAGCACTGCCCGAGGGGCAAAGTGCGAATGCCCAGGAGGCACCTTGGCACTGCCCACTGGAGCAGTGCTAAAGGACTGGAGTCTGTGGGAGTGGGGCCTGCAGGATGGGGCCTGATGGGCTGGGGCCCGTGGGGGCAGTGCCTAATGGGGGCGGGGCCTGGTGGAGTAATCGGCGGGTGGGAGGGGGTGTCCCACTGCCACTCTGCAGAAGGATTGGTGGAGGAAAGAAGAAGTCCAGTGATTGGGGCTGTCTGGGAAGGATGGGGGGCGCGGGGGGGTGCGCGGGTAGCCTGCTGTGAGGGGAAGGTCTGCACTGCAGTGTTCGTGGTTCAGTGCTGCAGGATAGTAACTGTCAGGAGGGGGCGAGGGTTGGAGATTGGGGCCGTCTGGGAGGCGGTGTTCGGGGCTGGCCCAGGAATGGTCAGGGGCCACCGTTTGGACCATGCTGGGGGCTCGGAGAGCCGATAATGTGGGCTTCGTGAAGCTGGCCAGCGATTGAGTTGGCCAGCAATTGGGAGGCCGGCAGTGCAGAGGCACTGCACATGGGCAGATTTCAGCCCTGACAGATCGGCACATGAGCAGTGGTCTGCTCAGCACTATGCTGCCGGCCTCTCCAACGGGAATAGGCCCTGCCTGCAGCTTTAGAACGATAGAGACACGCTAATGCACTCTGCAGTGCACAGACTGTGAGAGATTCTTTTCTGAAGTCCTACTGAAAAAACCCAATGTGAATTACTCCCGTTTTCATGTGAATTTGACGCTTAGAATTTTTTGGGAGAATTCCAGCCAAAATATGGATTTTGTTTTGATTGTTATGATCTGGAATACATCAGCGTTAAATCATTCTTTGATTCAATTAGTCTGAATTTGAGTGCCTTTCCTTATGGATAAGGGAATTCCAGTGGGATTATTGAACATGCTTCTAAAGGATATGACTTTTTACTCATCTTTCTTCTGTTTCTGGCTACCTTGGCCATCTTTCACAGAGCATGTTGCTTCATTATTGGCCTTTGTCATTAACTTGTAGTCCATTTTCTGCTCTTAGCCTTAGGGAAAAGGTGTTCATTAAAGAACTAATTTAACATGTGAAGTACCATCCCTGCATCTATTCAATATCTTCAACTCTAAAAGGCCTAATTAGTAAGACTGCATCAACTAATCCAGCAAACTCTGGAATACTCAGTGCTAATTCGACAGTCAAGTGAGAGCCAAATGTATTTTTCATTCCGTTTTAGCTTCTGAATATTTTCTCCAATTGCTGCAGCCATTAACAGATGGTTCAAATAAAGCTTTTCATTTCAGGGCACGATCCTACTTTGACATGACTCAGCCAATCCACCCTTCCCATTCACCAATCCCTTCTCCTGTTGATAACCACTTTCCAGCTAGACTTTCAAAAAGGAAAGATTTGAATTTATCTCCACATTTCACAATATCGAGACCTTCCGAAGCCAATGGAGTACTTTTTGAAATATTGTCACTATCTGAAATGGGCAGCACGGTGACACAGTGGTTAGCTCCAGGGAGCCGGGTTTGATTCTGGTGTCAGGCTGCTGTCCGAATGGTCTCCTTCTACACTGTGGGATTCTATGGTTCTAAATGTAGGAAAGGCAGCAGCCAATTTGCACACTGTAAACTCTCACAAACAGCAATATGATAATGACCAGAGAATTTGATTCAAATATGTTCTTTGAAGAATAGGTATGGTCTTCGAGATCTTTTATGGCCATCTTAGAGAGCAGAGCGGACCTTGGTTTATCATACAAACTAGAAGCAGGAGTGGGCCATTTGGCCCTTTGAACCTGCTCCGCCATTCATTTTGATCATGACTGATCATCAGTTTCAAAACCCTGATTGCACCTCCCCCCATATCCCTTGATCCCTTTAGCCCCCAAGAGCAATATCTAATTTCTTCTTGAAATCACACAATGTTTTGGCCTCAACTACTTTCTGTGGTGGTGAATTCCACAGATTCACCACTCTCTGGGTGAAGAAATTTCTCTTCACTTCTTCTAAAAGGTTTACCACTTATCCTCAAACTATGACCCCCCTAGTTCTGGACTTCCCCACCATCAGGAACATTCTTTCTGACTAAGCCTGTTAGAATTTTATAAGTTTCTATGAGATCCCCTCTTACTCTTCTAAACTCCAGTGAATACAATCCTAAATGACAGAGTTATAGCATCCAAAGACAGCACTTTGATTAGTTCAGCATCCCTCCAGTTCTTCACTGGAGTGACAAATCTCAATTTTTGTGCTCATGTTTCTAGAATGGGACTTGAAACCTGGAACCTGTGACACAGTAGCAAGTGAGCTACCGCTGATGGACTTGATTGCCCCTAATTCTTGTATTACAGCTGAATATTTGTTCCTCTACCTGTTTTGTTTGCCTTTTTCTCCTTTCTCTATTTACAATGCCTTGGCACAACCTCAATGACAAAGGCACGCATGTGATCCAAGTTGCTGTTGCTTCTGTTTGCTAATAGTCATGAATTTGCTTTGCCTGGAGCTTCTCCCTTTTTTATTGTTCTACCATTGGCAGCTGAACACTTAGCTGACAAGATTCTAAAATCTGGAACCTCTCTGGGCCTCTTGCCCTCTCTTGAAGATATTCCTTCAAACCCGCCTCTAAACTTTTATCTATCTGTCTTAAAACTAGAGGACATAGGTTTAAGATGAGAGGGGAGAGATATATAAGGGTCCAGAGGGACAATGTTTTCACTTAAAGGGTGCTGAGTGTTTGGAATGAGCTGCCAGAGGCAGTAGTAGAGGCGGGTACAATTTTGTCTTTTAAAACCATTCAGATAGCTACATGGATATTATGGGTATAGATGTTCAATGTCAAATTTTGTCCAAAAATGCTCTTGTAAAGTGACGTTAAAGACATTCTGTCAATGCAAGGTATTGTTGCTGGCAAATGTCTTTAGAATGTTAACTTATTTTTTTCTGTTTGAAAGTTTGGTTCCTAAGTGGAGAAATGGGTAAATAAAGGTGAGGATGGGGGCGGTCAAAGAAATATCATTATGTCATGTTTCAAAGTTTTAAATCTTCTGTCTTCCGGGTGAGACTTACTAGGAATTAATGAGTAGCCAATCCCAATATTTGTTTTTGCACACCGTTTGCTTACTGACTAATTAGGCCTCCTCTTGCTGGTTTCCTCAGCAATGGTGCTCACTGGGGATACCAGCTGGTGTGAGTTGCTAAGATACCACTGAGCACTCTGTCCCATTGGTAACTGTGCCAACCAGCCTGTAAATAACTTGTGTCACCCGTCATCCTCATGTTCCAACACATTGGTAAGAATCTGTTTTTTAAACTGGGGTTAACAACAATGGGATCAGTATAGATTGGGTATTTTCGACATAGACATGGTGGGCCAAAGGCCGGTTTTTGTGCTATGTGACTCCATGGATGGAATTTTCCCATCCCACCCGCCATTGGAATCATAGCAGGCAGGACACAGACCATGCAAAGATCTGTTGACCTCGAGTGGAATTTTCCGGTTTCGGGGTGAGCTGGGCTGGAAAATCCAGGTGTATAGCACTATAAGTTGGGCAGACTATGTAAGCAGTGCACCATTGTCTGAAAGGTTGCTGTTCAAGATTTAACCTTATTCAAGCCCATCAATCTGAAAGGGAAACGGATAAATGCTTGAAAGGGAAAATTTGCAGAACTTTATAAGACCCTTGTCAGGCCTTATTTGGAGTACTGTGTGCAGTTCTGGTCGCCTCACTATAGGAAGGATGTGGAAGCTATTGAAAGGGTGCAGAGGAGATTTACAAGGATGTTGCCTGGATTGGGAGGCATGCCTTATGAAGTTAGGTTGAGGGAGCTGGGACTCTTTTCCCTGGAGAGACGAAGGTTGAGAGGCGACCTGATAGAAGTTTATAAAATGTTGAGTGGAATAGATAGGGTGGATTCTCAGAGGCTATTTCCCCGGGTTGAAATGGTCGCTACGAGAGGACACAGATTGAAGGTGCAGGGAGGCAAGTACAGAAGTGATGTTAGGGGTAAGTTTTTCACTCAGAGGGTGGTGAGTGAATGGAATTGGCTGCCATCAGTGGTGGTGGAGGCAAACTCGCTGGGGTCTTTTAAAAGACTTCTGGATGAGTATATGGAATTTAATGGGATTGGGGGTTATAGATAGGTCTATAGATTGGTAGGTGTTGATGTGATCGGCGCAACTCGTGGGCCGAAGGGCCTGTTTGTGCTGTAGTGTTCTATGTTCTATGTTCCAACTATGGAGGGTGAGCAGGGTAGTGGAACTCATTGGATAGCTCTTTCAAAGAGCCAGCACAGGCATGATGGGCCAAATGGCTGCATTGTTCTATAATTCTGGGATGTGGTGGCAGGTGAACACATGAAGAGGTCATTCCACTTATCATGTCTGTGCCTGCTCTTTGAAAAAGCTATCCAGTTAGTTCCATGCTCCTGCCCTTTTCCCACAGCCCTGCAATCATTTTCTTTTCAAGTATATATTCAGTTCCCTTCTCTGTATTGGAGACGCTGCTTTAGAATCCATAAGAGGAAAACAAGGCTGTGTATGAAAGGTGCAAGCTTGATTAGACAAATGGCCATTGCTTATTCCAACCTTAATGTTCTCATGATACGCCAAATGGTCTCCTTCTGCACTGTAGGGTCTGTATGGTTTTATGGTTCTTCTGCATATCAAAGACACCTTAAAAAGATTTGTAACACCTTAAAATACAATGAAAATAAAGTACAGCTGAGCAGAATGTAAAATAAGCTGTCAATTTGCTATTGGCCATTTAACAATGCAGCATAGAACCAATTTCCCACAATTTACTGTTGAACCTGAGTTTGAAAGAACTTTGGAGATCATTAATCCATTCTAGGGCTGATGCTTTGCTTCACTCTGATTTCGACTCATTCTGTTTAACAATTTGGTTTAATCAGAAAACAGAATTCTTCATTTAACTCAAAACCTCCTTGGAAAAAACCTGGAGAATACATATTAGCCAAGCTAATAAATGTAATGGTTACCTTTTGAAGAATTCACTATATTGAAGAGTTGTAATAAGGCAACTGTTGCCAGGTAATCAAGTCTCAAATCAAGTCTTTGATCTCCTTATCTACAAAAATGATATATTTTCCTTAGAGGAGATGCAACAAAGTTCCACTAGGTTGATTCCTGGGATGAGGCAGTTGTCCTGTGAGGAGATATTAAATAAAGTGTTTCTATATACCCTGGGTCTCCTACTCCTGCTTTCGATTTCGTATGTTCCTTCCATAGAGATCGGAACACCGCAAACACGTCCTTCATGCTTTCCAGGATTAGTTATATTGGGAGCGGAACTCTGCTTGATTGTTATTAACTCTCCCTAGCCTAGCCTGAAGGCACTGCAATCACTTGCAGTAAAACCATTGCTGAAGGTGAGATTAGTTCACTGAGGAGAAGTGTAGAAGGGCAGGTGCAATGTGCAAAGCTGAGCGCAAATTTATTTTAGTGGTGGGGAGGGATTTGGAGCACAGCTTGGCCTCTGCTATCTCGACCGCAGGGTATCAATTAGCCTGGGTTGTAAGGTTGGAGTGTGCCCTTAAGTGGGAGGGGCACATCATAAAAATAGAAAGGATTCATATTTATGTAACACCTTTCACAATCACAGGATATCCCAGAGCACTTTGCAATCAACTAGGCATCCTTGAAGTATAGTCCCTAGTGCAACGTAGGAAATGCAGTAGCCAATTTGCACACAGCAAGCTCTCAGAAGTAGTAATAATGGCCTGCCCATCTGCTTCACTGGTGTTGGTTGAGGGACAGATGTTGGCCAGGACTGTGACGAACTGTCTGTCTCTTCTTGGGCATAGTACCACGGCAAATTGCACATCCACCTGAGAAGGTGGGCAGAGCCTCGTGACAAAGATGGCATCTCCAACTGTGCAGCATTCTGTCAGGACCACAGTGGGAACGTCAATCTGGATTTGTGTGCGCAAGCCTCAGATTGACTGTGGGAGGAAGAGGAAGGGTGAGGATGCTATACTCTTTGAATTGCTAGGCAGTAGGCATTTCTCAGCATGCACTGGGATCAAACTGCATGGTTCAGTATCATATCACTCATTGCGTCTGCATAAACAGAAATTTAAAGAAGATTTTGTGCCATGCTTGGATAAAAACGTACAGAATCAGAAAGGTTAGAGACTCCAATTCACAGATTGCTTGTTTGATTTATTGCTTTGACACAATGTAACACAACCCACAATAAAATTGGAATTCCACATTTAGAAAGCCATTCAGGCTTCACAAACCCTGTCAGATTAAATATCTGTTAAGCAGTTTCGTGTCTGCTATTTTCCCAAACTATATTAATAAATGATGGTGCACACCCACGCAACACACACACACACACACACACACACACACACAATTTTAATTATTGCAACGCTTATTGCAACGCTCATGCCTGGGAGGATACAAGAATAGATCATCTGTGAGTCCCTTTGATCAAACAGATCGAAGAATGAGTGAATACTGCCCCTCTAGCCAATAAGATCTGAGGAACAAAAAAACAGTGTCCCTTCAACCAATCATAGAAACATTACAAATGGACGGCACAGTAGGAGGCCATTCCACTCATCAGGCGGAGTTTTATGGCTCACTCGTCCCGTAACTGTAAAATCCTGCCTGAGGTCAATGGACCTTTCCATGGTTCACCCCTTGTCCACTCCAATTCCCGTGGCGGACAAGACTGTAAAATTCTAAGTATTATGTCTGTGCTGGCTGCAAAGAGCTATCCTGCCTAATCTCACCCTCCAGCTCTTGGTCCACAGCCCTACAGTTTGCAGCACTTCAAGGGCAGAATTCTCCCATTTGGAGATTAAGTGCAATGGTGGACAGCTCCAGCAGTACCTGTCCTGCTGACTGACCAGTCAGATTCAGTGCTTGGAAGCTCATTAATTAGGCACAAGTGAGTTTCCCTCTGACAATCGGCAATGGTTTCACGGTCATCATTGGACTTTTAATTCGGTATATTTTATTGAATTCAAATTTCACCACCTTCCATGGCGGGATTCAAACCCAGGTCCCTACAGCATTATCCTGGGTCTCGGGATTACCAGTCCAGTGACAATACCATGGTGACCCCGCCTCCCCTTAAATTGCAAATTGGCTGCTGCATTTCCTACGTTACAACATTTCAATACAGTCCTTCATTGGCTTTGGGTGGTTCTGAGCTCACGGAAAGTACTCTGCGAATGTTAGTTCTTTCTTTCTCAAGAGCTGCTGCTTAATCTGTATTTGTTACTGTGAAGGCTTTCATTGCAGCATTCTGTTCATATTGGACTCCTGCTGATAGTGAAATGGCCCCACTGAAAGTTTTGCACTCTCCTGACCTAGATTACAAGAAGAATATTTCTCTGCCATCTGGTTTTCTAACTCGGTTGCTGCAGCGCTATAAAGACAGAGTAATAATTCATTGTTTGCCTCTGGTTGGAGGTCTATCATCCACCTTCTGAACGTATCTGACAATAGAGCATAATAATGCAATATTAGCCCAATTAAAATTTCTAGCCAAAACCACTGCTGTGTCCGTTAGTGGTGATCATTTCTACCTATCCCTGTGTATCTGCTCTGTGTTGGCAAGGGTGACCACTACAGATTTGACTACAGTATTCAATAAACTGGAGGAAATACTAACTTGACTATTTTAATTTTCATTCAGAGGATAATATTCTTGCCAGGAATCTGCACTTGTAAAGCCTGTAAACAGTGAGTGAGCGATAAGCTGATTTGTTGCACTTGCTCTTATGCCTTCCTCATCTCATTTTAAGGATGCTGTATTATTCATAGTAACCTTAAGCATTCGGAGCGCTCTTTTAATTTAATGCTCAAATTCACTGATCAAAATGAAAATGGCAGGGTGCAGATATAGGTTTATATTTCCTTAACCTTGAGCTGGAAGTCAATTGATTTGGCAGATGCTGCTTTTTTTTTCTTTATGGAGCTGTGGGAACTGTGTCAAGAAGCAAAAAAAAGAGTAAATTATAAACTTAAAAAAGCACCACACGCAGAAATCAGTTTGTAGCACAGTTCTCTAGAGAAAGACAACCTTCCAGCTTGGGCTGAAAACCCTTCTTAAGGATTCTGTGTGTGGGTATCTTGGCAGTGGAACATAAGTCATAGAATCCTAGAGGGAGCAGAGGGAGGCCATTCGGCCCAACAATTTGCACCGACCACAATCGTACCCAGGCCCTATTCCCATAACCTCTTGCATTTACCCTAGCTAGTCCCCCTAACACTAAGGGGCAATTTAGCATGGCCAATCCACCTAACCCTCACATCTTTGGACAGTGGGAGGAAACCAGGTCACCCTACACAGACATGGGAAGAAATGTCAGCTCCACAGTGATCCAAACTGGGAATAGAACTTGGGTCCCTGGCACTGTGAGGCAGCAGTGCTAACCACTGTGCCACAGTGCTGCCCAACATAGCAGCTACATAGTTTAGTGACTAATCACACATTTTTTAATATATTAATAGAAGGAGAAAACAGCAAAAAGATGACTGCTGTGTTGTGTGTGGCCCATTCCAATTAGAAAGAATGGATGGACACAGCACAGAAAATCTAATCACATATCTAACTCCTGCACCACCACATCACCCCCGCCACCCCCCCCAGCCCCGTCCCTTAGTGCTTAATTTTGTTTTACCTTAACTGTAATATACAGTTAAAACCTTGTTCTCTCTTTACCCTAATTCGATACAGTGTACTTTCTTAACTCCGGCCAACAAATTAGCTCTAACCCCATTTAACATCCTACCCAGGAGTTACCGGCAGTGTTACAAGCATTTTTAAGTATCACATCCAATCCAACCTTCTTACAGTGGTGTAATGCTAAGAGTACCCCAACGTTAAATGTATTTATTTAGGAGGTCATATCTCCTTAACATTTTCAAGTTAAATTATCTATCACCTTCTAATATCTAAGAGCCACTGATTGAAGTAACTGTAACTCTGTCATGTCATTCTTGGTGATTTCTAATGAGTTGGCTGCCTTGGAATGGATATAAATGTCTTAATTGATATTTATTCTTCACATCCTAGTCCAAGGAAAAAGTAAATGCTTGTACCTTTGTCCAAAGATGTGTGGGTTAGGTTGATTGGCCATGCTAAATTGAAAACCATACAGGGAGGGAGAATAAAAATGTTATGGGGAACTTACCCGGCTCCAGCAAGCGTTTCCTGTACGGGCTGCTGCTGCACACCTTCCATTACCGCATCCTCGCCTGTTGCCCGGATACACCTTGGTGGGCCTTGTTGCCGCCGGGCGGCGGAAGTCCCCGGTGGAGGTCCCTGTTACCTCGGGGACCTGGGGTGGAGGCTGCTGCACGCAGCGGTGCTGTACAACTGTAGGTTTTTCAGGTACACGGGCTCCCGAGACTGCCCTTTCTGTGGCCTCGAGGAGTCCATGGACCATGTCTATGTTCTATGTTATAGATTGCACACCTTTTTTGGTTTTCTAAAACACCTTTTACTGATGTTTTGTTTGCACTTCAGTCCCAGGCTCCTGATCTACGGGCACCTGGTGCAGAGAGGGGCATATCAGGATGCCGACCTCCTCATGAACTTGCTCCTGGGCCTGGAGAGACACGCCATCAATATGTCCAGGCAGCAGGCGATCGATGGGGCCGTCCATCCCGACTGCCTGCTCCTCTACTGCGACTACATTCAGGGCCAGGTGTCCCTGGAGAGGGAGCATGCGGTGTCCACGGGTGCAGTTGACGCCTTCCGTGCCTGCTGGACACCGCAGGGGCTGGTGTGTGTTACAGACCCTTACAATCACATTTTGATTTAATGTTTTAAGTTTCCTCTGGACTTTGGCTTCTGTTTGGGCCGTCCCCACTTCCTTTTTGGCGGGCTGCCCCTCTTAATTTGTCCCTAAGTTAATTTGAGTTCGTTTTACTTGTTGGGTACGTGAAAAGAACTACCCAGCTCCAGCAAGAAAATCATTGGGAATGGGCTGAATTTCCAAGACAATCGCATCATACATCAGCGCTAATAGTTGTTAGGTTGTTAGACCAGTAATCCAGTGTAATTTAGGGAAAGGAATCTGCCATCATTACCTGGTCTGTCCTACATGTGACTCCAGTCCCACATTAACCTGTTTGACTCATAATTGCCTTCTGAAGTGGCCTCGTAGGTTAGTCAATTGTAAAGTACTTTATTGGATGTAAATCACTTTGGGATCTCCTGATGTTGCGAAAGGCACCACTTAAATGCCAGTCTTTCTTTTTCCTATCAAATTGGTTCAATTTTTGGAGAGTTGTCCTGGCGTTCACTGCTGAGTTAGCAGAGCTGAATTGCTCGTCTGTCAGGCAAGTACAAACCAAACAAAGAAACTGTGGAGTCAGAAATAAATTTATTGGAATCTTCAGCAATCCCAAGTAAGGAGCCTGAAATAAAGATTCCCTGCAACGGGACAAAGCATTGCACGCACATTTCTATCAATGCTCCTGTGTAGACATTTTGACAGAGAGAGGGTTCAAGTGGTCCTCATTGTACACATTTTTCAGACAGGATATCAGTTAAAAAGATCAGTTAAAAGGCCTGTGAGCCTGTGCCGCTCATTGGTCCAACTAGACCATTTGTTTGTATCCCTCCATTCCCAGTCTGTTCATGTGGCTATCCAGATAAGTCTTAAACGATCCCAGCGTGTCCGCCTCCACCAGTGTCCCAGGCAGTTGAACTCTTCAGTATGTTAATCATAGGGTTCTTGGACCCAAAGCAGAAATAAAGTTGGATCTACTGCGTACAGGAATAGCCATGATACCAGCGTTGGGCTGGAGTAAACACAGTAAGAAGTCTCACAACACCAGGTTAAAGTCCAACAGGTTTATTTGGTTGCAAAAGCCACTAGCTTTTGAAGCACTGTTCCTTCAGGAATAGCAGCAGACTAATCTGTAGTTTTAAATGGACCACTAGAGGCCGCCACCGAAGAAAAAGATAAGAAACATCGAAACGGGAAGCAGGAGGAGGCCATTCAGCCCTTCGAGCCTGTGCTGCCATGGCTGATCATTAAATGTGAGGCGAGGAGGAGCAGGAGAGCTCCAGGCTTTCAGTAAAAAACACTAACCCTGATACCAATCACCTCCCCCTAGCCCCAGACCCAACTGAGGGCCTCAGTCACTTTGCTCTATCGAATCACCTATGAATTACCTCTGAGGCAGCTGCTGACCTCTATATTTGCTTGATAACAATACTTTGGCAGTGGCATTGCCAGGGTCACATCCCAATTCAGAATAAGACCATATGAACATAAGATTTAAGAGCAGAAGTAGACCATTCAGCCCCTCAAGCCTACTCTGCCATTCATTAAGATCATGGTTGATCTGCTTGTGGTTTCAACCTCACATTGGCCTACTCCCTGTAGCCTTGTATCTACCAATCTCACTATTAGAAATATTCATTGACCCTGCTGCCATCACTCTGTGAGGAAGAGAGTTCTAAAGATTCATAACCCTCAGAGAGAAAAAAATTCTTCTCATCTCCATCTTAAATGGGAGACCCCCTTATTTTGAAAATGTGCCCTCTGGTTCCGGTCTCTCCCACAAGGGAAAACATCCTTTCAGCATCTACTCTGTCATGTCTCCTGAGCATCTTATATGTTTCAATAGGTCACCTCTCACTCTTCTAAATTCCAGTGGATATCAGTTCAGCTTAACCAACCTTTCCTCGTAGGATAGCCCGTCTATATCCCTTAAAAGACTCATGCCCTCTTCACAACTTGCTTTGAGCTCCTAATTTCCAGGCCAAGCATTCTCCAGAATGGGAACATATGGACAGGCCCAACATACTCAATCTTTTTTCACAGATCTCAACACCACCCGCCTGCTTTTCCTCCCCCTTATCTCTCAATCTGTCCACCTTCTCACCTCAAAATCTCTGCACCTATTGCCCATTTCAAATCCACAGAAATGTCAGAAATGAGTTTGTACGTTCTCCTCATGTCTGCATGGGTTTTCTCCGGCTACCCTGGTTTCCTTCCAAAATATGCAGGTTAAGCAAATTGGCCATGGTTAAAAAAAATGCTCGTTAGTGTCCCAAGATGTGTGGGGGTACAGGGATAGGATTAGGGAGGGGGCGTGGATAAGATTCTGTGTCAGAGTCAGTGCAGACTCAATGGGCCAAATGGCTTCTTCTTCACTGTGGGGATTCTATTCTATTTGAAACTTGTCTATGAGTCAGCTCCATAATTCAGAATCGGCAAATTTCCCCAGGATGAACCAGTTGATGGCTGATTTGATGGAAACAATCCCAAGCTCCCAGTCAGGCCCAGGCCTTCAGGCTGAATCCAGGGATGGTGGGACCGATGTATGAGGGCAGATTGACTAGGTTAGGATTTTTTTTGCTGGAGTTCAGACAAATGAAGCAGGACCTCATAATAACTTATAAAATTCTAACAGGATGAAACAGGATGGATGCAGGGAGGATGTTCCCAATGGTGGGGAAGTCCAGAACCAGGGATCACAGTCTTAGGATTCAGGGTAGACCATTTAGGATAGAGATGAGGAGACATTTCTTCACCAAAGAGTGGTGAGCCTGTGGAAATCTCTACCACAGGAAGTAATTGATGCCAAAACATAAATTGTATTCAAGAGGTGGCTAGATATAGTACTTGGGGCAAATGGGGTCAAAGGTTATGGGGAGAAAGCAAGATTAAGCTGTTGACAGTAAGTAGTCTCACCACACCAGTTAAAGTCCAACAGGTTTATTTGGTAGAACGAGCTTTCGGAGCACTGCCCCTTCATCAGGTGAATGCAGGATTTGTTTTACAAACAGGGCATATGTAGACACAAACTCAATTACAAGATAATGGTTGGAATGCGAGTCTTTACAAGTAATCAAGTGCAGACAATGTGAATGGAGAAAGGGTTAAGCACAGATTAAAGAGATGTGAATTGTCTCAAGCTAGGACAGTTAGTGAGATTTTGCAAACCCAGGCAAGTCATGAGGGTTACAGATAGTGTGACATGAACCCAAGATCCCGGTTGAGGCCTTCCTCATGTGTGCGGAACTTGACCATCAGTTTCTGCTCAGCGATTCTGCGCTGTCGTATGTCTTGAAGGCCATCTTGGAGAACGCTTACCCGAAGATCAGAGGCTGAATACCCGTAACTGTTGAAGTGTTCCCCGACAGGAAGGAAACACTCCTGCCTGGTGATTGTCAAGCAATGTCCATTCATTTGTTGTCGTAGCGTCTGCATGGTCTAGCCAGTGTACCATGCCTCGGGACATTCTTTCCTGAAGTATATCAGGCAGACAGCACTGGCTATTGAGTTGGACAATTAGCCATGATCATGATGAATGGCAGAGTAGGCTCAAAGGGGAGAATGGCTTCTTCCTGCTTCTATCTTCTATGTTTTCCAGATCTGACAGGTTTCCAACACAAATCACGTTCCCCACTGCCCTGTCTCCTTGCTCTTCCTAAGTCAGTTCCTCATGCTGCAAATTGCAGGTTTTTAGACTTCAAGTTTGGCCTTATTTCATCTTTTGGATGAGGTGTTAAAGCGAGGTTCATCAGCTCCCTCACGTGGATGTGAAAGGTCACATGGGCAGTCTTTCAAAGGAGTGCAGTGGAGCTATCCCTGGAGTCCTGATCAATATTTGTCCCTCAACCATCATCACAATCGCAATCACTTCTTGGCCTTTTGGCTAAGATTAAGTGTAGTTTTAGCATCCTGCACTTGGTTGAAGCCATGAGGTTACACTGAGGATTCATTTGAAGCAATTTTTTAAAGCAGCATTTAGGCCTTTTGGCTAAGATGCAAATGAGATCAAGCCTTGGAGAAGGTGCAATGTCTGCTCCAATCAGCTTGGATCATGTAGATCAAGCTCAAGACAGGAAGTGGTGAGCCTGTCCTGTCAGATTGGATCTGAAATGTCTCACTTGCTGTGACTTTGAATTGGACTTTGATTGGATTGAATTGGACATAAACAAAAAAAAATTACAAGGGCATTTTCACATTAGTGTTTGTGGTAAGTTGCTGTATGTAAATTGGCTGCTGCATTTCCTACATTACAGGAAGAAGTCTCACAACACTAGGTTAAAGTCCAACAGGTTTACTTGGTAGCAAAAGCCACTATCTCTTGGAGCGTTGCCCCTTCATCAGGTAAATGGGAGTTCTATTCACAAACAGAAAGACACAAACTCAATTTACAAAATAATGGTTGGAATGCGAGTCTTTACAAGTAATCAAGTGTTAAAGGTACAGACAATGTGAGTGGAGAGAGTGTTAAGCACAGGTTAAAGAGATGTGTATTGTCTCCAGACAGGACAGTTAGTGAGATCTTGCAAGCCCAGGCAAGTCGTGTGGGTTACAGATAGTGTGACATGAACCTAAGATCCCGATTGAGGCCATCTTCATGTGTGCGGAACTTGGCTATCAGTCTCTGCTCAGCCACTCTGCGTTGTCGTGTGTCGTGAAGGCCGCCTTGGAGAATGCTTACCCGAAGATCAGAGGCCGAATGCCTGTGCCCGCTGAAGTGTTCCCCAACAGGAAGAGAACAGTCTTGCCTGGTGATTGTTGAGCGGTGTTCATTCATCTGTTGTCATAGCATCTGCATGGTCTCCCCAATGTACCACGCCTCGGGACATCCTTTCCTGCAGTGTATCAGGTAGATAATGTTGACCAAGTCACAACAGTATGTATCGTGTACCTGGTGGATGGTGTTCTCACGTGAGATGATGGCATCCATGTTGATGATCCGGCACATCTTGCAGAGGTTGCTGTGGCAGGGTTGTGTGGTATTGTGGTCACTGTTCTCCTGAAGGCTGGGTAGTTTGCTGCAGACAATGCTCTGTTTGAGGTTGTGCAGTTGTGCGGTTGTTTCCTACATTACCACAGGGAATACGCTTCAAAAAAAATTTCATTGGATATAAAGCATATTGGATTTCCTGAAGTCATGAAAGGGTGCGACAGAAAAGTAAGTCTTTCTTTGGCTTTTGACTGTTGTTGGTGTCTTTTCCATTCCCTCTGAACCCAGCCCTCTCCTCCTCTCCATCATCAAAAATAACAGTTGTCCCCAACGTGTTTGCCAAAAGAACCAATGGCAGCATGTGGAAAAGCTTTTTGTGAGCTGTGAATGGTTGGGGTCTGGAATGCACAGCCTGAGAGGGAAGGGGAAGTAGGCTCAATCGTGATTTCCAAAAGGGAATTGGAAGAACACCTGAAGAGAAAAAGAAGTCTGCATAGCTATGGGGCAAAAATTAAGGAATAAGACTGGTTGAGTTGCTCGCACAGAGAGCCAGCACAGACACAACAGGCCAAATGGCCTCCTTCTGCGCTGTGACCATTCTACGATTCTCTTTCTCCCTCAAAACCTTTCTTAGACTCGCACATTCAATTTTGCAAACTGCATTATCTTCTACTTCACACTTCCCTGTGTGTTAAAATATAATTAGGATCAACACCTTCACTGATTGTGAGCATAATTGCTCATAACTAGATTTTTCTTGTGGTAATGGCTCGATTCAGGTATTAACTCAGAACAGAGTCTGTGCTCTGAGAAGAAATAGAAATGCTTTAAAAAGAGTATTAGGTCTTTTGACCAACTAGACGTGCAGTGATTAGAAAAAGAACTTGCATTTTGTAGCACCTCATAGAATGGCTGCAATGCAGAAGAAGCCATTCAGCCCATCTGGCCTGCACCAACTCTCTGACAGAGTGTACTATCGAGGTCCTCTCTCCCACTCTCCCACCCTATTCCCATAACCCCACACATGGCTAGTCCATCTAACCTACACATCTTGGGACACTAAGCGGCAATTTACCTGGCCAATCCATATAACCAAAATAACTTCTTTTGGACTGTGGGAGGAAACCAAACATCTGAAGGAAACCCACGCTGACACAGGGAGAGTGTGCAGACTCCACACAGATAGTGACCTGAGGCTGGAATTGAACACACACCTCTGACACTGTGAGGCAGCAGTGCTAACCACTGTGCCACCATGCCACCCCTTTCACAACCTCAACATATTACAGCCAATGTGATACAATGTGAGTTTTAATCATTATTATGGTGCATGAAAAACAGCAGCCAATTTGTGCACAACAAACTCCCACAACCAGCAATATGATTAATACAAAGACAAACTATTATTTAGCAATGCTGTTTGAGGGATAAATAACACCTTGGGACATCTCTCCTCCACTGCTTCCAGACATTATCATGGAACATCTTACATCGACATGCGAGGGGACTCCGTTTAATATCTCAACCAAACAGCAGAACAGTGCTCGAGCTGTCAGCCTGGATTGTGGGCTCAAGTGTCTAGAGTGGGACTTGAACTGACAACCCTCTGAGTCAGAGGTAAGAGTGCTGCCCACTAACCTGAGGCTGACACATTGCATAAATTAGCAAGAATGTGAAGCTTCTGAAGCATTTGAAAGCTCTCCGCCTGCCATCATATAATTAGTGGAGGATTTTCCTGATCTTCCGCCTGAAATAAACAGTATTGAGATCAATCGCAGAAAATGGAACAAGGCTTCAGGCTTTTCAAAGCCCTAATGAAGTCACATTCCACATAAAAATGCGACACACGCTGCAATACATGGATCAGAGAAGTTGGAAAATAAATTGCTCTTGCTGCAGTGTTTTTAGAATTCATTCAGAAGGCTTTCTCTCAGTCAAACCCATTACCAGAGGAGATAGGGGCTGAGTTTCAGATTTCCGTCCTCTGCAATTATTTACAGTGATCGCATTTTGTATCTGGAAGTCTCTCTAAGGGGCAAGTTGCGCCCTGCCGCGGTTTGTTTTGCATTTCAGCAGATTACACAATGCACAAAAGCCTTTGACTTTTCCTCGCAGCTCGGTGTTTCAGGTGACACCCAGCAGAGATCCTTACACCTCGGGGAGTCTGTGTTTTTGTCTTCTCCTGATTTTGAGATAAATGCTTCAACACATGAGTGGCATGGTGACACAGTGGTTAGCACCGCTGCCTCACAGCGCCACGGATCCGGGTTTAATTCCGACTTTGGGTCACTGTCTGTGTGAATTTCCATGTTCTCCCCGTGTCTGCATGGGTTTCCTCTGGGTGCTCTGATTTCCTCTCCCAGTCCAAAGCAGGTTAGGTGGATTGGCCATGCTAAATTGCCCCTCAAGGTGTATAGGTTATATGGATTATCCATGGTAAATATGGGGGGGGTTACAGGGACAGGGAGAGAGCCTGGGTAAGGTGCTGTGTCAGAGAATTAATGCAGACCTGAATGGCCTTCTCCTTCACTGTAGAGTTTTTCCACCAATTCTGTCCATACAATGTTCCAGGCTACTACAAGTTTGCTGTGGTCTCTTCCAGACTCTCCTGCTCCCTACCATCATCAATCACGACATCAGCTTTCTAGGATCTAATATTTGGAATTTCTTCTGTAAACCTTTCTATCTCTCCATGTCCCTGTCTTCTGCTTTCAGATGTTCCTTAAAACCTACCTCTGTGATCTAGTTTTGGTCACCTGTCCTGGACTGGGTGATGAAGAAGGCATTGGCGCACTTGCCTTCATTGGTCAGGGCATTGAGTACAGAAGTTAGGATATTATGTTACAACTGTATAAGGCATTGGTAAAGCCACATTAGGAGTACTGCATACAATTCTGGTTGACCTGCTATAGAAAAGATGTTATCAAATTGGAAGGGGGCGAAAAAGATTTACAAGGATGTTACCAAGACTGGAAGACTTGATTATAAAGAAAGGCTGGATTGGCTGGGACTTTTCTCCCTGGAGTGTAGGAAGATGGGGGATGTCCTTATAGAGGTTTATAAAATCATGAACGGCATTGGTAAAGTGAGTAGCCAAGGTTTTTTTCTCCCAGGATAGGGGAGTTTGAAATTAGAGGGCATAGGCTTAAGGTGAGAGGAAAAAGATTTAAAAGGGACCTGAGGCGTTAATGGAATGAGATGCTAGAGGAGTTGGTCAAGTTGGGTACAATTACAACATCTAAACAACATTTGGACAGGCACATGGATGGGAAAGATTGAGAGGGATTAGGGCCAAATGCGGGCAAATGGGTTTAGGAAACCTGGTCGGCGTGGACGAGTTGGGACAAAGGGCCTGTTTCTGTGTGTACACGCCTATGATTCTATGGCTCAATAACATCCCTTTATGTATTTCAGTGTAAACTTCTGTCTTATTTTCATTCCAGTAAGGCACTTGAGCAAATTTTATGAAGTTAAAGACCCTACAGTCTATATAAATGCAAACTGTTGTTTGAGACGACTCTGGCCCTAGAACCAGGCTTTCATTGAATCCTAACTGCCAATGGCTATGAAAAACTTGCCCACATCTCTAGTGATTTGAATCTAATCACAAAAGAATGGGAACCAAAACCACAAAATAGTGCCAAGCACATCACTGAGCAATAAACTGCCAGCTGGTGTTTATTCTATTGGATGAAGAGAAGCCTAAAGAGTCCTTTGAAAACTTTCACATGCATAATATAGCTTTTTACATAATACAGATTAGCATCATCCTTTCGGGATACATTGGTTACAGATAAATCAGTGGATGCCTGTTTATCTATATCACCAAAAAGAATGACAAAAGATAAGCTCAACAAGTGTCTAAAACTGATTGCACCAATAATGAAATTTCTGATATGATTGCACTTGCAACACAACATTTCAACATGATTGATGTCAAGTAACATGTTGAGTTGATGCGGGATGACACTCGGCAAATGATGACTAGATCCCTCCATTCAAATAGTCAATACTTCACTATCTTCAACACAGTGACAAACCTTTCCCACACTGAGATTTAGTCATACAACTGTCACTTCTGATTAAGGGTCAACGTTGTAGTGCAGTTTAAGAACTGCTCCCATATCTGTTTGCCACCCATCAAATCTCTGCACTGAAATGCATCTTACAAAAACTCATATTAAAGTAATTAACTTGATTTTTGTAAACTATCAATTTTCAGTATTAGTGATTGCTCGCAAATGGCTCTTAATGAGCAAGCAGTGACCACTGGGTGCCTATAGTCCAAAACTATGCACAATGATCTTTGTGTATCCAATGTATGTACAATAATTCATGCATACCCGGCTTGTGTGTAATGATGCATGTGTACCAATAGGTGGAAAGGTAAGTTGCAGGAGGGTAGAAACAGTTTGCAAAGAAATTTTGATAGGTTAAGTTGGCAAAATGTTGGCAAATGGGGGAAAATGGAAGTTGTCCATTTTGGAAGGGAGAACAAAAGAACAGATCCTATTTGAAGGAAGAAAAAAGTGCAGAAGGCTGCAACACAAAGGGAGTTGGGGGTACTTGTGCATGAAACACAGAAAGTTAGCACACAGGTACAGCAGGTAATCAGGAAGGCTAATGGAGTGTTGGCCCTTATTTCAAGGGGGTTGGAATGAATAGGGATGTCTTGCTGCAACTGTACAAGGTACTGGTGAAACCACACCTGGAGTTCTGTGAGCAGTTTTGGTCCCCGTGTTTAAGGAAAGATATTATTTCATTGGAGGCAGTTTAGAGAAGTTTTACTGGCATGATCCCCGGTGTAGAGGAATTGTCTTAAGAGGAAAGGTTAAACAGGTTGGGACTCTACTCATTGGAATTTAGAGGAATGAGAGGTGATCTCACTGAAACATATAGGAATCTTAAGGGGCTTGACAGAGTAAATGCTGAGAGGATGTTTCCCCTTACCAGGGAGAATAGGAGCAGAGGGCAAAGTCTCAGAATAAAAGGTGAGGAGGAATTTCTTCTCTCAGTGGGTTTTGAGACTTTGGACTCCTTGCCACAGAGAGCTGTGGGAGTAGTGTCAATTTTGTATGTTCAAAGCTGAGATAGATAGATTTTTGATTGGTAAGGGAATCAAGGATTATGATTTCCTTTCCAGTCCCACCCCTGGAAGGAAAGTGGAGATGAGGAATGTCGGATCAGCTATGATCCATATTGAATGGCAGAGAGGCTTTAGGAGCCAAACGGCCTACTCCTTTCCTATTTCTAATAGCATTATGTTACTGGATCTAAGTTTAAGATTATCCCTGTATATCGAGTCTGTGCACTGAACTGGACAATCTGGTTTCTGAGTTGGAAGATTGGGGATTCAAATCCCACCACAGAAATTTGAGCAATAAACACAGGCTAAGATGCTCCATGCCGTACTGAGGGAGTGCTGCACAGCCAGAAATGCGATCTTTCATGAGGCATTAAACCGAAGCTTTGTCTGTTCCTACCAAGTGATGCAAAAGACTTCACGGCACTATTTCAATTCTCTTGGATGCCCTGTCAATATTTATCCCTCAACCAATACCTAAAATGAAGTGATGTGGAGGTGTCAGCGTTGGACTGGGGTGGGGCACAGTAATAAGTCTCAAGCACCAGGGTAAAGTCCAACAGGTTTATTTGGTATCACAAGATTTTGGAGGGCTGCTTCTTCATCAGATGAAGGGAGCAGCACTCCGAGAGCTCGCAATACCAAATAAACCTGTTGGACTTTAACTTGGTGTTATGAGACTTCTTAAAATGAAGTGACCTGGCCATTATCACATTTCTGTTTGTGGGATCTCCCTGTACATAAATTAGCCATTGCAAATCCTGCATCACAGCACTGATTACACTTTAAAAGTAATTCACTGGCTGTAAAGAATCCAGATGTTGTGGAAGGCACTGGGCAGGATTCTCCAGCCATTCACGCCAATGGGATTCTCCCGTCCCGTTGCAGTGAACAGAGATTTGGCTGAGCGCCAAATTCTCCGTCTTCTCTGGCAGCAGTGGCAGGAGTGACAACTGCTGGTTCTCGCTTTATCTCCATGGTTTAATTCATCAGCGGTTACTCACAGAATGGTCGAGGGAGTTCTCAATGCAAAATTTAACAGGTTATGTTTGCTGACATTAAAGACAATAACTAATCGTGACAAAAATCTCTCAGCAGCAGAACATTTGTCCAGGCTGCTTTATCGGTTTCCTTTTCTCGGTTCCACATTAATCAGACAATATCGCTTTTCTTCAGGAGTATTTGTGATGGTAATGCAACCTTTTGTTATCCTGTTCTGCCAAGAAGATATTCTCTAGAGTAGTAAAGCTGTTGAAAATGTGTGGAATAAAAAGTATCTCCTGTCTCATACACCATGTATCTGTGACGTTTCATCCTCAGAGCTGGTGTCAGTATTCGGATCAGTCACTAGATGTGGGCTGCCTACAGGATTTACAAAGACTCAGCATCAGTAGCTGTTGCCAATTGTAAGGTTACTATGTTTTAGGTTTGTATCTTATGGTTTATAGGATTATTATAGCTTGTGAGTGTAGCTTTAAATGTAGGTTAAATGAAATGGATTTACCCAATGACGATGATTCTGCATGCCCCTCCCAACCCCGCACATCCATCAACAACAACTTGCATTTACGTTGCATCTTAAACGTTCTAAAACATTTGTGTTAGAATATTTTTAAATGGTTTAAATGGCCATAGTATTCCGGTATCCCTTTGCCAGAGGAGGAAAGTGGAGGGATGAGTGAACAAAGACAGTTTTCAAAATTAAACATAAAGTTTATTTATTTATTAGTGTCACAGTAGGCTTACATTAATACTGCAATGGAGTTACTGTGAGAATCCCCTATTCGCCACACTCCACTATTCGGGTACACTGAGGGGGAATTTAGGATGGCCAATGCACCTAACCAACAAATTTTTGGACTGTGGGAGAAAACCGGAGCACCCTGAGGAAACCCACACAGACACAGGGAGAATGTGCAGACTCCACACAGAGACTGACCCAAGCTGGGACTTGAACCCAGGTCCCTGGCGCTGCAAGGCAGCTGTGCTAACTACTGTGCCAGAGGCCAGGATTCTCAGATCCTGTGCTGTGAATGGAGTTTTGGCTGGGTGCTAAGTTCTCCATTCTCCCTGGCGGTGGTGATGGGGTGTACACCATTGGAGAATTCAGACCAGAGAATGAGGAACACAGGTTCAGAGTTAGCCCATACGGAGATAAAGGGACAGTTTCGGGGACACCACGCATGGGGCAGCGTGCGGTCGGCAACCTGTAGCAAGTAGCAAAAACAAACCCCGCAATACAAAGTCCAAGGATGAAGGATTAGAAATGGGGTAGACACCTCAATTTGGGCCCTCAGCAAACAGGCATCTTTGCCTGTTTGTCAGAAGATGCAGCTGAAGGTAACCGAATAGTGAAGGGTCATTTTCCTCTCCAACAGAAAGTGCGCTCGGGACTCCAGAAATCCATCCACAAAGCTGACTAGTCTGATTAGCATGTTACATTAATTGCTTGCCATTTAAGATAAGGTTGTAGAACTGCTGTGTCAAAATCAGTAGTGTTATTCGCCAATGTATATTGAAGCCTGTTGCTTAAAACCACTTGGGCCTGAATCATGTGAATGTTATTGTTGCGGGACTAATGACCTTTCGGTTGAGACTTAAATATGGGAAATCCACTAGCATTTCCCATCCGTCCCTGGAAATAGCTTCCCTTTGGTTAAGACCTGCTGGAAATTTCTGCCTGGGCCTCGCCTAACTGTGTGTGTGTGTGTGTGTGTGTGTGTGTGTGTGTGTGTGTGTGTGTGTGTGTGTGTGTGTGTGTGTGTGTGTGTGTGTGTATGCTTCAGCGTGCAGGACAGGGCTGGTGCCAAGCTCATTACATTTTTCAAGCACTTATCTCCCTCTGTGGCTTTTAACACATCCTTTGTGCATCTTTTCCCTATTATATTTTTCAATGCAGGCTGAAGAATAGCTTTAAAAGCATTCGAGGACTCCGTTCATCCTGGCCTTATTTCATTAATGAATTGCTTCTGTCTACCTCGAAAAGGTCAATGCCCAGCACTCCAGTGAGTGTTTTGGCATCAGCACAACATGTAACAGGAAAGGTTACAAACACTGACAGTCTTTATACAACTGCTGAAAGCTGAGGGTGGGATTCAGCATGTAGAGCGATGAAAAGATCCCTTGATAAATTATTCATATCAGTCTTATTGAACTATCCCACAAACAGAAACCTCGGCATATCAAATCATCTTTAATTTCACTCTCACAGATGACAGCTTTTTGCTTTAACAAGCAATAAATCCAATAGCTTCCCATTGACAAGGACATCCAGTTGCCAAGCTGGTATCAGAATATAGAAAGCAAATGGGGGCCTGCATTTGGTCTTAGAAGCAACATCAGAATGGAAAATCCCCAAACCCCACTAAATGTATCCTCATCTGGCAACTAGACACTGCTCAGCAGGGCACTGAGGCCTACAGATTAGACTGGAGGAGGAGGAAAGAGGACAAAGATAGGTGAAGCAGAGAGGGAAGGGTGGGCAAGAGAGAGTGAGGGTGGGCAAGAAAGAGAAAATGTTGGGCAAGAGAGAGCAAGGAGTGGTAAGAAAGTGAGAGAGGGCAAGAGAGAGGAAAGGGTGGGCAAGGGAGAGCAAGGGGTGGCAAGCGAGAGCGAGGGTGGGCAAGGGAGAGTAAGGGTGAACAAGAGAGCGCAAGGGTGGGCAAGGGAGAGTGAGAAAGGGCAAGGGAGAGCGAGGGTGGGCAAGAGAGAGCGAGGGTGGGCAAGAGAGAGCGAGGGTGGGCAAGAGAGAGCGATGGATTGGAAAAGAGAGAGCAAGGGTGGGCAAGAGAGAGGAAAGGGGTGGGTCAGAGGGAGGAAAGGGTGGGCAAGAGAGAGCGAGGCGTGACAAGACAGTGAGAGAGTGGGCAAGAGAGAGCGAGAGTGGGCAAGAAAGAGCAAGGGAGGGAGGGGAAGAGACAGCGAGGAAGGGAGAAGAAGATAGAGCGAGGAGGAAGGGGAAGAGAGAGCAAGGGAGGGGAAGAGAGAACGAGGGTGGGAGGGGAAGAGAAAGCAAGGGAGGGAGGGGGAGAGAGACCGAGGGAGGGGAAGAAAGAGTGAGGAAGGGGAAGAGAGAGTGAGAGGACAGGAGGGGAAGAGAAAGAGAGAGAGAGGGAAGGGAAAAGAGAGTGAGGGAGGGAGGGGAAGAGAGAGCGAGGGTGGGTGGTCCCTCTTAATAAAATGAGATCATCCTTTTGGAACCTAAGTGTGAAATTCACTCTCATCTTCTCTTTTGAACTTTATTATTTGTGCATTAATTCCTGAAACACTACGGTTAATCACTTTGCATAGATAAAAATATGTTGATATGTTGCAAGGCTAATCAAAGACTTCAGTCCTTCTGTCTCCTTAACTAATTCCTATTCATTAGATTCCTTCATTTTCATTTCTCTCACAACTTCTTGACAACATCCTAAATATCCCAACACCTTCCTTTCTTGTCTCCAATCTTACCACCATGAGTTCCAACTTTTCCTGTTTTCCCCCATCATCCTTTCCTTGTTGACCTTTGCTAATTTCTCACTTGAAGTGCTCAAGATTAACAATCTTCTATCTGAGATGGAATACTCCCCAGGTTCCAGCGGTGAAACACTGGTATCTAACCCAGCATCAATCAGCCACTTCACAGTATTTCCAAAACACAGTTGTCATGGAGACGACCATTGTCATATATTGATGCACTGATTCATGTCACATCCAGGTTTTCTATATGAGATTGTGATATGAACAGCTTTTTTATATTAGACTGACTGCTATTGAAACCCTTGACACATGCCTCTTGCCAATTCTAAACTCAATTCCACAATTCCTTCTGTACTGACCTCCCATCCTTCTGTCGCCATGATCCCCAGTTGTTCAAATTCCTGCCACTTTGACCTTTTCCTGCACTACACCCTGCTTGCCCGTCACCTCATTCACTTTTGCTAGCATCTCATCCCTAACATGTTAAATTTAATGACCTCGTAATTGTGAAGCTTCACCTGACCCTTCAAGTATCGGGAGTGAGGCCATCAACAGAAGCCTCACTAGAGTCAGATTAATCCTAGTCAGATCACATCAAATTGGCCTACAGTCAGTCTATCCTGGCTAATGAGGGGAGTGGGGGGGTGGGGCAGTAACTGCACATTTTAAATCACTGTGTATTGCTTTCAAATTTACACTTTTGGTAATAAAGCTGTTGGATTTGTGGTGAAGTTATGATACTCAATCTCTCAGATGTTACAAATTGGTGAGCTTCAGTCAGGAGATTGAGTAAATGGCCACATAGTAGCAGAGGAGGAGGTAATTCAGCATCTCGAACCTGGACAACTATTCAATTCAACCACAAACAATCTGTCACTAAATTACAATCACTTGCCTTAACTTCATATTCCTTGATACCCTTAGCCAAAACAAAACTAACCACATCAGGCTAGGAAGTTCCAGTTGCTGTCCAACTCCATAGCTTTGTGATGGAGAGAGTCACAGGCTTCCGTAACATTGAGGGCAGGACTTTCCAGCCACACTCACCCTAAGGTCAGATAATCTCACCCGAGGTCAACAGATCTTGTCCCACCCATTCTGATTCCCACAATGGGAAAATTCCACCCTTCATGTAGAAAAGTGCTTCCTAAATTCCAAATTTAAGTTTAAGTACCCTGCCACAGAATTCTGCCACGAGACAAAACAGTTGCCTTAAGAGTTTCTTTAATCATCTTAACCACCTGAATCAGTTAACCTTTAATTTCCCAAGGGAATATAAGCAATATGCAACCTGTCCTCAGAGTTTAGCCCTTTAAGCCCGGTATCCTTTTGTTCTATTAATTTTCCAAGACCAATATTACATTTCCCAAGGTTCATAATGATTGATGCTCTGTAGAATGAAGATAAACCCAGATCCCATCTGCTCTCTCTGGTGGATGTATTAAATCCCATGGCATTCATTTAAGAGGATCAAGGTAATATTGCATCTGAAAGGTGAATGCGTAGGTTCTAATGCCTTGTCACGGCATAGCAATTTTACGGCCTTTACCAATATGGCAGGCAGCACACTTATGCATACGCATATGCATATACCTTCCAGCCTATCAGCCTATATTGAGTGTATGCTATCTGCTTCCCCCACTCAATATCACAATGATGGCCTGAATTTTCCAGCCTGTTACCCTGGCAGGATCTTCCAGTCCCACCAATCTGAATAAAGATTTCATTGCCTTGTTGGCCCTGCCATGTCACCTAGGGAGTGGTCTGGAAAATTCCAACCAATAAGTCTAATATTCAAATAATATTCTGTTTCATTTTCCAAAAGTATACTTTTTCTTTTATGCCATCATCTCAACCTGCTTTGATTGTTTTTGAGACATGTCAAATTCTGACACATGTTGTTGGTTTGATGGGTAACAAGACATCTTCCAAAATTGGATTTGATGGGATCCTTTCCAATGGAAGATGAGGTTTCCAGATAACTGAATGACATCATGTGTCTCAATTATTCTTGAACATGCAAAGATGGATTAAGGAATTCTGAATTAAACTGGATAAATGTATTAAAGGAAATATTTGTGTTCATGTACTACCTTTCAGAACCTCAGAACTTGCCAAAAGATTTTGCAATCAGTAAGGTGCTTTCGGTTGTAGTGCTCTAAAGTGACATGGTGTAAACATGCCAGCGTTGGACTTGGGTGGGCACAATAAGAAGTCTCCCAATACCAGGTTATAGTCCAACAGGTTTATTTGAAATCACAAGCTTAAGGAGTGCTGCTGTTTCATCAGGTGAGTGGAGAGTTAGGTTTCACAAACATGCCATCTATAGACAAAGGCTCAATTGCAAGACAGTGGTTGACACTAAAGTGCCAACTGAGAATTTGTGCTCGGGTTTTTGAAGTGGGAAACGTGCTTCTGACCAAGATGCAAGAATGTTATATTCTATACACCAACAACTTATACTTATATAGTTCCTTAGACATAACAAAAGTGCCTGAAGAGCCTTTACGAACAGATGTACTAAGATGAAGCGCACATTAAACCTCTTCTTTCAGGTCTTGCCTTCCTCGACCTCTTTAGAAAGAAGTACAATGATCATTTGAGATCACATTGATTTTCAGTCTGTTGAACACAAGTGTTACAGTTTGTTGGAACAGAATGGTGTAGAATATCAATTCTCCAGTTAGATGGTATGAAGGGGAGACATCTAAGGGAGGCCATAAGCCAGGCATTCATTGTGTAAACTGCTAAACTCTGTTCCTTCTCAAACTCTCACTGCATCTAGACTTATTTTCTATTTGTTTTATTAATTCATGTTTATCATTTGTTTTTCTTCATTAAAAGTGATTTCCCTATTTTATAGAATGATAGAAAGAGGCCATTCAGTCCATTTTACCTGTGCCTCAAAGGTAGAAATATTCCATTCACCTCACTTCCCCCTTGTTCTTTCCCTCTCATCCTGTGAATTTTTTTGCCTGCAATTATTTATCAAATTCCCTTTTGAAAGTTACTATTGAATCTGCTTCCACTGCTCTTTTGAGCAGGGCACTCCAGATCATAACAATTAACAGGGTAAAAAACAATGTTTTCCTCATGTCACCTCTGGATCTTGTGCCAATCACCCTACTTCTGAGTCCTCTGGTTACTGACCTGCCATTGGAAACAGCTTCATCCCATTTCATCTATTAAAACCCTTCATGAATTTGAATCTCCTCTTCATTTTTTCCAGTCCTTATTTCTTTTATAGAGGTTTGGGCATGAGTTCAGATACCTCATTCAGTTTGCACCCATTCTTTCTCATCAAACCATAATCTTTCTACTTTATCTACCCACCAACTCTCATTTTTGCCTGCCAACACAAGCTAGGCAGCTTCAATTGTTGAAAGCACTCAGGAATTGGCCAAGACTGGTCAACTGGTATCATTTTAAATGGGTTACCCTCACAGGAAACTAGCACCAGATAAGAAAGGCCTACGTTTAAATAATAACTTTTATGACCTCACAATGTTCCAAGTGTAATCCATGATCTGCTGTTTGCCTTAAGAGAGAATATGTTTATAAGAGGACTAATTTAAAGTGTGAAGTGCCATCCCTTCATCCTTCAAATAATTTCAATTTTAAAAGGCCTAATTAGTAAGACTGCACTGACTAATCCAGCAAACTCTGGAATACGCATTGCTAATTCAACAATCAAGTAAGAACCAAATGTATTTCTCATTCCATTTTAGCTTCTGAATATTTTCTCCATTCGCTGCAGCGAATTAACAGATGGCTCAAATAAAGCTTTACATTCCAGGGCAAGATCCTGCTTTATTGTGACTCAGCCCATCCACCCTTCCCATTCACCAATTCCCTCTCCTGCTAATAATCACTTTCCAGCCAAACATTCAAAAAGGAAAGATCTGATTTTATCTGATGTTTACTAGATTGATTCCAGAGATGAGGAATTTGTCGTATGAAGATTGAACAGTTTAGGCCAATACTGTCCGGAATTTAGAAGAATGAGTGAAGATCAAACTGAGGAATACAAGATGATAAAAGGTATGGATAAAGTAGACATGGAGCAGATGGGACATTATGGGACATTCTAGGATGAGAGATCATAGTCTTAGGATAAGCGGAAGCAAATTTAAAACAGAGTCGAGGAGAAACTACTTCCCCCAAAGGGCTGTGAATCTGAGGAATTCACTACCCCAAGGTGCGCTGGGTGCTGGGACGATGAGTAAATTTAAGGAGGAGTTAGACAGATTCTTAATTGGTAACGGATTGAAGGATTAGGGGAGAGGACAGGGGATGAGGAGCATATCAGCCATGATCAAATGGCGAAACAGGCTTGATGGGCCTAATGGTCTAATTCTGCTCCCATATCTTATGAACTTATATAGCACCTTTCACTATTTCAGGACATTCCAAACCCCTCACAAACAATGCAATATGTTGAAGTCTAGTCACTGTCATAATGTAGAAAGCACAGAATTTTGTACACAGTAGGCTCCCACAAACAGCAACATGGTAGTGATCGGATCACCTGTTTTTGTGGTGTTGAGGGATAAACATTGGCTGGGACACCAGGGATAACTCACCCGCTCTTCTTTAAAACAGTGCCATGAAATCCTTTATGTTCACCTGAGAGGGTGTTTGCTTAATGCCTCAACTGGAAGACGGCTCTTCAGACAGTGCAGCGCTCCTCCCGTACTGCAGTGGAGTGTCAGCTAGTAATACTGCGTTCAAGACCAAGATGATAAAAAATGTCCATGCAACCATCATAGATCGATTGTCATTGGACTGTTCAGTTCTGCGAGAACTATTACTAAGACGTAGAACAGGATCTCCCATTATGCTCTCAATTCTGTGAACACGCACCACTTGGTGGATCTCAGCATTGAACAAATTGTTGAGTTAGCAGCATGCTATCTCTCCCGCTCTTCAACGTAGCATCATGTTTGCGGGTTGCTAATCATGGCTCAATGATGCTGTGATATCACAATAGGGCTGGTAGTAGAGGCAGATCACAAGAACTACCTCAGCCGATAAAGGAATTGAATCTGTGCTACTCATGTTCTTCGCAACACACTGCGCTAACCAACCCCAACACACTTTAAATGACTTGAATGGAAATGAAAATGGGAAGTGATGAGAAGTAAGCAACCAACTCAGTGTCATCCCTTTTACATTATCACACCAACATAAAATCTTCCTCTTCGGGAGTGAAGCTAGGTCAAGAGAAACATGGCAAATTAACACCATGGCCAGTTTCTTTCTGTATTCTCTTAATGTAACCTCCAAGGCAACTGGACATGTTTTTGAAGAAATAAATTTGCAGAGCAATAAGGAAAAAGCTGGGATGGAGTACTAAGTCAGGCAGCTCTTTCAGAGAGTCGGCATTGACACAGTGGGCTGAATGGGCCTACGTTACAACATTCTATAAGTAGGAAATGAGATGGAGTGTAGGGCAGGTCGCCAATTCCTTACCTGCCCACTTTTCGTTGCTGCACTAGACTAAACCTTAGCCTTCAATTCAATGAATGGCTATTTAAGCTGAGAACAGTCTGAGGAAGCCATCTATACAAATTCAAAGCTTTGCTGCCTAAACTACAAAATTAGTGCTTGTGTTTTCTCCGAAAGCATGATTCATGAAGGTAGGGCATGTTTTTTTTTGTTGTTAAGTCCATGACAGCTACTTATAATGTCCTTTGCTACGATATCACGCCAGTATATGAGAAAACCAACTGCAGGGTCATTACTGCAAATGACAATCAGCAAAGCTGACACATCTGTATGTCTTACTTCCTGTTACACTTGTATTCCTCATAATAGAGAGCTTGCGGGCGCTGTGATCTTCCAACACCCCAGCCAGAATCAATTTACCCAATCTGCGGGAAGTGTCAAAATGTAATAAGCTTTGCTCGAATTGGAATTAGCTTTTACGTCACCATTTCTGCAACTGTAGGAACATCTCTCATCTTGACACTCAAATGTGAGACTTTAGCGTACTGATCACATCCTATCCGTAGTTTCCTCGTTCTCAACTCATCATTCAGTGGTTTCTCATAATGTTTCTTTTTAAAAGAAAACAGACGTATGACCTTGTCTATTATTGCTTTTTACTTTGGGTCTCAGTCATTGTTTCTGACCCCCTCGAAAGTGGTCAAGGGAAGGATTTCTCTCCGTACGTCTTCCCTACCCTTGCCACCTCAGACTTCCTTGCTAGCGACCAGCCAGGCTCCTGACATTGAGCTGGCAGCCTCCGGGACATTGGGCTGGGCTCCATGCGGTTCATCGAATTAACTTAAAATGGCTTCATCCTGCTCACTGTCGCTCAGTTAAAAATGGCCGCCAGACTCAGTCTTCTTTCTGATGGCTTTGGTGTGCATTTCGAAAAACCCAGCAAAGGAGTTCAGTGCATAACACAGATTTTACAAGGAAGAACATAAAGTGGCAGATTAAATTTAATGCAGGGAATTATTCCTGTTGGTAGAGAGGGATAAAGAGACGCAATATAAAATTCTATAGGAGGTACAGGAACAGGGGTCCTGGGGGTACATGTGCACAAGTCATTGAAGGCAGCAGAGCAGTTTGAGAAAAAAACATACCATTCTTTTATGAAAGTTCAACAACCTTCTGACAAAAGGTCACTAATCTGAAATGTTAACTCTGTTCCTCTTGCCACAGATGCTCCCAGACCTGCTCAGTACTTCCAACATTTTCTGTTTTTATTCCATCATTTCTACATTCTACTGTAAGGGGGTCTTTAGATTAGCCACTGTGGGGTCTTTTATGTTCTCCTGAGGAGGCAGACGGGGCCTCGATTTAACATCCCATCCAGAAAATGGCTCCTCCAACAATTACGCACTCCCTCAGCACCGGGATTGTGAATCTGGATTTTCTGCTCAAACCCCTGAAATGGGACCTGTTGTTTAAGGATAGAGCTAGTAATGAAATTGGAGAACAGGCCCGGTGGGCAAAATGGCTGCAAACTATTTCCATGTAATCTCCTGTGTTGGAGGCACCATGGCGTAGCTCTGGAAAGGTATCCTTTTGCAGAACAGAGCCTCCTGTCTGTGTTCTTAAAGTGTGATGTGAAAAGAAAAGGACAGTGTCTGTGACAGAACAGAGGGGGATGCAGGAGAGATGAGGAGGGATGGGGATGAGGGGAGATGTAAAGTGATTGAGGCAGGGAGAGAGAGTAAAAGAGACAGGGACATTGGGAGAGAGGGAGAGATAGACAGGAAGAGAGATAGACAGAGGCAAGCAGTGAGAAGTGAGAGACAGAAAGTTGCAGAGACAGAGAGAAAGCAAAAGAGATAGGGGCACTGAGAGAGAGGTCAACTGGGCGGGGGGGAAACAGTGAGAAAAATAAGTAGAAAGAGGGTGCGAAGGCAAGAGACATTGGAAAGAGAGAGGTGGAAAAGGAAAGAGGTAGAGATAGAGAGGTTCACAGAGAGGGAAAGAGAAGAAAACTGTGAAGAAAAATAGAAATAGAAAGAGAAGGGGAGAGACAAGGAGAAGAGATTTTTGGAAGGAGAGGAAGACAGAGAGAGTTGAAATAGAAGAAAGGGAGAAAGAGGGAGGGAGGAGGAAAGAGTGGAAAGGGCAGAGTGAGTGAAAGTTTGAGACATTTAATCTCATTTCCAGGATCAGATCAACCTGCTTTCTCATCACTGACATTTTTGGATGGGTTTGATAATTGCTATACCGCAGTGCCATAATTGCTGCACTCCAGGCCTCTCATTGCGAGGCTGAGAGAAACTGTGAAGACTTTAACCCTATATCTCATGGATCACAGGAGTGTCACATAGACTCTAAAGTGATGGAATTATTCCCTTTATAAAACCAGCTAAATGGCAACAGAAAATGAAATAGCTCAAATAAACTTGTGAAATACTCACTTCAGAATGGTGATTGTCAAGTAATAGAATTGGTTAACTCTGCTATTCATCTAACTCTTCTGAGATTAAAAGTATTTAAAATATCATATTGTTTCTTTATTATTATTCATTGATGGGATGCAGGTATTGCTGACAAGGCCAGCAACAGCCCTTTGAGTGTTCCTACAACTGCAATAGTTTAAGAAGGCAGCTCATCTCCACCCTCTCAAGGGTCATTTCGGATGGGCAATAAATGCTGGTCTCGCCAGCGATACCTGCATCCCATGAACGAATAAAAAAAAATTCTTGCCATCCTTAATTGCCCTTGAAAAAGATAGCCACCTTTGTGAACCGCTGCAATCCAATGTACTTAATACATCTCCTGCCTTAAACGTGGAGACCAAGACTGCACACAGTATTCCAGGTTTCACCAAAATCCATTGAATTGTAGCAAGACGTCCTTACTCTTGTACTTAAATCTTCTTGCAATAAAGGCCAACAGGTCATTTGCTTTTCTAATTGCTTGCTGTACCTACATGCTAGTATACCTAGCTCGCTCTGAACATCAGCATTTACACCGATGGATATTCCTCCAAGTTTTTGCTTTTCAATTAAATGCTTTTTTGTCAAACATTTCTAATTGTTTCTTTAAATGTTTATTTATTGCCATACCTTTAAACCTATTTTCCCAATTAACCATAGCCAGCTCTCCCCTCAGAACTGAGTCACTGGCTTTGTTTAATGTTCCTGTTTGTAATCAGAATATGTCGTCATTTTCAAACTTCAGTGTAGAATTCAGTTGTATTGTTATCTTTTACGATGATATTGTTAATTAACCCTGCTGCACGACACAATACGAAATCTAAAATATTTCAACCTTAGTTAGTTCCACAACATATTTCTTCAGAAATTTGTCATGAAATCATTCTACAAACTCATCTTCCAGACCACTTTTGCCAATTTGATTGGTCAAGTCTCAATGAAGATTAAAGTCCCCCTCAGCTATAACTTCACCTTTGTTAAGAGCTCAAATAATTTGTTGTTTAATGCTCTGTCCAGCAACATATCTACTGTTAGGGGGCCTATAACTATACCCACCAGTGTTTCCTAACCTTTGCTATTCCTAACTTTCATTCAAACTGATACTATTTCCTGACTTTTAGAGCTAAGACCCTTTCTCGTTAATATCCTTATAATCATCCTTTATTCTTAGGGATACTCCCCCACCTTTTCCATTCTTTTGGAAATGTTCTATACCCTGGAAGATTCCGCCCAAGACTGCAAGGAACTACAAAAGGTCGTGAATGTAGCCCAATCCAGCCTCCCATCTATTGACTCTGTCTACTTTTCCCACTGCCTTGGAAAAGCAGCCAGCATAATTAAGGACCCCGGACATTCTCTCTTCTGCCTTCTTCTGTCAGAAGAAGATACAAAAGTCTGAGGTCACATACCAACCGACTCAAGAACAGCTTCTTCCTTGCTGCTGTCAGACTTTTGAATAGACTCACTTTGCATTAAGTTGATCTTTCTCTACATCCTAACTATGATTGTAACACGACATTGTGCATTAGAAAGGATAGCAGGACTAGAGGGCACAGCCTCAAGATAAGAGGGGCGCAGTTTAGATCGGAGTTGAGGAGGAACTTCTTCACTCAAAGGGTGGTGAATCTCTGGAATTCTCTGCCTGTTGAAGTGGTGGAGGCTACCTCACTAAATATATTTAAGTCACGGGTAGATAGGTTTTTGACAGACAAGGGAATTAAGGGTTATGGGGAGAGAACAGGAAATGGAACTGATCCACTTCAGATCAGCCATGATCTTATTGAATGGCGGGGCAGGCTCGAAGGGCTAGATGGCCTACTCCTGCTCCTATTTCTTATGTTCTTATTGTCTCATTTCCTTCTCTATGAATGGTAAGTTTTGGCCGTATAGCGCGCAAGAAACAATACTTTTCACTGTATGTTAATACATGTGATAATAATAAATCAAATCAAATCAGAGACTAATTTCCCAACCTTGGTCACCACATAACCATGATGAGATCTAAACCATTTGTCTCTATTGGCACTTCTAATTCATTTATCTTTTTGCGCATGCCTTGCATATTCATATCAGGGGACTTCATCTTTCTTTTCAACAATCCCATGTGAGGACCTTATTCTCTGATGCACTGTTGCTAATAAACTGTCTGCCTTTTCCTGTCCCACTCAGCTTGTATTCTTTACTATTGCCTCAACTTTTACCTTTGCACTTCTTCATCTCTTTTCACCCAAACTATCCTTCCCTTTTGTTAGCTTAAAGCCATTTTTTCCCCCTCTAATGGCACTATCAAGCTTGTATGCTCTGTCTCTTGTTGTCACACTCTGCTTGCCATTAACAATATTCCTAGGATGGGGGGAATCATCTTATGAGGAAATGACAATACGTTGGGCTGGTCTATATCTAATGGAGTTTAGAGGAGTGAGAAGTAATCTTATTGAAATATATAGATTCTAAGGGGGGTTTGATAGGGTGAATGCTGAGAGGATAATTACCCTAATAGGAGAGTCTAGAACAGAGGGACGCAGTTTAAAAATAATGGGTCTTCCATTTAAGATGGGGATGAGGAACAGTATCGGTGAAGAAGGAGGTCATTTGGCCCATCGAGTCTGCACTGACTCTCCAACAGAGCACCTTTACCAGTCCCACCCCTGCCTATCCCTATACCACTGCGCTTTACTGTGGCTAATCTATCCAATCTAAACATCTTGGGACACTGAGGGACAATTTACCAAGGACAATCCACCTAACCTGCACATCTTTGGACTGTGGGAGAAAACCAGAGCACCTGGAGGAAACCCATGTGGACACGGAGAGAATGTGCAAACTCCACCCAGACGGTAACCCAAGGCTGGAATTGAACCCAGTCCCTGGCACTCTGAGGCAGCAGTGCTAACCACTGAGCCTCTGTACCGGGAGAATTTTGTTTTCCATGAGGGTTGTTAATCTGTGGAGTTTTCTTCCCGGAGAACAGCAATGGCTGGGTAATTGAATATTTTTAAACTAGATTTGCAATTGACAAGGAAGTCAAGGGTTATATGGGGTGGAAAGAGTTGAGGCCGCAATCAGATCTGTCATGATCTTACTGGGTGGCTGAGCAGGTCCCAGGGGTCAAAAGGCCTACTCCTGCTCATAATCTGTCTGTTAATATGTTCAGATCACAACCCTGCATTAAAGCCTTGTCCTTTCTCTTTAAACTTCCAAATCTCCCTCACATGAATCCTCCCCTCTGCTATTTGGTTTAAAGCACTCGCAAGCCCCAGTCATATGACTCACCGAGATACTGGCCCCAGCATGGTTCAGGTGAAAGCCACCCCAACAGTACAGCTCCCTCTTTACCCAGTATCAGTGTCTGTGCCCCACAAATCAAAACCCATTTATCTCACACCAATCTTTGTGCCATACATTCAACTCTCTGATCTTATTTACCTGAGGCCAATTTGCATGTGATTCAGTTTGTAATCCAGAGGTTATTATCTTTGGGGTTCTACTTGCTAATTTAGCTCCAAACTGCTCATACCCCCTCAATAGAATCTCTTTCTTAATCCTACCTATGTAATTGATTTCCACATGGACCATGACAACTGGATCATTCTCCTCCCACTCCCACTTCCTCTCAGCTCAGAGGTGAGGTCCTGAACACTGGCATGGGACAGGCTATATAGCCCTTGGGACTCACGGACTGGATTGCAACGAACAGTGTCTATCCCCCTAACTGTACTATTCACTACCACAATCCTGCATTCTTTCAAGCACCCCCCTCACTTGAATGGATCCATAGTTAGTTTGCTTATCCTCCCTTCAATTCTTGGCCTTGTCCACACAGGCTGCCAGAACATCAAAGCTGCTAGACAATTGCGCAGGCTAGTGTTCCTCCATTGCTACCTCTGGGTCCCTCTAAGTGCCCTACTCGCAGTCACCTGTCTCTGAACATAGACCAAAACAGAAATACCTAGCCTAAGGGTTGTGATTACCTTCTGGAACAAACTGTCAAGGTAACTTTCCTCCTCCAGATGCATCAGACGGTCCAAAGGTTGGACTCCAGTTCATCAACACAGTGCCCAAGTTCCTTGAGCTATGCACACTTCCTACAAAAATGATCAACGTAGACCATATTGGTGTCCACCAGCACCCACTGTGCTATGAATGCAATACATCACCTGCCCTGTCATCCTTATTGTGTATTATTTGATTGCTTAGGTTTGAAGTTTAGGAATATCACCAAAATGGTATCTGGAGTTATATAAAGTAGTTTAACTAGTTAAGTTATAAATTTAATGAAATATTTGCATCTCTCCACGACCAGTTTAAACTACTGCCCCATTTAGAAGTATAAAATCTTAAAAATCATTAACCAATCACCCACCTATTCATCTAATTAATGCCTTTGAACACCCAGTAACTATTGGAGGCTGAAAAAGGTATAAAAAGCAGCTCTTCCTTTCCACTCTATGCCAAATTCCCAAGTAAGCACTTGTACCTCAAAGCACTCTGTTCCCAGCTCACTCTGTGCACTGTAAGACTTGTCTTCTTTTATAGAGAGCAGATGGCTCACACCAAGTTGCAAATGTTAAATCAGCTTCCTGTTACAATTACACTTATTCACTTTCAGTTGATTGACACATAACTACCACTGCCAGGTAGTTTCTAGTTAACTGGGGAGGCTTCTTAACTTGCTTGCAGTTTTAAAGTTAAGTCTGTGTATAATGGCTGATCTAAATTATAGATCAAGAAAAAATTGCAAGAGAAATCCTCACACTGTCTTCCTGACAGAAGGTGGTTGTAGAGAATTGTTTTTCAAACTGGAGGCCTGTGACCAGCGGTGTTCCTCAGGGATCAGTGCTGGGCCACTGTTATCTGTCATTTATATTAAAGACTTGGATGAGAATATAGGAGGCATGGTTAGTAAGTTTGCAGTTGACAATAAGATTGGTGGCATAGTGGACAATGAAGAAAGTTATCTCCAATTGCAACAGGGTCTTGATCAATTGAGTCAGTGGGCTGACGAATGGCAGATGGAGTTTAATTTAGACAAATGCGATATGATGCATTTTGGTAGATTGAAACAGGTCAGTTAATGGTAGGGCGTTGGGGAGAGTTACAGAACAAAGAGATCTAGGGATACATGTTCATAGCTCCTTGAAAGTGGAGTCACAAGTGGACAGAGTGGTGAAGAAGGCATTCGGCATGCTTGGTTTCATCGGTCAGAACATTGAATACAGGAGTTGGGATGTCTTGTTGAAGTTGTACAAGACATTGGTAAGGCCACACTTGGAATACTGTGTGCAATTCTGGTCACTGTATTATAGAAAAGATATTATTAATCTAGAAAGAGTGCAAAACAGATTTACTAGGATGTTACCAGGATTGGGTTATAAGGAGAGGCTGGATAGACTGGGACTTTTTTTCTCTGGAACGTAGGAGGCTGAGGGATGATCTTACAGAGGTCTATAAAATAATGAGGGACACTGATCAGCTAAACAGTCAATATCTTTTCCCAAAGATAGGGGAGTCTAAAACTAGAAGGCATAGGTTTAAGGTGAGAGGGGAGAGATACAGAAGTGTCCAGAGGGGCAGTTTTTTCAGACAGAGGGTGGTGAGTGTCTGGAACAAGCTGCCAGAGGTAGCAGTAGAGGCAGGTACAATTTTATCTTTTAAAAAGCATTTAGATAGTTACATGGGTATGATGGATATAGAGGGATATGGGCCAAATGCGGGCAATTGGGACTAGCTTAGTTGTTAAAAAAAGGGTGACACGGACAAGTTGGGATGAAGAGCCTGTTTCCATGCTGTAAACATCTATGACTCTATGAGAGTCAACCACACTGCTGTGGCTCTGGAGTCACATACAGGGCAGATCAAGTAAGGATGGCAGATTACCTTCTCTAAAGGACATTAGTGAATTGGATGGGTTTTTCTGACAATCAACAATGGTTTCATGTTCATCAGTAAGTTTTTAATTCTAGATTTTTTTTACTAAATTCAAATTCCACCATCTACTGTGTCGGGATTCAAACCCGGGTCCGCAGAACATTATATTTAGATGAAAAGTTTTACTTTTCAGACAGTTTCCAAAACATGTGGGCGCTCCTCGTTGCAGAGTGGCAGGTTTAAATGTGAAGAAGTTACTTTGCTTCTCATCTCTTTAATTCTTTCGTTTTAATAGACTAAATTCATCAGCAAAAAGAATCAGTCAGATTGGAAGACCGTGCCATTTGACCTGCAGGTGAGGGTTGAAGACAGCAGTATTTGCTGGGAAGGTTGTCATCACACCTTCACTGCAAGGTTGAAATCCTATAACTCATTCCTGGCATTGCGGCACAGTAGTTAGCATTGCTGCCTCACAGTGCCAGGGACCTGGGTTTGTTTCCTGGCTTGGGTCACTGTCTGTGCGAAGTCTGCATGTTTTCCCTGTGTCTGCATGGGTTTCCTCCGGGTGCTCCAGTTTCCTCCCACAGTCTGAAAAATGTGCTGGTTAGGTGCATTGGCCATGCTAAATTCTCCCTCAGTGTACCCGAACCGCTGCCAGAGTATGGCGACCGGAGGCTTTTCACAGTAACTTCATTGCAGTGTCTATCTTGATTGACTTCTATCAAGCGTGGGACCAGATACTAAACTTGATCTTAGCCAAAAGGCCGAGAAGATAAGCAAACAGTTACTTACACAAAGGGGGTGAGGTGTATAAAGGCTATAGCCCAGGTAAAGGAACAAGGAAGTGGCAAAAGGCAGGACATTACCACATTAATTGAGTGGCAATATCAGTGTCACACAGCAAACTGTTTAGTTGCGGTGTGGTATCTTCTGGCGGAGTCAACTGCCCTCTGCTGGCACAATTATCAGTAATCTCTAAGCTGTCTGTGCTTTATATGCTCTGTCTGAGGCCAGAACTCTCCATTCACCTGACGAAGGGACTAACCCCGAAAGCTTGTGAGTCTATTATCAATTAAATCGGTTGGACTAAAACCTGGTGTTGTCAGACTTTTTACTGAGTTTACACCAGTCCAACGCCGGCATACCTACATCATGACAATTACAAATAGCATGAAATTCCAACTTTTAGAATGTTGATGTGCCCATGGGCTTGTGTTAATATTCTGATATGCTATTTTGGCACAAGTGTTAAAGAAGCTCACACCTCCAATAAAATAGCAAACAGAGAGAGGACTGTCAAATCAAGAGGTTAGTCTGAGAAAACCCACCATAATCACACACACATCCCACAAAACTCCCAACATACGTTGGACAGTATTAGGAGGTGATGGGGTTCTGTTGGATAGTCATTCAGAGCCTGTGTCACCTCCATTCTTGGGAAGGAGGACCCACCACAGAGTGGCGGACAGCACATCATCCCCAGGGGTGATCCCCAGGGGCAGATGAGCTGCCCACTAATCAGAGGCCAATGCTGGAAGTAGCACCAGCAGGAATAGTGGGAGCTGCCAGCAATGCACCCACCAAAAATCCAGATCAAGAAGAGACCCAGGCCACTGAAGAGTGGAGGCAGTAGGGGATTGCGGGGTTGTGGTCACAGGGGAGCTTTCAGCATCGGCCACCCTTCCCGAGGCTGCGTCTCTCAATTAGGTGCTGGCCACCTGACAACAACTGACCCCTTCCCACCGCTCCAACAAGCCCAACAGTTAAGTAACAGGTTGGCATGGTGGCATAGTGGTTAGCACTGCTGCCTCAGAGCACCAGGGACCCAAGTTCAATTCTTGTCTGTGTGGAGTTTGCAGTTTCTCCCCATGTCTGTGTGGGTTTCCTCTGGGTGCCCCAAAGATGTGCAGGTTAGAGGGATTAGACTGAGCCTATCAGCCTCCAACTGGATGCCCAGTGCATCAGCCTGGCACTGCCACCACCATCACTACCTCCCCCCCACCCCAAACCCCCAACCCCCAGTTAGGGACTTGTACCTAGATTCAGTATGTTACATTGTAAATTCATCTCTTCACCAACTACACACACCAACATTCACATACTCACACCAACACAGTCTCACATGCAATCGTATGCATTGTCACATTCACTCGTACACATCTATATACCCACATTGTCACACAGTCACACCTACCTACACACACACACACACACACACACCCCCATACACACACACACATGCCCATACAAACACATGCCCATACACACAGTTATTCACAGAACCAAGCCTCTGCCACACATACAAGCACGTATCCTCACATTAGTTATAAGAACATAAGAACATAAGAAATAGGAGCAGGAGTAGGCCATCTAGCCCTTCGAGCCTGCCCCGCCATTCAATAAGATCATGGCTGATCTGTCGTGGCTCAGTTCCACATTCCCGCCCTCTCCCCATAACCTTTAATCCCCTCTCTTATCAAAAACCCATCAACCCGCGTCTTAAAAATATTTAGCGAGGTAGCCTCCACCACTTCAACGGGCAGAGAATTCCAGAGATTCACCACCCTTTGAGTGAAGAAGTTCTTCCTCAACTCCGTTCTAAACCGCCCCTCCTTTATCTTGAGGCGTGCCCCCTAGTCCTACTGTCCTTTCTGAGCGTGAAGAGTCTCTCCACCTCTATCCTATCCATCCCATTCATCATCCTATACGTCTCAATGAGATCTCCCCTCATTCTTCTAAACTCTAACGAGTACAAGCCTAATTTATTCAGCCTCTCCTCATAGCTCAACCCCCTCAACTCCGGCATCAGCCTAGTAAACATCCTCTGCACTCCCTCCAAGGCCAAAATATCCTTGCGTAAGTACGGCGCCCAAAACTGCACACAGTACTCCAGCTGCGGCCTCACCAGTGCCCTATACAGCTGCAGCAAGACCTCCTTACTTTTATATTCAATCCCCCTCGCTATGAAGGCCAGCATCCCATTTGCCTTCCTGACCACCTGCTGCACCTGCAGGCTGGGTTTTTGCGACTCATGCACAAGGACCCCGAGGTCCCTCTGCACCGTCGCCTGCTGCAGTTTTTCGCCCCGTAAGTAATAATCCTTCCTACCATTAGTCCTACCAAAGTGGACCACCTCGCACTTGCCAACATTAAATTCCATTTGCCAGTTCCTGGCCCATTCGCCCAGCCTATCTAGATCCTTCTGCAGACTCTCCACACCCTCCGCACAATTTGCCGTTCCACCAATCTTGGTGTCATCAGCAAATTTCGGCACCATACACTCGTTTCCCTCCTCCAGATCATCTATATAAATGGTAAATAGCTGAGGCCCCAGCACCGACCCCTGGGGCACTCCACTAGTCACCAACTGCCAATCCGAATAGCACCCATTGACCCCCACTCTCTGCCTCCTATTTGACAACCAATCCTCTATCCACGCTAACCCCCTACCCCCAACTCCATGCCCCCTGACCTTCTGCAATAACCTCTTGTGAGGTACCTTGTCAAACGCCTTCTGAAAATCAAGAAAGACCACATCCACCAGCTCTCCTTTATCCACTGCCCTAGACACATCCTCATAGAACTCCAGTAAATTTGTCAGACACGACTTCCCTTTAACGAAACCGTGCTGCGTCTGCTCTATCAAGCACTTCCCCTCAAAATGCCTCGCTATTTCCTCCTTGATGACGGATTCTAACATTTTACCTACAACAGACGTTAAACTAACCGGCCTATAATTCCCTGCCTTTTGCCTGGCACCCTTCTTAAACAACAGCATAACATTAGCCGTTTTCCAATCTTCCGGCACTTCCCCGGAATCCAGCGATGTCTGGAAAATAACCACCAAGGCATCCACTATCACCTCCGCCATTTCTTTCAGAACCCTCGGATGCATTCCATCCGGTCCTGGGGACTTGTCCACAATCAGCCCCTCCAGTCTGTCGAGCACCGCCTCTCTAGTAACAGTAATGTCACTGAGACCCTCCAGTCCTACCACCTTTCCATCTCTAACACCCGGCAAATTATCCACGTCCTCCTCCGTGAAGACCGAAACAAAAAAGTTATTCAAGACCTCAGCCATTTCCCCATCCCCTACCACTAAGTCCCCCCTCTCATCCTCTAAGGGTCCAATGTTCACCCTAGCCAGCCTCTTCCTTTTTATATATTTATAAAAACTCTTGCTATCCTTTTTTATATTAAGTGCTAGCCCAGCTTCATAGTTTATCCTACCCTTCTTTATCAACTTCCTTGTCAATCTTTGTTGACATTTAAACCTCTCCCAACCCTCTTCTCGCCCACTACTCTTAACTAGTCTAAACACCTCCGCTTTTAATTTAACACTTTCCTTCACCTCCTTCGTTATCCACGGCTTATTACCTCTCCTCCTACGGTCCTTTTTGACCATCGGAATAAATTTCTGCTGAGCACCAAGAAAGATCTCCTTAAAGGTCCTCCACTGCTCCTCAGCAGACCCTCCCTCCAACGCGCTCCCCCAGTCCACATTCGGCAATTCTTCTCTCATCCTACCGTACTCCCCTCTGTTCAAACAAAGGACGCGTGTCTGGGAATCCACTTTCTCCTCCTCCATCTGCACCAGAAACTCCACCATACAATGATCACTCTCCCCAAGAGGATCCTTCACCGCAAGGTCCCTAATTCTACCCGCCTCATTACATAGCACCAGATCCAAGATAGCTCGCTCCCTCGTCGGCTCCAACACACACTGTTCCAAGAAACTATCCCGGCAGCATTCCAAGAACTCCTCCTCGAGCCCACCACGTCCAACATGGGTCGACCAATCAATATGTAGATTGAAATCCCCCATAATTATGGCCGTCCCATTCCTGCACGCCGCACTTATTTGCGCGTTAACAGCCCGCCCCACCTCCAGATCATTATTCGGGGGCCTATAGACAACACCCACCAGCGTTTTCCTCCCTTTGCTGTTCCTAATCTCTACCCACAACGATTCCACTTTCTGCTCCTTGGCTCCAATATCATCCCTTGCTACCACCCTGATGCTATCCTTAATCAGCAGAGCTACGCCCCCCCCTTTTCCCTCCCGCCTATCCTTCCTAAACACTTGATACCCCTGGACATTCAGCTCCCAGTCCCTGTCACCTTGCAGCCACGTCTCTGTAATGGCCACCAGATCATATCCGTTTGTGTCAATCTGCGCCACCAGCTCATCCACTTTATTCCGAATGCTTCGTGCATTCAGATACAGTGCCTTCATCCCATCCTTCACCTGGGCCCTATTTGCCGGAACGCCACCAACCATACTCACACCCCCTACTCCCTTTATTATTGGGACATCCTCGGCCTCTTCCCTTACCTGTACCCTCTCCTTAACTTTAGGCGTCATAATGTCACCCACCCTCGCACCCTCCCCCCCCCAATTAGTTCTGCGTTGTGTATTTGCCTCCCTCAGCCTGGGAATGTTGAGGCAGACCATAAGCCCTGACCACAGTTCTAGGTTTAATTAGCATTCAGTTATCCAAGGCTTGTCTTACCCCATTCAGAAAAGCAGAGAATGCTGAACACTTTCGGCTTATGTGTTGCTGCATTAACCAAGGAAACAAGAGAGAAACCCTGGACCTGTGATACTTTATTAGGCACTGACCTGGGTTTTAAGTTGGCAGAGTTTGCCTTCCTGCCATTTGAAGTGTCGGTGGATAACTCATCCCCTCAGTTACTGCTTGCCACACAGCTATTTAACACTCCAACAAGCATTAATTGGCTGGAGACAGGGCCTCTGCCCTGACTTGGATGGAGTGTGAATGGTCAGCAGTCTTCTAGTTCCTACAGCAGACAGGACTGGGCTAAGTTTTGGAAGTCCAGGACCAGGTAAGTTTTGGGCAGGGGTGGGGTGGGGGGGTGGTCTCAGACTGAGGTAGGGAGCTGAGGTCCAGGTGGAGTGGGCAGGAGGACCAGGGGTGTTGACGGAAAGGTCAGCAAGGGGAATAGAGTACCTGCAGGGGCCAGTCTCTTCAGGGCTGGCGGAAGGGGAGTGGGGGGATGATGGGTGGACATGGGAGAAGGGTGCCTTGTGTTAAAAGATTGCTGCTGTTAGTCACTTAAGGGCCTCAATTGGGGAAAGGATGTGAGACATGGATGTAAAATTGAGGAGAGAGCAGGGCAGACAGTGGGATGGTCCCCACCCACTTACAAGCCTGCTGGCAAGCGAATGTTTTGATTTGATTTGTTTCATTATTGTCACATGTATTAGTATACAGTGAAAAGTATTATTGTTTCTAGTGCACTATACAGACAAAGCATACCATTCATAGAGAAGGAAATGAGAGGGCGCAGAATGTAGTGTTACAGTCATAGCTAGGGTGTAGAGAAAGATCAACTTAATGCGAAGTAGGTCCATTGAGAGTCTGACAGCAGCAGGGAAGAAGCTGTTCTTGAGTCGGTTGGTACATGTCCTCAGATTTTTGTATCTTTTTCCTAATGGAAGGAGGTGGAAGGGAGTATGTCCATGGGGTCCCTAATTATGCTGGCTGTTTTTCTGAGGCAGCAGGAAGTGTAGGCAGTGTCAATAGGTGGGAGGTCAGTTTTTGTGATGGACTGGGCTTTGTTCACGATCTTTTGTAGTTTCTTGAATAGAGCAGGAGACATACCAAGCTGTGATACAATCAGAAAGAATGCTTTCTATGGTGCATCTGTAGAGGTTGGTGAGAGTCGTAGTAGACAAACCAAATTTCCTTAGTCTTCTGAGAAAGTAGAGATGTTGGAGAGCTTTCTTAATATAGTGTTGACATGGGAGGCTTCAGGCCCCAGAAGGCACAGATACAACATTTCACCAACTGGATACAAACATTCCACAAACAACAGGAGATAACAATCCTGATTGCTTCCTCCCTGACTCGAATTCCCATTTATTTGCTTCGGAAATGAATTTGCTGCTCCAATTAATGATATCCCCTCTTCCTGGGGAAAGCTTTTGGGATGTTTGAAGTGTGATGTGGAGATGCTGGCTTTGGACTGGGGTAAACACAGTAAGAAGTCTCATAACACCAGGTTCAAGTCCAACCAATTTTTTTGATAGTAAACTCACAAGCTTTCGGGGTTTGCCCCTTCATCAGGTGAATGGAGAGTACTGGCCTCAGACAGAGCATACAACAGTACACACAGTTTACCCTGAAAGCTTGTGAGTTTACTATCAAATAAATTGGTTGGACTTTAACCTGGTGTTGTGAGACTTCTTCCTATGTTTGAAGTGCCACAGAGCATGTCCAATCCCACCAGTCACCCACTACTCATGTCAGCCATGGCTCAGCATGTTGTATGCCCACCCATCAGTCGTTGGGTCATGGATTTGAGCCTCACTCCAGTAAAAATGCAGGCTAGCATTCCGTGTGCTCCAGGGAGTGCTGCACTGTCAGGGGCACCACCCTCAGATGCAATGTCAAACCAAGGAGCTGCCTGCTCCCTCAGCTAGATGTGAATGAACATAGGGCACCATTCTGAAGGAAAATTGAAGACATTTCCCAAATATTCTGGCCAATGACATTTATCCCTCAGCCTACATCTTAAACAAATGATGTGATCATTGTTATATTTCTGTTTTTCTGCCAATTGGCTGCTATGTTTCTAAAGTTTAAAGATTATTTATTCGTGTCACAAGTAGACTTACATTAACACTGTAATGAAGTTATTGTGAAAATCCCCTAGTCCCCACACTCTCATGCCTATTTGGGTATACTGAGGGAGAATTTAGCATGGCCAATGCACCTAACCAGCATGTCTTTCAGAATGTGAAAGGGAACCCTCGCAGACATGGGGAGAATGTGCAGACTCCGTACAGACAATGACCCAAACGGGGAATCAAACCTAGATCCCTGATGCTATGAGGCACCACTGTGCCACCATGCTGCTCACATAACAATGTAGTTGCATTTCAAAAAGTGTGTCGTTGGCTGTAGAATGATTTGGGACAACATGAAAGTTGCTTCGTAAATATGCAGGTTCTTTCTCTGATGTTAAAAACTGGGACACTGAGTGAGTGCATTGAGAATATACATAGGCCACCAGATGGCAGCAAAGTGTGCAATTCACTGCACTCAATAATTGGCCCAATTTGCTGTCCATTAATAATAGGATTAAACTGGACTCAGATCAGTGAATTTAACAAAACTTAACAGAGCAAAATCTGAAGGCTCCATCTGTGTGATACATTAGCAGTCGGTATTTTTTGCCTGCCTGGCACTGCCATGTAAAATATATACTTTCTAATTTATTGTAAATTAGGACTGATGTCTTTATCATCTATTAAATTGTATCTATTTGCCCTGAAGAAGAACAAAGCTGGTGTGGTAATTATTTCATTAAAACAAGTTAATGAAACAATTTGAAAGATGTTACCAGGGATTTGTATTTGAAAGAGAAGGCAACATATGAGGGGAAAATGCACTGAGCATAAAGCAGTGCCTGCTCATTGGAGGCAATTGTGCAAAAACCTAGCTGTCAGCGAGTGTCTCATCCACCAAGGGAACTAACTGGCAATTCAGTGCACAGCAAGATTCCACAGATTATCTGTGCAAATGCCTGGGCTCCATGCCAGCCACTGGAACCGTCACTCAGCATTTTCAACAGAGGAGAGAAAGTAGAATTAAGGTTAATCTATTAGCGTCACAAGTGGGCTTACATTAACATTGTAATCAAGTTACTTTGAAAATCCCCCAGTCACCACACTCCGATGCCTGTTTGGGTGCACTGAGGGGGAATTTAGCATGGGCAATACACTTAACCAGCATGTTTTTCAGGCTGTGGGAAGAAACCGGAGCACCCAGAGGAAACCCACGCAGGCATGGGGAGAACGTGCAAGTTTCGCACAGACAGTGACCCAAGCTGGGAATTGAACTCGGGTCCCTGGAGCTGTGAGGCAGCAACTCTTGCCACTGTGCCACCGTGTGGCCCACATGTTTTGAGGTGAGCACTTTCACCCTTGTTTGCGAATGCAGCTCAAATCAGAATAGATGGTCCCGTTCACAAACTCACTCAGCATTCCAGCAAGCTAGGATTGTTCAGGAGTATGTTTCAGGACTCCTCTAATATCAATAATCCATAGACAATTAAGTAATCCTAATGTTTATGCTGGATGTTCCCACAACTTTCATTAAAAAGTTGTACATATTGAGTGAGGATTGACAAAAACATGAAACAACTTTCTCACTTGACTTTTAGACACCACCGTGTCCAAGCCCCCACACCCATCCTCCCCCCACCCCATCGTACCCCTGCTCTCATCCTCCCCCAACCCTCACCCCCATCCTTCCCCCAACCCCAACCCTCCCCCACCCCATCCCCATCCTACCCTCAACCCCCACCCCTATCCTCTCCCAGCCCCTGCCCTTTCCCCAACCCCCACCCCATCCTCTCCCCACCCTTCGCCCAATCTCCCCCAGCCCCCACCCCATCTTCCCCCAACCCCACCCCCATCCTCCCCCAATCCCCAGCCCCATCCGTCCCCAACCCCTACCCCCAATCCCCACCCATCTCCCAACCTCCATCCCATCCTTCCCCCAAACCCCATCCCTATCCTCCGCCCAACCCCCACCCCATCCCTCCAACCCTCACCCCCATCCTCCCCCAATACCCATCCTCCCCCCCCCACCACTGCACCCCCACCCCCCATCCCCCCACCCACCCTCCCACTCAACTTCAAATTAAGGATAAAATACAAGGGAATAAATAACAAATCACAAGCAAATCACTATAGTGCCTCCACACCTTCATGATGTCTCAAGCTGCTTTACAGCCAAATGAGGTGTTATTTAAATGTGGACGGTGTGTGGAACAAGTGGGGAACTTTGCTGCCAGTTTACACCAAGAAGTTCCCCAAAACATGCAAGGAATGACATTTATCTTTGTGATGTTTTTCCAGAGGTAAATGTTGACCAGGGAGAACTCTGCTACTCTTCAAAATAATGCCATGGATCTTGTCACGGGCATGTCTTTTTACATCAATCCTGGACTCCCTCGGTAACCAAAAAGAGAAAATGCTGGAAAATCTCAGCTGGTCTGGCAACATCTGTAAGGAGAGAAAAGAGCTGACTTTTCAAGTCCAGATGACCCTTGATCAAAGCTGCACTCCCTCAGTACCTACACTGAAGTATCAAGCTAGATTTTCTGTTCAGGTTTTCAGAGTGGTGTTTGAAGCCAGAGCCTTCTGACTGGTTGGGTTGAGAGTGCTACCCATTGAGCTGTGGCTGTCACAAACTGGAGAGAAGAGGAAATTAAGGGAGAGAGTTCAATGATTTGGATTGCTATTGTCTTCCTACACAGCCAAACTGGAGAATGAAACTGAATCTAGAAAACACCGGGGTGTGGTTACACGTTAATCTTTAAAATTCCAGTAAGATTCATTGTTCAGATTGCTATCAGGACTTCCTTATTACTATACAAACCTTTGACATACCTGAGCTAGGGGATTGAGAAGAATATTAAATAGTAAAACAATGATGTGCATTAAGGAAGGAGAATTTTTTTTTGATTGGTAGTGTTATAAATCCATCAGATAAAAGAAAAGGTCACTCATTGAGATATATCACGGCAATAAACCATGTGTAAGCCATGTCATAATTTAAAATAAATCTAAGCAATAATTTGAAACTAAAGGCAATCGAACAGTGATTGAGATTTTCCTATATATTTAGTTTCTTTGTCAAGACGATGAAACGTAACTGAAGTTATGGTCCTATCTCCAAGTCCCAAAGTGTGACCCTGAGTGCAATGATGCATCTTCACAGACTTTATTTGTGAATACAAAAATAATTTATCAATAAGAAAACAGCAGCTTCATGGCTGCACCCAGCTCCCCACATGTTTCCTGCCTCCATTCTGAGTCCCAGTTGCGGACATGCCCCTCATCAAAGGCAATGAACTGGAGAAGGTTCGAGAGCTTCAAGTTTCTACATATCTACATTCATCAACAACCTGTCCTGGTCCCTCCATATCGATGCTATAGTTAAGAAAGCCCACCAACGCCTCTACTTTCTCAGAAGACTAAGGAAATTTGGTATGTCATCTATGACTCTCTCCAAATTCTGCAGATGCACCATAGAAAGCATTCTTTCCGGATGCGTCATAGCTTGCTATGGCTTCAGCTCCGACCAAGACCGCAAAAAACAAAGAGTTGTCAGTCATCACGTAAACCAACTTCCCATCTATTGACTCCATCTGCACTTTCTGCTGCCTCAGAAAAGCAGCCAGCATAATTAAGGACCCCACACACCTCGGACCTAAACTCTTCCATTGGGAAAAGGATACAAAAGTCTGAGATCACATATCAATAGACTCAAGAAACTTCTTCCCTGCTGCTGTCAGAATTTTAAATAGTCATATCACATATTAAGCTGATCTTTCTCATCATCCTATTGGTAACTAACACTATTCTGCAACCACTCCTTTTCTTCTTCCCTATGCACTCATGAATGGTATGTTTTGTCGGTAACAGCTTGCAAAAAATAATATTTTTCACTGTATCCCAATTTACCCATTGGACCCATTGGTAAAACGGACAGGGGCCAAACTCAGGCAATTAAAACTAGCTTAGTGGTAAAAACTGGGCAGCATGGACAAGTTAGGCCGAAGGGTATGTTTCCAGGCTGTAAACCTCTATGACTCTATGACCCAAAGCTTGGTGGCCTTTTGCTGTCTTCCCCGTAAAAGACAATTACCACAAATCACCACACCGGATTTCTCATTTATCACATAACATTTTAATTCTCCACCTCACTCCCATTCTGACCTGTCTCTTCCTAGCATTTCGTTTTATTTCATTTCTATACTTTACATTACTACATGACACTTCAAAGTGCTTAATTGGTTGTAAAATGCTTTAGGACGTGCTGTTATTGTGAAACGTGCAATATAACTGCTAATATCGCAAAATGCCCGTTAGGACTGCAAGTTCTTCCTCTTGGCAGATTTCCAGGTATTGTTGCTCACCTGTTATCTGGGAGTGGGAGCAGGAGTGTGATATGTTACTGTTTGCCAGCCCTGCCCCAGTAAATCCCACTCTCAGAATGTAGGTCATTGAAGAAACTTGCACATATGGTTGTCTATAGAGTCTAGAACTAGGGATCACAGCTTCAGAATAAGGGGTCAGCTATTTAGGACTGAGGCGAGAAGAAACTCCTTCGCTCGATGGGTCACCAGTCTATGAAATATTGTATCCCAGTGAAGGGTAGAAGCTTGGTTGTCAGGTACATTCATAAGTGTTTGATAGATTTTTGGATACAAAAGGAATGAAACAATATAAGGTTAAGACAAGAAGATGAAGTTTGGGGGTAAAAAAATCTGCCATGACTCTGGTGAATGGCAGAGAAGGCTCATAGGGCCAAATGGCCTCCTCCCGCTCTGATAGCTTGCGTGTGTATGCTTGTAAATTGCTGAGATCAATTACAACTCAGAAAATTACTTGTAAATTTCAGGTGCCAGCTTGGTTTGCATGAATATGATATTGCTGACAAGACCCCCTCGTGAAATAGTTTGATTTTCCTTATTTTCATGAAATACTTTTTTGCATCAGCAACCATGCGTTGATGTGCGATGGAAATACACCAGACACAAGATCTGTACTTCAATATTAGTCATCTGAAATTTCTCAGGATATGGGGGAGTAACAGGAAAGCTTATACTTAAGAGAATCCAGTAGTCTGTTGGTTGAAAGTTTGCTTTGGTGACTGGCCACATCTGCCATGAATGCAGATAAATGAAACACAGCTGCATACACTCCTAGGCAAAGTCAAGGCTCATTATATGGAAATATGTTTGGATTATTTTGTGTTGAGAATAGGTGTAGCTTGCTGTTCTGGAGGGCCTGAGAGTCACATGCCTATCTGACGTCTGTAGTTGTATTGTTGACCCAACTTGATGTGGATTTTCCAGTTTGTTCAGATGTTTGTACCATATGCACTATATTTTTGATGTGGAGTGAGCTGCAGTTCTCCTGCAGCCTCAGAAGTCAACCCTGGCATCATCTAATCAACACTTGCTGATTTGCCTCACCTCTTGCCTTTTTCAATCTTCATGACATTTGGCATTCCAGGCTTTGTCCTGTGGCTCGCCTTTTGTTGGCTAGAGTAATACATTTAAAATGCAGCTGCTGCGATTCCGTTTCAGATCACTTACAAATTATCTATTTCAATAGCATCTGTCACAACCTCATAACATCCCAAAGTTCTCTATAACTAATGAAGGACAATTGAAGTAGTCACTGTTAAGGGTGACAGCCAGTTTGCACACATACAGCAATGAGATAAATGGCCAGAATGTCTGTTTTTGATGGGGTTAATTATTTTAAATCCCTTTATAGAATGTGGGCATCACTGATTTATTGCCCTTTCTTAATTACCCTTGAAAAAGTTGATGGTGAGCCACCTTCCTCGGTTGTAGCTGTCTATGTCATGGAAGAATCATAGTATTCTACAATGCAGAAGGCCCTTCAGCCCATCGAGTCTGCACCAACCACAATCCCCCCCAGGCCCTATTCCCATAACCCTATGCATTTACCCTAGCTAGTTCCCCTGACACTAAGGGGTAACTTAGTGTGGCTAGTCCACCTAAACTGCATATCTTTAGACTGTGGGAAGAAAGTGGAGCAGCTGGAGGAAACCCACACAGACACAGGGAGAACTTGCAAACTCCACAAAGACAGTGACTTTATCCACTTTGGCAGGAATAATAGTAGGTAGGATTACTATTTAAAGGGCGAAAAGCTGCAGCATGCTACGGTGCAAAGGGACATGGGGGTCCTTGTGCATGAGTCACAAAAACCCAGTCTGCAGGTGCAGCAGGTGGTCAGGAAGGCGAATGGGATGCTGGCCTTTATAGCGAGGGGGTTAGAATAAAAAAGCAGGGAGATCTTGCTGCAACTGTACAGGGCACTGGTGAGGCCGCAGCTGGAGTACTGTGTGCAGTTTTGGTCGCCGCACTTGCGCAAGGATATTTTGGCCTTGGAGGGAGTGCAGAGGAGGTTCACTAGGCTGATACCGGAGATGAGCGGGTTGGACTATGAAGAGAGACTGAATAGATTGGGTTTGTACTCATTGGAGTTTAGAAGGATGAGGGGGGATCTTATAGAGATGTATAAGTTAATGAAGGGGATGGATAGGGTAGAGGTAGAAAGATTCTTCCCGCTTAGAAAGGACAGCAGGACTCGAGGGCACAGCCTCAAGATAAGGGGGGGTGCAGTTTAGAATGGAGTTGAGGAGGAACTTCTTCACTCAAAGGGTGGTGAATCTCTGGAATTCTCTGCCCGTTGAAGTGGTGGAGGCTACCTCGCTAAATTTATTTAAAACACGGGTAGATAGGATTTTGGTAGGCAAGGGAATTAAGGGTTATGGGGAGAGGGCGGGAAAGTGGAACTGAGCCACTTCAGATCAGCCATGATCTTATTGAATGGCAGGGCAGGCTCGAAGGACTAGATGGCCTACTCCTGCTCCTATTTCTTATGTTCTTATGTTCTTATGACTCAAGCCAGGAATCAAACCCAGGTCCCTGGTGCTGTGAGGCAACAGTGCTAACCACTGCACCGCCCATAATCAATGTGGTGTAGGTGCACCTTCAGTGCTGTTAGGGAGAGCTTTCCAGGATTTTGTCCCAGTGATAGTGAAGAAACCAATGATACAATTCCAAATCAGGATGGTGTATGGGGGGACACTTGCAATTGGTGGTGTTCCCATGAGCCTGCTGTCCATGTTGTTTTAGGTGGTGAAGATGGAAGGTTTGATGTATAATATTTTACATTTACAACCTCAGGTGCATTTTATTTTTTGTACAATGAGTTACTGTGTCCTGGAATGCACTGCCCGAAAGGACACTGAAGGCAGATTCAATGGTGATGTTCAAAAGGGAGTTGGATGAACAATGGAAAAGAGAAACATTTGTAGTACTATTGAGAAAGAGTAGGAGGAAAATGGGACTAGCTGGATAGCGCTTAAGAGCTGGCACCGGGACAAAGGGCCAAATGGCCTCATTCTATGTTGCATCATTCCATGCGGAATAATTAAACGATCACCAACTGTTTTGTACATTGCTATAGGGGGAGGTTAGGACAACGTACAGTGCTCACCATCAACCCACCCTCTCCACCTCCACAAACACCAACTCCTCAAAAAAATGAATGAACGTGGATTCAGGACAAATCAAAGAGTGCCGGAAACACAGCAAAGCAGTCACCCTATATAAAGAGAGCTGATAAATGGAATACAAATGAAATTTAACATGGAACTCTGCCTTATAAATTAAGGTTGCCCCAATTGTAGCTTTTTTTATATCATGCCACCCATTCTCATAGGAACAGGAAAAGGCCATTCAGCCCTTTGAGCCTGTTCCATCTTGCAATAGGATCATGGCTGACCTGTAACTTAACCACATTTTTGAAGCATATCTCTTGTTGGCCTTGCTCACGCACAATCTATCCATTTATTGTCCCCCGTTACTCAGCAGAGATGTTTTCCAAATTTAGACTAATTTTTCTAATCAGTCACCCTATAATTAAGTATAATGTAACAAGTTTAACTACATTCATCTCCCTTTGAAGGCAAAATGTTATCTTTGGCATTGTGGCTGAAAAGAAACATTTTGAAGATTTACAATTGGAGCACAGGCAGAATTGTTTTTTGAAGGCGCTAACACAGATATAAATGAAAGCAGTTTCCCATAATGGAAAGCCCATCCCTTTAACAAGGTAAAATAAAACCATAAACTAGACTTAATAAAATCCAAATGCTGGAAATCCAAAACAGAAATAAAAAAATGCAGCAAACACTTAGCATGTTGAGTAAGGGCCTGTGGAGAAAATAGGCAAGTCAACGTTTCAGGTGTCAGCCCTTTTGTTTGATTTATTATTGTCACATGTATTAGCATGCAGTGAAAAATATTGTTTCTTGTGCACTATACAGAGAAAGCATACCATTCATAGAGAAGGAAAGGGGAGAGTGCAGAATGTAGCGTTACAGTCATGGCTAGGGTGTAGAGAAAGGTCAACTTAATGCAAAGTAGGTCCATTCAGAATTCTGATGGCAGCAGGGAAGAAGCTGTTCTTGAGTCAGTTGGTACGTGACCTTAGACTTTTGTATCTTTTTCCCGATGGAAGAAGAGAGAATGTCCGGGGTGTGTGGGCTCCTTAATTATGCTGGCTGCTTTGCTGAGGGAGCGGGAAGTGTAGACAGAGTCAATGGATGGGAGGTTGGTTTGCATGGTGGATTGGGCCATTGTCAGAGAAGAATACGCACCTGGAGTTTTGACTTTGCAGATCATTGATTTCAAATACTTCTGAGGTCTCTGCACTCCTCTGACTCTGCTTCTTGTATCCCTCAATTTTAATCACTCCAGCATTAGTGGCTGTGCTCTCAACTCTAGAATTCCCTCCCTAAACCTTTCTCCCTCCTTCAAGGTGCTGTTTAACACCCAGCCTTTACAACAGAACTATCCTAATGTCTTCTTAAATGACTCAGTGCCAGTGCTATCAGTTTCACTACATAATCTGATAAACACAGCTTCAGGTTCCACTCATACACTGACGACATCTAGTTCTTTTTAAAAATTATTTCATAGGCCGTTGTCATCACCAGCAAGGCTTGCATTTGTTGCCCATCCCTAATTATCCTTGAACTGAACAGATTGTGAGGTCATCTCAGAGGGCATTCAATACTCAACCCCACTGTTATGGGTGTGGCTCTGAAATGGAATCTTATAAGCCAGAGCAGACAAGGGCAGTAGATTTCCATGTCAAAAGCATATTAGTGAACCAAATGGGTTTTTAACAACAGTTTATGGTAGTTGCCATGATTGCTATCACTGAGACCAGTTTTCAATTCCAGATTTTATTAATTGAATTGAAATTCCACCAGCTGCTGTGATGGGATTTGAACCCATGCCCTCAGAGCATTAGCCTGGGCCTACTGGATGACATTACCATGATGCCACCATCTCCCCACCTTACCACTCCCACTGGTTCTACTTCATCATGCTACTTGACCCGCACCCAATAATGGATGAACATAAAATTTCCTCCAACTAAACGGTGGAAAGACTGAAACCATTCTTTTTGGTCACCGTCCCATTCCCTGGCTACTGATACCATTCCGCTCCTTGGCAACAGTCTGAAATCAAACCAGACTATTTGAAAGCTCATTGTCATATTTGACCCCGAGAATGGGCTTCTGACCAAATATCACTATTTCCACCCATGTTACATTCCCCATCTCCCCCCACCCCACCTCAACTCATCCACTCCTGAAACCCTCATTCACGGCACTATTACCTCTTGACTATTGGGCCCCTGGCCAGTCTCCCATACATTGCCGTCCAATCATATGAACTCATTTAAAACTGTCTGTATCCTAACTCTCACGAGGTTTCATTCACACATCACCTTCGGTTCGCTGACTTACATTGGCTCATATTTGGCAATTTTACATTCTAATCCTTCTTTTCAAAATCTGTCATGACCTCTTTCTTCCCTATGCCAGTGATTCCTCCAAATCTACAACCCTACCAGATAGCAACACTCATCCCATTCTGATCCCTCGCATATCCCAGCTTTAATCGCTCCACCATTGACAGCCGTGCCTTCAGCTGTCTAGGCCCTGAGCTCTGGAATTCCTTCCCCAGACCTCTCCACCTCTCTCTTTCTTTCTTTCTCTTTTTCTCTCTCTCCCCTTTAAGGTATTCTTTAAATTCTACCTGTTTGATTAGGTTTTGGTCACCTTTCCTAATGCCTCCTTTCATGATTCTGATAAAACTCCAGTATAACACGTAGAAAAGTTTTACTTTGTTAAAGGGGCTATACAAATGCAAGTTGTTGTTGCATATATTGATAAGTACTCAAGGGTGAAAATTTGAAAGGCCATGGCTGACAGCTTGATGGAGTGGGAACAATTGGGTAGCTTTTTCAAAATGCTGGTATCAATAACATGGGTCAAATGTCATAAGTTCATAAGATATAAGAGCAGATTTAGGTCATTTGGCTCATCAAGTCTGCTCCACCATTCGATCATGGCTGATATGTTCCTCATCCCCATTTTCCTGTCTTCTCCCCATAACCCTTCACCCCATTACCAATTAAAAATCTGTCAAACTCCTCCTTAAATTTACTCACAGTCCCAGCATCCACTGCACTTTAGGGTTGGGAATTCACAGATTCATAACCCTTTGGGAGAAATAGCTTCTCCTCAGCTCTGTTTTAAATTTGCTACCCCCTATCTTAAAACTATGACCTCTCACCCTAGAATTCCCCACCAGTGGAAGCATCTGCTCCATGTCTACTTTATCCATACGTTTTATCATCTTGTATACCTCAATTTGATCTCCCCTCATTCTTCTAAGATCCAGAGAGTATAGGCCTAAACTGTTCAATCTCTCTTCATATGACAAACCCCTCATTTCTGGAATTAATCTAGTGAAGCTCCTGTGAACTGCCTCCAATGCCACTACATTTTTCCTCAAATAAGGGGACCAAAATTGTGCACAATACTCCAGGTGCGGTCTCACCAATGTCTTGTGTAGTTGCAACAATACTTCCTTACTTTTATATTCTATTCTGTCCTCCTTCTGTGCAAACCGTAGTTACCCACTTACCAAAAGAGGATATGGTCAACTTGAGGTGTTTCATATCTGGTAAATACAAAGGTTGACAGTGGATTTCTTCCATTGCAACAGAGATAAACTTGGATATCTACAATTTAATGTTCATGCCCCTTTAAATTTTACAATTTAGTGATTATAATCGATAATTCAAACATCTTCATTGATAAAAATATGCAAGGCCGTCAACCCAAAAGGTTAATGCTGTTTTTCTTTCCACAGATGCTGCCAGACTGCTCAATATTTCCAGGCTTTTCTGCTCTTACTGGGAAAAGAGTAAACATGTTCCTGTGTCTAAGATACAAGGCATGTAACAAGCAACTGTGAAATATTATTCACTATTGGGAAATTCACAAGACTGAAATTGGGAACGAACGTGAGTTTACATTTATAGTGTCTTTTGTACAGCTAGTTGTTATGAAACAAAAAAATACTTTTCACTATATACCAATACACGTGATAATAATAAATCAAATCAATCAATTCAATTAAAAGTAGGAGAGTTTCCTGGTCACAAGCATGGGGCAGCATGGTGACACAGTGGTTAGCACCACTGCGTCACAGTGCCAGGAACCCAGGTTTGATTCCCGGCTTGGGTCTCTGTCTGTGTGGAGTCTGCACGTTCTGCTCATGTCTGCATGGGTTTCCTCCGGATGCTCTGGTTTCCTCCCACAGTCCAACAAGGTGCAGGTTAAGTGAATTGGCCATGTTAAATTCTCCCTTAGTGTACCCAAACAAGTATTGGAGTGTGGTGACTAGGGAGTTTTCGCAGTAACTTCATTACAATGTGAATGTAAGCCGACTTGTGACTAATAAATAAACATTTTCATGGACCATTCCAATCATGGTCACCAACGTCTCTTAGGGTGGAGTACCTGAAGAAGGAGGATTGTTGGGCAATGATTTGATTCAATTTATTATTGTCATATGTATTAAGATACAACAAAAAGTATTGTTTGTTGCGCACTATACAGACAAAACATACTTTTCATAGAGTATGTAGGGGAGTAGAAAAGGAGGGGTTGCAGAATACGGGGCGGGATTTTATGGCCTCGCTCGTCCCAAAGTTGCAAAATCCTGCCCAACGTCAACGGACCTCTTCATGGCTCAACCCTTGCCTGCTCTGATCCCGTGGCAGGTGGGGATAGTAAAGTTCCAGCCACAGTGTTACAGTCATGGGTAGAGTGTAGAGAAAGATCAACTTAATGTGTAGTAGGTCCAGCAGGGAAGAGTCAGTTGGTGGGGGTACGAGGGGGAATCAAATGTGAAAACGAAGAACTACAATTCCCAAGCAGCATTGCGAGTTGTGCGCCTGCGCACAAGGGGGCGTTGATGAGTGACGCCTGCGCAGTGGGAGGGGGCGTGGCCAGATTCCCGCTGAGGGCAGGGCGGGGCGGAGTATGACGCCTGCGCGGTGGGAAGGGGCGGAGCCAGCTTCCTGCTGGGGGCGGGGCGGAGAATGACGCCTGCGCGGTGAGGGCCGTGGGCGGGGTCGTAGCCGGTGACGTCACCGGGCCAGAGCGGGGCCGAAGTTTGACAGGAGCTCGAGCGAGAGTAGGGCGACGGCCGGAGCCGGCAAAGCATTTACCTCAGCCCGACAGCCGGAGGAAAGGAAGTTCAAACCATTCTCAAACCAACCCCACTCTCTCGCGTAGAAAACACCCACTGGAGACTTTTGATTTTTTTTAAAAAACATTTTTTAAACATTTCTGAGGGGGTCGTTGCCGGGGAAACCATGTCTCGCAAAGTGGAGGATATCAACAGGCTCACGGAGAACACCTACAAGGTAAGAGGAGGATCAGATGAAGTACTTCTATTTAAAAAAAAACCTTTAAATGTTGCCTGATTTTAAAACTAGCATCAGTCCGGCGTCGCTCCATGTCTTTTACCTGTATCAGTGGCACCAGGTGAGCTCCAGGTAAAGGCTGTAGGTGTGTGGTGGGGGAGGGGGCGAGGGTCTGACACTGGGGCCCCTCCAGCAATTTATAACAAAGAACAACTTTGTGAACAACAGAAAAAAAAGTTATTTGTTCAAATGATTTAAGGTGGTGAGAGTGCCCACAATTTAACGCCGCCCGATAGAAAGGCGAACCTCGCTTTTGTTGCTCATCAGGATTGCTCAATGGATTTCCTATTTTATTGTTGGAGACTTTGGTGAAAGATCATCGAGGGCTGGGTGGGTATCTTCCGTCCTGCGAGGAGCGCTGCACCTACCTGTTCAGTCACCTTTTCGGCTGGGTGTGTCCTGCAGACGTGGAGAAACAGCAAGTGGGACTTATGTGGCCGTTTTTTTTCTTAAAGCTTATCAAGGGTAATCTTCTAGAGGGCACAATAAGTCCTGACAGATTTTTAAATTATTTAGATCGATATTTTCCTATGAGAAATGGATCTTTATTTTCTTTTACAGAAAGTAATCCCCTCCCCAAAAAATCTGCAGAAGTCAATATCAAATGGTATAATTCGCTACTTTCATTGTCATCCAAATGTTTTGTAGGTATCGCTAACTCTGTAATAAATCAATAAATTATCTGTAAAGACCACGTTTAGATGAACTAATCAGACATGTGTGTACATAAATTTGCATCCTGATTGTCTATTCGTAATGAGAATCACAATTTCCTTGCTTTAAAACTCACCACGGCAATCTAGGCAGATCACTGAAAAGGTTATTTTGCTGTCACTAAGCTTAGAGGGAAGGTGGAGCTGGAAACTGAACAAACAATTATGCCATGCAGTTTTGATGTTTGTGCATATCTGTTTTTCAATATTCCAGGACGCTGTATTCTGTCCTGAATTACAAAAGAGTCACATATTTGGCATAGATAATCTCTCCAAGGACATGGAGATCTGTCTATTGCCATCACTATGTATGTTAGGGGTGAAGTTTTGCAATCAGCTGATTTGATGTCAGCAGCCTGCTTTGTAAATAGTATACTGTAGTTTATTGACACAATATACTGGAGTTGTCCAGTATACTAAAAGGACATTGTGGAAACCTATTTTACAGCAATGATACCAATTGGTGCATGCCAAATTGATGAGTAGACCTGAAATACTAGGAGAAGCAGTAACTTTCCAGTTAGAAATTGGTTCAGCTATCTTGCAATTATATGCTGTAATTAATGAAGTAGACTATATTAGGAACCTATTTACAGGAGCCACTGCAGAGTTATTGTTTATGTACATTGTAAATTAATGATGGCTTGGGAAATGTGTGGTATAATTGTGAAGAGGAGTGATAACCCAGGAGAGATAGCTGACACCTGACGTTAATGAAGCACACGACTTGATGTGTTTATTGAAATAATCGCCAAACAAAAAGTTTTGCTTGATTAGGATCTGCTATTATCCTAGGGAACTACTCTACTTAAAAATAGTACAATATTTTTTTCATGTTTATTAGAAAATAGCAATAACTGAAGAATCAGATTCTTCATGTGTGGAAACCTCACAACACTTGAAATGCCAGAGCATATAAGGCTGTGGGCCAAATGCTGGAAAATGGGATTAGAATAGATAGGTGCTTGATGGCTGGTGTGGACACGAAGGGCCACTTTCCATGCTGTAAAACTCTTATGATACTTTGATTCAGAGAATTAGTTTTCCCCATGCCCCCAACCAACCCAATTTCAATAGCAGCCTGGAAATTACCCAAATGATTGATGCCTAAGAGAATTGATAGGGAGATCAAATCATGGAAACTGGTGCAATCTCAATTCAACTCTGTCTCTTTTTTTTGACTAAATGGCACTGCCTAGAGTTTGTAACATTGAATTGCTCATTTATTTCTTCTGTCAGAAACTAACGTTTAAAAGTTTGGGGTATACGTCCTGTGAATATCCAAACTTTATGTAAACAGTTCTATCTTGTTATTTACGGTGCAGTAATTACAACCAGTATGCCAATGAAGCAGTTTGAGGTCACTATAGAATTCATTCAGAAGCTAGTAATAAAGTATGCATTGTGGTATTCTTTGTGAGCAGCATATGTTGGCCTGTAGGTTTCTTCCCCTTGGCGACTATTATTTAGGGACATTAAAGGATTAAAATTGTGTTGATACAATGTGTCAAGCACTTTGAGATTGCTGTGGCAAATGTTTCTTCAAAATAGTTAAACTTTGTAACTACAGTACCAAAAAATTGGTAACATTTTACTTTGGTAATGCAATTTTGGCTGCCACTACCGAAAACTGCAAAGTATCGCCTGTGCTTATAACTGGAATACAGGTGCTCAATCTTGTTTTCATTTTCATATATGCATGGGTCATTTAGCAATGCTTCTGGAATTGTTCCCATTTGTAAATCCAAGTTCATGATATAGGTCAAAGTCATGCAAATAATCTCACCCATCATTTCAAGGGGCTGTGCTATTATACAAATAGTGAACATAATACAATTAAGTTCTACTTTAAATTCTTTTTTCTTCAGACTGTAATGGAACAGTTTAATCCTGGATTACGGAATCTCGTAAATTTGGGCAAAAATTATGAAAAAGCTGTTAGTGGTAAGTATTCAATTTTAAATATTTGTTGAAGATTTGGTGATTCATTAAAGTGTGCTGTTTACTGCATTTTGTGCTTAAGGACCCTGCTACTACAAGGAGGAGCCTCCAGTTCCAAGCACTACTTATAGGCTTCAGGTAGTGATATTCCCATAGATAATGCAGACAGAATAGTGATACTGCCAAGTAAACATAATGCTGTAGAAAACACTGTTGTTCATTCTTTCCAAACTGCATTTTTGAAACTTTTAAAAGTGTAGGCATGTGAACATAAATGTTAACAGATATTTTTGTTTTGCTAGTGAACTAAGATCTCGGTTTACAGGTTTATTGATATCTCAAAGTAAATATGTCACCAATAATATCTGTGGTGATCTTGAGCTTTATGCCATTTTTATGAAAAAGTATCAAATGTTAAAACTGAAAATGTTTGCACAGAATCAAATGCTATGGTTTTGTAGATATGTGTATTTTAATAAACAAAATAATAATGAAATGTATTCTATGGTACTGCACTCGCCTAGGACGAAATAATAGCCATGTAGAGCCAAGCCTCTTAAGGCACAAAGATGTTTATTGGTATTAAGGAAAGTTGGGGAACTTACTGAAGAATTGAGGAGATAATCAATATGGTTGGCAGTGTGATGTGAGAACAACATTGTTACTTTCAGTATTAACTGGGAATCCATCCAAAAGAAAAATGGCTTGTAGAGCAGAAACAGGTTACAATTAAATCAAGTAAAGACCAAAATAAATTTCAAGGAACAAGGGGATCCCAATAGGAAATTAGCTAAAATAGACAGGTCCGGAGGTGAATGAGGGGCTGCTAGAGGAGTTAGGAAACAGGATCCCAAATGAAACACAACACTAGATAAAAGGTAGTAAACTCATACGTATAGATACAGAGAGATATATGGATCAGAAACCAAGATTGGCCAAACTTGAGGAAACGTGAAAGGTGATAATTTTATAATAGTGTACATTCAGGAATGTTAAAAGTAATAGTAGGGAATGTGGTAGAAATAGCAGAAACATGTTAAATTCGATGGATGAAGATGAATTTAATGCTCAATTGTATAAAAAAAGAGGAGTGGACCAAAAAAGGAGATCATACATACCTAAATGTCAAGGATGCCTAGGAAATAAAGTAAGTTAATTTTGTAAGGATTAGAAAGTTGAAATTATCCTGGATAGACATAGTACTTTGGATTTGTTGCAGACCAGCAGGTCAGCGTAATGAGGAGAATTTGTTCCATAAAGAGATAGGAAGAGTATGTTAACAGGAAAAGTTATTTTGATGCAAGTCTTCAATCAACCAAACATAAACATGGAAAAATCCACATTATTTTGTGTTAGACAGTTTTATTAACATACAGGGTGGAACTCTCCCCAAAAGATTTTAAGTTTTGTAATGGTCAGAATAATGGAGTGATCTGTGCCGGTCTCTTGAGCTCATTACGCACCTCACTACTCCCACAGTCACTTTTTTGGGAGTTGGGAGTTTTGTGCCAGCAAATAAATTAAGAGTGAAATTAAAGGGGGCAATCCTGTAGGAAGAAAGGGTCGACAGACCTGAATACCAGAAATTGTAGAAACGTATAAAAAGTGATCAGCGGGGCAAAGTGGGACCTGGGAGAAAGCATAGTCACTGAGGCTAAGCATTGTTTTTTTTAAAAAAAGTTTCCCTAGCAGAAAACTGAGTTATTTTCTGTGGTGCCACATAACCTAACCTGCAGGGATGCTTGTTTTATGTGGAGATTACTCTAGTTTGGATTAGTGTTAGCTTCGTTCAGAAATTCAGGGTATAATTCTTAAATGCCTGTTGGAATTGCTGGTATGGATGATTTTACTGTTGCACTAAATTATGTTTCTGCACATTATTATTGGATGCAGTAAATATAATCAAACTTGTCATTTCATGTTGTATTATCTCCTGTATACATGTTTACAGACATCATCAGTTTTGTTAAGTTTTTGTAGGAGCTTTTATAGGCTGAATTGCTTTTGTCATGATTTACTGTATTTTAAGATTTTGGCTTGAATACGTTATAATGTTTTGCTGCTCAGCATGCTCACCTTGAATCAACAAAGTTGCTTCTGAGCAAAAGACCTTTAGGCTAGCCAAAGTTTACTAACTATCACTTTTATGGTTGGCTTATCCTTAAAAGATGGTTATATTGAACTTCATTGCCCTGCTATGGACTTCAACTTTTATTCGCACAAGTCGAATAAACTGGGCAACTTGCAACCAATAAACAGTCGACTTCAGAAGTGAAACAAAAATTTGTATTTGTGTAGCATCAGTAATGTGATTAAAATGTCCAAGGGCACTGTACGGTAAAACCAAGCCTGAAATGGAGGTATTAAGGCAAATGGCTAAAAGCTTAGTCAGACCTAAATTTTAAGAAGGAAAGCAATATGGGGAGATTTAAGAGGGGAATTCTTGGGCATAAGGACCTAAGCAGATGAAGGCACAACTGACAACAGTGGAGGAATTAAAATCAACAATGGACAAGAGGTAGGAATTGAGAAGTGAATATATCTTGGAGTGTTCTTGGGCTGGAGGAGGATGAGAAGAGGCTATGGGGGAATTCATAAAGAAGAATATCATTTGGAAATCAGATGGTAAACCGTCCTCCATCTGTTAATCTAACAGCAGACATGTATCTTTATTCTACTCCACATTTGTTATTTTAGTAATTATGCTGTTTGCTCCCTAGTACTCCTCCTCTGATCATTTCTGTTTACTTCTCTCAGTGCTTTAAAAGGCCTCTTTAGATTCCTTCTTTCAGCTCAACGCCCAAACTCATTTTCACTTTGTTTCTTTCACCCACCTGCTTTCTATCTAATATTCTTTTGCCATTCAGGGGGGCATGGTGATATGTGAGGAGTTTGCATGTTCTCCCTCTGAGTTTACTCCTGGTGCTCCAGTTTACTCCCACACTCCAGAGATGTGCGGGTTAGATTAATTGGCCAAAATAAGTTGCCTCAGCGCCAGGGAGATTAGCAGGTTGGGGTTACGGGGATAGGACCTAGGTAGGATTGTTGTCGGCGCAGGCTCAATGGGCCGAATGGCCGTCTCCCGCACTGTAGGGATTCTATGATAAACTGGTCCAAGACATTTCCTTTACATGAGGACTACAATAAATGTGTACATTTTGGTTGGGAGAAAAGGCTGAGGGATATGACAGTTACATTAGGGGACTGCACAAAAAAGAGCTCATTTAGTGAAAAGTGGATAGCATGGAAATAGTTTCAGTAGACACCGTGGTATGCCTTGTAATGAATTTAAGAAATTGGATGGTCAATTTATGTAAACAAATTTACATGGTTTTCCTTCCTTTCCTCCTTAAAACAAAATCAAAAATACTTCTGTTCAAATGTAGTCGGAAATGAAGAACTTATTTTTGTTTCATTTATCTAATTATTTTATCTTTAAACTTAACTTCCCAAATAACAACTAAAAAAGACCCCATGAAAATAAATCTAACCCATGGCAGTGACTGTATCAATTAGTTGATACAGTTCTGAAATTGTATTGCCTAGTATGGTGGAGCAGCATTTATTCCACAGATGTGGGGAACAACCTGTGAAGAGATATTTTCCAGAATGTTCATGTGTAATAGGCAATGGGACAACTTTCAGCAACTGTTTTCTGCCCTTTCATCTTCATTTGTTTTCCATTACATGTTGACATATTCTTTCCCCTCATTCTGGCTCCTTCCCTCCCTGTCAGAAACTCTATCATTTAATTTCATTTATCTCAGTGTTTACCAATCTAGCAGTAATGACAATTAAAATATTTCTTTTACCAATTTTGACCAATAAATTGCCAGAACTTCCTTGTTTGGGGGTGAATAAGTTTTTAAAGATGTGATTATCTCTTCAAAAACAAAGTTTGAAGATGCATGTGCATATTTTTAGTTGGACCACTAATAGTAAAAGCTTGGTGATTTGAAATGGGTTCTGGGGTTTTGGATCAATTATTGATTTAGTTCTGACGATGTTACTCTTAATATTATGGCAGATGTCCACCTTTGATTCTTTAATGGGTAAAGGGCAAGGACAAAGATTATTCATACTAAATTAACTCATACTGGGGCATTCTTTGCATAATCTCCAAGAGTTGTATTACCTCACTATGGTAGTGGCAAATAAATGACTAGTGCCAAATCCATACCTTCTATGTTGGGTTGTGTTTATGCATGTGTGTGAATATATGATTCCCAGGCATGACTACACCTCAGTAAGATGTCATTGGCTGTAAAGTGTTTAACAATGTCTGAGGTCCTGAATCATAGAATCCTGACAGTGCAGAAGGAGGCATAAAAGATGCTATATGAATAGCATCATGAATAGCATTGCCTTCCCAGTCATGTTACTCCATGGCAATTTTCTTTAGTCAACTTAGTGGTTGTCTTTGTGTTGCTCAACATGAGCTGAAGTGACCTGTGCATTTCATCTGTTCTTGTTCCTGATTGCACTGCATTCCAGAATACCCATAGACTATGAATAAATCTGAAACAACAATGTTAGATGGCCTTAATGCTACTTTACACTGTGTGGGAATTGTATAATTGCAGTCAAATGTAATATAATACTGGGCAGGTTTTTACGTGATTCAGAATCATTCATGGAATCCCTACAGTGCAGAAGAAGGCCATTTGGCTCATCAAGTCTGCATCAACAACTATCCAATCCTATCTCATGACCACATGTATTTACCCTTCTAATCTCCCTGACACTAAGAGGCAAGTTAATATGGCTAATCAATCTAACCCACACATCTTTGGAGTGTGAAAGGAAGCCCATCCAGGTAAAGGGGAGAATGTGCAAACTCCACTTAGGCAGTCACCCAAGACCGGAATTGAACCTGGGTCCCTGGCGCTGTGAGGCAGCAGTGCTAATCGCTGTGCCACCATGCCTCCCTTGTCTTTCAGACTACAATGAAGTGCGCATCTATGTTCAAATTAAAATATTGCTTTTTTTGTTAACCTTCGTAAATTATTTTGAATGCTGAATCTTTAGATCTCGTGAAACATTTCCCGTAGCACACTTTCAATGGTGCAGCATCACGCAGGCTAAATTTAAATTTTTCATATTTCCCACTGGCTTTCCTACGAGTGTAGCTAAAATTAAAGTATGCTAAGAGAAAATGTTTGCTTACCAAGACTAGTTATTGAGGTCCAGAAAAGCTGCTTAAAAACCTAATTAAATTTGGAGCCTAGGCATTGTACAAGTGACTTGACACAATGAATATATTAGAAAATCATCAGCTGTAAAGGGAAAGTACCATAATAACTACAAAATTCTTGAAATGTTTTCCAAGATACAAAACAACCAGCTTATCCCTCTGTCAATTGTGTGTGTCCAAGGAAGGACTTCACACTTTTTCACAAAATCAAATTAAAAAAAAATTACGTGTACTGAAATAATTTAAGGTAAACATGTTGTCTAAAGTTGTGCAGGTTAGCTGGATTGGCCATGGTAAATTTCCTCTTAGCGTCCAGGCAATTGGCAGGGTCAGTGTGTGGGTTGCAGGATTAGGACCTGGCTGAGATTGTTGTCAGTGCAGGCTTGATGGGCTGAGTGACCTCTTGCACTGTCGGGATTCTATGATATTGGCTAAATTGTCTGTGAACCTGGGAAAACTAAACTGAGGAATAAAAGTGGAGCAAATTTGATGAGTAAATGAAAAATTTGCTTTTAAAATAATTTAGGATGAAATGGACAACTGAGACAATTTCAGCAGAAATAATATTATTCAGTGTTTTGCTTTTTAGAAGGTATTGATTTATGTTCGTACAAAAAACCTAGATATTCTATAGATGGGGAAATGGTGTTTAGGTTTTTGAAAAGCATCAGAAATAGCTACATATACTATTATTTACAATAGCCTAATTCGTGCCTAATGATCTTGCTCTAACACCATTTCGCTCTACTATTTTGTATGCCTGAATGGTATGTCTTTATTCCCTCACTTAATTTATGACTTTGTGTCTTTTATTTCTTCAGTACTCTTTTCTTCTCTCATCATTCTTGTTTTTCTCTAAGTTCCTTAGCTCCAATTAAAAACTGTGTGCTACTTTCCAAGTTGATTTATATGCCTGAAGAATTTACTGGACTATTCCTTATGTCAGAATTGTCACTGCTAAAATTGCATGTCAAAACTGTAGCATTAGATCTGTTAGCAGGCTGATAAATAGGTCAATCCCATTAGCAGTTCTCTAGTCAAATAGTGAGAAATTCACTAGTTACTTCATTGACTACTGCAATTAAAAGGCAGTGATGTTTCAAAGCTGCAACTTCAGGTCTGTTTTGACTAGAGACAGGTTTAGGCTGAAATCCAAAAGCTTGCCAGCATGTTCAATTGAGGCTTGGATGTGAAGGAATGGCATGTAGGCGTTGGCACTTGAGGATGGTTGGTTTCAGTAAAACCATGACCTAATAGCATCCAGTATGCTCAAAAGAGGAAATAGAGGTCAAATAAAAGATTTAACTGATAAATGTGATATTTACGTTTTATGATGCAGAAACAAAATAACTGGGTTCCCTGCATCATACTTGAAGCCAACATGCATGGGAAAAACGTGCTTTGGAACAGGACTTGGGAGTAGGAGCAGGCCATTCGGTCCTGAATATCTTTCCCAACTTTCTATAAGATGGTGACTGATTTAATTGTGGTCTCAACTCCACAAGACAACTTCCTGTCTGCCCTCCCCCTCTCCATCAAAAGTCTGTCTAACCCAGCCTTGAATAACTTCAATGATCCAGCCTCCTCTGTTTTTTGGGAAGTGAATTCCACAGACTAACAACCTCCTAAGAGAAAAAGTATTTTCTCATCTCCATCTTTAAAAAGAAGAGTTCTTATTTTTAAACAATGTCACCTGAGTTCAAGTCTTTGCCACAAGAGGAAACACCTGCCTGGCATTGATCCCATCGAATTTTCTCAAGATTTTTTGTTTCAACAAAATTTCAGGTTCCTAAATTCCACTCAGTTCAACCTTTCTTCATAAGGTAACTCCTTCCAGGAATGAGTCCAATGAACCTTCTCTGAACTGCTAATGTAATTATATTTTTAAATAAGGGGTCCAAAATTGGGTACAGTATTCCAGATGTGGTTTCATCAAGGCCCTCTGCAGCTGCAGTAAAATTTATCTACTTTTATATTCTATTCCCCTTGCAATAAACACAGACTCCACTTACCTTCTTAATCATTTATTATATCTACATGCTAACATTTTGTGAATTAAATGTACCAGGACACCTGGATCCCTCTGTATTATCAAGTTTTGCATTCTCTCCAAATAAGTAGTGTACTGTTTTCTAGTCTTCCTGTTGACATGTCCCTAAGACATGATAGCAATCATAAACAATGTAAATAGAACTTTGTTTTTTTTTCCTCATCTAAAAATTAACTTTTCTGAACCAAAAGATGGTTGCCACAAGTCACTTGATGCCTGGATTTATAAAATGAACGCTAAGGCATTATATAGCTTGCACTGGAAACATGCCCTGACATATTGTTTCTCATGGAATTTCACATGCGGACTGTTGAGGCTCATTTCCAAAAGGAACTACTAAAGGGAAAAGGGCGTCTTTTGCATCTTTATAAGCTCACCCCTCTAACAGTCTACTAAGACAATAGCTACCAAGAACAGCATCATCAGTGTGGATAATGACTCAGAGGCAAATAATCAGGGCATCTAAGTTACCAAACAAATGCCAGATCCAGACATCAAGTAAACAACCTTTTATGAAATCACTGTGGAGAAAGGAAGCCACATGACCTGTGACCATGTTGAAATCTCCCTATACTGTTGAGAACTCGGAAGCAGGGTGGTGTACTGATTTAACTCCAACCTGCAAAAATACAACAGCAGACCCCAAGCCGGCTAAGCAGTCTGCAACAAGCTCTCCTCTAAGCCTATTCATCTGGAAGCCACTGCCTGCCAAGCAGACAAAAATCCCAGAATATCAATCTCATTTCACTGCATCCCAATCATCTTTGGAGGAATCGTGCACTTCTGCCTTCAGCTTGAAACCTGCCTGAACTGGAATTTCTCCATGATGGAACCCCAACTGGATTTGGACATTCTGAACTTTGGCAGTCAAATGAACTGACATCTATTTCTGTGGTTCTTTTTACGGTTGTCCATAATTGTAAAACACCTCCTTCTTATCCTCTTAGTCTGTAATTGTATGTGTGTGATATTGCAATCACCACCCACTTCTCCTCTGATTTGAATGTGCGAATAAACCAAACTTCTGATTTAGTACTAAGGGACTTTGCCAAGAGTAATTTTAAGAATTGGCTACACAAACAAAGGTGTTTTCAAATAAGTGCTATATTCTATTCTTTAAAACAACCAAAAAATCTGTTTACAGACACGAATACACAAGTTCAGTTTTGCCCCTCTCTCCTATATCTGTCCCTTTATAGAATCTTTACCTCCTTTTTATTTACTATACATTTGGTTCCTTCCTCCAAGTCATTGATAGAGATTATAAATTGTGGATCCCCAACACTGATCCTTGTGACACTTCACCTGTTAAAGTTTTCAATCCAAAAAAGACCCATTTATCCCAACTTTACTGCTAACTCACCAATTATTTATCTATGCTAATCTGTTATCCCTACATGTGCAGAATTTTACGCTGCCCAGGTGGATGTGCATTTGAAATCGTGTGACAAGATGTCGGCGCTAGCCTGAATCAGATGCATGCCTGCCATCAATTGGGAAGTTCATTTTGAGAATCAAAAGTGTAATTGACCAGAATATTATGCTGCCCATACAAGTTTTAGGATGGCATGACAACAACATGGGCAGACAGACAAACCGTTTTTGCCATTTTGTCATCCATAGGCAAGAACAAAGGCAGGCTGAGTTGGGAAGAAAATTGAACATTTGGTGAGGGTCCAGTTTGGAGTATTATGAACATTTTCACTGTTTGCTTTGGAGATTGGGCATCTTGTCTGGTGTTTTCAGAACATTTCAGTCTGATGACATCTGAGATTTGTTCCCCTCAGGGCATACAAAGATCAGTCCAATTTGCATCCAGCTTTCAAGGGAAGCTCTGGCATCCATGTGCTGGATGATTGGATGGCTGTCCAATGCCCATGGCTCAAGATCACCGTCACGTTTAACAGTTATGTCCCCAGATCTTTCCAGGGGTCAGATGGTGACGTTTGTGATGTCTCCCAGTCAGCTGCTCACAGCCATATCAAACTGGTGATTGATGTTCTGTTCTGGTGGGTGAGAAAATTCATCCATTTCAGGACTGATCTCTTGCTTGCACTGGAAACATGCCCTGATATATTGTTTTTCATGGAATTTCACACATGGACTGTTGAGGCTCATTTCCAAAAGGAACTCAGAAGCAGGGTGGTGTATTGTCAAATGTGTTTTAGAAATCCAAGTACATCTACAGGTGTCCACCCTGCTTATTACTACTTCAAAGAACATTAATAAATTAGTTAAACACAATTCCCCTTTCACAAAACCATGTCGACTCTGCCTGATTCCATTATGGTTTTCTAAGTATCCTGCTGTAACCTTAATGGGTTTTTGCACTTTCCGTATGACAGGTGTTAATCCAACTGGTTCATACATCCTGCATTTTGTCTCTTTCCTTTCTTGAATAAATGTGTTACATTTGATATTTTCCAAACCACTGAAACATTTCCAGAATGTAAGGAATTTTGGAAGGTTATAATGCATGCCTCTACAGCCACTTCTTTTAAGATCCTGCACATGCTAGCAGTTGATTCCACTGATTAAATTTCCATTTAAAGAGGGAATCACAACTGGAGGAGCTAATTCAAAAATAATTTATGTAGAATTATGAATGAAAAGCATTGGCATTCTTTTGTTCAATGTCACCAGCTAACCTTGTGTGGATTTATAATCCCTGCTTAAAATAGTTTTAGTAATTTTGTCATGTGAACAAAATATTAAATAATACGAACATGTATTGCTTATATTGTTTTAGTTGTTACTTTATAATTTGTGTACTTCAGTTCCTTATGAATTAGAACATTGTACTCAACTACTAAGTAATAATGGTGTCACATGCTCTACTTATGCTCCTATATCCTGGTGGTATTACAATAAAACACTGGCCTTGTTGCAGAAGTTGTTGTTTACATAAGCTTTTTGTCTGCCTGTAAATTAAGTTTGCACACAAAATTGGTACTAAAAGAAATATGATTTGCACTACATTGCATCCATTTGCATTTCAATGTTTTTTCATATCATCACAACAACACAGCAGTTTTCTTGGTTTTAATGACAGTGAAACAACCATAAAATGCTATAAATAGTGCCCTCATATTATCGTATCCTAGATTCATACAGCGCAGAAGAGGCCTTTCGGTCCGTCGAATCTGCACTGACACATTAGCAACACCTGAACTCCTACCTAATCCCATCTGCCAGCATTTGGCCTATAGCCCTGAATGTTGTAATGTGCCAAGTGCTCATCCAGATACTTTTTAAAGGATGCCTCTACCACCCTGCCAGGCAGGGCATTTCAGACTGTCACCACCCTCTGAGTAAAAAGATTTTCCCTCACATCTTCCCTAAATTTCCTGCCCCTCACCTTGAACCTATGTCCCCTCATGACTGACTCTTTGGCTAAGGGGAACAGCTGCTCCTTATCCACTCTGTCCATTTCCCTCACAATCTTATAATCTTTTATTATTTGAGGCAGTATGTTCCCAATGCATGTTGTGTTCCCAGTTTTAAATACTGAGGGAAAACAGGTGCAGAAGTCCTAATTGTCCCGGAAAAATCATAAAATCAATTTGGCATGTCTGCATTGGTATAATAATTTTTATTTAAAAAGACTAAAGTTTAATAAAAGTGGACATGCATTTGCAGATAATCTTATCACTTGGATTTAAACAGTACTTGGGACTTGTGTAATAATTTTCCGTCTTTTAGATTGGTAATATTTATCCTAGTTAATCAGAAATCTGAGGGTCCTGTGGTGTTGCAGGTAACATCCCTACCTCAGAGCCAGAAGCTCCAGATTCAAGGCTCACCACAGAAATTGATTGCAAAAAAGACTGCATTCATAATGTGGCCAAACGTATTAATTATCAACCTGTATATCCTCCTAATGTGTGTAGCATGGAGTAAGGAGAATCTTTTGATCAGCCAGAATCTGCAGAAAGCAATGGCAAAGCACTGCAGTATCTTGCCAAGCATAACTGTGACCTTACACATGAAGTCCATGGTCACCAACACCTTGGGGCATGGTTTCTGAAGAGACAAAGAATCTGAATTCTTTCCGGACAGTCTTGTAACATTAGTTTGGATTGAGTCATTCCGGTGAACAGGATGAGGTAACAATGAACAATTGTTCCAGCAAAGAAGCTAATAGTAGTACCAGTACTAGTAAATTCAATTAATGAGCTAGGCTGCATTTTGGAAATGGTCAAATGGAATTTCTCTTGTTATAAAAGTTCAGTTAATTGTGACACAAATCGTGGACAAGATTTAGTGGCCACGTTAGCTGCAGGCGCAAATTCCATAATGACTGCTCAATCTTGTGAGAGGCTAAAAATGTGATTTGTGCCAGTGAGATTTCTGAGCATGATCTTTCTGAGCCATCCCTGATGATGGGTTGAGGTTCACACCCAGGAAGGTTGCAAACTTGATTTACGTGAATTTGAATCCATTAGCATGGTTGGCTTCACATCTTCAGTCCTCATCAAATCCGCCCACACACCAGGCTTAACATCGCACTGGTGTAAATTTCTCCTTTTTAAAAATGGAAACCAGGTACCATAACTTCTGAGAGAGGAAATTGGTGAGCAACACTGTCTCCACTGAGCACCAGGAAGTCCAATGAGACAGTGCCCACTGGCCAGCTCCGAAGAGGGGGGTGGTCAGAGATCTTTTGGGAGGATGGGGGTGGGGGGATTGGGGTTATGACTTGAGAGAGGAGTCAGGGGGTGTGAGAGGAAGCGGAGTGCAGCTTCTGGGGCATAATGCTGTATTTGTGAGGCAGCGTGGGGATCACGGTTGGTGTGGGTGCTCCTGAAGTCCACTGTCTGAACTTTAAGTGAGCTTTTAGTACTGTGTAAGTCTGTTGTCTGCATTGCTTGTGAATTTTTAGTGCTATGTAAGTTTGCAATCTATAACATGAGAGTATCAAGTAGGGGTGGCTGCAGGCACATGAGGTATTGAGCAGAGTGTGATGAGAGTTGAGGATCTGGGTTTGGTGGATTAGACCCAACCCAAAATAGAGGGCAACATGGTCTGCACTCTGTAGCGGAGGTTTCTTAACCTCTGAAGCAGCAGTCATGTTGGTTTAAGTGTTGAGGCATGACAGCAATGAGATCTCTGAATGATGCAGCGTGAGTAAATAGGGTGCCTATTAGCTCGGCCTCTCCTTGAAATGTAAAGCAGTTGTGCCCTCTAACGTTTTTGGATTCATGCCAGTCACACTAATTAGCAGCAAGAGTTAACCCTGAGCAATGTCAGCTGCCCGCAGTCTCAGTCAAATATGGGAAGAATACTTGAGGTTCAGGACTTAATGTTTGGTTGCATGGGATTGAGAGCACTGTGCTCACTTCATTGCTGGAACTCAAGTTCCTGCCGGTCAGGATTGAATAGCCCCCCAAGGTGGACATCACCATCCAGTTGACTCTGGTCATTCAGGATGAGTGAGCATAGAACCCTTCTGTTAACACCCCCAGAAGCTAAGGGAGGGGAGCACCTGATGGGAGTTTTAAGGCAAGTTTAAGCGAGTAAGGCCATAGGCTGGAGCTCTCTCTTCCTCTTGCTCTCGCTGCTCCTCACTCGCTCTCTCACAGGAATCTGATTAATATCAGAATGGAGCCAGTGGAGCTGGCCAACCTACTAATAATTGTCCTGAAAGAGCATAGATTCCAGCAGCAATGTGTGACAGCATCAAGGGAAGACCCTGCAGAAGGAGGCCAAGATGTCACAGGACAGTCTTGGGCCAGGGGCCGCACCAGCTGTGCAGGGGCATGAGGGAAAGCAAAGGTCTACAGGACTTGTATTCTTCGTGGAGCTGTCAGGCAACATGTGCCTTCGAGCACTCTACCTCACATGGTGGGAGAGGAGACTTACCCTCTGTGGCCATGAAGGTCATGGCAGCCCTAAACCTCTACACAATGGGTTCTTCCATGGCTCCACAAGTGACTTGTGTGGAATATCACAGGCATTTGTTCATAAGTGCATTGTGAAGTCATGGATCTACTTCATACTAGGATTCTGAAGTAGATACATTTGACCTGACCAGACCCGGCAAGATGAAAGGGCCATGGGCTTTGCGAACATAACTGGTCTGCCACAGATGCATAGGGCAATTGACTGCCCTTGTCACTGCCCTTGCCCCAGGGCATCAAGGGGGTCACGTCGCTGTGATGTGCCGCTAGTGTGACTGTGTTCCATCAGCTAGTTCCCTAGAATTTTAAAGGGGCGTCCAGGCTTCAGGGGTGGCTCATTAGGGACAAGGGATATGCCTTCACGTTGTGGCTGATGATGCCACTTTGGACGGCTTAATCTGTCATTGAGCAGTGCATCAGCCTGTTAATGATGCGACTCTGCTATCTTGACAGGTTTGGTGGGGCATTTCAGATACAGCCCTCAGAGGATCTCCTGCATCATCGTAATCTGATGTGTGCTCCACAAGCTATCTCTGTAGCAGGGTGATGACCTTCCTGAGGAAGATCTCGAGGAGCAACAAGTGTCCTCGGATGAGGAGAACATATAGGAGGCTATCAAGAAGAACCCATTCAGGATTCAGAGAATTCGGGTCAGGCAGAGGTGAGAGTATGCATGGACAGGATGCTCATCACCTCGCACCATGGAAGAGGGTTGGCTCACTATCCAGTAGCATGAGCACCCCCTCCAACATACCAAATATCAAGGTGCTAGAGCAGGGGAGTGGAATCCTTGAGTGCCTGCTAGCTGGTTGATGCAGGAGGATGATGATGACTGCAGTGAGGAATGGTCTGTGATTCTGTTCAGATACTGCTCATGTCTGACTCCTATCTGTCTATGCCATCACACTGACTCTTTGATGTTTGCATCAAAATTGACTTTCAGAAAATTTCACCCCACATCTCTTTCTGATGCACTTATTTTGGAATTACTAAATTTTGTCATTTGCATTTCCTGTTGCCTATCCTTATGCATAGAGTGCCTTCTACCCTAGTAATTTGCATCACCGTGTCCAATATCCAATGTAAAATTTACTCCTGTTGATTGTGTAATCCTAGCCTGTGTTCATCATTCTTACATAGTTTCCTACATTTAGTTCAAGGGTGATTATGGAACAGGCAACAAATGCTGGACTTACCAGTAATGCCCTCACTCATGTCCTTTTATAGTCTGAAAGGAATAACACAGCCTCTCCATTCAGGTGGCCAGTGAATTAGAGATACATGTGAGAAATTCTCTTGGTTGTGTATACATGGGTGGCACAGTAGCACAGTGGTTAGCACTGCTGTTTCACAGCTGCAGGAACCTCGGTTCAATTCCTGGCTTGGGCCACTGTCTGTGTGGAGTTTGTGCACACTCCTTGTGTCTGTGTGGGTTTTCTCCAGATGCTCTGGTTTCCTATCACAGTCCAAAGATGTGCAGGTTAGGTTGATTGGCCGTGCTAAAAATTGCCCCTTAGAGTCATGAGATGCATAGGTTAGAGGGATTAGCAGGTAAATACATAGGGATATCGGGGTAAGGTCTGGGTGGGATTGTGGTCGGTGCAGATTCGATGGGCCAAATGGCCTCCATCTGCACTGTAAGGTTTCTATGATGTAACTGCACTATTTAACAGTATATTGCCTATACAAAGACTGCATGGTGATGTATGCATTAAATTTGTACAACAGCATCTATTATTTTGTGTATATCTATCTGGATTGTCTTCACATATGATATCATAACTCCACTTGGATTTAGTCAGTTGGGAAATCCTATCCAAGAAACATTTTTTTTAATTCAGTGTTACGTTTTTACCTAGTTTGGGATTCTATCCTTTCAGAGTTTCAAGCTAACTAAAGCAGTTTGGCCTTTTTATTCCATTTTACAAGCAGAAAAACTATGACTGGCAGAAAAAGATCCACTGATTCATTCAGCCTGCCCCACACACACATGCGCACCTACTGATCAAGAGTAAGCTCTTGGCCTGTCACCACCTGTGCTATTCAATAAAATGATGGCTGATCTGATTGTAACCTCAATTTCACATTCTTGCCTTTCTTCACCCCCTTGCTTCTCAAGAATCTATCTATCTTTGCCTTAAGAATATTCAAAGACTCTGCTTCTGCCACTTTAGAGGAAAAGAGTTCCAAAGATTCTAAGAATAAAAAATTCTCCTCTGCTCTGTTTTAAATGGGTGCCCCTTTGCTTTTAAACAGTGGCCTAGATTCTTCCACATTCTGTCAAGACCCCTCAGGATCTTATATGCTTTAAACAAATCATCTTTTACTCCTCTAAACTCCAGTGAATACAAGTGTAGCTGGTCCAACCTTTCCTCTGTAAGACAACCTGCCCATTCCAGGAATTATTTCTGTAAGTAAGGAGACCAATACTGCTCACAGTGCTTCAGATGTAGTCTAAATAATGCCCTCTATAACTGAAGCATAACCTCGTTTCTTTTGTATTAAATTCCCCACACAAAAAATAAGATTCTATTCGCTTTCTTAATTCTTTGCTGTACCTACATCCTACAGCCTTTTGTGATTCTTGCACTAGGCCACCCAATCCCTCAGCATCTCAAGTTGTGCAGTCTCTCAACATTTAGATAAGATGCCAATTCCTATCAATAGTGTCAATTTTACATTTTCTGACGTTCTTAATTTGCCACATTGTGATGCATCGTCCATCACAATACATACTCCTGTTCCAACCACAATCATGTGATCGAGAGTGGTGAAAAACAAGATTTTGTTTTTGTGGGTTGGGTGAAATCTGGAAAAAGCTGCTTAAGTGATCAAACCTTGCCAAAGAGATCACACTCATAGAGTGTGCAGTATTGACCTTTAATACAAGGTGATCTTTGCCCCAGCTAGAAGTAGGTCCAATTCTCACTTGATTGAATTCAGATCTTCAGTGTCTGTCACAAAAGCTGGCAGCCTGTTCCAGAGGTCCACTATTTTTTTGGGAAAACATCTCCTGGTGTCTAATCTAGAATCTGACTCTAAATAACTTCAAATTGTGACCCCTTATTCAGCTGGAGCAAACTATTTACCTTTAGTTCAGTTGATGGCACTTTTGCCTCTGACACAACATTGTGGGTTCAAGTCCTATTCCAGAACTTGAGCACTGAAGTTCAGGCAGGTAGTTCAACGCCATACTAAGGGAGTGTTGTAATACTGGAAGTGCTGTCTTTCTGTTCAGATGTTAAACTAAGGGCCTATCTGTTCCCTGAGGTGGCATAAAAGATCCCAAGATGTGATTTTGAAGGAGAGCAGAGGAATTATTCCTGGTGTCCTGACCAATATCTATCTCCCAATTAATATCACTAAAATTGATTATCTGTTGTTATCACAATACTATTGTGAAAGCTTTCTGTGCAAGTTGACAGCTGCATTTCCTACATTTCAAAGGTAATTACCTTTGACTGTAAAGCACTTTAAGATATCCACTAACTGAGAAAAACACTATACATGCTTTCTTTCTTACTCCAAACATAATTTCCTTCAAATTCTTGGAAACCTTGATCAGATCACCCCCTAACTCTGTTTCTCTGAAGTTTGGAGTCCCTAATGCCTCAAATTGGGAATGAGTTTTGTGGCCCTCCAATGTATAATTTTCCAAAGCCTGGCTGGCTTTTACTCACCAGACCTCAAAGATAATGATTTCAGGATTACTACCAGTGCTAGTGCTAGTCGTAGTCCTAGTGCTAGAGTAGAAATAGCAGGATATATTAGATGAATAAGTGTCTGATGAGATGGTGTGAGGGGGAGGATTTCAGATTCCTAGGGCATTGGGTTCGGTTCTGGGGGAGGTGGGGCCTGTACAAACTGGACAGATTACACTTGGCAGAACCAGGACTGATGCCCTAAGGGGAGTATTTGCTAGAGTGGTGGGGAGGGTTTAAACTAAAATAGCCATAAATTAGGAGAAGGAAATGTGCAACAAGATCTGGGTGTCATGCAGATGCAGCAGACAGTAAAAACGCAAATATAATGTTGGCTTTTGTAGTGAGAAGATTCAAGTGCAGGAGTAGGCATACCTTGCTGCAATTACACAGGGCCTTGATGAGGCCTTACCTGGAATATTGAATGCATTTTTGGTCTCCTTATCTGAGGAAGGATGCTCTTGCTCTAGAGGGAGTTCAGAGAAGCTTTACCCGACTAATTTCTGCAATGGTTGGACTGACGTATGAGGAGAGATTGAGTCGGTTAGGATTATATTGGCTGGAGCTCAGAAGAATGACAGGAGTCTTGTAAAAACCTATAAAATTCTAACAGGACTAGACAAAGTAGCAGCAAGAAGGATGTTTCCAATAGTGGTCAGGGGTCACACTCTGAGAATATGGGGTAGACTGTTTAGATGGAGATGAGAAGAAATTTCTTCACCTGGACAGTGGGCAACCTGTGGAGTTCACTATCAAAGTAGTTGAGGCCAAAACATTATATGCTTTAAAGAAACAGATGTGGGGCAAAGGGAATCAAAGGATATAGGGGAGAAGCTGGATCAGGTTATGGATGGTGGAGCATGCACAAAGGGTTGAATGGCTTCCTCTTGCTCCTATTTTCTACCTTTTATGTGGAGAGACCAAATCTGAACAAGATATTTTGAGACCTGACCAAGATATTTATATGGTCTTACAGTTCTTTGACAAGACTTTGTTTTGGCAGGTGGTCAGTACGAGTAGCCTAACGTGTATTTATTCTCAAATCTTGAAAATCTGGGTTAACTAAAATTTATTAATGTAACGTGTTTTAACTCAGTAAATTATCTGGGACTGAACTTGATTTTGTGAATTTTGACAGAATGGTGGCATTTTATTAAGAAGAAAAGTAGATCATACAGCCTTGCCTTGCTTCCATGACAAATTTAATTATATTTACATTGAGTGAAAAACTTCACTCTTTGGTAATTGTGGTTTCATTCCAGTTCTAGTGACAGACAGGATTTTAGTACTGAATTGGAAGGTTATCAATGGTGCATTTATGCTACAACTGTGGCGGTTTTACTTTGCATCAGTTTTACAGTTATAATATAAACTTAGTTTGAATCAAGAGCCAGGGCTTGACTCATACTGGAACAAAATGAAATGAGACTCTTTAGATTTTCATTTCAGTGTCAGTTCAAACTTTAATACCCAATTTACATAGTACAGGTTTAGCTTTGATACAAACCTGAGACTGCTTCGCATCAACATAAAACTCGCAGTGTAATTGCACCCAGAAAATCATGGAGATTGGTCATTTGTTCACTCAGACTGGGCTACTGTACCAACTAGAGTCACAGGATCTGAAATTTATTTCATGTTCCAAAGGAGATAGAGGCAGCTCACCAGAAGTAATTTGCAGCACAAAAATTACAAAGAGAGCAACTGTGACTTGGATGTGAATGTGGGCTCATCCAGATTCCTTGCGGAAAGGTGCAAGTGAATATGTTGTTGATTCATTTCCCCCTTCCATTGAAGGTGCCAGATAGGATCCTTAACATCAAATAGATGGTGTATTCTACAACTGAAAACAGAAATGGACTTCTACACAGCATTGAAACCATGCAGTTATCGGTTTAAGGAATATGTGATCCTATTTGCTTGTACTTGAAAGAAGCTAACATTTCTCATGGTTGAAGGAGATGTAAACTATTCTTTCTGGTCTGGTTGTTGCCAAGGAAGAAATTTTCATTCTTGTACTTGTTTTCAGGAGTTTATCTTGCTAATGTTTGAAAGGTCCCTCCCCAGTTATAATTGGGCTGCAGTAGAAACCTAGGGCAAATGTTTTAAAAAAAAATTTCCAACTAGGTCTAATACTGTCATTGTTGGACAAAATTAGAAAACTGCAGTTAATTTAAATAAACATGGCACACTTTAAGGATTGAAATTTTTAGAAGGGTTTAAATTTAAATTTCTTTCATAATACTTCTTACCAATATTATTAGTCCATAGGGAAACTGCCCAATTAAGTCTGCAGCCTCCAGATTACACCACACTGTTACAAACTCTTGTTTAAACTCTTATAAATTCTTGGACAATAATTATTATAGTCCCAGTTGGCCTAAAAAGGAACCCAGCCCATAAAAACTGATGCTTCCTTTTTGCATTTCTTAAAATACGTTCTGAATGGATTTAATGAGAACATGCCTTGATCAAAGGAATTTGCACTGATCTTTATCAATTTATGTTTCATTTTACTTCCAGATAATCTGATGGGTGTGTTACATTATTAATTTGTGTGATTGAAAAGGGTGATAATTGCATAATTTAAAAAGAAAGAAGACATTTGAGTTTCAGTTTAAAGTATTGCATTAACTGGTTTTCTATTTCTACAGAACAGCAATCATTCAAGAAAACATTTAAACTTTGAACTCAGAAAACAAAACCTTTGAAACTCTGATTCTTGGGTTGATAATGTACCATGCTATTATTTAGGTACAAAAAGAAAAAATGCAAATAGTGCAAACATGATACTACAGCAACTATGTCACCTGTTAACCTAAAACATCCCAAAGCACTAAGCTGGAGCATTTTTGAATAAAACTTTACTGAGCCACATATGGAGATATTAGGGCCAATGACCAAAAGCCTTCAGAAAAACTCATAAAAGCACAACTAAAGTTTGTAACACACACAAGCAGCTCCAGTGAAATACTTTTTTTAAATCATATTCTAAACTGGTCATCAGAGCTGGTTTTATTATCCATTTTGAGCAACTTTCACTTGCAACCTTGATTCACTTGCAACTTTACACTTGGAATGTGGCAAGGTAAAAAATGGTGTAAAATGTGTCACCAGTAACGTGGCAGATGCAATAATTTTACAAAATGAGCTAGCTCAATAGGATAATGGTCTTTATTTGCTACGATTCCAGTTTTGATTCACAGGTACTTGGTGTTTTCTCTTGGAACAAAAAAATATTGTAACTGGCTGTGTTTTAAATAAGTAACTACACTTCGTTCAAATATTATTTTCTGCTTATTTTAACAGCTATGGTGGCTGCAGGCAAGATATACTTCGATGGCATTTCAAAATTGGGAGAGTTGAGTTCTCAGTCACCGGTCTCCAAAGAGCTAGGTAAGATGCATTTGAGCCAATGGATGCATTTTGTATTTCAGTTCACATAAAACTTATTTTTCTGGGAGATACAATAATGAGTTTTGTTATGTTAGGAACATGTTGGTGTTTCATGTAAAGTCAGTTTACTTTAAAATGAAAGTGCTATGATGCAGGTAAACCCAATGACCATTTTAACAGATCCTTGAAATAATGTTGTGATGAACAACCAGTTAATTTCAGCTTTGTGGTATAGGTTAGAAAAGAAATGTTGCCGTGGTTATTGAGTCTGCTCTATAAATTAATTAGTAAGTTATTCAATCACCATTTCTAATCTTTATCAAACTTCAAAAACATGATTGCATGTTAACATCACAGTAGCTTGAAAAAGTAAGCAATGTAGTATGTAGCACATTTTCCATTGGAGTGCTTGTAGTGAGGAACAAAAATCAATATTACACACAAAATTGTTTTAGGGTAAGAGTTATGATGTGTTCATAGTCTTTTAAATTGCAGTTAAATGTTTACTTGTTGAAACAATTTTTTTATGGATGGCTTTATGATGTAGCTGACTTTGTTGGTTCATCTAGCTGCAAATGTATTTAGTAGTAGACAGGGTTAGTTGAAATCTTCCAGTTCTGGATAAAATCAATAAGTATAAGTATTCAAGTAGAGACAGGCAATCGTGATTTTTGTTCACTATTTTTATCAGCTTAAAAAACATTCTGAATAAGGAGACATCAATGCAGACCAAGAACTATTAAAATTTACATAATATAACTTGGAAAAAGCTGATTCTATTTTGCCAATTTCCTGCCCTTCCCTTTTGCTCCTGAAGGCACAGATTCTTGCCTCTTGTCTCCAATTTTCCATTATCAATTCCAAGTGGTCACCTATAAGCCGCACAGTGAATTTTAGTTGGTTTGTGAATTCTACTACAGTGAAATCAATCTCTCTTGCACTTTTGTATACTCTGTGCTTCATTCTGTCTACACCATTTTATTTATTTATTTGCTTCATCTTCCTCTTCTGCAAGAAATCCAGCTAGATGATAGCAAAGAATATAAAAGTGGATATAGATCTACTGATAGCCCGCCATGCTGACTGGAGTTCATCTCCCCTAGCTCTTGCAGGACTGCAGATGGCGAGTCTTTCCCCATGCATTAAATGCAAATGTCCACAATGGGTAGAATCCCAATTCCTTTCCTATTTCTGTTTGCTGATTAGATTTAAAAAGGAGAAAATTTATTTCTAGTAATGCACCATTTTTTTATTACAAAGGCACCACATCCAAGCTATACTGGGACAGCTACAACACTAGCATCTACTCAACAATGTGGAAAGTTGCTCACATATGCCCAATCACAAAGCAAGACAATGTGTGTTGGAGGAAAGGCAGGGAAGTGGCTCTAATCCATAATGGTTTAGAGAGGTGGTGCAGACATGATTGGCCAAATGGCTTCCTTCTGCATTATAATGATTCTGTGAATTCCAATCTCGCCTGTTGCCACCTCATCAGTCTGCTCTCAGTCATCAGCAAAGTGGTGGAAGGTGTCGGCATTTGTACAGCAATAACCTGTCACCAGTGTTCAGTGAAGTTCCCTGGGGCATTTGGTTCCTGATCTCATTACAGCCTTGATTTAAGCATGGATAAAAGAGCTGAATTCACAAGTGAGATGAAGGTCTAGACATAAAGACAGTGTTTCACCAGTGTGGCATGTTGGAAACTTCATGAAACTGAATTTAATGGGAACTGGGGGAAAACTCTCCAATGATTGGAGTTATACGTGTAGTATAAGAGACTGGTAGCTAATTGGTTAACATTGGAACTGAGTAAGACAACACATGACTTGTACCTAAGGGTCATTGTACTGAGCCACATGTAGAAGCAAGCATGGCTCCTGGCTTGGACCTGTACCGTATGTACAAATAATTTCCAATAGTTAATAAATACTTGCTGTTGAACTACCTAAGACATACTAAACTGTCCAGCATCTTGCAATATGGTAGCAGGGAATGAAACAACTCAGAACCAAGTAAGGACTACAGAAAGAAAATAAAATGCTAGCAGATTGAAGAAAAATATAATCAAAGTGGTATTCTGACCTGAAGAAAAGCTTAAGAAGTGAAGATATAGAAGCTCCAAAGAAAGGCTTGGAAGCTGAAGGAAGAATTAAATTCCCCACTACAGCAGAAGGTTTCATTGAATTCTGTAGAGGTCCAGGTTCAATATCTAGACGTGTAGAGTCAACAAACCAAAGAGATGAGATAGAAATGTGAAATTCCTGGACACGTGGAAAAGAATGTTCAAAACTACAGTGGTCAGAAATTGCCACTGAATCCTAGTCTAATACAACTAATTCCCAAACCAGTGTCTGAATGCGTGGCGGCTGAGCTTCCTCCAAACTAAGAGGAAATTTTAAAATAATCACGACTGAATAGGCAGCTTTAAAAATACAGCAAAAGACAGAATTTGGTGCTTCAGGGCCCTGAGTACATTGAACTAAAGAGAAAAAACTAACCAAGATCCAGACAGCTATTGTTGAAAACATTTAAAAGCTGAGACCATGAATGCTGTTACTCCAGGAGCCCAACAAAAACAGCACGTGTGGGAAAATCTTTTGTGAAGGAAGGTACAGTGACTCCATCTTGGATTTTCAGAAACCTCTTGATTCTGAACGTGCAATTTGAAAATTTTAATCATGGATTGGAAATCCACTCTTCCAAATTAATTTGAACTTATCCAAGGCTCAGATTAATCGCAAAGGTCTGGAGAATAGAGATCCTTAGATCCATGATTGCTTCAGGTCTGGATAAAAAGACAGAAACTGAACAAGTTCACACTGCTTTATTTGTTAGGCCTGAAACTTGTCAAGGAATCAATGAATCATCTGCAGAATTTGAAGAAGTTTTAAAATTGTTGAGTCTTTATTTTAAAGTACAAAATCCTTGAAAGGGCTAAATTTAATAAACATAGCCAAAGAAGCTGTTGGCTGTTTCATTCCCGAGCTGTGGCAGATGGCTGAGATTACGGTGATCTGAAATCTGAGCTAATCAGGAATAGAATTGTTATAGGAGTGGCAGAAGATGCACTCTCAGACATGGTTCAAGCTAAGGAAGATCTAACCGATGAGAGAGCCTTCAAGATTGGTAGGCAATCTGAAATTCCGTTTGCAGCACAGATCCATATTTACTGGAAAAAAAATCAAATTGTTCAGTTAGTGAAATAGTGCAGACACAGGGACATTTCAGACCAAGGAACGCAATACCCTAACCAGCCAGTAAACTGACCATGCCAACACTATGGAGCAAAGTTCCAAACCCCCATGGGTGCAATCAGTGACCAACAGTTTCACCTTAACGCTTTCAGTGTAACTGAATAGTATACTTTGGGAAGCTGTGCAAGGCCAAAATGTGAAACGACGCAGAAGATCCCAAGAGGATTCACAAGTTCAAGACAGCAAGAGGACACAACCATGCTTCTTGGATTTTTGTTTAAGAATGTAGACATCTTGGTTTGTGGTCATCTTATAAACTTTAACACTGGCTCCTGTATCCAATTTTCAGTCCTATTGGACAAAGAACTGTGGTTGAGAGACTTCTGACTATGAACAACAGACATGCTATTTTAGCCCTGAAGAAAGCCGAATTTCCAGTCATCAGTATGATTCTAGTAACATTAAAGTATGGCAATAAACAAATCTTCAGGCTGATTTACATCATCTGCAACTAGTCATTTTCACTCAAGCATAGATGCCTTTATAGCCCTGACCTTCCTCAGAATGACGGAAGGTATGAAGGTAACAGCTGTCATTATAAAGAAATGCAAGTTCCCAAGAGCTCCAAACAGGATTCTCCCAACTGGTACTTCAGCTTTGAATTGTTTTCTGTTCTTGCAGAAAAGGTTTGTTCACTTTTCTACAGGTGCCCGAAGCCCCCTCATTGATCAGACCAACCCAACCACTTGAGTAGATGACAGTCAAAAGAGGAACTATTGAGAAGAGCCTCAACCTCTAGTCCAAGGCAAGTGGGAAAGATTAACCCCAAGACCACAGAGCAGATGCTGCAATCCTAGCTAACAGTGCCACAAATGTTGTTGGAACCAAGTAGCAGCCGTTATTGACGACAGCACACTGCACAGCCAAACACAAAGGTGAGTTTATTAAGTCACGTTCTTACAACAGGAAGAGCTATCTCCCATGCCAGGGTACATCACTATGAGCCACATGAAGAACTAAGAGAAAAAAAACTATAGAAATGAGCCCAAAGATCATCTTGTAAAGAGCAGGATACAACAACCGCCATCTATCAGTACAATTGGGGAATTGACAAAGAGCGATTCAGTGCCAAAGAACGGAAAAGGATGATGATAAGACACCTGAATGTCAGAACAACCCCCAATTCAACAAAGTTTACTTGAGCAACAGATCCTACCACTCCTCCAACAGCAGTGAGAACAAGCTACGGAAGGATTATAAGGCCTCCAGACTGCCTGACCCTTTGAACTCAGACTTGAGAGGGGAGGTGAGATATTAGTGACATAATATATGGGGTAAACTGGGATAATTTGTAACCCTGTTGGATAAAGACTTGGGGAATCATTTGGCACGTAAAGGCTGAAGGTGGAACTGAATGCAATACCATCCACACAATGAAGCAAGAGATTCACACCTTGGGTTCAGTGTAGTGATGGACAGAACCATGTTAGAAGCAAGCAGGTTCCTAGCTTAGACACTTACTGTACTTATGTAGATAGTTTCTGATAGTTAATTAATTTTTGGTGTTGAGTCCCCTAAGTCTATGAATACCCTAAGACCAACCAAGCCACATCCGACACCTTGTTCCAAAACCTAACACAGAGGAAAATGGCTGTGATTGTTTTGAGGCTGAAGTGGTTATTAAACTTCAGTGGTCTATGTGGAAAATCACCAGTCTCTTATTTCAACTTTGAAGCATTTACACATGAAGCTTGTACACAGTCATTTTTTTTTTGTAACATTGTTTGGGAATCAAGTACAAAATGCAAAAGGAGTGGATTTCATGGTAACTGCTTTGCAGTGCTGCTTCTTGAAGTGATTTTGTAATTTAAAGACAATGTTAGACAGTTTGCTAAGTGTACTTATGTTGCTGATAGTCTGAGAGAAATCTCACTTCGGTGTTTGAAATGAGGCACAGGGCATGTACATGTAATCCTTTAATGGAATGTGCAAATTGCTGGCAAGGCCAGTATTTGTTGCTGATCCATGACTGCCCTTGAGAAGATGATGGTGAGCTGCCTTCTCAAATTGCTGCTATCCGTCTGCTGTCAGGAAAGAAGTCTGAGCGATAGCAATGGAACAGCAATATAGTTCCAATTCAGGATGGTGTATGGCTTGGAGGGAAACTTGCAGGTAGTGGTGATCCCGTACATTTGCTGCCCTTTTCCTTCTGGTGGGAGAGGTTATGCATGTGAAGATGCTGTTGCAGAAACTTTAATGAGTCTCTGCAATGCATGTTTTATATGGTACACATAGCTACTACTGCGCATTGGTGTTGGAGGGATTGAATGTTGATGGTGATGGATGGGGTGCTGATCAAATGGGATGCTTTGTCCTGGATAGTGTTGGGCTTCTTGTGATGTTGGAGGTGTACTCATCAAGGTAAGTGGACAGTAACCCATCAGAATTCTGACCTGTGTTTTGTAAATGGTGCACAGATTTTTGTCAAAAGACGAGTTACCTGCCACAGAATTCCTAACCTCTGACATGTTCATGTAACCAGTATCACAGACATAATTTATGTCCTCTTTTACTGGTTGCAACAGTATCTTTTATATTGAAAGAGGTGCATCTTTTCTTACCCTTGGAGTGTGTATTTGAGTTAAATAGTTAAGCAGCAAGCTTTTGTGATTTAAAAACTTATCCCAAGTTAAAGCAATGTCACACTTAGTCTCACAGACACATTCACACACAAACAAAGACTACTTACAGATTTAAAAAAGTGCCCTTTAACAGATTACAATTAATTTAGTCTCTGATTTATAAGTTTCAGCCTCTTAACTGAATGAATTAAATGATTTAACTGAGGGGAAAGCAAAAGCTCCATAGGAGATTGTGCAGTTTCTTGTGATTATCTGGGGGATTGATTCTCAGGTGAACTTTGAAAATAGAACAGGTTAATTATTTTGGAACTTGGTGACTTGCAGCGAGTTTCAAAGTCTGGTTCTCATATTGGCAGATGACTGATGGTTCCTGTTATGATGTCCCACGGGATCATCAATAAAATCTCCCTGTGGACCTCGTGGAACAGGAGCTTCCCTATTAGCCGAGTGGAAGCTCACCCAATAAGGAAGGAGAAGCAAGGGGTTTAAACCATCCAACTCCAATTAGGCCAGCAGCCAAAAGATTTTGGGGCTGACCTGTTCTCTGTAGCCACAGAGCTGCACTTTGAGCATGCTTAAATAAAGGATGATGGTGACGGTAGAGTGGCTTGGGTCCTGAGATAATAAGAGTGCGTTCCATGGAGGACGAACATCCAGTATTCATTGTCCATGTTGGAACTAATGACATAGTTAGGAACGAAAATGCGGTCCTGCAAAATGAGTTTAGGGAGTTGGCAGCTGAAATGCAGGACCTCCAGGGCTGTACTCTCAGGAATACTCCTTGTGCTACGTGGTAGTGAGGCAAGAAATAGTAACATAGTACAGCTTAATAAGTGGCTTGAGAGTTGGTGCAGGAGAGAAGGTGTCAGATTTTTCGACCACTGGGATCTCTTCCACCGCAGATGGGACCTGTACAAAAAGGACAGGTTGCAAATAACTGGAAGGGGCACTGATATCCTAATGGGGAGATTTGATTGTGCAGTTCAAGTGGACTTAAACTAATAAGTCGGGGGGTGAGTACAGAGACTGTGGCGAACTCAATGAAAGGGTCCGGTAAGGCTAAGAAAAATAAAACCAGGAGAGTGTACAAAACATGACAGGACAGATGGTCTGAGGTGTGTTCACTTTAATGCAAGGAGAATGACAAGTAAGGTGAATGAACTTGAAGCTTGGATTACTATATGGAATTATGATGTGGCAATTACAGAAACTAGGATGAAAGAAAGACAGGACTGGGCAGTTTAGCATTCCAGGATTTAGATGCTTCAGCTGAGATAGAAAGGATGATAAAAGAGGTGGGGGCGTTGCTTTACTGATTAAGGAGAATGTCACAGCTGTGCAGAAGGAGAACACCTTGGTGGGATCATGTAGTGAGGCCACATGGGTAGAACTCAGGAACAGTACTGGTGCAATCACACCTTCGGGGCTGTACTACAGACCTCCCAACAGCCAACATGAAGTGGAGGAACTGATATGTTCCCAGATTATGGGAAGATGTAAAAACAACAAAATTGTTGGCATGGGCTATTTTAACTTCTCAACATACACTGGGATTCCTTTAGTGCCAGCAGCTTAGATGGGGCAGAGTTTGTTCAGTGTCCAAGAGTGCTTCTTGAGGATATCTTGGACCTGGTTCTGGGAAAAGCCCAGACAGGTGATTGATATCTCAGTAGGGGACCATTTTGGGAACAGTGATCACAATTCTACAGGTTTCAAGATACTTGCAGAACAGGATAGAAGTAGTCCCAGAGTGAAAGTACTAAACTGGGGGAAGGCTAACTGCAACAGTGTTAGGCAGGAGCTAGAAAATGTAGATCTGGAGGAGTGGCTGTTTGAGGGTAAATCCACATCCAGTATGTGGGGGTCTTTTAGAAGTCAGTTGTTAACAATTCAGGACAAGTATGTCCCTGTATAAAAAGAAAAAGGGAGCATGGGTTGAAAGTGAGAGGGGGAAAGTTTAAAAGAGATGTGAGAGGCAAGTTTTTTTTACACACCAGGTGGCGAATGCCTAAAACATGCTGCCAGAGGAGGTGGTGGAAGCAGATTCTGTAACAATGTTCAAAAGGTATCTGGATGGATACGTGAATAGGCAGAGAATAGAGGGACATGGACCACAGAGAGGCAAGAAAATATTAAATTAGAGAGGCATCTGTGTCGGCACAGATTTGGAGGGTTGACGGGTCTGTTCCCATGCTGTATTGTTCTTTGAAACCAGCTTCAATCACATGATCACTGGGTTAACAACTCTGAGGCTCATCTTGTTTGGGTGGGAGTGGGCTTGTAATACAATGGGAAGTTGATAGTAATCTTCAGCTTTGATCTTCGCTCTTGCCCTTTATGAAACATAAAGGCAGTCTTGAAACTCCAGCATCTTTAGGTGATGGCCCGTCTTTAAACAGTGGAATGTGTGAATCCCACAAATGGTTGAATTACCTTTACCAATGTCTATACTTAATTAGGTATGCACCTGAGATTTATACTGTTTGGACTCCAAGTGCTAAAAGTCACATAATCTGCAGCAGCGATCTTAACAGTTTCATGTCCAATTTTTAAAAGTATTGTCTGAAAGTTTATAATATGATGTGGTACTGGGCATGACAATAGTATTCATCTGATTTAGTTAGGTTTCTGGTCAGTGGTAACCTCAGGATTTTGATGGTGGTACATCCAACAGTGGTAATGCCATCGAATGTTATGGAGAGATGGTCATTCATGCCACAGAAGTGCCAGGCAATGTTATTGGCCATTTAGCAGCCCAAGCTTGAATGTTGTCCAAGTCTTGCTGCAGAAGGATACGTAGCTTTGGTATCCAAGTCACAAATGGTACCGAATCTGGTGCAATTAGTGAATATATGATGAACATATGGTGATTACTGATGAAACAGTTGAAGATGGTTCAGCCAAGGACATTACCCGAGGAACTCCTGCAGCAATGTACTACAGCTGAGATGACTGGCCTCAAATACACATGTTGAAAGGTAAAATCATCTGCAACCAAAGACTTTGCATTTATCTAATACCTTCTGTTTATGATTTCCCAAATAATTTTACAAATAAATATTCTCCAAGTGTAGTCACTGACGCAATGTTGGAATATGTGGCAACTAATTTGTGTGGCAAGATCTGGCAAACAACAGGATATGTGATCAGAAAATGTTATTTTTAATAGTGTCAGTTCAGAGTTAAATTTTGGTCATGATCCCTGCCCTCCTTCAAAAAATACGATGGAAACTTTTCCCGAGAAGATGGATGGAACCTGGGTTAAATGCTTTAGCTAAAAAGTAGCACCTTCGACAGTGTAGCAGTTGCTCACGACTGTATTGAAATGTCAGCCTTGATGGACAGTTGCAGTCTGAACTTTATATTTCTATATGATCATTTTTCTGATTCGAATGACAGCTGAGATGTATGCAGTTTATGGAGATGGGATCAACGTTAATCGATTTTTCCTCTGAAGGAAGACAAGGGGCAGTTGATGAGAAAATAGGAAATTATTCTATTTTTTGTATAATGTTCCCATTATTGTTTCACAAATAAAGTCATGGTTTACTTTATCAAGGAATAGAATGATACCATGCCTGTGCATTGTTTGGTAATAAGTTGTGCAGAACATAAGGTCCTGGGTAAAATTTAAGTTCACCCACTGAAAAAATGATCTCTGTGTGAACCAGGAATAACATTATGGGGTGAGGTCTTATTTTTGATTGCTATCCAGAAATTCCGACTACAGCTTTTTTTGAATACTGGGTCAAATTAAGATTTGATTCATTTGTGATGCTTCTAGTGTTGAATAGCTGGCCTATGTCCACTTCCTGAACCATTTGTAGGTGTTATTTGTGTGAAGGGCTGCCAACATCATTGGAACTAGAGCCTTGCATGTTACCATCATCAGAAGAGAAAGAGTCTAGCAAGAAAATTTAGTGGGGAGAAACTGCTGGGCAGTGTCCATGACCAGATGAGAGAACTGGACATAGGAAATGCTGAAATAAACTATACCATAATCCCATTAGGATCAGCTTCCCTGCTGGCTATAAATCTACAACAAAACTTCAAAGGTGATTTTTTATCTCGCTGGCCTGGGGTAGTCCAGGCAGTAGAGGAGCTGAATTCAAAGCAGCAAAAGCAAGATGCTGTAGATGCTATAAATTTGAAATTAAAAGTAAAGTGCTGGAAACACTCAGCAGGCCAGGAAGCATCTGTGGTGAGAGAAAAGAGTTAATGTTTCACATCTGTAATCTTTTGTGGAAGTCAAAGCAGTCCATTTATTCATTTCCCATCCTACAACCATCTTAAAGCTGAGGTGTCCAGGTGACTCACACAGGAGCTTTATGAATTTATATTAATTATGTTAATAATAAGGGGCACAAATCAGCTAGACAGTGAATACCTTTTCCTAAAGGTAGGGCAGTCTAAAACTAGAGGGCATAGGTTTAAGGTGAGAAGGGAGAGATAAAACAGTGTCCAGAGGGCATGTGAGTGTCTGGAACAGAGGTGATAGTAGAGGTGGGTACAATTTTGTCTTTTAAAAAGCATTTAGAAAGTTACAATGGGTAAGATGGGTATAGAGGGATATGGGCCAGATGCGGGCAATTGAGATGAGCTTAGGGGCTTACACAAAAAAGGGCGGCATGGACAAGTTGGGCTGAAGGACGTGTTTTCGTGTTGTAAATCTCCATGCCTCTGTGTTAATCGAGTATTTTGTGGAAAGTACATTTTTATGGCCTACAGGACAGAGCATCCATCACGAATATACTACCCAGCAGAAACTGTCAAACCGAAAGCAGAGTTGCCACCCACACTTCCGGTCGTTGGTCTTATTTTTGTGAAGAATATTTGAAGGAATTATCTTGTAGATTCTACAAAACTGCTCAAGCCAGTGACACCACCCCCCCCCCCCCCCCCCACCCCTGCATTTAAGTGAGGTCTAGCTGTTACACTGTGCTGCAGGCCTCCCACTGCAACTTGCAGTTGATTTACCTACTCTTTCTGCCAGCCAACCACCCAGGGTTTACAAATTACTCTTTAAGTGATAATTATCCTTTTAAATATAAAGTAGCAAAATCTCATGATGATGTGTAGATACACTGTTAAATCAGTAGTTACACTGGTTTGAAATGGGAATGCCAAGGTATGAACATAAAATAGCAGCAGCATTCACCTTAGGAAACATGATAGAAACGTTAACATGGTGGTAGCTGGTCTTCAATAGATCGTCAGATGATCGGCTGGCAATCTTTAGTTGCCAATGGTTTGCAATCTTATTGGTTTGAAGCAACGCTATAGTAGAAATTCTTGGTGTCATTGGGTGAACATAACAGGTATTCAGCATAGGAGACTCAAGTGGAGACCTTGTAGCAGGCTTCCCGCTGGGTGCCACTGCCTCCATGTGTCTCTGTCTGCCGGATTTTTGGCGTTGTCAGCTCTGCACCAAAGTTTGCAACAACTGCCTGCTAGTAGGGAACTAGCAGTCCGAGCGCACTGGAGTGAAGACAGGCCATGGAGGCCCCCAGAAGGTTGGGCTTAAAGAGGAGTGCTCCCTGAGGCAGTGCCAGCCTGGCCTCCTGGCATTGTCCAAGAAGCAAAGTGTAAATGTCCAGGAGGCATCTTGGTACTACTCACCGGGTACAGGCAGTGCTGAAAGGTGGCATAATGGGGTGGGGCCTCTGAAGAGATCGGTGGAGGGGTCCCACTGCCACTCTGCATTTGGGCTGTGTGACACCAGGAGGGAGGGAGATCAACAATCAGGGCTGTACGTTGGGGTCAGCCTACCAATGGGGCTGGGTTGCGGGGATTGAGGTCGAGACTGTCAGTTGTGGGGGCGGGGGGGGGGGGGTAGAGAAATCGGGTTGGGCGCAGTCTCAGGCTGGCCCACATTCATCCAGGAGGCAAGTGATCGGGCCATAGGGGAATCGGTGGGGCAGCAATGGAAAGGTCACAAGGCTGGCCAGCAATCAGGAGGCTGGGAGTGCAGGAATACTGTGCATGCGTCACTCTCGGCACTGGCAGATCACATGCGCAATGGCCCGCACAGCCTATCAAATAATGAGGGACATAGATCAACTAGATAGTCAACATCTTTTCCCAAAGATAGGGTAGTCTAAAACTAGAGGGAATAGGTTTAAGGTGAGAGGGGAGAGATACAAAAGGGTCTAGAGGGGCAATTTTTTCATGCAGAGGGTAGTGAGTGTCTGGAACAAGCTGCCAGAGGTAGTAGAGGTGGGTACAATTTTGTCTTTTATAAAGCATTTAAATAGTTACATGGGTAAGATGGGTATAGAGGGTTGTGGACCAAATGTGGGCAATTGGGACTAGCTTAGGAGTCTTTTTAAAAAAAGAAAAGGGCGGCATGGACAAGTTGTTTCCATGCTATAAACCTCTATGATTCTATGCTGCTGGCCTCTCTCTGGGCGACATAGTGATTAGCATTACTGCCTCACAGGGTTCCATTCGAGCCTCGGGTCACTATGGAGTTCACGCATTCTCCCTGTGTCTGTGTGGGTTTCCTCCAGGTGCTTCGGTTCCCTCCCACAGCTCAAAGATGTGTGAGTTAGGTGGATTGGTCATGGTAAATTGCATCTTAATGTCAGGGGGATTAGCAGGGTAAATAGGTGTGGTCATGGGGATAGAGCCTGGTTGGGATTGTTGCAGGTGCAGGCTCAATAGGCTGAATGGCCTCGTGCTGCACTGTAGAATTTTATGATTCTCTCCAGCAGGAATAGGCCCTGCCACAGATTTTTAATGAGATTCACGTTAGTACACTCTGTAATGCACAGTTCATTTTGAAAGGTTCATTTTGAAAATCCAGCTGAAAAAACCAGTGGGATTTACTCCAGTTTTTACGCGAATTCAGAACTTAAAATTTTTTTGGAGAGAATCCCACCCAATATTTATAGAGCCTGTTGAGGTAAGGAAAACGTCAACTTTATTGGAACACATCTTACAATAAGGCTATAGAAAAGATGGCCACATCATGAGACATTACATCGCTTCCTAAGACTATTCTGTATCTCAAGCAGTTTCATTAGTCTATCCAAGCAGATCCTCAGCTCCCTTACGAGAGATTGGGGATTTGAATCCTGCATGCGATCTCTTGGGCTCTGCTGAGCAGAAGGAGCATTTGTAGAAGACTCGTGTTCACCAATTTGGATCTCTTGAAGAACATAGCATCTCTGGTCTTTTTGACTGGGGGAGGCGACCCCTTCAATGCTGTAGGGGGTTGCTTCTGTTTGGCAAATACTGCACATCTGTTTTGTCTCACTGTAATGTTTTCAATTGTGTCTGTTCAAACACTGTCCATAAAGAGATTGGTCTCTGATCCAAACTAACTCTTGCAGATTGTGTGATTTGTGATGTTTGTCATGATTGCACATTTGACTGGAATGATACATACCCTCTTTCTGCCTTATTTTTTCCAAGTCATCAGCTTGCACTTGTGCCATAAGTGTGTGTGTAGGAGAGTAAAGTTTTCAGGCGTTCACATAGTGCTAAACCATTTTAGAATTGAGTTGAAAGTTCAAAGGTGCAAGTTGGATGTTTTGTTCTTCTTCAGCAATGATTTTTCTGTACATACTCCTTTTTCAACCTTACTATTGGCTTGGTGAGCTGGTGGTGTGGGTAAATCCATACAATGCACTGAACTCTTCATTGTAGGTCACTCGCACTTCAAATTTCTGCATCATAATGATGGTGTACATCTGGGATTCCCAAACTGGGATTCCACAGAAGCCTCCCCAGGGGTTCTACGCCAGGCCAGGCTGAGTTTGAGTTTCATGTCATTTGCAGATCATCCAATCTTCAGTTGGCTTCTTCAGAATCCAGCCTCAGATTAGATGAGTTGGAAACAACACAAAACCTAAGTTGTATCAATCAGGATGAGCACCGAGAAGGAATGATGGTCAGAGGGGGCCTGTGAGGGACTGAGGGTAGGCAATTGAGAGAGCGAGGAGGGACTGGGGGAGCGAGTGGTGCAAGGGTGTGGGAGGGCGGGGGAGCAAGTGGAGCCTGAGAGGGATTGGAAGTGGGATCTGTAAGAGGAAGCGGAGAGGAAGAGGACCTGCGATTGGCAGAGGGAGGAGCAATACACATGTAAAATATTTGATGAACATAAATTATGGTTACGTTCCCTCGATGTTCATGTATCTGCACACACCGCCCCAACTCCTGGATTGTGATCAAAAATTAAAACTCCTAACGCATTTTTAACGTGCTATTTCTTCATTTCTCATTTCTTCTTCAGTAATTGAAGTTTCTCAACTTGCAAAATTATGGTCTTAACCTAAACAAAAAAAAGAAGCAAAACTATGATAATTAGCTGTTCAACTGTATTACCAAGAGTTTGTGAAGCAATGCAAAATTCCTGAACTGTGGCATAGTATATGTAATACCATAATTTTCTCAAATTTCAGAACCATAATTATGCTGAACACCAGAGACAAACCATTGTGAATTTGCCATAAAACTGTATCATGTTAACATTTTGTCTATGGTGTTCAGCATAATTATGGCTCTGAAATTTGAGAAAATTATGGCACTACATACACCATGTCACAGTTGGGGAATTTTGCACTGCGTCACAGATTTTTGACAATACAGTTGAACAGCTAATTATCATAGTTCTGCTTCCCACTAAAATCAGTCATTATGACACAGAAGGAGGCCATTTGGCCCATCCAGTCCTTGCTGGCTCTCTGCAGTACAATGCAGTCAGTTCCATTCCAATACTCTATCCCTTGAAAGATTATTTCCTTTTGAAATCATTGATCATCTCTACTTTCACCATCGTCACTGTGAGGCTGCAAGCCACTAACACTTCCTGCATAAAAAAGTATTTCCTCATATACCCTCTGCATTTCTTGCCCAAAACTTTAAATCTCTGTTGCCTTTTCCTTGTACTATCAGCCAATTGGAACAACTTTGTCTGCTTTATCTAAACCTGTCATAACCTTGTACACCTCCATCAAAATTTCCAAATCCCTGAAACTATTGATATATCTTCTGTACCCTCAAGGACTCTCTGATCCTTCTAACCTGTGGTGACCAAAACTGGACAAACCACTGTAGTTATGGCTTAAATAGGTTCAGCATAATCTTTTATACTCAATATTGTTTTTAATGAAACCTAAATCTCAAATGCTTTGCTAACTACTCTCTCAATCCTGTCATCCTCAAAGAAGAGCCCCCCAGATTCCTCTGTACCAGGTACAATACTCAACTCCAGTTCGAGTTTGTTGAATGAGCGTTAGTATCATCATTGCAGTGTATTCGGTGATTAACAAACTTCATGAAAGGGCCCAATGATCTTGGTATAATCACAAGAATAGGAAAAGTCATAAATACAGTATTCTAATAATGCAAATGAACCTTAATTTGAATAAACTGGTTCAAATATTAAGACCTTTACTTTGTAATCCATTGATTTGGACTAAAGGCACTGCTTTAAAAAACAATTATTTATCTCCCAGAACCAGTGGGAGTGGTGGTGGTGGAAGCCCTGTGCCGACTGCTGTTTACATTATGGAACAGCTCAGGTTTGAACAGGCTCACTTGGGATTTCAGTTAGTAAAAGATGTCATGGGACCCGGTGACATTGCTTTAACACTGCTAATTATAAATAGGAGCCCAACAAAATGCTCAACACTTCTTAAATTAATAAATTAGTTGTTTCATCACTTCATTGCAATGTTATTGTTTGTTAAGTTATTAATATTTATGTTGTATTAAGAGGGATTAGCAGTTGCATTGATTTGTGCCTACATTTCACCTGTTTGCAATAAAGCATCATGACCTGCATATACTGCTAAAACCATGCAAGATTGTTTTGTAACAAATTCTGGGACATTGCTTTTAAAATATGCATTGCATTGCTATTTTTCAGGTAACAACTTTAAATATGTTAACAAAGCATTTCCTTTGCTACCATATTTTCCAAAATTTATACTTTATTCATAAAATTTGTGTAAATACAATCTAACCATTTCAAATTTAATATTACAGAGTGCACTAACATTCCACTTTTCTCCGTTGAGCATGTCTCACTCTGAGGTGCCTCAGTACAATTTCAGTACTTTGATATTTACAATATACATGCAAGGTATATAGTCTGTTTACACAGTTTCCAGCCCCTTGGTGTACAATGGCTGAAATTTGATGTGAGCTGTTTTAGCAGGCAATACTCAATGCTTTCCCAGTATTTCAGGGATATGTTTTTGTACCACTTTGAGTTGCTGTTACGTTTACTGCAGCACATCGAAGTTATCTTGACCAGCAAATTGTAATATTGGGCGGCATGGTGGCACAATGGTTAGCACTGCTTCCTCAGCGCCAGGGACCCGGGTTCGATTCTGGCTTGGGTCACTGTGTGGAATTTGCACATTCTCCCCATGTCTGTGTGGGTTTCCTCTGGGTTCTCTGGTTTCTTCCCACACTCCAAAGATGTTAGGTGACCATGTTAAACTCTCCTTCAGTGTACTGGAGTGTGGTGACTAGAGGATTTTCATAGTAACTTCATTGCAGTGTGAATGTAAACCTACTTGTGACTAAAAAATAAAACTTAAAAATGAACTTGTCACTAAAGAACTAAGGAGCACAATGTATAATTTGTGGCATTTGTCGATAATCATCGTTGCAGTGAATTCCTGACTCCAGTTTTTTTGTCCAGAACTGTGATGCTGTTAATTAAATTTGGATTTTTTGTTTGAACATGCACATTGTACTGAGTTTCATAGGATGCAAAACTATAATTAAACAGAACTACTGTAAGGTTCTAGTACCTTTGCTTTTGAAGAAAAAGTTGGACTAATTTTAAAGACAAAGTTTATATTGCATTTCTTGAACTATGTTGTGTGCGCATTTAAAAACAGCTTCAATTATACTGCTTTTTGGCTTTTGTTTTATGTTCTGTAAATTACAGCAAATGCTTTAAACATGTGCAGAGGGATGTTTTCATATACTTCCAATCCTTTATTTAAATAGGATTGAATTTATTTTCTAATTAGCACCTATATTAGTTGAACAGCATCTAGTTATTATTGATGTTGTGCCTCCAATTATCCCTGATTAATGTGTTATGCAACAATTAGACAATATAAACATTAACCCAAGCAGATTGCAAAAAGAATTGAAGGAGAGGAAAGAGAAAATTCTTTTGGTGATTAGTCTATGAAATACTCTGCCAATAAAATGAAACATAAAGATGGGAACAGGCAGGAGAGAAGGGGATTAGAGTTAGTGATTCATGGAGGAAAAACACCTGTGCAGACCTATTAGGTGACATGGCCTGCTTTGATACTGTTAACATTTTTATGAAAAGGCATGTGACTCAGTGTGGTTCCTGGGCTAAGGTTATGGAATATTTCTTCTATTGAAGGCTATGTAGGATAGTTAATGACGATATAAAGTTTATTTATTTTGGGGTTTTGGCGTGCCTTGGTGTATTTTCCTTTGTGCGAGGAATCCAGGAGCAGAACTCACAGAACCTTCCCTCCAGGAGATTAGTCAGTGGTTAAAATATGATATTCACTACCACAGGAAGTAGTTCAGGCAAATACATTGCATGTGTCAAAGGACTACACAAGTACCTGAGATAAAAGATGATAGATAGAATGCTGAATGGCTGGGATTAGGTGGATTTGAATGGGAGGAGACTCCATCTTAAATGTGGAATATAAACCACTGAACAAGAGTAATCAGGCTGAATGGCCTGTAACTGTGTTGCATATTCGATACAACTGGTTCCAGTAGTGGAGTTTATAGTGGAACTAAAAGTATGATGTCTGTGAAATTACATATCTTATTATAATCAGTCGTTCTTGCTCCATGCTACTTTTATGCTGTAACAGGGATTTTTCTTGTCACAATTGCAAATGTTTAGTGTTTTGATTTTGATGGTCTAAAGCCAGTTTTTTTTCTTTTCTCCATAATTAGGCAGCTTAGTTCTTTGAGAACACAATTCACTATTTATTACTATGTGACACGTGTTGGACACAGAATGGCCGAGTAATTCGCTGCAGATAACTTTCAAGTTTTCAGTGGTTGTGTCACATTTATTAATCTTGTGAGCTTCACTGCACATCAAGGACATAGCGGACATTGTCTTGGTGCTAGGAGGAAAAGTGATGAAATAAAGTCCCTCATGTAGTCGAAGCTCATATAAATGATAATAGCAGGGAATGTTTCAAGGTTGTAATTTAATCTCATGGTCCAAATGACTTATAAACTGAATTTCGCTCTAGGCGCTTACAGCATTTGAACTTCTCAATTAAATTGCTGGCTACAACCATGAATGTTTATATTTCTGTTTCTGGTCCATTATATGCTTTCAGACAAACATAAGCAATTTCTAGTTATTTCACAGTAATATTTCAAAAATAATACTCTGAACCACAAGTGTTGAACAGAATCAACAAACAGCAATGTGTTTTTTTAATGTATTGCTTCTTATGGAATAGCACCACTGCTGAAGTATTAAAGTAATTCCCAACCACTTTCAAATAAGAAAATAAATCAACACCATATAGAAGATACTTTAAAATAAGAGCTGAAATTTGTACTGCAAGATTGTCTCCCACCCCCCAACACCCAAAGAATTTTTTAGTTGTTCAGAACAAACTTGACTTTTCATTAAACTACGTTATAGTCACATAGTTGAAAATCAAACACATTTACCTTAAATAAATTCAATGAAAATGTGATCCATTTGATTTCATATGCTGTTTTGGTGTTGAGGATTACAGAATTGAATTTAGTAGCTCATTCCTGAAAGTTAAAATTTCTGAAAGCATCAGAGTTATGACTTTTTAAAACTTGGTTGAAACCCCATTTTAAAGAAAGGACACTGGAAGCTCAAGTTGATTACTCTTTTGCATCACCTTATTAGCCCATAGTCCACAGTTCAACTTTCTGCCTTTGTCATCAATCTAATTATGTACCATGGCACCACAGGCCAAATATATAAGTTTCAATTTGTGGTGCGGTGTTCTTGATCATGTGCAAAGAAATTTTTATATATAAATCTTGATTATAGTTTGAAGATAGTAAAGAAATTACTCAGGGGAGCATGAAAATTTGAAAGTAAAAGCCTGTGATGTTTTTGCTGTTACTGTGAGTATATTTAATTGGAAAATAGATTCCCCTCTCAGAACACATATACACCCTATAGTATGGGCTCTATCCAATTTATGCAATCTGCTGAGGGACATGAATAATTGGGTAGATTTTTCAATTGATCTTTTTTCATCCTAGTCTTGATCACAAAGTAACATTGCAACCTAAGTTTATTAAGACAGAAGTTATGGATATCCAACAAAAATAAATTTTTTTGAAGAAAGGTTCACCCAAATATTCAACCTGTGTTGACAGACCCACTGAATATTTTTGACGTATGAGTCTGAAGGTCATGTGCTCAGCATGCATTTTCAGAATATTCATTATCCAGTTGCACTTCAGTGCAATACTGAGGAGTGTTCTATTGTTGGGGATGTTGTCTTTCAGATGAACCATTAAACCAAGACCTTGCCTTCTCAAGTAAACATTAAAAAGTCCCATAACACAATCCAAGATGAGCAATGATATTCTCCTGGTGCCCTGGCCAATATTTACCATTCAACCAAGACTGCTAAAAAGAGATTATCTGTTCATGTATCTCATTGTTGTTTGTGGGACTTGATTGCACACAATTGAATTTTGTTGTCCAGTGTCTGGTGAGGAGCATAAACATTGACCTTCTGATTCAGAAATGGCACGCTAGCATTGAACCAAGATAGACAAAACACCAAGTAGTTGTGCGCTGTGCTCGGCTGCAATCAAAAGTTAAATTATTTTACCAGATTTCTCAGGCTCCCACACCCAGCTCCTTCCAAAATTTGCAACAATGTATTTTCATAGTATTCAACTCAAGACTACAGCCACAGGTAAATTATTGTTATTGTTGTAGGCAGAGCGTTCCCTTTATGAAACTACATAATTGGAATAGCATTAGCTCTTTTACACTTCTCTTGTAGTTGTTTGAAAATAAATTTGAATCTAATTTATAAGCATTTGGCATTTGTTGTTCAGCCCTAGATAGTGATGAAAACAACTACTACATACAAAATAACTAGATCAATCATACCTGAATTGTTTGTTGAAATATTATTTTCATACTTCACTGCCAAATTATGCACAATAAAGACCTCTTTGGATAGTTTTGAGTTATTAAATTATTTGTGGTATTGCTCACTAATGGTCAAGGACTGTCTACGGATCTGGATGGAGTCCAGGAGTTAAACCTGCATGACTGGTTTATTTCCTTATGGATCAGGAAGCTGATTTGTCCATGCTAGCCAATTAGCCGCGTAGTATTATGTTTCATTTCCTTAACAGGAATCAACCAAAAAGATAGGAATAGGGTGATAATGTTACTCTTTATTCAGTTATCAACAAAACATCTTATTGGTAAAATATGCCCGGCGCAAGAACAATCTTGCTGTTACTGTCAAAGATTGTTCAGTCAAATTTCCATGGATTGTGAACTTGTGTTTATTTCTGTATATTGTTACTACTTGGTGTTCCATATGTTACCAATGATCTAACTTCTATAGTTTGATTTTTCTTCAATGTATAATCTCACTGGAGATTTACTGTGCTCGTTCCATAAAGTTACTCCCTCTCCTTGCAGGATATGATCAGAGTTTTTGAGTAGGAGTTCCTAATAATAGGAAAGACTTAATTTCTGTTGTATGATTACTAGGTCAGCATACTCTTGTAAAATCTGCAGATTTTTAAAACGCTTATTTATCCAGCAAACAAGCTACTCTTTAAAGATTAAATGTCCACAATTCAAAACTTTATGAAATATGTCATTTGTTTTGTCTAAGCAATATAACTTTATTTCTCATTTAAAATGTCACTGATTCAAAAGTCCTGAAGTTTAAACTTTAAACAAGCAACAACAACTTATTTATATCCATCTTCTTAGGAGGTCCCGTGGAATCAAAAATGACTGTTTCCACCCTAGTTTAGTGGATTCCAAGAGGGCTACTAAGTCCAAAACACCATTTGCAGACTCTGTCACTTGGGGCAGGTGGTGCTTGGAGGATTAGGTAGATGAGTTTCTGAGAGGTTTGTGCACCCTGTCCAGTGCCTTGATTTTGGCTCTGCATATTCCCGACAAAGTCTGTCAATATGTTTGGTGCCTTCCTGATTGAACTTTTTCCGTTTGGATAGTCACAAGCCAGGAACGCCTATGGGGATGTTTGGCTTCTTCAAGAAGTTTTGAAGATGTCCACAATTCAAAAGTTCTTCACGAAAGTTATGTCATTTGTTTTGTCCAAGCAATATAACTTTATTTCTCATTTAAAATGTGCCTAGGAGTTCAAATGCTGTAAGCGCCTAGAGCGAAATCCTCCTAGGAGTCTTCTGCCTACGACAATTGAGTTCCAGGTAGAAACTAGAAGTCTAGTTTCAGATATATGAGCAACTTGTCCCACTGAGTGAAGCTTGGTTTTCCGGGTGTTCAGTGAAAGGCCAGCTTTCTCATAAAGGTCACTGAGTGAGTGCATTTTGGAGCTGACTGATATTGGAGTGATTTGCTTTTGGATTGAAGACTGGGTGAGTTGAACAGTTTCCCATCTGTTTTGTAAATTATCTCCAGGCCCATGAGTAGCTTTTGTATGAGAGGTGCAGTATTGCAGAGAGGAAGATAGAGAAGTGGGTTGGTACAGTGACAGTCTTGTTTGACCTCTGCCTTCTCTGAGGTTGGGTCTATGTTGGTTCTACGAAAGAGAATCATGACTTGCATGGTATAGTGAAGCAGGTGGAGGATGTTGACAAAATTGACTACAACCATGTAGGACTTCGTAGTTGACAAGTCAGAGGCTTCAGTGAGGTTGTAAAAGGCCATGTACAGCAGTTGGTGCTGTCCCTGGTATTTTTCTTGGATTTATCATGCAGTTGTAGAGCCTCTTGATGGGCGAAAGCTGTACTGTGACTCAGGAAGGGGCAATTGAGGATGATCTTTGCAATAATCTTTCCTGTGTGGCACGCAGAGGGTATCATCAAACTTGTTTCTCATCTTGAATATTTTTATAGCACCTTTAACGTAGAAAACATCCCAAAGTGCTTCACTGTGCCTTCTTGAATCATTGCACACCATTTGGTGTTGGTATAACTATAAAGCTGCTAGGAAAGGAGTTCCAGGATGTTGACCCAGCGACAGTTAGAGATATTAGGTCAGGTGACAAAGTTTGGCCAAAGGGAAGGTTTTAAAGAATACCTTTTTAAAACAAAGCAAGGTATGGAGGCAGAGAAATGTAGGGAGAGTATTCAAATGTAGACACAGCCTTCACTGGTGGAGCAATTGCATTTGACTAAAAAGGTCAGAATTAGAGGAGTGCAGGTATTTTGGAGGATTATAGGGCCAGATATGGGGAGGGGTAAGAACATGGAGGGATTCAAAAACAAGGATGAAAAATAACATCTAATTTAATATCATTAAAATAAAGATGTTGTTCAACTATGTGCCAGTGTAGGCCAGCGAGCACAGGTTTTAGGTACAGAAGACTTTCACCTTTTTATCATTTAGTAATATTGAGGTTTAGATGCAAAAGAGAATTTTTTTCAATCTAGCATAAGACCTTTTGATGGAAACTTCTTTCAAATATTTATCAGAAGGTATCCTCATTTCAAATTTAAGTTAAAGCACATTTCCCAGGTGGTGATGGTTCATAGTTGGACCACTTTTATTGCATTATTAAGGTGGAGCGTAGGAATAAGTTATTTGTTCGAACTTAAAATATGTAGACATTGGAGAAAACCTACTTTTTCTTTCTCCTGATTATCTTTGAGTGATAGTATTAAATAATAGAGTTATTGTGATTCATTATCCCACAGTATACTTTAACATCTAATTGGTGCCTTCCATTTTATTCCCACAAAATATAAAATCTTAAATATTGAAATCTTATTTGTAGGAATGACAAAGCAAGTAACTTATCACAAGGTTTTTTAGCTTTGTGACTGGCTGGAGAGATTACTTATGATGATTAACTTAATTGATATTTACGGAGTTATCCTCTTCCCTCTTTTCCCCCACGCGCACATGCTATTTTTTTACAAAATTATGGTGTCGTGAAAGCAAATCCTAAACATTGACAGAAGCCAATCCCTCTTCTTGTCAACTGAATGTTTTTGAATCACCTTGTGTAAGTGCAATCCTAAAATGAGACTACTTAGAAACCGTGAGTAGGAGTTTAAAATTTACAACTGTTTGTGTAGGGTGGTCTAAAACTATCATGTTAAAAGGTACTGACATTCAAAACATTGATACTGACTTCTGCTTATTTATAGATTATCTAAGTGAAGAAGGAAATTTTCATTGAAAATAATTATTTTCTATTTGAGGATTTGTATTATTAAACAATGATCTTTATAACTTTATGCATCAACCCTCTTAACTGGCTTAGTCTTTCTCATTTTTTCTGTTCTTTGGTGCAAATTTGACAGACCAGAATCAGTATGTATGCTCATTCAAATACTGAAACATTGGTGAAAATAGCAGCTGGTAAAACAATTAGACACAGACTTCAGACACTGCCACAAAACCCCATGTTGCTAATATTAGTGGCTCACTATAAACACATTTGGTAAAACATAAAGCTTTGTATTTTTACTTATAAATGCAGTTTTTTTTGATGACTAATTTCAGGAACTCCAGAAAAAATTGTTTGAGAACTGTCAAACAAGGGATGAGCAATTTTATCAGCCGTAGGTTACCAGGTAGCACACTCTGCTCTGGATCAGAAGATTGTAGATTTAAACCCAGAGATTTCAGCAAAAACATCTAGACTGAGTGTCATATTTGAGGGAGTGCTGCATTGTCAGAGAGGCAATCTTTTGGATAAGATGTTAATCAAGAAATAGTCAGCCTCTCTGGTGGGTGTAAAAGATTCCACACACTATTTCAAAGAAGATCAGGGGAATTATCCCATGTGTTCCAAACAATATTTAGCACTTAATCAACATCATTAAAAGCAGATTATCTCATTATTATCGTATTGCTACTTACGGGAACATTCAGTGCACAAATTTGTCTCCATATTCCTAAATTAGAGCAGTGACTATGATCCAGAAGTATTTTGTTCCCTGTAAAGCATTTTATACTGACCTGAGATCGTGGAAGGTCTAACTTATCTTTAAAAATAGAATACAATGTAGGATACAAAATTTGCAATTAAAGTTACTCTTTAATATTCCTTCAGTGTTTAGTAGCAGTGCCATAAATAATTGGAGAATTTCTGTTGTAATTGGCTGAGGCTGCTAAATACAATTGGGAAATGCTTATATTTTCCTAGTTCTTCCAATTCCTTTAGGCTGAAATGCAGATAACCTATCCCTAAACATTTTTTTGTTCATAATAAATTGTTGAAATTGATGGTTTTGGATACCAATATTTTTTGAATAGACTAAAAAATACAGTAGGCAACATGTCGTGGCATTAGTACAAAATAATTATAAGAAAATATTTTATTGTCTAAAACAGGTAAAAAGGCGTAGAAATAGAGTTTTTAAAAGGTCAATATTCTCCTCTGAATGGAGACAGGCCTTGCCTAACTTTGACTCACCGCCAAAGGAAGGCATTGCACATATCTTAAAACTGTCTCATTGATTGCAATAACAGCAGTGACGTTGGTGCACTTAACATTGAGTAAATACCAGGAGGGTGTGCCTGGAAACAAGAGTCTTTGTCTTGGCACATTACTGTGGAGATGGTAAAATTCACCTATTTTTAAAAACTAATGAAAGCTTGTATTTTTCCCCCGGTAAGCACTAAGGGAATTTATTGAACAAACAATACTCCTTTTAGATTTTCCTTTCACCATGATGTTGCATTAATCATTTGAGTAATCATAGATGCGTACAATAGCTATGTTCCACTGTTGCGACATCCACTCACCTGCCAATTTTTACCATTGGAGCTCCCGAGTTTTTGCTCAGTGGACAAACATTGATGTTTACAAAACAGTTCTGATTTGTTGCTAGGCAAACAGGGAAGATTGCATCAGGGAGTGTCTTGTGAACCTCTAACTACTTGTACGCATGTGACGTAATTCGCAGAAGATTGCAGCCTGGGGGAAAAAGTCTTTAGACATATTAATTCATACATTAATGAAATTGCTATACACTTTTGATGCTAAATACTTAACACTGCATATCAAGATGTTGAAATTTTCTCTTGTTAGTACATACAGGGAATGGCAAACTCTTGAGACTCAAGCTACCTTGGGGGAATTGCTTAGGTTTGCCTAAGCCTGGGATTTATTCAAGGTTCCAATTCCATAAGTAGATATCTCACAGGATTGGTTTGTTCCATAATGTGAAGCTCCAGAGGCTAAATCAGAGAAAAGTATTTGTCCATGGTTCTTGCTACCTTGGAGGGGCTGATACCGGAGTACGGGGAGGCTGGATAAATAAACTTCACAAAAGAGCGCGAGGTCTTTCTAGCCAACATCAAAACTTCAGCACACTGTACATTATCTATTTTGACTGGCCATGTTGAATAGAGGGAAGAGTTAGACTTTGGATGGAGATTAGGAAAATACGTCTCCTGATGAACAGTGACAGATGACAATTAAAGAGGGCACTCAATAGAGCCCATACATCTGCCACACTGTGTTAACTCACTTATTACAACTGTGCAGCTTTTGATGTTTTTCTCTGCCTGATTGATTCACTAACTACAAATCTTAAAAATATATTTTTTTTAGGTTTTTCCACTTCACTGAGGAGGCTTCAGATCAATCCATATCTAACAACCTGCTTTGAAAGTTCTGCTTACATTTTGACAAATTTCACCAGAGCAGCTGAGACAATCCACAACATTCTAAATATCTAGAACATTCTTAAAGTCAATTTGTCCTATCTCCTAATGTTAATAAACTCCAGAACCCAGAACCATGTCTTCACCAAAAACTAATCAGTTCTTATTTGGGCCTTATGTGTGTACTAAGTTTTGTTGAAATCTGTATTGGTTTTTAAGACATATTGTTTAGACTGATTAAAAAAAACAGGAGCAAAAAAATTACCTTTACTGACCTGTCTCTCTGAAATCCTGCATAACTTATCAATGCATTTCAGTATGGTAAAATGCTTGGAATTCTTGATTTTCACCATGGCCAGATTTGATTTTTTGAGTGAAGAGAAATTACTATGTGAAGCCAATTCATCAATTGAGGCCAAATTATTTCCTTCCAACAACAGAGGTAAACTTTGCTTCACACAGGTTCCTTCAGGATCTGGCCATTCTACTAAAGCTGTTACACAAACTGTCAGACAACGGATTACAGCTAGTTGCAAATACATTTGCGCCCTTTGCCCTATGTTTGCCTTAAGAGCCAAAGACAGGCCAAAACCTCATTTAAAATGAAGCCTCTTGATTGGGACTACTCTTTCCAAATTATGGCAATATTCTTAGATTATCACTTAGAGAATCATTTGGATAGACTGGCAAGATATTAATACAGGGCAGGATTTTATCTGCGGACTTTTTTCTGAATCTCTTTGGCTCAAATAAGGATCAAGCCTACAACATGTGGTTTTCCCCTGAGCAGATAGAGGGCAGGCTCTTCCAATTAGGGACAGCAATCTGGCTGTCAAAGCTAGAGGGCCAATCAGAAACCTTTCAGTTGAAAGTAGCAGGCTGTGATGGAAGATAAATGAAGGAGGAGGTTTTCCAAAATGGAGATATCTTAAATTAAAAATGGCTTTTTAACTCAGGCATGCAATGGCTCTAAGCCTGTCAAACGCTGGGAGGTCACCTTGAGCACAAAACCAGCATCCAGTGCCTGTGGGGATCTGTAGACCAACTGGAAAATCCAGGTTGCCTTCCTTTAATTGGCATGAAGCTGTCCTTAACGAAGTGGATCAGCTGCTCATCACCAACCACTCCCACCTCCAATTCTATCTCAGTAAAATGGCCTGGGGGCTGGAGGTAGCTAAGGTCAGTCAGCTGTGCTATTTTTGACACCTGTCTTCCCCAAAGGGCTTAAAAATCAAGCCTAGAGGCTGAACCAGCATTTTCTGACAAGCTTGACTGCTCTGGTCAGTTCTCAATCTCAGCCAGACTAAATACATAACCTGTAATGCCTTCCAGGTCGGAAAGATAGATGCAGAGTGGCAAATGTGGATTGACTTTCTTAAGCAGTTCCCAGTAGTTGTTGACTGATCCAGTCGATGGAGGCCAGGAAGTAACTATCTCTGCTTTCAACAACAATGATGGACTGGAAATTCAAGAACATTTGCAATGCAGAATATTGTGTGCAAATGAAAAAAAAAAGTAGCTTCTTGAACTTAATTTTCAATTGTCCCCACAGGACAAGTCCTCATGGAGATTTCTGAAGTACACAAGAAAATCAACATAGATATGGAAGATAATGTATGTATATATATATATATATATTTAAGATTATTTTTGCAATCTTTGAAATAGTTTTAAATAGCTTTACTTTTGTCTTGCAATTGAAGCTTATCCTTCATGACTACTATACTTTTATAAGTTAAACTGCAATAGCCTGGTTCTGCTGCATGAAAATTCTCAGATCTGTGTTCCTGATCTCAGCAACATAATTGTAAGTTATTTAGTTAACATAAGGCATTTGAAAAGTGAAAATTGATCAGTCTAAGCCACTAATTGATCTTTCGTTGTCCAGTTACAAAGTGATGTCAAAGGAACCCTTTGAACAGAGAATTCAGGGGTTCAAGAGAGCTCTAAACAGTGTAAGGGAATCGATTTGTTCTCTTCACCCATCTCTTCAGCTGCTCCAAATCAAGCTGCTGAGAAATTTGCATTGATGTTCCTTTACATTTTGCCCAGAATAGTGTGTGAATTTGCATGAGTTTCATCTGCCAACCTGCTGCCCAACCCATTCGGTGGAAAATCAATGGTAACTGGGTTTGAGAGAATATTAAGTTAAGACGCGTATTATTTTATGACTGTTAAGTTCATTATTCTCTTTATTGCAGATGTGGTTTCTCATTAAAACTCTTTTTTTCACCTTTTAAGTTTAGGAAATTTCACAAAGATATCATAAGTGAATTGGAGAAAAAGACTGATCAAGATGTGAAATACATGAATGTAGGTATCTAATGTTTTCACTCCACAACGGTAATTTGTGCAAAGTTATGATTACTGGCAATTGTCACTTCTGTTGCAAAATACAAATGTAACCTTAATACTTTAAAGAAATCCTTCAATTTTTCCAAATACTGAATATTCATTCAACATGTTTTTGATCTTGTGCCACCAAAAGGATATATCCTTTCTTCTCCGATCTCACCCAACTATTTTTAGGTTTTAAATATTAATGGTGTGTTAACACAAATAAGCAAGCACCCATTTTACACATAATTCTAAAGTGACAGCAGTTATTTCCCTGAGCAAATAATTAACCCTTTCAACAAGCCAATAACTGAAGAATCTGTTGGATAGTAGAAATTCAAGCATGTTGGATAATAAAAGCTCAAAAATTCTTAACGTAGAGGACAAGGTTGTCATAATATAGAAGCATACAAAATAGGAGCAGGCCATTTGGTCCTTCGAGCCTGCTCCATTATTCAGTATGATCATGGCTGGTCTTCTAACTCAACACCACGTTCCTATGCTCTCCCCATACCCCTTCACGTCTTTAGAGCCTAGCAATCTATCTATTTCCTTCTTAAGTATATTCAATGACTTGGTTTCCACAGTCATAAGAACATAAGAAATAGGAGCAGGAGTAGGCCATCTAGCCCTTCGAGCCTGCCCCGCCATTCAATAAGATCATGGCTGATCTGTCGTGGCTCAGTTCCACATTCCCGCCCTCTCCCCATAACCCTTAATCCCCTCTCTTATCAAAAACCCATCAACCCGCGTCTTAAAAATATTTAGCGAGGTTGCCTCCACCACTTCAACGGGCAGAGAATTCCAGAGATTCACCACCCTTTGAGTGAAGAAGTTCCTCCTCAACTCCGTTCTAAACCGCCCCCCATCTTGAGGCTGTGCCCCCTAGTCCTACTGTCCTTTCTGAGCGGGAAGAGTCTCTCCACCTCTATCCTATCCATCCCATTCATCATGTTATATGTCTCAATGAGATCTCCCCTCATTCTTCTAAACCCTAACGAGTACAAGCCTAGTTTATTCAGCCTCTCCTCATAGCTCAACCCCCTCCGGCATCAGCCTAGTAAACCTCCTCTGCACTCCCTCCAAGGCCAAAATATCCTTGCGTAAGTGCGGCGACCAAAACTGCACACAGTACTCCAGCTGCGGCCTCACCAATGCCCTATACAGCCGCAGCAAGACCTCCCTACTTTTATATTCAATCCCCCTCGCTATGAAGGCCAGCATCCCATTCGCCTTCCTGATCACCTGCTGCACCTGCAAGCTGGGTTTTTGCGACTCGTGTACAAGGACCCCAAGGTCCCTCTGCACCGTCGCCTGCTGCAGATTTTCGCCACGTAAGTGATAATCCTTCCTACCATTATTCCTACCAAAGTGGACCACCTCGCACTTGCCAACATTAAATTCCATTTGCCAGTTCCTGGCCCATTCGCCCAGCCTATCTAGATCCTTCTGTAGACGCTCCACACCCTCCGCACAATTTGCCTTTCCTCCAATCTTGGTGTCATCAGCAAATTTCAACACCCTACACTCGTTTCCCTCCTCCAGATCATCTATATAAATGGTAAATAGCTGAGGCCCCAGCACCGACCCCTGAGGCACTCCACTAGTCACCATCCGCCAATCCGAATAGCACCCATTGACCCCCACTCTCTGCCTCCTATTTGACAACCAATCCTCTATCCACGCTAACACCCTACCCCCAACTCCCTGTCCCCTGACCTTCTGCAATAACCACCTGTGAGGTACCTTGTCAAACGCCTTCTGAAAATCCAGAAAGACCACATCCACTGGCTCTCCTCTATCCACCGCCCTAGACACATCCTCATAGAACTCCAGTAAATTTGTCAGACACGACTTCCCTTTAACGAAACCGTGCTGCGTCTGCTCTATCAAGCAATTCCTCTCAAGATGCCTCGCTATTTCCTCCTTGATGACGGATTCTAACATTTTACCTACAACAGACGTTAAACTAACCAGCCTATAATTCCCTGCCTTTTGCCTGGCACCCTTCTTAAACAACGGCATAACGTTAGCCGCTTTCCAATCTTCCGGCACTTCCCCGGAATCCAGCGACATCTGGAAAATAACCACCAAGGCATCCACTATCACCTCCGCCATTTCTTTCAGAACCCTCGGATGCATTCCATCCGGTCCTGGCGACTTGTCCACAATCAGTCCCTCCAGTCTGTCGAGCACCTCCTCTCTAGTAACAGTAATGTCATTAAGACCCTCCAGTCCTACCACCTTTCCATCTCTAACACCCGGCAAATTATTCACGTCCTCCTCCGTGAAGACAGAAACAAAAAAGTTATTCAGGACCTCAGCCATATCCCCATCCCCTACCACTAAGTTCCCCTTCTCATCCTCTAAGGGACCAATGTTCACCCTAGCCAGCCTCTTCCTTTTTATATATTTATAAAAACTCTTGCTATCCTTTTTTATATTAAGTGCAAGCCCAGCTTCATAGTTTCTCCTACCCTTCTTTATCATCTTCTTTGTCAATCTTTGTTGACATTTAAACCTCTCCCAATCCTCTTCTCGCCCACTACTCTTTGCTACTCTAAACGCCTCCGCTTTTAATTTAACACTTTCCTTCACCTCCTTCGTTATCCACGGCTTATTACCTCTCCTCCTACTGTCCTTTTTGACCATCGGAATAAATTTCTGCTGAGCACCAAGAAAGATCTCCTTAAAGATCCTCCACTGCTCCTCAGCAGACCTACCTTCCAACGTGCTCCCCCAGTCCACATTCGCCAATTCTTCTCTCATCCTACCGTACTCCCCTCTGTTCAAACAAAGGACGCGCATCCGGGAACCCACTTTCTCCTCCTCCATCTGCACCAGAAACTCCACCATACAATGATCACTCTCCCCAAGAGGATCCTTCACCGCAAGGTCCCTAATTCTACCCGCCTCATTACATAGCACCAGATCCAAGATAGCTTGCTCCCTCGTCGGCTCCAACACACACTGTTCGAGGAAACTATCCCGGCAGCATTCCAAGAACTCCTCCTCGAGCCCACCGCGTCCAACAGGGGTCGACCAATCTATATGTAGATTGAAATCCCCCATAACTACGGCTGTCCCATTCCTGCACACTGCACTTATTTGCGTGTTAACAGCCCGCCCCACCTCCAGATCATTATTTGGGGGTCTATAGACGACACCCACCAGCGTCTTCCTCCCTTTGCTGTTGCTAATCTCTATCCACAACGATTCCGCTTTCTGCTCCTTGGCTCCAATATCATCCCTTGCTACCACCCTGATGCTATCCTTAATCAGCAGAGCTACACCCCCCCCTTTTCCCTCCTGCCTACCCTTCCTAAACACTTGATATCCCTGGACATTCAGCTCCCAGTCCCTGTCACCTTGCAGCCACGTCTCTGTAATGGCCACCAGATCATATCCGTTTGTGCTGATCTGCGCCACCAGCTCATCCACTTTATTCCGAATGCTTCGTGCATTCAGGTAAAGTGCCTTCATCCGGACCCTATTTGCCGTAACGCCACCAACCATACTCACGCCCCCTACTCCCTCTATTATTGGGACATCCTCGGCCTCGTCCCTTACCTGTACCCTCTCCTCAACTTTAGCCCCCGTAACGTCACCTACCCTTGCACCCTCTTCCCCCCCCCCCCCCCCCCCCCCAAATTAGTTTAAAGCCCTGTCTACAGTCCTCTTTACTCTATTTGCCAGCACTCTGGTCCCAGCACGGTTCAGACCAACCCCATCCAGCCCGAACAGGTCCCACCTACCCCAATACTGATGCCAATGCCCCATAAATTCAAACCCATTCCTCCCACACCAATCCCTGAGCCACCCATTCACTTCCTTAATCCTATTTACCCTACGCCCATCCGCACTCGGCTCAGGCAGTAGCCCAGAGATAACTACCTTGTTGGTTCTACTCTTTAATTCCATTCCCAGCTTCTCATACTCCCTCCCCAGATCCTCAGTTAGCATTTTGCCTACGTCGTTGGCACCCACATGTACCACAACGACCGGATTCTCACCCTCCCACTTCAGGTTCCTCTGCAGCCCAGATGCAACATCCCGGACCCGAGCACCAGGCAGACAACACACCCTTCTGTGCACTTTGTCATTGCGACAAAGGACAGTGTCAATACCCTTCACCCCACTATCCCCAATCACTACTACGTTCCTTTTTCACCTTCTCCTTGCCTATGTCCTGCTGCATCACTGTACCGTGTGCAGTTTGCTCACCAACCTCACCTCCCTCGTCCTCGTCCACACTGGAAGCAAGAGCCTCAAACCTGTTATGCAGATTGAGAGGCTGAGGCCTCCTCTCCCCACCCTCCTCCCTCCTCTCCCCACCCTCCTCCCTCCTCTCCCCACCCTCCTCCCTCCTCTCCCCACCCTCCTCCCTCCTCTCCCCACCCTCCTCCCTCCTCTCCCCACCCTCCTCCCTCCTCTCCCCACCCTCCTCCCTCCTCTCCCCACCCCGCTCTTGTTCCTGACCCTTAGAGTTAGCCAGTCTAGGGGGGGTGGATGTCACTTGCACCCCATTGACAATGGCACCCTCTCTCCCCTTGATGAGCCTCAGCGTCTGTAGCTCAGAGGCCAGCTCATTTACCCTGAGCTGGAGCTCCTCCAGCAACCTGCACTTACTGCAGACATGGTCACTGGGAAGGACCCTGGGGTCCACCAGTTCCCACATCATACAGAAACAACACATCACATGCCCCTCCATTATTCACTGTAGTAGTATTGAAAACTTCAACACGAACTTACCTGGCCCTCTTTCTCCCCAGCCCTTTGCTCCTAAGCCCTAATAGCTCACTCTGCTTCCCCCTCACTCCGCTGCCCGCTGTCTACACCAGGCCTCTTTTTAAACCTGGCGCTGATTTAAAGCTTGCTGGCCCACAACTCCCTTTTAACCACTCCCTCAGAATTCTTAAAGAGGTAAATACAAAAAGCCCACAAAAATGCTTTTAAATGATTTAAACAGTTCTACAAGGAACAAAGTGCTTTAAACTTAAATTTAAACAGGTTTTTAACAGGTAAATTCTTATATCTCTCTCTCTGCTCCTTCACTCATCTGCTCCAGCAAACAATGGAAGGCCTCACCGTGTGACCACCTGATAATACCGTGTGACCACCAGTCTCCTGTGAGAAAGAATTCCACATGTTCACCATCTTTTGAGTGAAGAGTTTCTCCTCATTTTAGTCTCATATATGGCCTACCTTGTATCCTGAAATATGATCTCTTGTTCTAAACATCCCTGCCAGAGGAAAGAACATCCAATAAATCTTGGCAAAGCACATTTTACTTAATAGAAATATATCCAGCAGAAAATTTGGTGGCTTGATCAACTAACATTATAGGACAAATGTGTTTGTCTATAATTTTGGATTTTAGGGGTTGGTTTTTCTTTGGTTTTTAAGGTATTTGAACTTGCAAGAAGAACTGGGACAACAAAATATGGAGCATTTCATATAGCCCATATTCATTTCTTTTAACCCAAAAAAATCAGCAATGTTATTCAATTTAATTTTCAGATGTTGTATTAATACTCCAGAAACAACTTGCATCAAATAACATTTTTAGCATAACAGAATGCCCAAGACATTTCGCAGAAGTTTCAGAAAGTAAGATTTGATACTAGATGCATAAAAGAAAATTAGAGCAGATGATTAAAGCATGAACATAGTGGTAGGTTTTTAAGGTGTACTTTAAAGGAGCAAAAAAAGGTAGAGAGGCTTGGGGTGATATAGAGTGGGATTTTTGCAGCTGTTCCTGCTGGCGGGAACATCCAGTCCCACTGATAGTGGTTTCCTGCCATACATTCCCTGGTGGCAGAGAGTGCAAGCAACGGGAAACCCCATTGACAGTGGCAGGATTAGAAGATCCTGCTGCTGGCTAATGCCGGGCTGCCTCTGCCACTGCAAAACACGTGTCAAGGTTTGAGGGGTGTCAGAAAATCCTGCCTTCAGAGTTTGAGTTCCAGAGCTCCAGGTCATGGCAGCTGAGGACACGGCTACCCTTGATGGAGCAACTAAAATAGGTTAGGATCAAGAGGCCAGTATTAGAGGAGTGCAGATACCTGAGAGTTGTGGGACTGATGGGGGTTAAAAAGATGGGGAAATGGAAGGCCATCGAGGGCCTAGCAAACAAGGTTGTAAAGTTCAAAATTGAGACGTTGGAGGTGAGTGCAAATCAGTGAGGACAGACAGAGTGATGAACTGGACTTACTGCAAGTTGTTACTATCGAAAAGGCTGAGTAACAAAGACTAAGAATGCATAATGAAACAGCTATAAGAGATTAAACTGATGCTTATCTGAATTTCTGCATTTGTAAATTGAGCCAAAGTTAGTTATTCCTAGATTTGAATCCCTGTAAAGTCTTCAATCAAGCAGAATTCACTGCTATTACTCTGCAAGATTGCCGAATCAATTGAAGTTTTTTGAGTCCAAAAAAACTGCAGATTAATACATTGATGAAATTTTGTTTGCAGGCAACTCTTAAAAAGTACCAAACAGAACATAGAACTAAATTGGATTCTCTTGAAAAGTCTCAAGCAGAACTCAAGAAGCTTCGAAGGAAAAGTCAAGGAACAAAAAATGCGTATAAATATGAAAATAAAGAAATGGAGGTATGTATTAGCTTATTATTCTCTGTGTGTAAACTAACACACCCAGAGGGTGGTGAGGGATTGGAATGCCCTGCCTGCTGCGGTTGTAAATGCGCCTAGTTTGGGGGCGTTTAAGAGATCTGTGGATAGGTTTATGGACGAAAAGGGATTGGTTTAGATTAGTGGGTCAGTGTTTTTTTTTAAAAAAACTGGTCGGCGCAACATCGTGGGCCGAAGGGCCTGTTCTGCGCTGTAATGTTATATGTTCTATGTTCTAACAATTTAATTCCTATCCCATTGCTGTCATTTTTCTCTTTCAATGTACAGAACCTAACCTGTTAATCCTTCTACAGTATGACTATGGTTTGCTGGTGAGAGGTGTACTACTTTGGCTCGTAGCTAATACTTTTTTTTACAGAATTGAGTGCTTCAGTGAAAAGTTTTTCATGTATGTTTATCTGTAAATCATGTGCAGTTCATATTTAGCATGGCTAATGATGTGAACATGTAAATTTGATTTCAGTGCTCTTGAGGTAAAGACACAAGGAGGTGGCCACTTGTTAAGAATCAGCGTAAGCACCAGCAAATGGCTGATCTACTATAATCTAAAACATGGGCCTGAATGTTTCAGATTGACTGCCATGGGCGAGCCCTGCGCAGCGAGGCCGTGCCCACCCCACCATAAAATTGCTGCTGGCTGCCACTGGAGGGACCATATAACTCAGGCTGTGCAATAAAACTAGCAGCCTGTCTATTTTTGTCAGAGATATTGCAGAATATGTCAATACTTCTACTACACAGGAAGAAAGGGTGTTAATCTTGTATTGCAGTGGTACAGAGGAATCCTACTATCATCTGTATTAATAACCCCTACTTTGACAATCAAAATCTACTTTTGGAAACTAGAAACCACACAATTGTTTATAGTAATTAATGCAGTTTGTTTGTCTGTCATGATCATTCAAGTGGCAATTCTTGAATGTTAAAGAACAGCTGTCTGATTTGTAACATTTAGCAAAATAATGGAAATATGAAATTATAAACCAATAATATTTGAAAATAGAGAAAATTCTGTAGAGAAGGGAAGATGCGGGTTAACATTTTGAATTGATGACCTTTTGTTAGAAACCTGATCAGACATGATCTCATTGAATGGTAGGACATGTTTGAGCGGTTGAATGGCTGACGTTGTTTCGATGTTCCATACGCCTGAATGTCCACGCTACCTTCCTCTCTACAGGTGCTATCTGACCTGCTGAGCATTTCCATCACTTTCTATTTTTGTTTGATTTGTAATATTGTTCATCTGCACAATCCAGCCCTTAAGGCAGTGCGTTGCTGATGAGTTGTCAATTGTTCCCAAATGACTATATCTACATCCAAAGGGTGATTTCAGAGCTGCTTTCATATTATTAGTGGGTGATTTTACTGCCATACCCCGTGTATGATTCTGTCAGTCAGTAACAACCCAAAATAAATTTAACAGAATTAACCAAATTTGGGCAAACAAGATCCCACCATTCACTTCAGCTAAATTAGTAAAATGTCAGGAACTACCAGCAAAAGCATCCTACTACTGATTTAAAGAGATTCCTAATGAATGCTGCATTGGGAACTGCAGCTGAGCACTTCCCATCACCTGGGACAAAAAATCTGTCATTGTTTCACTCAAAGTTTTAAGATAAGAATAACGAATAAAGCAAAATACAAGTGCGAACATTGGTGAATGGAGATTCAGATCTGTTTCCTCAACATGTATGAGAGTGCTCAGCAATGTTCCTCAACGTAGCAGTACATATCAGGGCTCATAAAAACAACAGTACACATCAAGGATTTTGTGGTCTTATGTACTGATCAATTTGTCCTCGTAATCAGTTGAATTATTAGATAAATTATTTAACAAATGCATTTTTTTATTGTATTGGTTGAGGTTAATACTTACAGATGGAGGGCATTAATTGGATGGTTACCTGAGTACATATAAAGAGACACTTACTAACCGGTAAGTGGAGTGAAGGGATATATACATGGTATGTTTCACTCTGGATAAATCTATCCCAAGTAAAGACAGGCTCTGGATTCTTCCTTCACCAGCTGGCAATCTGGAGTAGAACATGCATGTAACTTTACCAGGCAGCACAGTGAACAGTGATTCGCACTGCTGCTTCACAGTGGTAATAGGTCAGATCGCTAGCAGTGATTAGAGTACTGGAATGAGAGAGAGAATCTGATGAACTGGTGTGATGACAATAACTTCTCTCTCTCTCTCTATGTCAACAAAACGAAGGAGATTGTCATCAACTTCAAGAAGCATAGTAGAAAACCCTATCTATGTCAATGGGGATGAAATAGAAATGGTCAAAAGCTTCAAGTTTTTGTGTCCAGATCACCAGCCTGCCCTGGTGTGTGTGTGTGTGTGTATATACACACACACACACACACACACACACACACACACACACACACACACACACACACACACACACACACACACACTATAGTTAAAAAAGTCCACCAACGCCTCTACTTTCTCAGAAGACTAAGGAAATTTGGCATGTCGGCTACAACTCTTGCCACCTTTTACAGATGCACCATAGAAAGCATTATTTCTGATTGTATCATAGCTTGGCATGGTTTCTGCTCTGCCCAGGACTGCAAGAAACTGCAAAAGGGTGTAAATGTAGCCTTTGACTCTGTCTACACTTCCCACTGCCTCAGCAAAGTAGCCAGCATAACTAAGGACCCCACGCACCTCTGACATTTTCTCTTCCGCCTTCTTCCGTCAGAAAAAGATACAAAAGTCTGAGGCCATGTACCAATTGAGTCAAGAGCAGCTTCTTCACTGCTGCTATCAGACATATGAATGGACCTACCTATATTGATCTTTTTCTACACCCTAGCTATGACTGTAACATGACAATCTGCACTCTCTCTCATTTCCTTCTCTATGAACGGTATGCTTTGTCTGTATAGTGTGCAAGCAACAATACTAATACACGTGACGATAATAAATCAAATCAGTTCCAGCCTCTGGTCACAGTCTGGTTGGAGTTTGTATTTTCTCTCCGTGTCTGCGTGGATTTCTTCTGGGTACTCCAGTTTCTTCCCACATTCCAAAGATGTGCGGCATAGGTTGATTGGCCATGCTAAATTGACTCTAGTGTCAGAGTATTAGCAGAGTAAATGTGTGGGGTTACAGGAATAGGATCTGGGTGGAATGTAGTTGGTACAGACTCGATGGCCAAATGGCCTCCTTCTGTATTGTAGGGATTCTATGGATTCCATGTAACCCCACATATATATTGAGGAAATCAAATATGTTAAAGAGTAATTAAGTTTTTTTTTATATAAATGTAACTCTTTCTCCCTTGTTGGTAATTCCTTCCTATCCTCTGACACATGCTAATCAACATAGTTTATAATCATGGTGTTCTATTTAAAGCGAATATTAAATCCTATGTCCTACTCCCCCTCCACAACATAGTCCACTTCAGTTCGTACTTCAGGCACTCCTTTGCTGAAAACATAATTGATTTCTTACCTCCAACCTCAACAAATGTTCTCACTGGGGATTTCATACCATCCATAAACTGCAACTCAAGAATCTGCTACATGTGCTCACTCCTACCCAAAGACCCAGTTTTACAACTCAGCCACATCTTCACTGACTGACACAGGTTCCCTGCATCCTACGTGTTAGATTTAAAGTTTTTTTTGTACTTTATGAAGTGACTTTGAGTATTTCTTTAAATTTAAGGTCATGTATACATTCAAGTTGTTGTTGGTTTCTTGCTGATTTCCATCATTTGCAGCTTGTTTATGTTTTATTTTCAAAACCACCCCATCCAGTTTATGTTGTTTTCAAAAACATCCTTCTGGTTTCTTTCAGTTAGGGAGGGACTTTAGCTTCCTCCATTATCATGGTGCTATTGGTATTTTATGTCTGTGTTTCAACCACTTTCAAAATCTTGTCTTTTGCACTGATGTGCTGGGCTCCTCAATCACTGAGGATGGGGATATTTGTGAAGTCTCCTTCATCTATCTGTTGTCTAATTGTCCATCAGCACTCACAACTGGATGTGGCAGGATCGCAAAGCTTATATCTGATTTGCTTATTGTGGGACCATTGAGCTCCGTCTATTGCTTGCTGCTTGGCATGCAAGTAGTCCTGTGTTGTAGTTTCATTAGGTTGATGAATGGTTTTATTACTTCGCTGTCACACATTACATATAATTAGATTTTGCACCAGTATACTTACTTAAAGATGTTTCAAGTAACCAAGGAAGTTAAAACACTCAATGATTAAAAAACATACACACGCTGCCGCTTTTGTCTTGCCATTTTGCCAGCAAACAAATGCACAAAAAGGTTAAAGTATAAATGCTGTGCAAGCAATTTGACTACACTGTTTATTATTCATTTTTATTTGCTAACCAAAAATAAAATTAACCACATTTGAATTCCCAAACAGCCACTGGTGGCCAATTCATTGGACAACATTGTTCTCTGTTCAGCTGATAGGAGTTGTGCTTGTGGTCAATTAATATAAAGAAGTTTCAATGTGATTTCCATCTTTGCAGTTGTGCTAAACACAATGGAAACTTCCAGCAAGATGAATGGTTTCTAACTATATTTGAATGATAGAAGGAATTAATGTGACACCAATTTGTACTTAATGAAATACATTGTTTTGATGAAATGTTCGTGCTTACTATAATTGAGCTTGGATTTACTTCATATACAAAATGTGAGTTACGGACTTGTATTCACTGAGAGCTGCTTGAGACTTGTCTTTTAACACTTTTCAAGTAGAACTTCCCTTCACAATTAATTGGACTTTATTCCTTGATTTGATGAAAGACTGCAGTTTGTTTGGAATGATATATCTCTCAGACTGTACTAAATCATGTTAATTTAAACTGTAAATTTGAACCCAAACTGTTTAGGTTGTTGAAGAGATTTCCTTGATTTATTACCTTTTTCTTTTTTCAAAAGTGTAGATACTGTTTCACATGCCAGTTTCTGTTGAAGTCATTTTTTCCTGTGTGTCTTTTTCCTTTGTTCATTAATATAAAAGATGTGAGTGGTGGTAACAAAATACTTTGCTCTTCATGCACCCAAGCATTGCCAGGTCAGGCACAGCATGTTTAGATGCAAAGTCAAGCTGCTTCTACACTGCAAAGTGACTTTTTCTCAAATTGTGATTATTGTAGTTAATAAAATGGAACTTGATAAACCAATTGTATGTTATCAGCAGAAAGCAGAATGTAGCTAAAAGGCAGGAAATTAATTTCTCCTCCCTACAAAATAATTAGACTCTAAAATGAAGGAGCCCTGTTACTAAATACAGTTGGCCAATGTGTAAGGCATTACCATTTTCTGCTTCTTTAAGTATAACAGAGAATTTGCAGGGATTGAAAAAAAGATAGTTCCCAATTCAGAAAGTAGGTTCACCACAACAATAAAGAGCATGAACATTATAAAGAAATCCCTTTGGCCTATTTCAACACTTCCCCACACTATTTCTTTCACACTTTGACTGATTACTGACATTTGGTAAATACAGCACTTGACAACAAAGTCCTTCCCTTCTACTAAATTCCCACCCCCAAACCAATCTTTTTGATGCAGTTCCTCCAGAATCCGTCTTCCCTATGATTCTGTGCCTAAATGACTATCTTGTGTACCGTTGTATTAAGTAGCTGCAGTTATTCAACTGCAGGAGGAGCCATTACAGCTGCATTTTATTTTGTCCTTAAACAATATCCATACAAGCACACTTCCAACAGGGGTTTCTAGATGACATTCAGGAATGAGAGAGCTAACTTTCATTCCCATTCCTAACTCAGGGCCCTGGCTGAGGCTGGTTGCGATATCCCTGCTGAGTTCCACCAACTCTGTATTTACTAGGGATTGAACCAAAGACTTTTCCTGATCTGTCTTAACCAAATAAGCCACTGAGAGAAATGAAAAAACAGTTTTTTAAAAGATAATGTACCTAATGAATAGGCAACCTGACTTAGAAGCAGTAAATGTAAAAGACGTAGATTGGACCACAGAGGAGTGTTGCATGAGGTTGTGGGAATCCCATAATTGGATGGATAATGGAACTATGGAAAAAGAGCAGTGATGATTCACTGGAATGATTCAGGAATGAGGTAATCATTTTGAGAAATTAGGGCTTTTATTGTTAGAAGGTGTTGAATATGTGAAACAAACGATAGAATGGATATTTTCAGCATTCTGAGAGGATAAACAGTGAAGAAATAATATTGCTGGTTCATGAATGACTAACAAAGGAATATAGACTGAGTATTGTTAGAAGAATAAAAGTGGAAGTTAGAAAAAATGCTCTCCAGAGGAGGTTATTGAAACGTCAAATGCTTTACCACAAATGCCTATTGAGCAGAAGACCATTATTAGAATGGGAAATGTATTGCAAGATATGGGGCAGAAAGCAAGGCAACAAGTATAGTGCATTACTCAGTTGCAGAGGTACAGCTGCCACAAATTGCCAAATGATCTCCTTTTTCTGTGGGTGAGAGCAAGTTATTTATTTGAAGAAAATTATTATTCATCCATGCTCTGCTGAAAAAGAGTATTTATTGCGAGTAAGGGAGCTATGGTTTGTTAATGCAAAAATTTCAGAAAATGGAAACATACAATGAAAATGATACAGGTAACTTAGGTACATAATTGGCTAAGGATCAGGTGACAACGTTGTGGCAAACAAATGCTTTTCGAACTGATGTCAGATATAAGGCAGGATCTCCTAGGAATTAATATTAGAACTCCTCTATGTTATTTAGGAATGACCTAACCTTGGGTATAGGAACTACAAATTCAGATTTTGCAGGTCATTAGAGAATAATAAATAATAACCATTCTCCATGTTGAACACTTCTTAAATTGCCGCAAATTAAGTAAATGTATTTTTTAAAAAATGTCTTTAACCAACATGCACAGTATTATCAGTGACTGCATTGAATATAGCTTTTTTTTGGCATGAATTGACTTGCCACTTTTTCATCGAAATAACATGGTTGTCAACGATGCCAATTTAATTTTTAGTAGTTCTGTGTTGCCTTCACCAATGAAAACCATTAATATGATAATGAAAGTTAAAATCTAGTTGCCACTGACATTTGCTCATGGGGAATTAAGGATGGACAAAAATTGCCTGACTTGCTTGTTCTGCCCACATCTCCAGATTGAATAAAAAAAACCACTAATTTTGTTATTAAAACATGATTATGGTTGCATAATCAAACTCATGTGGCTCATTGTTAAATAAGTCTGTTATAATGCAACTTTTTGAGACTATTTCTTACACTGGCAAAAGTTCTGTCAAACTTTCAGTTCCTTGAAAATTTCAGACTATTTTCCTTTTAAAAAAAAGACTATCAATCCAGTTCCAATTTGAACAGTTTCTAATTTGTGTAAACATCAATTTCTTCTGAATAACCTGGATTCCAGCACTACTATTTTGCAACCAGGAAGAGTCTTTATTCGGATAAAGAGGAAAACCTTGGCCAGAATTTTCTGGCTGTTCGTGCCCCGCCACTACTGCAAGTGAAGACAGAGAACTTGGCGCTCAACCACATCTCCCTTCGCTGTAGCAGGACCAGAGAATCCCTTTGGCATGAATGGCCAGAAAATTATGGCCCATGTGTTTATTAGGCCTGATTCCTTAGCTAATAAATAGATTTTGTTGTCAGATCAAACTCTAATCGAGCTCTAGATCAGACTCTGCCAGATTTTATCAGTTGGTTTAGTCATGAACAAGAAATTGGCACTCTGTATAATTCAATGTGGGGGGTGGGGGGGGGGGTGGTGACATTGAATCTTTTGTTTATTTGTATACACTATCACACATTGTGTTTTAAGTAAAGTTTGTGTTTTTACAGATATGATGCTATTTCTTCTTTAGCTTTTTGACTATTTTGAATGATGTTTTACCTTTCATCTCCTTCTCCCCTAAAATGTGAGTTTAATCATAACATAACTGTAGGTTATGGAAACACCCTCATCATAAAGAAGGTGTGGGTTTGCTTCACTGACCTGTTTGTCCTTGAAATAAAACCAGGAAATAGTTGGGCTGTGTGCACCTTGTGTTTAAACTGTTTCTTAATGGATTTTGGAGTAAACAGTAAAAATCATTTATGATTTGGTATGCTTGGAAATATGGTGCGGAAAGCATACCACTGACAACTAGAACAAAAATGTTTATTTTTATTACAGAAGCATTTGGTTCTGCTCTGATAAAAATCTTTCTGTAATCACAATAAACAAAAGTTGAAATGTGTGTGAAGTGACTGGAGGAGTATTTCTGTTCTAAATTTAATGACATGTTGCCTTTATTCTGATCTTGATTCCCTAAATGGTAATATTACAGCACCAAACTAGCCCTGTTCGATGTTTTTCTCTCATGCTCCTCATTTGCATTTAAATGGCCAGCTTCTGATTATTTAATGTTGCTTTTTAATTTGATTAGAACAAATCTTTAATTTCTGAAATGCAATCATTGATATCAGCAAACATCATTTGAGTTGCTATCTCTTCTAATTCATGAGAATTTTTTAAAAGTCTGCATTAAAAGGAAAGCACCAAATTATTTCTATAATATTATCATAAACATGATAGAAGCTGGATCTTCTACCAGAATTTCAATAAGTATGACCTGTTTAAAAAATGACTATTGTTTTTGAAATACAGAAAATTAATGTGTATTTTGTTTCCCAGTTTTTAGCGACCATCAGTACAAGGGAAAATGATATTCAGCGGTTCATTACTGAAGGTTGCAAAGAGGCCTTACTTGAGGAAAAAAGACGGTTCTGCTTCCTAGTGGACAAACATTGCAGCTTTTCCCAAGATCTGAGCAATTACCATGAAAAGGTCTGTATGATTGAACTGTTGAAAGTATGCTCTTGTTGGGGGAAATATATGGCAATGCTTTAAAATTGATTTTTTTTTGTTTTAATTTATTATTGTCGCATGTGTTAACATACAGTGAAAAGTATTGTTTCTTGCACATTATACAGACAGAGCATACCATTCATAGAGAAGGAAAGGAGAGAATGTAGAATGTAGTGTTACAGTCATAGTAAGGGTGTAGAGAAAGAGCAACTTAATGCGAGGTAGGCCCATTCAAAAGGCTGAGAGCTGCTCTCGAGTCGGTTGCTACATCATCTCAAACTTTTGTATCTTTTTCCCGATGGAAGAGAGAATGTCTGGTGTGCATGGGGTCCTTAATTATGCTAGCTGCTTTGCCGAGGCAGTGAGAAGTACAGACAGTGTCAATGGATGGGAGGCTGGTTTGCATGATGGATTGGGCTACATTCACAACTTTTTGTAGTTTCTTGTGGTCTTGGGCAAAGCAGGAGCCATACCAAGCTGTGATACAACCAGGAAGAATGCTTTCAATGGTACACCTGTTAAAGTTGCTGAAAATCGTAGCTGACATGCCAAATTTCCTTTGTGAACATTGTGATCAAACTCTGAAGCCATCATACTCAATGGAACTGAAAATAGCTGCACTTCATGTTTTACAAAGTCTAGGGGTAGATTGCCTTCCAGGCAAAAAAAGACATACCCAAAGTGTTGCTTCTGATAGGACAGAAAGATCATGTATCTACAACTCAAAATGCATTCCCCTCTCCAAAATGACAGCAATTAGAATATGTGGCTGGAGATGTGTGCACAGCATGAATCATGAGCTGTAGAATCCATTTTTGTGCTTCTTGATTTTAAAAATTCTTAACTTTATAATTTCAGTTTCATAATCATTGTATGTTTCTTCCTTTAGACCAGTGAAGTACTAAGTGCCAAACTAAACCGATGGAAGGAGAAATGTTTCGATGCCACCAAGGTGCCAGAGTTTTTGAGTGAAGATGACAGCCCCCCATCATATATATCCAGAACTCCTCAACCTTCTCCATTGATGGGACGATACACTGTGAGTGACTGATTTTGGGGAGGGCAGAAATCATTTATTTAAAAAATCTACTTTGGTTAGCAATGGATATAAGATTGCATTCAACAGCAAGAACTTCTTGTACTTTTGCCATCTTCCTCAAAAAAGAAGATAGAATTAAGGGTGGTTTTAAAAAAAAAGTACTTTTCGAAAATAGAATGAGTTGTTGCAAACTATTTAGGGACGAAGTTTCAGTATGCAGGAGAAAGTAAGATCACCAGTGATAAAGGACAGGAAACCAAAATCATACTGGAGGAGTTGTGGAATTGAGTGAGAGTATATCTGTGGGTGGAGTAAGTGTGGATTAAAATGCAAAATTATATAAATTTGAAGGTGAGGCAAGGATTCTCATCTAATTTCAACTGCATCAATGTTAATTTCTTCACTTCTTATGGCTTCTCTGAGACTGCCATTGTTTTAACCAATTGTGAGCAAATTTGTGGTGGTTTGCCCCATTGGAAATTGGTTTGAAATTCCAAATTAACAGCACTAAACTCATGCAGCTGAGAGAGAGAAGTGGATTCAATTCAAACCATGGCCAAGAATGAAATGACACTTCACTGATGAATCCACATACAAGAAAGAAAGTATGTGGGAAGGCAATGTGATATAAATATTTATTCTACTCAGGAATTTCTGGCATGTAATTCTATACAAACAGCATTTGGGTTTAAAAAGTATCAAATAGGAGACGCCAGTAACAAAGACCCATAAAGTAGTACTATTAGTAGGAAGGCTTCAGCGACAAAAGAGTATATTTGCATCTACAGTGCTCAAAACATCCTCATTATAAAAGGTACAATTAACTTGCATATGTCAATTTTTATTGGCAAGTTAATATATAATTGATTCATACAGGGCAGAATTCTACAATTTGAGACTGTGCCATGGCAGAAACATGGCATGTTTCCCACTCGAGATGTTGGAAAAACACACCAAATCCTCTGTTACCAATCTCATTAATTATGTGCTCTTCATGCCACATTCAGTGGTGGGGCAGGTCTGGATGGTGTGTAGTCTGCTGATTTATAGGTGTCATATCAAAAAGGCATCCAACATTACTGACCCACTATTCAAGAAAGAAGGTGGACCTCCTAAAAATGAAGATAGATCTCTGGGGACATTCTGAAGCTGGAAGGTGGACTCCTCCAGATCTGGAAGATCCACTGGCAGTTGAAATCCCGATCCACTACTGTGGTGGTCCTGGGTTATGAGATGCCTCCATCCCGAATTCAAGAGACAGCCCCAGATATTATTCAGATGAGTCCCGACATTTTGAATGAATGTGTTTCACAGTTTCTTTTTCCTGCCTGCGTCATGGAGAGTCTGGCGTGGAAGTCATGCCTTCATCTGCAAATGAGGACTATGCTGTCCTCTAGCAGGTTTTCTGACCTGCCATGATAGGCACCAGCACCCCCCCCCCCCGACACATTCTCTCACCTGCCTGCCATCAAACAAGCCAGTAGGGACTTAGGAGAATTCCATCCCAAGGTACGGTTTCCCCACAGTGGATTTGATTTATGTGCCCATCACCTTACACAGATGGAAGGATGCCAATGACATTAGCTTTCAAAATTTTTCATCGAGTCTTAAAACATTGTTTACCAAGCTGTCATCCGCCCCCCTCCTATTTTTGCCCCACAATTCTCTTAAAGATGCTGACATTCCCTGAAGTACAGTTCTAAGGGTGTCAGAAGCTCTCCATACCTAAGTTGAGGGGTTGTTATTTCACAGGAAAAAAAATGTATTGGAAAGCTATTCAGTCATGGAGAGATTCATAGACAAGCCAGTGTGTCCTTGCCCAGCATCCACAAATATGTACTTTCAGGGTGGATTGGAGTAATTTCTGTCCTTCCTCAGCCAGTGGGGCTGAGACTGATTTATAGCATCCAAACTGTTGCTGAGCTAAAATAAATCAGCAGAAAGAGGAGTCAAACCTGGGACTATTTTTGCTCCTTTGACAAATACTGCTGTACTAAATAGGGGAAAAGTTTTAAATTCATATTTAAGAACTTTGAATTCTGTAGAAATACATTTTGAGACAAACTTATGCCACAAGAGCAAATGGCGACATGGGATGCAAAAAATAAGAATCTCACCGGCAAGATCCTGTCTTGGATTTTCCCCACCCCGCCAATGACTTAATAAGGTTCCTGCCAGGAAGGTCAGGAACCTCATTTAAATAATTTATAGTAATGTTAAAATACACACACACACACACACTCTCTCTCTCTCTCTCTCTCTCTCTCTCTCACACACACACACACACACACACACACACACACACACACACACACACACACCCCTATACACACAGGGCAGGGTAGGTGTAGGAGGATGCGGCGGCATGGGCTCGTTGGGCCGAAGGGCCTGTTTCCCGTGCTGGGTTGTTCTTTGTTTTGTTCTTTGTAAATCTTACGAGGTTTACAAAGGGTTTTTAAAAGCTAGGCAAAGAGAACCCTTAGGAGGAAGTGGTGGGGACACCCCTCTGCTAAGCTGACTGGGGAGTTGTTCTCCTTATCCACTGGGGGGGGGGGGCATGTGTATGGGATCTCCATGTAGGTGGGGTAGTTATTGTTTTGTTATCGGGGAGCAGGGCGCCCTTGTTAAAGGGTGCCCCGAATTCGGGATCCCCAATGTTATCAGCATTTTTTAGCTCCAGCCATCAGCATGATGGCATGAGCCATGTCTGGAGACTTCCTTTGCACCAAATGCTGGATTATCTGATGAGAAAAGCCAGTTGTGTGATTGGCGAGCTGCAGGCCTGTTTTCTCGCCTCAGCCAGCACACCATGCAAAAATAGGAAAATTCCACCAATAATTTTTTAATTTCTAACTGAAATTCAAAACTGTAGATGAGAGATATTTTAGTCGAAGCCTAGTTCAGTACTATTTTCTGAGTAATCATATGTACATCTAGGATTTGAAAGGCATGCTTTCACTGGGGTGTCTTCTGCTGGAAATTAGTTCTGCCATTTGAGGAATTTTGTTTGGGAAAAGTTTGTTCCAAAATAAATATTGTTGTTGAAGGGACTTCTTAAAAATCTTAACATTCAAATGCACATAATTTGATACTGGTGTTTTTCTGTAATTAGGGCAGGTTATGGAGTTGAATGACTAGTAGGATTCTAAAGAGAATACATTAACTCCAAATAAATATTTGATCAACATTTCTAGAGGATGTTAGAACCGCACGTCAATGTGATGGTCCTATATGATGTAGGCCTTATGAAAAAGGCTATGGCAATTTTGCAAGACAGAAGGTTGGTCTTTAAATGGCTAGTCATGCATTGTTTAGAAAACTCCTATTAAAGTTTTGCTTTGCCTGTAAAATTAAAGGACCTAAAAGCAAACGAGAAGTTGTAGGTGTTGAAATATCACAAACATGAAGAGAGAAATTCTGTCCTTTTTATACGTATTTTACACTTTGTACCTCTTCTTACTATTTGTTCTTTTGTGTTTTTCTTTCTACTTTTACAATTTGTGTTCACTCAACTACATTAGTATCCAGTCCTTTAACAACTCCACCTTTGTGTGTAAATCCCTTCGTGGCCTTACTATGGCCTGCAACTTTCTTCAATCCTGTTACCCTCTTAAGAACTCTGTCACCTCAGCTTTGATCTCCTGTGCTTCCCCATCCCTTCACCACAAAATTGGCTATCTTCAGCTGTCTGGATGTAATGCTACCACACCCATTCCATACCCCAAACTTCCCTCTTTCACCTATTGTGAGAAACTCATTTTGTGCATAAATCCTTCCGCATTTAGGCTTTTCCTTGAATTTCTACTGCCTTCAGGTTTTTGCAAGGAACTTCCTTAAGGCCTCCAGAAATTCAAGTGCACCCATATTTATTTATTTTCTGAGGCTAGTGAGGTAGTATCCTCCCCTTATCACAGGTATGTATATGGCTGATGATTAATTTCATTATTTTTTTTTCATTTGTTAATGCAATGCTGATGAGTCTGTAGTTATGCAAGTTAAGTTGATCTCCTTTATTTAGTATGGAGGCATATTAGTTTGTTTCCATTCTGGTTCATAACTTAATGTTATCAAGAGGTACATCAGGCCTTTGTTTTCCTGCACAACTGAAAGAAAGAAATTGTAACTCAGAAGCAACTTAAGTGCAATATTCTAAACATTGTATGTGAACAAATCAATAATGATAAAATGGTGTCCTAGGTACATGACCCTGCATTACAGAATAATTTAAAAATACCACCAGCTCCTCCTGGAAGAGTTCAAAAAAGTCCTCTGCCAGATATGTTCAACAACCCCACTGCTCAACGCATGGTCTCTGTTGAGAGAAGCACTGAAGTATCAGGTAAGGAAAGGAATTTAACAGATGTTGGCTAAATTTAAGCTGATTTGATCTTTTCTCAATGCAAATGACGTGTATTTGTGTGTGACAAGTGACACAAGGAAAGAATTCTGGTGGTACTGCCTTTCGATGTCACAGTGGAATGAGAGAAGGCACTATTTGCCAGCCTCCAACTACCACTGAGATTTTATTTTTTAGTGATTTCAAATATGTTGATAGATAGATCTTTGAATATGTGCAGGTTCAATGAACATGATAGCTTTTGATTTTTTTTCTTGATTTAAAAATGGGCTTTGCACCAATAGAAGTTATTTCTGCCAATGAGGCAAAGGAAAGTGAGATTATTGCTTGAATACTGTTTTTGTAATTAAATCTGCTTTCACCTGCAATCTTGCACAACTGAAGAAGCTAATTTCATTCTTGATGGAGAAGTGGATAGATGCAACTCCAACTTCTATAATGCTGGAGGCAATAGAAATAATTTGTAGAAAATCAGCATAAAAAATTCCAGGAGGTGTATATATAATTAAGCACTGAAGAAAGTACAAGAGGATAAGAAATAACTTAATTATGCTGGATATATTAGTGTGTCCAAAACTACAGCACTTTCTTACTCCTAAACTGTTCAGAATGGATTATTGGATGTTTATGGTAGGACAGTGTTTGGATTCTGAATCTGTACTTATTCCTGTGTTGCTAACTATGTAAAAGAAGTTAGGATTTCAGGTATTTACAGACTAATAATGGAATAAATTGCACCCTAAACATGGGCGGCACTGTAGCATAGTGATTCGCACTGCAGCCTCTCAGCATCTGGGACCTGGGTTCAATTCCTGGCTTCGGCCACTGTCTGTGTGGTGTCTGCACAGTCTCCCCATGTCTGCGTGGGTTTCCTGCAACAAGTCTGAAAGATGTGCTGGTTAAGTGTACTGGCCATGCTAAATTCTCTTTCAGTGCACCCATACAGGTGCCAGAGTGTGGGTTGTAGGGGATTTTCACAGTAACTTCATTGCAGTGTTAATGTAAGCCTATTTATGACTAATAAATAAACTTTTACTTTGATACAGTAAAAGTACTTAACTAGTTTTAACTTTCTGGTCTTACATTTAGGATTCATTTGTGACATGTGTTGTAGTTGTGGCAAGCCTGGACAAATAATATGAATGATGAGAAGGAAATTACGAAGTAATAAATATGATTTACCTTTCCACAGAGGACGTCAATCTAACAAGATCCATTTCTGTTGCAACTGGATTAAATATGGTTCAGAGGCCAAAGGTGAAAAGCATTTTTCCCCACACAGCAGGAACTAACAAGAATATGTTGAGCTTCGCAGAAGGTGATGTGCTTACACTTCTTATACCAGAGGAAAAAGATGGCTGGTTGTATGGAGAACATGATGTGAACAAAATGTGAGTCCACGTTGATTTTGAAAATGTCAGAATAAATAAGTATTGTACTTGTAATGTTTTAGGAACACAAGTAGACTAGGTCTCAGCCATGACTCAGCCACTAAATCACTAGGTTCCTAGTTCAAGTCTCACTCCAGGACCTGAGCACAGAGTTGACACTCCAGTGCAGTGTTGAGTCAGTACTAATTTGTCAGGAATGTCTTCTTTCAGATGAGACATTAAGCTGAGGCACCGTCTTTCCTCTTATGTGGACATAGAAGATCCTATTTCAAAGAAAGCAGAGGAGCTATCCATAGTGTCCTGACCAGTATTTATCCCTCAATCAACATCACAAAAGCTCATTGTCATCACATTTGATTTGATTTTGATTTTATTTATTATTGTCACATGTTTTAGCGTACAGTGAAAAGTATTGTTTCTTGCGCACCATACAGACAAAGCATACCGTTCATGGAGAAGGAAACGAGAGAGTGCAGAATGTAGTGTTACAGCCCTAGCTAGGGTGTAGAGAAAGATCAACTTAATGCAAGGTAGACCCATTCAAAAGTCTGATAGCAGCAAGGAAGAAGCTGTTCTTGAGTCAGTTGGTATGTAACTTCAGACTTTTGTATCTTTTTCCTGAGGGAAGATGGTGGAAGAGAGAATGTCTGGGCTGCATGGGATCCTTAACTATGCTGGCTGCTTTGCCAAGGCAGTGGGAAGTGTAGACAGAGTCAATGGATGGGAGGTTGGTTTTTGCTGTTTGTGGGAGCTTACTGTGCACAGATTGGCTGCCATGTTCCCTACATTGTAAAACTCACTACAGTTCAAAAATAATTAATTGGCCACAAGTGCTTTGAAATGTCTGGTAATCGTGAAAAGCGGCATATGAATTAGTCTTTTTCATTTTAGATGATTCACCCTTGAGCCTGCTCTGCCATACAATTAGATCATGCCTGTATCTCAACTCCATCTATCCGTTTTAGCATCTATCCTATGATACTCTTAACTAGTGAAAAACATTTGATTCATTGAATTATTACAGCACATATATGTAAATCATGTTAAAGGGCACAATGAGAAGAATGCAACTACAACTTTAAAACTGCTTAAGTTTTGTAGATTGCCATCTTACTTTCTTTGATCTTAAATCATTTATTTCTAAAACTTGTTCTCATCCAACTTTCAATCTCGCGCTTTAAATTCCATTGCTCCTTATCTGTGGTCCGAGTAGATCCAGCAACTGATGGGTACTGATATTGATGTCCCCAGTTTCAAATTTCCCTATCTGAAGCAGGAAGCTCATTGTATGAACACACGAAGAGATACCCGCCTCCTTGACTCTGCAGTATTTGAAATGCCACCTAGCCACTTGAGTAAAGAAGCCAAGGCCCAGAAATTACTAAAGGTTTAGGGGCAAGTTTTCGTAATAATTCTCTGAAGGGAACTCAAAAGTCAGCATTTCAAAGGTAACACCCCCATCTCATCACGTGAGTTATGAAGTTGCCAAAAGCTGCCCTTCAGACCCTGTCCCTTGACAGTGCCATCCTGGCACTGCCCTAGCACCTGATAATTCCAACCATGATTGCAGGGATCAGTGCCAGGGTACTGTCCAGGCATGTCCCTGACCACCTCTGGGGGCTACAATGGCCTTCAAGCTCCTGGGGTGGTGGTCATGTCCATCCAGAGAATTCAACAGTCACTATGAGAAAGTTCTCACTGAGAAATGCTTGGACTTTGATGTCTGAACTGTGTCAGTTACTTCTATGGTGGAAAAACTATCTCCAGTACAGCCATAAAAGGTTGAAAATGACCCACTATGTGGTCAGGCATTGCACCTGCTCTTTCTAGGAAGCATTTCAGACTTGAAATTAAGCCATTCTTTAAAAAATGCCCTCAGACAGAGCACCTGCTCAAAAGATGAAGCAGTTCAGAGTTAATGGACCATGAAGTGCTTGTGCAAACAAACAGAGCTAAGCCCTTTTAAATAGTGTGGAGCTAAAAGTTACAGGACCATGAAATGGGAAGTGAGTAAAATACTCCAAAGCTTTTCTAAGCTACAGAGCAAGGACGTTCACGTGCAAGCTGACAGCTCTTCGAAATAGACATGCTGGGAGAGAGATCAAAGCTTTTCAGAGCAACGGAGAGAAGACTAACCACACGCATCCATCCCGAGAACCCCTTTCTGAACCCCTCTAGCCCGAGTCCCTTCCCCCAACTCCACCTCCCTTTAAGGATCCTCCCCTGCACCCTAGCTGCAGCTTTGCCCAAGGGAACCCTGGAAGTAAGTGTGCAAACACTCACCTCCTTATTTCTGCTTGGAGTCCATGGAGCCTGTTCCAGCTTTTACGGACTTATGGTCATTTGCACCCAGGTGACTTTCCATTGGGGTGGGCTGCAGGGGACAATATACTAGGAGGCCACTGCATTATACTATAATCTGACTTATGGGATTTAAATGAATACAAATGAGTTCTGATCAGATTCTCGCTCTGAATGAAATCCTGATCATGCAACTGGAATGGGCCGGGAGCATCACAATCTGATTAACAGCCAGCGTAAATCCCATTTTGAGCCCCTCACCAGATTCAGTGGTTCAGCGAGATTCGCGCCTGGGGCCAAAGGTGCTGGTGAATTGCCGTCACTGAATATCATCCTATTTGTATGAAATAAATTATCTTAAATAGAACCATAGTAATTATGATTTGTTTCAAATTTTCATATTAATAGTTGAGTTGAAAGGAGACAATTCATTGAATTTTAACTTGCTATGTGAACAAGAGTTTGAAGTATTCACCCAACCCCAGCCACCAGAGCAATTTTTAAAAGAATTCATTCTTGGCATATGGATGTCACTGACTAGGCGAGCATTTTATTGCCCTCGAGCTGGCATCTTTCGTATGATTGCCTGCTGGAGTGCAAAATATCCTCATCCTTTAGTTATGATTATTCTAATATGCTTAGGTAATGGATAAAGTAGCAAATTGCCCTTGATTAACATGGATTAAGGTAACTACAATGTAAAATGAGTTTAACATTCCTATTCTAGTTTCTTGTATTTTACTATAAAAAGAACAGTCAATTTGCATCAGCAAGGTTACTGAATGTATCCACATGCTGTAAAAATAAGAATGGAATTTTCCCATTTCATAGAAACGAACACGCCTGTAACTATTTACAGCAATAGTTGGGAAACTACATTTGTTGAGGTGGAAGCCCTGTAACAGACAACATTCTGTTCAGGCTTGGTCATTAATGATGTACCACAATCCAGCATGAACAGGAACTGTAATGAATAATATATTACTGTGTCAACTTCTCATGCTTGAAGCATAAGAGTAAACATGATTTATAATACATGAAGTCTACCAAACTTATTTTAAATGCATAACCTTCTGCCTGTCTGTGTTTTTTTTTAAAATAGCTTACTTACTTTATTGTGTATGTGGTCTTTTATTGTTTCACTAACCACTTTATGTATAATTGATTATGTATCTTTATGCAGAATGGTGTTATTTTGGAAGCCAGTTGGTTCAATTTTTTGTTCTAGACTAATATGGATTGTGACTTCAAGATATTATTTCTCAGATATTTATAATAGGATAGTGCAATAGTTCACTTAAGTGAGAGTTGGGAGGTTTGGGGGGATTTGAGGAAAAACCTTTTTACTCAGAGGGTGGTGACAGTCTGGAATGCACTGCCTGGGAGGGTGGTGGAGGCGGGATGCCTCACATACTTTAAAAAGCACCTAGATGAGTACTTGGCACGCCATAACATTCAAGGCTATGGGCCAAATGTTGGCAAGTGGGATTAGGTGGGCAGGTCAGGGCCTTTCATGCATCGGTGCAGACCCGTTGGGCCAAAGGGCCTCTTCTGCACTGTAGTATTCTGTGATTCTGTAATTGGGTTGCTTTTTTTTATTATTCAATCCCTGAATGTGGGAATAAGACTGACATTTATTACCCATCCCTAGTACCGGAGATTGTAGTCTTAAAACACTGCAGTCCATTTGGTGAAGGTACTGTCACAATGCTGTGGGGTGAAGAGGTTTTTGATCCAGTGACAATGACAAATCTATTTTCTGAATGCAGAACCCCTGAGCATTTACCACAAAATTGCATACTTGCCTCAAAAAAATAACTTTGGTACTGATCAGATGAATGTCATGTTCCTGTTTTAAGCCATTCAATATTAAGTTTTGGATTCAGTGGTGCTTATTGTGTATATGCGTTCCTGTTGGTGCACATCATTGTGCACTGGATTGATGGTATAAGGAAAATATAGATTGTGATTTTTTTTCTGTAAATCACTATTCAAAATAGCGCTTCAGTACATCTGCGTAACAGCGCACTATGTTCAAACACGTGCAAAGTCAAAGCGATTGGCTGCTAAGCTAATGTTCTGGATACTGAATATAACCTTCACATTTTATAAAACTGGACGGCATTCAGCAACTTGTTGAATGATAATCTAGTCCTTAAATTCCAGGTAACTAACCAACTGTATGAGCGTCATGCTGTGGTTTCTGATGTTATTTGAACTTCCCACTATTGGATTTTTATTTTGTAATTAACTGACAGCTGTTCACTGTTTTGTTGCCTCATTTTGCAATGATAGTTTCGCGTCTCTGAAATTATGCCACTATGTTCTGAACCAGTTTACTTGTAGGGGTGCTGGGGAATGGACATTATACTCCCAGGACAGGCAGAGGGTGGGATAGATGATGGCTAAGAATTTAAAATCTAAAAGAGGACCTCAACTTGACTCCAGTATACCCATTTCCAATTGTAATGGAGACAGCCTGCTCTCCAGAAGTGGGTGCATTATTTACATATTTTAACAAGGCTCTGTGCCTCAAATGACAACACAACTTTAAATGCAATACTGCCTTCCACACACTCTCTCCATCCCAACCATCTGATGCTCACCCACCTCCCTTCCTCGTTATGATTATCTTTTATGCATCTTCTTGAGTTTACCTATATTTCCAAGTTTCCCAGCTGCTATAACCCCTTTCCCTCCCACCTCTCCATTAATATCATGGCCTTGGTTTTTAACTGTAGAGCATAAACTAACCCCACCTCTACTTGAAACAGTTTGAATTAGCAGGAATGAACTCCAGGGTAATTTCAAATTTCTTCTTTGTGTGGGTCAAATTCTGGCAATCAAATTGTTTGGTTGCAAATAGGAAGAAGCTAGAGTTCTTCCTAGGGACCACAAGAACACTCGTTGAGTCTTCACTATAAGTAGAATTATTTGTTGGAGTTTCTCCGACCATTAAGACAATCTTGGCAACTCACTATCTGAAGGAATGTTTTTATTGTAATTTAGCAACAGCACGTGCATAGAAAAGGAAAACAAACTTGTAAAACCATTCTCCTGTAAATTTGTGGACTATTTTAGATATGTTAAGTCTTGGCAGATTCAAATTTAGTCAAAGCAAAAATTTTTTATATATGAGATGAGTTCAGTTTGAAATATGTTTAAATGCCATAATCTTCAAAAGGTGAATTAAGTTCTCCTAAAGCCGTTCTTGAAAACTGTACAGAAGAATGTCAAACCTGTCAGCAACATTTGCAGAATTAAGTTCTAGTTTAATTACAATTCATATTTTTACTTCCTTAACAGGAGAGGTTGGTTTCCAACCTCCTACACCAGGCCATTGGAACAAGGTCCAGATACATCTTCTACACCCAGGTAATGTATTTTGCAGCAACTGCATTATCAAAGATCTATCAATCACTACATTAGTGATAAATTTGTGTGTGTCTCGCTTTAATAATCAAATTTGAATTGTTCCTTGTGGCATTTTTGGGTGAAACCAGAAGGATTTGATAACTTGTTGATCAGTTCATGTTTGATGTTTGTTGGCAACACATCTTTTGTGAAAACTAACAGACAGTACATAAGAACATAAGAAGTAGGAGCAGGAGTAGGCCATCTAGCCCTTCGAGCCTGCCCTGCCATTCAATAAGGTCGTGGCTGATCTGAAGTGGATCAGTTCCACTTTCCCGCTGTCTCCCCATAACCCTTAATTCCCTTGTCTATCAAAAACCTATCTACCCGTGACTTAAATATATTTAGCGAGGTAGCCTCCACCACTTCAACAGGCAGAGAATTTCAGAGATTCACCACCCTTTGAGTGAAGAAGTTCCTCTCAACTCCCTCTCAACTCCAATCTAAACTGCGCCCCCCCCCCCCCCCCCCCCCCCCACTTATCTTGAGGCTGTGCCCTCGAGTCCTGCTATCCTTTCTAGCAGGATAGGAAGGAAAATCATGTGACATTAATACCTCTCAGGTTTGTAGAAAGTAGGGAATTTCTACCAATTTTTCAAGTGCATTTTACCCTTTGAACTGTTTAAATATATTTAAAAATATTAAAATATACCATGGGAAAGCTGTAATAACTGTAAATCTAAACTAAATGTGGAGTGCTTACTTGTGCATACTAGTGCCTACTTCTAAAGCCGCAATCCTGTTGCTGTTGTAAATCTGTGATCTGCTGTTGTTTCAAGCTCCATTCCACAGGAGTGAGACATCACTTTGTACTAAAATATTTTTTTCAAGTTGTAACCATGCTTTAATGAAGCACCAGTTTCTAGGTGGAGGAAAGAAACACATGGAATAGGATAAAAAGGAATACTCCGTATACCTTTGCAACCTTAATAAATGTTGGAAATCACTCAAATTTCTGTGTGGTTTAACCTGAATTCATAATATCATCCGGGGATTTTATCTTTTTGAGTCTCCTGATTCAGAAAAATGTATCAACAGACCTTATTTCAAATGGTAAACATTGGTCTCAAGTGAGATGGGCATCCTTTTTCACTCCTAATTATAGACTGACGTAGCCAGAGTTAACTTAGTTGCTATGATTACCCAACATAATTCAGGTGGAGTGGAAGAGCACAGAAATGGTTATGCACCTGAATAACCAACTTCCAACCTATAATGGGAGTTTCTGATCAGCCTTGTTAGAACTATATTTATCCTTTCAAGACTAGTAACAGAAAGATGGTCAGGATATTGATGGAGATGACTACTTCCCCATTTCCTTGAAACCTGGAATATGTTTGCAGGCTGGTACATCCATGAAACATTTTGATCTCTAATTTTGCCATTGGCTGCTGTAGGGTAAGGCAAGTATGTGGCCTGAATATCTGAATTAAAGATATTTATCGTTTTATGTTGCACATTGGTTCTGGTCAAATAGTTAAGAAACTCAGCACCTGACGCCTGGGACCACCACTCTGAAAATGTCAGCTAACATCTGTTGATGGAGCACCAACACATGCTATCATATATGTACATTTTCAACAAAGCTGTCCAGAATAGTATAATCAGAAGGTATAATCAGAGGAGGTCATTTGGTTTATTGTATCTTTGATGGCTATTTGCAAGACCATTTCTCTGGAAACATTTGTGCACCTTTTCCCCATGATATTGAAAATTATTCCTGTTCAGGTCATGATCCAATTCTCTTTTGAAAATCACAATTGGATCTGCATCCACCACCAACTCAGACGATGCATTCCAAATCCTACTTGCTGCACAAAAAAATTTTCTACATGTCACCCTTTTTTTCTCAACCATCTTAAATTGTTGTCCTTTGGTTCTCAATCCTTCCATCATAATCCCTCATAATTTTGAATACCTTTACCAAATCTCCTCTTAACTTTCTATCCTCTAAGGAGAACAGCCCCAGCTTCTCCAAACAGTTGGTGTAACTGAAATTCTTCATCCCGGGAAGCATTCCCATGAATCTTTTCTGCACTATCTGAAGCTTCAACAACCTTCCTATTGTGTGCCCAGAACTGGACGCAATACCTCCACTTGAGTGTTTTATATAGGTTTCCCATAACTATGCGCTGTGCACCTACTTACGAAGCCCAGGATATTCTTTTTGTTTAAACTGCGCTTTCAACCTGCCCTGCCGCCATCAATGATTTACGCACATATATACTCAGGCCACTCTTCTTGTGCTCTCTTTAGAATTTCTTCTGATTGTTTCTAGCAAAACAAGTAATTTCACACTACTGTGCACTGAATTTCTTCTGCCATTTGTTGCCCATTTCACCAACCTATTGGATTTCTGTCCTTTTGAATTTCAACACAAGCCTCCTCACAGTTCACTGTATTCCCGCAAGTTGTTTTGACTGCAGACTTTGAAATTGTGCCCTGTACACCAATGTATGCCAAGCAGAGCATATCATTGACCCCTGGGACATCCTATTTTCCTCCTTGTCCAAAAAACTACTGCTCAGTGCTATTCTATTTTTTTGTCACTCAACTAATTTTGTATCCACGATGCTACTGACCCTTTTATTCCAAGAACTATAATTTTGCTCATACCAAGTCTGTGGTATGATATTTTGTCAAATGTATGTTGAATGTCCACGTATACCATATCAACCACATTACCCTGATCTACCCTCTCTGTTACCTCCTCAAAACACTCAAACAAGTTAATTAAACACTATTTGTCCTTAAAAAAATGAATCCTGCCTTTTGTTAATTAATTTGCATTGGCCCAATTTTGACCTTCGTTTCTAAAAGTTTCCCCACCGAACTGGCCAATGGTTGCTGGGCTTAACCTTGCACCTTTTTTGAACATGAGTGTAACATTTGGAATTCTCCAGTCCTCTGGTATCAATTAACGATTCAAAGAGCATCTGATTTTCAGGTAAATGGAAATTGTTTATTAGTATAATATTTAAAGTCTTGTCGTATCAATACTGAAGATTTAAGGATCTGTGAATTTCATTTGAGGCTGTGCAGTGTTATGAGCTATTGAGTTGAAGGATCAGCCTGTTATAAAGGACTGTGCTGGTTTAAAGTTGAAGTCATAAACATAGCTATCAAATCAGATTACTACTAAAGTATCGAGGTGGTGGTGGTGATGGGAGTAATAATAATTGGTGTTAGCTGTAATTTACCTGATAAGGAATAGAGCTGGTCTTGCACTTGACAAACTTTGCTGTGTCTATTTTTTTTGAATTGGTGTCATTGGTGTCAAGAGCAACTCAAAAGGGAGGACTTAATGAAGGTAAATTACTCCATTTTGCTCAGTTGTTTTTGTGTTGCTGCTGGTGTTCTGGAATTATCTTGCTGTATAAACCCAAAACAATTTTCTGTAGTCTAAATATGTTATTACATTGCAGAGTTACAGCAACCCATGTTTACATATCATTTTTAACATAATAAGAATGCCAGGGTGTTTCACGGGTATCATAAATCAAGATATGACACTGAGAGACATAGGGAGATATTGGGGCTGTGATCAAAAGTTAGGTTTTTGTGGAGTAACCCTTAAAAGAAGAAAACTGGATAGAAAGATGGAAATATAGTTATTTTGTTCTGAAGCCAGTTGATGAAGTGGAAAACCAGGCACCATGTTGCTCCCACCCTAACCAATATAAAGATGTGTCTCTTTATATGTACTCAAGGTACTTGATCAATGTCCCCCACCTTTATATCTTTAATCTTATTACAGTTAACATACCATTGTGGAGCATGGTCATCAATCGTGGAGTAGTTAAAGTTTGAAGATGTGCAAGAGGCTAGAGTTTGGGTGGATTGTAGAGCTAAAGGAGATTAGAGAAATAGATCAACAGGGCCATGGATGGATTTGAAAATAAAAATCAGAATTTCAATTTCAAGGTGTTGCTTGACTGAGAGCTATTATAGGCCAGCCCTGCACAGGGGTGATGGGCAAACAGGGCTATGGTGCAAGTTAGGACACTGGCAGCAGAGTTTAGGATGGTATCATGACAGTAAAGGCCTGTCATACTCATAACTTTAAATGTATTCCACATAGAATTTTCTGGAGCTGCCATCTGTTTTAAAAATTATCATTAAGTGGCTGCTGAGGGTCAAGTGACTTTTGCAATTTCCGCAGAGACTGAGAACTACCTCATGTTTCCAGAAAGTTCCTAATTGATTCACTATGGTTGGGGTGCCCTGAACAGATACCTTCCTCTTCATTCAGATACCATGTCCCAAAGACTGTGTTGGCAACTGTGGATTTCCAATTGATTGATCTGTGATCATGCATTGGCAAAGTACTGCAGTGGTTTGCCATTGCCTTCTGTTTTGTTTGACCAGGAAATTCTCTTGCTCATTACCACCTTCCATCAGGCATATTGGAAGGATGTACAGGATGATCATCGAACTGTTTGGTCACGCTGTGCACATACCTTCCATGGTCATCAAGTTCCGCAGTGATACTTGAACCTGGAGCTACTGGCCCAGAGGTAAGGTCGTTATCACTGTGCCACAAGGCCTCCCTGAATGGACATACCAAGACAAAAAGCATCTGAACTCTCACCACTTAGTATTTGTGAAATTATCCAAAACTCAAAATCAATGGACTTCCAGATTCCCTGTCACTGAAGATGAAACTCGACAAAGGAAGCTGCAGAGAAACCAGTTCATTAAAATTAAGTGTGACTAACCCCCATCTATTCTTAAGTGGCTTCCAACTTCAGACCATTCTAGCTGGCCATTAGAAGCATTGATCATGTGACCAAAACTGTTTTTAATACCCCAAAAACCAATGAGAAACCACTAGTTTGCAAATAACAGCAGCAGACAGGGCAGCAACATATTTGTCTTTTAAACCTGGAGACTGCAATTCTTAAATGTTTCCTAGCCCATTCCTCTTTAAAAGTACAAGGAAAGAAAATGCAACTTCCTGATAGGTAAACTGTCCAATTTTGTGACCTGTTGAAAATCCATCTCTTTCAGGGAATCCTGCTGCCACAATTCTGGTATAGAAATCCAGCCATTGAATTTAACAAGATTACCCTTTAGGAGCAAAATATGTTCTTCATCTGGTCCGCAATCGGGTCCTTCCTAAGGAGGGCCATACATACAAATTACAAACTATCTTTTGTTTATGACTTGTAAAGGGCACTATTCTCTTTAATGGTATTTTTTCTCAAGTGTGAAAGTGCGAAATGAGTGATGTAACATTAGACTTTTGGGGTGAATATGTGAATAAATAATCCTCTTTAGAAGAAAAGCATGCTGCTGGTTAAACAAATTGGCCATACACTTGGGTTAAGAAACATGCACATCTTTTTCAAAAACATGGATAGTGAGAGAAGGGAATAGGGGTTTCAGTTCTTTCATCCCTGTCCATTGCAACTGACCTCAGGTTTACAGTGCATAGAGTGAAAAGGTAAGCATGAGTGCATTTGAACATCTATAGTGCCTGCAGAATCTGTCCGTTTATATTATGGGTTGATTTGTGCAATAACTCCCAAACATAAAGAATTGAATTATTAACTGCATGCATGCAAACACAGTTGTTGCTCTAGAGATTGATGGGACTGAAACTTTCAATTGTGCTAGTCTCAGCTTAATTTAGTTTTGCCAAAAAGAAAAAGATGATCTTCCCTGACGTCAAATATTTATATTGCTGTCACAAACTGGGACATACATTACCATTCCATACACTGAACTCATCAGCACTATCATGTTTGCCATAAGTGTCAGAACTGCTGTTGACAGTGAAGTGCATATAGTACCATTGGCTTCTTCATGCTTCTCCCTGATGTTAGAAGGATTATTCTTTCAATGGAGAATGCAGGATGGCATGCTAGGAGCAGCACCAAGCGTAATTAAATATTAGGTTTCAACCTTGCGAAAGTTCAGACCTGCACTTCAAACAGCATAAGCAGGAAGTAATAGAGCCAAGTGACCCCCAAAACCAATGGACCAGATCTAAACTCTACAGTCCTATCACATCCCGCTGTGAATAGTAGTGGACAATTAAACAAATAGCTGGAGGAGGAGGCTGCACAAGTATCCCTATCTGTGATGATGGAGGCGGCTAGCACACCAGTGCAAAAGATGGGCTAAAGAATTTGCAACATCTTCAGCCAGAAGTGCCGCCAGAAGTCGCTAGCATCACCTATGTAAGTCTTCAACTATTTTGATTCACTCCATGTGATATCAAGAAACAGCTGAAGACACTGGATTCTGCAAAGGCTATGTGCACTAACAATATTCCAGCAGTAGTACTGGAGGCGTGTGCTCCAGAACTTACCATGTCCCCAGCTAACCTGTTTCAGTATAGCTATAACACTGGCATTTACTTAGCAATGTGGAAAGTTGCCCAGGTATGTCCTGTACACGAGCAGAACAAATCAACCTGGCCAATTACTGCCCTATAGTCTACTCTCAGCCTTCAGTAAAGTGATGAAAGGGGTCATCAACAGTGCTATCCAGTCAGCAGTAATGTGCGCACAGATGCTTAGTTTGAGTTCTGCCATGATCACTCAGCTCCTGACCTGATTACAGCCTGGGTTCAAACATGGACGAAAGATCTGAATGCCAGAGGTGAGAGTGACTGCCCTTGACGTTACAGCAGCGATTAACCAAAGATGACATCAAGGACCCTTGCAAAACTGGAACCCAGATAGAAAACTCTTCAGTACTTCATCAAAGACTTCTTTCTTCATAATATCGGAAGTAGGAATGTCCATAGGTGACTACATAATGTTCATCGTTTGCGGAGACTCAGATACTGAAGCAGTGCATGTGCAAATGCAGCAAGACCTGGCTAACAAGTGGCAAGCCACACAAAATGCCAGGCAACAACCATCTCCACAAGAAAGAATCTAACCATCATCCCTGACATTCAAATTGAATACTCCATTATCAACATCCTGGGGTTGCCATTGACCAAAAACTGAACTGGTCTAGCCATGTAAATACAATGGCAAACCAGGGCTGGTCAAAGGCTAGGAATCCTGCAGCCTGTCCACCATATACAAGGCACCATCCAGTACAAACCAGTCTGCTTGATTGCTGCACCTTCCACAAGCATTCAACTCATCCATGACTGACGAACATTGGTAGCCATGCGTACCATTTCACAAGGTGCATTGCAGGAACTCTCCAAGGTTCTTGAGGAAGCATCTACAAAACCCACAATCACTGGAAGGACAAGAGCTGCAAATACCACTACCTCCACGTTCCTCTCCAAGTGATTCACCATCCTGACTTGGAAATATATCGCCGTTCCTTCACTGTCACACTGGAACTCCTTCCCTGACAGCACTGTGGGTTTATCTACACCTCAGGAGCTGCAGTGGTTCAAGAAGGCAGCTAATCATCGCTAGGGATGGGCATAATTACTGGTCTAGCTAGCAACACCCACATCCTATAAGTAAATATTTTAAAAATTATTTATCACCTACCCAAACATTTGTTGACCATAATTATTGTGCAACATTTAAACATTAAAAAGAAAGCCGACAGCAAGACTCCCTCCTTGTATAAACCAGCAATTTTCAGATCCATTGCATCTGTAATGAATATGACTATACTGTATAAAACTGTTTGTAGGTGTAAAAACTAAATTAATTATTCTTGTTTCACTGCATGCCTGATGTCTACCTTATAATTGATTGCTAAACCGGTTCCTGAAATGGCAAAGCCACATCTACAGTTTTGTATTTTAGTTTTTGAAATTAATTCCAACAAGATCTAACAGCAACAACTTGTATTTCCATAGCTATATTTAACATGAAAGATGTCCAAGGTGCTACATAGAAGCATTTTCAATTTGAAAAAACAAAAACTTCGTATGTTAGCAAAGGCTCTGTGGATAATACTGTCAACTGTGAGTCATAGCTTGTCAGTTCAAGTCCCACAGCAGGACTTGAGCACAAGTGTCACGCCAACAATCGAATGCCAAACTGATGAGAATGTGGCATTGTCAGAGGTGCCATCTTTCATTGAAACATTAAACTGAGGCCCCCATCTGCTATCTTAGGTGGCTACACACAGTAAAACGTCGGACAACACCAGGTTTTAGTCCAGCTGATTTATTTGATAGTAAACGCACAAGCTTTCGAGGTTTCCCTCTTCGTCAGGTGAATGGAGAGTTCTGGCCTCAGACACAGCATATAAAGCACAGACAGTTTAGAGATTACTTAGGTGGCTGTCATTAAAAGATCCTGTGCCACTATTTCAAAGAGCAGGGAAATATTAGTTTGTCATTGCAACTAGGCTAGTAAATGGAATCCAATTTTAAAGATTTTCTTTTCAGCTAGCCTTTATGCGCACACTTGTGGCTATATAACAAGATGGAATATTGTGCAATTGCTAAACATGCAAGTGTTATTGAAGATCCCATATTCAAAAATCCAATTTATAAAGCAAAAGAGACAGGAAGATTATAACCTCTGTTCCATGAATTTTGTGAGAATGATACTGCTCTATTCCATTATCTAATTTCTGGAGCAGTCTGTCCCTTGCTGCATGGGTCAAGAAGAGCTAGTTACGTTACAGTGAAATTTATCCCCATTCCTCTTCACACTCTGTGTAGCCAAAAATCTATTGGCCTCTGTCTTAAATATACTCAACAACTGAGTTTCCATGGCTCTCTTGGGTAGAAAATCCCAAAGATTCAAACCCTTTTAGTCCACAGATTTCTTCTCATCTTAATGACTGACCCCCACTGTGTTCCCCAGTGAGAGGAAACATTTCTCAGCATCTATCCTGTCAAGTCCCTTAAGAATTGTATGTTTCAGTTAGATCACTTTTCATTCTTCTAAACTCTAGGGAATATAGGCCTACTTTAAACAATCTCTCATCATCAGACATAATTTACTTGTAGTGGTAATGTTATAGCTGTATCTTGTCCACAGTCTTTCTTGACAAAGATTAATTTGAAAGTACTAAATGAATATCTCTGAAACAACAGTTACAAAGAGTTTAGACATACCGTCATGCTGGACAAATGATCTAACTCCATGTTCTCTGGATTGTACATACCAGTAAATCTGATTACATCTCTTCAAGCCAATTTGGCCAAATTAGCTTGATAAAGCAAACTTGTACCAAGCGTAAACAATGTTCGCTTTTTAAAAACGCAATTATTTGATCATTAAAGCTTGCATATGGCTTTTGAGAAAAAGTTAATAACAGTAAAATTGGTATTGCTTTGGTATACACCTTTTTATGTAATCATTGCAAACCTGTAACTCCTACCATTAGATTATTTCATTTAAGTTTATAAAGCACAGAATGCTAAATTTCACAATCCTGTTTTAGCTAGCCAGAACGTTTTCACTTTTTAACACAAAATGAGATTGGGTGTTAGTTTTCAGAACCTTTATAAATTGTGTTTTACTGTAATACTGCAGTGAGGAAACTATAAACAGTGTATAATTTGTTATAGAATACATTATGTAGTTTAATGTTCTGACGGACTGCCTTCCTGCTGCCTAACTGCCTGCCCATTACCTGTCTCAGATTTTAGGAGGCTGCCCACCCATGGGCCTGTTGAGGTCTACTTAAAGGCTCATCCTGCCTCTTCTGCTATTTCACCTATAACGGATTGGCATCCCATAATTTTGTTGGTATTCTAATGAGCACAAATATAGAATAATACACCACAGAAAGATGCTATGTGACCTGTTGAGTAAGAGTTACCTAGTTAGTCCCAAACTCCTGCTCTTTTCCCTTAACTCTGCAAATTTCTCTTTTTCAAGTATATGTCCCAATCCTTTTAGAAAATTATTGTTGAATCAACTTCCAACACGTTTTTTGTTTGTGCATTCGGCATTAACTCGCAAGATTATTTCAACTCACCGTCTCATCTGTGGTTCCTTTTTGGTAAATCTCCCCGCACCCTCTCCAAAACAATTATTACAGTAGAATAGTAACTATAGATGCCACCAACATTCCTTTGGTGGATTTCTAGCCCCTCTTTTTAAAGTATATGAGTTTGATGAGTGAAAAGCTTCATACACCTTCTATGTGGTTACTTCAAAATAACTTCATGTAATTTTTCTTTGGCATCTTTTGAAATTTATAAAATGCAATCTTATGTTTAAAAGAGAATGTTTTCCAAGATCTAGTGCTTTATCTGTATGACTCAACATTTTTTCAGTATCTAGGAATTGTGTTGTAATATTTTGTTATAAAAATTCCAGTCCATGGGAGCGATGTACATTTCCAAATTAGAATGCTTACCGAGCAACTGTGCTTGATACAAGTCGGTGGCGTTACTTGGGTTCATAATGACACAAATAATATTTCTGCAAACATTTAATTTTTTGTATTGAAGTACATTTTTTAAATGCATCCGAATGATGTGTAATGTAAAGTTCAACTCGGAATTGTAACTTTTAATGCATAATTGTTGAGGTTGCTGCATTCTTCTTGAATTTGGGCATTTGAGGTACTTGCACTTTGTATTTGTTATGGTTGTCATGTGATTGACACTCCTGTAGCTGGTCTTGCATTGCCTTGATAAAAAGGGTAGTTCAAGGAATGTTTGACTGGAGACATAAATCACTGCAATAATAGTGTCCTTGTTCTCATAATTGAAAAGATGATTCTGAGTACCATTTGTATATCAGTGGGACCAATGGTAAGCATGTCTCATCCAAAATCCATGCCTGCAGCTACACACTGAAAAGAGCTGTCTGAATACACTTTGGCAATGCCTTTCATTTGTGTTCAATTTAATTTGTGAATATACAGAATCCTGAATGCTCTTTCTTGCCCTCTTCCCCTCTGTTGTCAGTTAACCATTTTTTCCCACTCTTGTCAGATAACTTGTGAAACATTTTTATTCACCTTAAGGTTCAGAGTCTGCCGTCTCCAATGTTGCCACCTATCATCAATAATATGAACAACCTGATGTATGGTAACTTCAAGGGTGATTTTTCAATATATAACCATGCAATGAATTCAGTGTGGGAGAGTTACTAAAATTCATGGATAATATAAGGGCAATAGGTGTTCCTGTAACTGCAGATGTGAATGGCTTGTGTGCAGGGACCAGAATCAGGGATGGCATTATGCAGCTGCAGAGCACCCTGAGAGAGGAGGGTGAATAGCCAGCAGTAATGGTCCACATTGGTACAACAACACAAGCAGAAAGAAAGATATGGTCCTGCAGTCAGAGCTTAGGAAGCTAGACATTTTGGCATTTTATAGCTAAAGGAATAGAATATAAAACTAAGGAAGTATTGTTGCAACTATACAAGGCATTGGTGAGGCCACACCTGGAGTATTGTGCACAGGAAAGATGTAGTGACATTGGAGGCAGTTCAGAGGAGCTTCACTAGATTGATTCCAGAGATGAGGGGTTTGTTGTATGAAGAGGGATTGAACAGTTTAGGCCTATACTCTCTGGAATTTAGGAGACTAAGGGGAGATCAAATTGAGGTAAGAAAGATGATAAAAGGTTTGGATAAAGTAGATGTGGAGCAGATGCTTCCTCTGGTGTGGCATTCTAGGATGAGAGGTCATAGCCTTAGGATAAGGGATAGCAAATTTCAAACAGAGTTGAGGAGAAACTACTTCTCCCAAAGTGTTGTGAATCTGTGGAATTTGCTACCCCAAAGTGCGATTGATGCTGGGACATTGAGTAAACTTAAGGAGTTAGACAGATTTTTAATTGGTAATGGGTTGAAGTGTTATGGGGAGAAGACAGGAAAATGTGGATGAGGAGCATATCAACCATGATTGAATGGTGGAACGGACTCAATGGGCTGCCTAGCCCAATTCTGCTCCTATGTCTTATGAACTTTTAGACAGAAAGCAGTAGGTTGGATCTTAAAACTAGTATTCTCCAGATTACTTCCATACCATGCACACGTGAGTATAGAAATAGGAAAATAAAACTGATGAAAGTGTGGCTGGAAAGATGGTGTGGGGGGAGGGCTTTAAATTTTTGTGACTAAAGGGACTGATTCTGGGGGAAATTGGGTCTGTACAGAATGGATGGAATGCACCTAAATAGAGACAGGACTGAGTTCCTTGTAGGGCATTTTGTCGATGCTTTTAGGGAGGGTTTAAATAACTTGGCAGGGGTGTGGGAACCAGGAGATAATATCAGAGAGAAATAGATAGCATTAGATAATTTGGGGCGACATGGTGACACTGGTTAGCACTTTGTTGCCTCACACTGCCAGAGACTTGGGTTCAATTCCAGCCTCAGGTCACTATCTGTGTGGAGTTTGCACTTTCTCCCTGTGTCTGCATGCGTTTCCTCCAGGTGTTCCGGTTTCCTCCCACAGACCAAAGATGTGCAGGTTAGGTTGATTGGCCATGCTAAATTGACCTTAGTATCAGGGGATTAACAGGGTAAATATGTTGGGTTATGGGAATAGTGCCTGGGTGAAATTGTGATCGGTACAGACTCAATGGGCTGAATGGCCTCCTTCTGTACTGTAGGGATTCTATGATTCTAGATTAAATTAGTTAATAGGTGGGGTCAGAATAAAGGAGAAGGTAATAACTAAATCAGAGTTATTGTGCCTGCACAGAGCATACAAATAAGATTAGTGAGTTACAGGCGCAGATTGCCATGTGGAAATATGATCATGAGGCTACAATACAGACCTGGCTCAAAGAAGGTAAGAACTGGGTGTTAAACAATCCTAGATACAAATTGTTCAGGAAGTAAAGAAAGGGGCAAAGTGGTAGATGCAATGGTACTATTGATGGTAAGGAGAGTGATGGAATTCTAGTGAAAAAGGATGTTCCAGGTGGATCAAGAACAGAATCTGCTTGGCTAGAGCTAAGGAACAGAAAAGATACAGTTACATTGCTTGATGTGATGTATAGGCCACCAACAAATGGAAAAGATGTAGAGGAACAAACCAGCAAAAAAATTAGAATGGTGCAAAAATTATTGAGAAGGTATAAAGAGGGACTTTAATTATCCAAATATTGACTGGGATAGTAGGAGTGTAAAGAGCAATAATGAGGAGCAAGAATTCCTTGGGTGTGTTCAGGAAATTTTTCTATAGCTGTGTATGTTGCCAGTCCAATGAGAGAGGACTACTAGACCTGGCTCTTAAGAATGAGGTCAGCCAACTGAATCAAGTGTCATAGGAGAAGGTGGGCGGCACGGTAGCACAGTGGTTAGCACTGCTGCTTCATAGCTCCAGGGTCCTGGGTTCGATTCCCAGCTGGGGTCACTATCTGTGAGGAGTTTGCACATTCTCCTTGTGTCTGCATGGGTTTCCTCCAGGTTCTCCGGTTTCCTCTCGCAGTCTAAAAGGTGTTCTGGTTAGGTTGATTAGCCATGCTAAGAAATTGCCCCTTAGTGTCCAGAGGTGCGTAGGTTAGAGAGATTAGTGGGTATAATATGTAGGGATATGGGGGTAGGGCCTGGGTGGGATTGTGTTCGGTGCAGACCCGATGGGCCGAAGGGCCCCTTTCTGCACTGTAGAGTTCTATGATTCTACGATTTAGGGGATAGATGGCTGATGGTCGAAAAGGAAAAAGAACAATTCAGAGTAAAAATAATTAGCTGAGGGCAATCCAACTTCAATGGGGTAAAAACAGATATGAGCCAAATAAATTAGAGTCAAAAGTTGGCAGGAAAAATGGCAGCTGAACAGTGGACTGAAGAAGAGAAAGTTCGGATACGTTCAAGGTATGTTCACTCAGACGTTTTTGAGGACGTAACTAGCAGAATAGATAAGGGTGAAACAGAGAATGTGATGTATTTGGATTTTCAGAAAGCTTTTAATAAAGTGCCCCAATAGAAGTTGTGTGCAAAATTAAAATGCGTGGTTTGAAGATAATATATTGGCAGGGGTTAAAAATTGTTTAGCAGACAGGAAACAGAATAGGATTAAATAGGTCTTTTTCCAAGAGGCAGGTGGTGACTGGTGAGGCCTTGCAGGAATCGGTGCTTGGGTTCTAGCTATTCATGACATACATTAATGATTTGGATGAGGCGACCAAATGTAATATTTCCTAGTTTGCTGATTATGCATAACTTAGTGGTAATGTAAGAGGCTTCAAGGTGATTTAGAAAAGTTGGGTGAATGGATTAATACTTAACAAATGCAATATAACATAATTAAGTGTGAAGTTATCCACTTCATTCAGAGAAACAAAATGGTAGAATATTATCTAAATACTCATGCATTAGGAAATGTTGATGTATAAAGAGACCTGGGTGTTATTGCTAACCACTCACTGAAACCAAGCAAATAGGTACAGCCAACAGTTAGAAGGCAAATGCTATGTTGGCCTTCATTACAAGAGAACTTGAGTATAAGAACAAAGATGTCTTACTGCAGCTGCACAGGGTATTGGTGAGATCACACCTGGTGTATTGTGTTTAGTTTTCTTCTCCTTATCTAAAGAAATTATATACTTGCCCTATAACGAGTGAGTGCAGTAAAGGTTCGCCAGATTGATTTCGGAGATGGCTAGATTGTCGTATGAGGAGATTCGGACCAACTGGCCTGTATTCACTGGACTTCAAAAGAATGAGAGGGAATTAATTGAAACGTATAAAATTCTTACAGGGTTAGACAGATTGCATGCGGAGATGTTTCCTTTGGCTGGGGGAAGGGCCTAGAATAAGGGTCAGTGTCTCAGGATACTGAGTAGGGCACTTAGGACTGAATTGAAAAAAGTCTTTGCTCAGGGTGATGAAGCTATAGAATTCTGTACCACAGAGGGCAGTAGGAATCAAGTTACTGAATATATTTAAGAAGTGATTTGGAGATGCCAGCGTTGGACTGGAGTAAATGCAGTAAGAAGCCTCACAACACCAGGTTCAAGTCCAACAGGTTTATTTGGAAGGAAATGCCACTAGCTTTTGGGCCTCTGACCCTTCGTCAGGTGAGCAGAGAGTTCTGATCACAACAGGGGATGTAAAGACGCACTTAGTTTACAGAATACTGTCTGTAGCAGAGAATTACAGTTCCAATGCGCCACAGCCAAAAATCGCACCAACCTCCTCAGAAGTCAAACACAGGACACTGGACGGAGTACCCTTCGTTGTCCAGCTCTTTTCAGAGCAGAGAAGCTATGACGTCTTCTCCGGAGTCTTCAACATGTCATTGAAGACGAACATCTCGCCAAGGCCATCCCCACACCCTCACTTCTTGCCTTCAAATAACTGCACAACCTTAAACAGATCGTTGTCCACAGCAAACTACCCAGTCTTCAGGAGATCAGTGACCACGAAACCCCACAACCCTGCCACAGGAACCTCTGCAAGACATGGCGGATCATCGACACGGATGCCATCATCTCACATGAGAACACCATCCACCAGGTACACGGTACATACTTCTGCAACTCGGCCAACGTTATTTACCTGATACACTGCAGGAAAGGATGTACACTGGGGAGACCTTGCAGACACTACAACGATGGATGAATGAACACTGCCTGACAATCACTAGGTAAGACTGTTCTCTACCTGTTGGCGAACACTTCAGCAGTCATGGGCATTCGGCCTCTGATCTTCGGGTAAGCGTCTTCAAAGCGGCCTCATGGCACACAACACCGCAGTTGCTGAGCAGAGACTGATGGCCAAGTTTCGCACACGTGAGGACAGTTTCAATCGGGATCTTGGGTTCATGTCACACTATTTGTAACCCTCATGACTTGCCTGGGGTTGCAAAATCTCGCTTACTGCGCTGTCTGGAGACAATACATATTTCTTTAACCTATGCTTAATACTATCTCCACTCACATGGTCTGCACCTTTTTTAAGACTTGATTAGCTGCAAAAACTTGCATTCTAATCCGTATTCTATAAACTGAGTGTGTGTCTTTACATCCCCTGTTTGTGTTCAGAACTCTCCACTCACCTGATGAAGGATCAGAGGCCCGAAGGCTAGTGGCATTTGCTACCAAATAAACCTGCTGGACTTTGACCTGGTGTTGTGAGATTTCTTACTGTAGATTTATGAAGAACATAGATTTCTAGACTGTAAATGTGTCAAGGGGTATAGTGAAAGCATGGGAGTATGGTGTTGAGATAGAGGATCAGCCATGATCATATTGAATGGCAGAGCAGGCTCAAAGGGCCGAATGCCTACTCCTATTTTCTATGTTCCTATGAAAGAGGGAGTTAGGACAAACAAATCCAGAGCTCCTGGATGACAACGTAGGTAGCAATTAAGATGGACAAGGTAACATCTGATAGAAGTTGTGTAGAAAATTGGCTGAGTGACAGAAAATCAAGAATTGTAGTTAATCAATATGTTTCAGGCTGGAAGAAGGTTTGTAGTGGAGTTCCCCAGGGGTCAGTGTTGAGATCCTTTTCCTAATATGTATTTGTGTCCTAAATGTTCATGTGCAGGGCTCAATTTCAAAATTTTCAGATGATATGGCATTTGTAAGCAGTGTGAATTGTGAGAAGGATAATGTAGAACTTCAAAATGACATGGACAAGTTGGTAGAATGGGTGAACAGGTGGCAGATGAAGTTTAATGCAGAAAAATGTAAAATGGTACATTTTGGCAAAGAGAACATGGAGAAACAATGTAAATTAAAGGGTACAACTGTAAGTGGGGGTACAGGAGCGGAGGGATCTGGATGTATATGTGTATAAGTCATTAAAGGTGATAGGATAGTTGAAAACATGGTTAATAAGGCATACGATATCCTAGGCTTTATTAATAGGAGCATAGAGTACGAGAACAAGGAGGTTATGTTAAATTTGTATACACGGTAATTTGGCCTCAGTTGGAATATTGTGCCCAGTTTTAGGAAGATGTGAAGGCACTGGAGAGAGTAAATTGAAGAAATTAGAACTGTTTTCCTTGGAGAAAAGAAGCCTGAGTGTATGATGGAGGTAGGTTCATTTGAAGCATGCAAAAAGAAAACTGTTTTCTAAAAAGAAAGAAGGTGCAGGATTATGGGGAGAAAGCAGGAGATTGGCCTTAGAACTGATGCAGACATGATGGGCTGAATGCCCTCCTATGCCATAACAATTCTGAGAACTGCTGTTAAGGTTTTCCCCTCCATCCAAACCACTATGGAGCAACACTGACAATCCCTATGGCTGGTGTGGAAAATGGACATGTCACACTGGGGCAGTGGGAGAAAGGATTTGGACTTCCAATGCATTGGACAGGATCTTTACTTTTATTGGCTAAGCTATACCTAAGAGCTCAATGCTGACAATCATTGAAGATGAAGGGAATTTCACTATTACACATTCTGTTTTTACCACTACTCCAGTGACAAGAAAAATAGTTTTTGAGCTTTTATTTATTATGATGTACTGGTTAACGTAGTTGGGATAAGAAATGTTTGAGTTCATCTTCAACAGGGTCACAAAACAAGCAGAGGGAGGAGATTGGGTTGCCATGATATACCCTACCTAATTGTCCCAGCTATTCAGAGCTGTTGTAGATTGCATACTTTTTTTAAATTAATGTACCACAGCAGAAATAATATCCTACGACTTCAGTTTGAAAATCTGGGATATACAACAAAAAAGATCTGGAAACAATGGTGTTGCTTGACTGAGGTGGCTTTATATGAGTAATCATGTCAAGGGCATTTCACTAATCACTGCTTTAATCTCCTGAGTCGCAAACATCATAAGGTAATACAGCTCATTCCAATTAATAAGGACATCGATTTTAAAGGGATGCTTCTGAACATTTGGAAATCTTGATCCTTTCTGTTTCCAAGTTATATTCAGTGGATCTTGGCTGACATAGGCTTGCCTATTCATTTGTCTTTATTTTCATTAATCAAAACAATTGCATTGTTATGTTGCAATCTGTTAACTGCAATTCAGTGGAAATGCAGATAATTATTGGCTTTCATTTTCTGCCCTTGTGTAATGTAAAGATGCAACCTACATTTTAAATGCCAACTTGAAAGCTCTGTGGTGACTGGAGGGTGGAGGTGATGTGAAGAGTACATTTCACATTTGGCAAGAGAAGTTAGGATTGTATTGAGGCTGCGATATGCTTGAGCAAGTCAGGTAACACTAATCACTCAAAACTACAATCCTGCCTTTTAATATCATCTAAAAAATCAAATGTAATCTTGAACAAACATGTAATTACCAGCCTAAAAACATTTAAAAAAGGTTAGATGAAGTTGGATGGGAAGAGGCTCATGTGGAGCATAAACCAGTTTGTTTATTTTTCATTGACTGGATGTGGGTGTCACTGCAAGGTCAGCATTTATTGCCCTTGAAGAAGGTGGTGATATGCTGAATTCGTGAGCTGCTGGAATCCATCTGATGAAGGTACTCCCATGTGCTTCTAGGTTGGGAGTTTCAAGTTTTTCATCCAGTGACAAAGTAATGGCAGTATATTTCCACATTAGAACACTGTGACTGATTATAAGGGCACATTGAGGTGTTGGTGTTCCTAAATGCCTGCTATCCTTGTCCTTCTGGGTTATAGAGGAGGTAGGTTTTGGAGGTGCTGTCATAAAGGTCTTGGTAAGTTGCTGCAGTTAATATTGCAGATGGTACACACTGCAGATACCATGCACGAGTGGCGAAGGAAGTAAATATTTAAGGTGATGGGTGATGTGCCAATCAAATAGGCTGCTTTGTCCTGGATGGTGTCGAGCCTCTTAAGTGTTATTGGAGATGTACTTATCCAGACAAATGGAAAGTATTCCATCACACTACTGATTTTGTGCGCTTATAGAAGATGATGAACAGACTTTGGAGATTTGGGAAGTGAATTACTCAGTATGGAATAGCCAGCCTCTGACCTTTTTGCCAGTGTTTGTGGTTGGTATCTGGGCAGTTGTGACCCCAGGATGATGTTGACGGAAAATTTGTCAATGGTATGCCATTGGATGTTGAGGAAAAGTGATTAGACTTTCTCTTGGAATAATCAACGCCTGGAACTTGCAGGGTGTGAATGTTACGTCGATTCAATGATGAATACTCAATGTAACTTGATAGACAACTTCACAAAGTCTATCCCTTTATAGCATATTAAGGAATCCTGTGGAGCCCTAATTATTAACAATGAAAGCTTAAATAAATTTTAAATATTTAGGCATGTTGTAGCAGTCATGGAACACATTTCATTTCACATCAACTCTCTCTATGAAAGATGTTTCTGTGAGAAAACAATCCATTGTGTGAATGTCTTCTGGTACATAGTAATTTGGGAAAGTTTATTTCTTTTTTGGACATTTCTTGTGCTCAAGTTGGGAGAAGGTGCTAGACACCAGCGTCAGCATAAGAACATAACATAAGAACATAAGAAATAGGAGCAGGAGTAGGCCATCTAGCCCTTCGAGCCTGCCCCGCCATTCAGTAAGATCATGGCTGATCTGTCGTGGCTCAGTTCCACATTCCCACCCTCTCCCCATAACCCTTAATCCCCTCTCTTATCAAAAACCCATCAACCCGCGTCTTAAAAATATTTAGCGAGGTAGCCTCCACCACTTCAATGGGCAGAGAATTCCAGAGATTCACCACCCTTTGAGTGAAGAAGTTCTTCCTCAACTCCGTTCTAAACCGCCCCCCCTTTATCTTGAGGCTGTGCCCCCTAGTCCTACTGTCCTTTCTGAGCGGGAAGAGTCTCTCCACCTCTATCCTATCCATCCCATTCATCATCTTATACGTCTCAATGAGATCTCCCCTCATTTTTCTAAACTCTAACGAGTACAAGCCTAGTTTATTCAGCCTCTCCTCATAGCTCAACCCCCTCAACTCCGGCATCAGCCTAGTAAACCTCCTCTGCACTCCCTCCAAGGCCAAAATATCCTTGCGTAAGTACGGCGCCCAAAACATAGAACATAGAACATTACAGCGCAGAACAGGCCCTTCGGCCCACGATGTTGCGCCAACCAGTTACAAAACAATGACCCACTAACCTAAACCAATCCCTTCTCGTCCATAAACCTATCCACGGATCTCTTAAACGCCCCCAAACTAGGCGCATTTACAACTGCAGCAGGCAGGGCATTCCAATCCCTCACCACCCTCTGGGTAAAGAACCTACCCCTGACATCTGTCCTATAACTACCACCCCTTAATTTAAAGCCATGCCCCCTCGTGCTAGATTTCTCCATCAGAGGAAAAAGGCTATTACTATCCACCCTATCTAAACCTCTAATCATCTTATATGTTTCAATAAGATCCCCTCTTAGCCTCCTCCTTTCCAGCGAAAACAACCCCAAATCCCCCAGTCTCTCCTCATAGGACCTCCCCTCCATACCAGGCAACATCCTGGTAAACCTCCTCTGCACCCTCTCCAAAGCCTCCACATCCTTCCTGTAATGTGGGGACCAGAACTGCACACAGTACTCCAAGTGTGGCCGCACCAGAGTTGTGTACACAGTACTCCACTATAAACATTTTCCATTTGTTATGAAAGACACCCTGTCCAAACTCATTCCTTGCAGAAAAAGGAGACTTTAATCCCATCAGTTCCAGGGATAAAAGGTCAGCAGCTAAGTCCTTGTGTCACTCAGTTCCCTGAAGGATGCGTTGAAGATTCAACAACTTGATTCCTAACTAGAAATGTTCTGTTAATAAGAACAACAAGTTATGATTAGGAATGTGTTGCCTAAAAGGATGATGGAAATAGATTTCAATAGTAACTTTCAAAAGGGAATTGGATATATACTTGAAAAGAGAAAAAATGTAGGGCTATGGGGAAAGAGCACAGGGAATGGGACTAATTGGATAGTGCTTTCAGATCACCAGCACACAGAATGGGCTGGATGGCCTCCTTTTGTGCTATATGATTCTGTTAGAAACCTATTTTACTTTCTTGCTGTGTTAATCATTGGTTCTCTTTTTTTCTGTGATAATTTGTGTGGCGTCCTTCAGGGACTTAAGCAAACAATGTTTAATTTGACAGCACATTGGGTTGACAAAGGTCTAATTGAAAGTCACATGCAAAGCAATGTGACACTCTCCCTGGGTAGTTGACTCCAACTTGGAGTTACAGGAATTAATTCTTCAGAAATTTCAATAATTTAAATAATACTTTCTATAAGTTTCCTGACTTAAATGTGTTTAATCTTACTTTTCAAGGTTTTGCCCATATACATACCATACATTTCGCATATAACGTGCCTGAATGCATGTTCTTTCTCATAGTGCATAATGATGAATGTGACATGGGGATTAATTTCAGTAATCAAAGGATAATGCAACAAAAAGCAGTTTAAATAGTACAAACAGCCAGAGTTCATTTTTTTTGGAATTACACCAGGGCCTTAGCAAACTAAATGTAGTAATGAAATTAACACTTAGCTAAGACAAAGTTACATAACCATGACTGGCTGTGCTGATGTACTCTGTATCAGAACTTAAAGATATTAATATAAAAGAACTATCAAAATAATCAACACGTGATCTGCATTTGATTGATAGGGAACTCTGTAGTATGTATATGTTACTTTATAACTTTTCATATTGGGCTATTGAATCAGCAGTAAAATCTGATTGTTTTAATATTTTCTACCCTATTGCTTTTGTATACTACACCTGTAAAAATGGAAATGGTCACTTTGTAATTTTTGTTTTATTATGTTTTCTTTAGCCCAGCTCCAGCGCGGAGTATGAGCATTCTGAATCTTGCAGAGAGGTCAAATGTTGTCCTACCTCCTCCGGATTATATCTCAGACCCAGTTAAACATCACAACAAGGAAGTGTCATTCCACTCTTACAGCAGTGCCCCGAGCAGAGGAATCATACCCCAACCGGACAATACAAGTTCAGTAAGTACCCATCAAAGATCAAATGTTCCAACCAAAATAACAGTGATTATAAGGCTGTTATTGCATTTACTTCCAGAACTATTGTCACTTGTTTCTTGAAGTCATTTGTCGTGTACCAGTATTACAAAAGCAAAACAAGTTTCTCTGAAATCCCATGCTAAAAACAAAAGCAGTCTCCTATTTATAGGTCATGGCTCAGTGATAGCAGTCTTGCCTCTTAAGTTAGAAAGTTGCAAGTTCGAGCTCCACTCAAAGATGTGAGCACAAAATCATCACTGACCAGAATTCCCATCCTTTCACACATTAATAAGGTGCCACATCAAAGGTTAGCGAGAAAAGTAATGGTATAGGGGATAACATTGACATGGTTTGAAGATTGGTTAGCTAACAGAGTTGAAATAAATAGGTCTCTTTCTGGTTGGCTAGATGTGATGAGTGGTATGCTTAGAGATCAATGCTGGGGCCTCAATGTTTTTACAATTTATAGAAATGACTTGGATGAAGGGACTGAAGTTAGGGTAGTTAAATTTTGCTAATGACACAAAGATAAATAGGAAAATAATTTTGAAGAGGACCTAAGGAGGTTGCAAAGAGACATAGGTTGAGTGAGTGGCAAAAAATCTGGCAAATGGAGTACAATGTGGGCAAATGTGTAATTCTCCATTTTGGCAAGAAGAATAAAAAAGAAGCTCATTAACTAAATGGTGTGAGATTGCAGAGCCCTGAGTTGCAGAGGGATCCAACTGTCCTGATTTGAATTGTAAAAGGCTAGTACTCGGGTACAAGTAATTAGGGAAGTTAATAGAATGTTACTTTTTATTGTGAGGGAAATTGATTACAAAAGTAGAGAGGTTATGCTTCAGTTGTAGAGGATTTTGGTAAGACCACGGGAGAGATCTTAGCATCGTGCCGTACCGGCTATTGGGTGGGGCAAGCCGGTAAGATTGCGAGAGAGCTGGAAAATCAGATTCGCATCTGATTTCTTGCCTTTCACTTGATCTTACTGGCATCAAATATCCCGGGCAATCAGCCTTGCACCCATTTCTGCCACAAGGCTAAATAAATTACTTCAATTTAATTTACAAATACTTGTCATGTGATTAGCGAGCCTGGGAATCGATCGTCTGCACTCACCTGCCTCTGGTTATCTCCGGCAAGAATCACAATTGGTCCCCAGTAACGGGCACCAGACATAATGGCCTTGTCGGTAGAACCGGAAGCCATTGAGTACCCCTCAGGAGGTAAGGGGCAATTGGGACGCCCCATGGGCAGTGCCAGCCTGATCCCCTACATTGTCCACCGAGCACCCTAGCACTTCCCAGTGCGTACCAGGCAGTGCCAAGGGAGCTAGGCTTGAGGAAGTAGGGCCTACTGATGGGGAGCAGATGAGGGGAGGGAGAGGTGGGGGAACACTTGTTGCCACTCTGCATTGCAATCAGTGGGGGGAGAGGAGTCAGTCTGGATGGGGTTGGAGTTGCTGAGGTCCATTTTGTCCAGGTGGGGGTCATGGGGGTCAATTGGTCCAGGTGGAGGGGGTTGCAGGGGTCAATCTGTCTGAGTAGGGGATGTATTGTGATAGGTCACAGGACCCCACAATAGATGGGAGGCAGAGGCCTGCTTTAAGCCACCGAGGTTGTGTGACTGCTTTCTCTGCTGCTCAGAGCAGAGACCTGCACATGTGCATTGATGTCCTCCGCTGATCTCAGCCAGCTTTCCGCTGATTTAAGACCTGCCCCCTCCCCCTTCCTGCGAGAAATGAATTTTGAGGTTTTTTTCTGCTCTTAACTTCAGATATCTAAAATACCAGATTTGGAATCTCCCAAAAAACAGATCAGAAACTTCCTGTTTTCATGCTCATTCTGGACTTAGAATTTTTCTCATAAGATCCTGCACCCCCTCCCAAACATCTGGCGTATCATACACAGTATTGGTCCCTTTTTCTAAGGAACAATGTAAAAGCAGTTCAGAGAAGGTTTACTAGATTAATACCAAGAATGGCTGTGTTGTCTTATGAGGAAAAGTTGGACAGGTTAGTCTTGTATCCATTAGAGTTTAAAAGGGTGAGAGGTGACTTGATTGAAACCTGGATTCCTTAACTAACAAGGGGTGAAAGGTTATTGGGAGTAGGCAGGAATGTGGAGCTGGGATTACAGGCAGTTCAACCATGGTTTTATTGAATGACAGAGCAGGTTTGAAGGGCTGAGTGGCCTACTTCTATTCCTAATTCATATGTTCAGTTGTTCATATATTGCAAGCTGAGGAAGTTGGTGGCCATCAGATCAGAGTTGACCATTTGAGAGTTTCAACTTCCATTACAAATCTATAAAACCAATATTTGAGTTGAATATGTAATTTGCATATTAGGGAGTGCCATAAAACTGCAGCACTGTGTCTGGTGCCTGATTATCCAAATTTAAACAATGATAAAATTGACTTCATGGCTAAGTAATGCATGGCCAAGTAAAAGGAATGTTTTGTTCTTTCCTGTACAGTAAATACAAACAACAGATTTACATAAAATAGAATATATTTTATGCTGATGAAAAGGGAATACTTGACAGTGCATAATTCAATGGATAGAAAGGTTAAAAACTTAATGGACAAGTATCTGATAAAAATAGGATTAAAATATTTTTAAAATCATGGAAAGTGTAGCAAGTTTATTTGAGAGGTGAAAAGTTTATTGAGATGGACATCCATTTTAATGGTGTGGAATGCAGATCCCAGTTCAGTAGCATTGGTACAAAGAACAAAGAAAATTACAGTACAGGAACAGGCCCTTCTGCCCTCCAAGCCTGTACTGACAATGCTGCCCATCTTAATTAAAACGCCGTACGCATCTGGGGACCATATCCCTCTATTCCCATCTCATTCATGTACTTGTCAAGACACCCCTTAAAAGTCACTACCTTATCCACTTCCTCTACCACCTCCGGCAACGAGTTCCAGGCACCCACCACTCTGTGTAAAAAAAAAAAAAAATCTGCCTCGTACATCTCTTTTAAAACTTGCCCCTCACGCCTTAAACCTATGTCCCCTAGTAGTTGACTCTTCCACTCTGGGGGGAAAAAGCTTTTGACCATCCACCCTGTTCATGCATCTCATAATCTTGTAGACTTCTGTCAGGTCTCCCCTCAACATCCATCGCTCCAGTGAGAACAAACCAAGTTTCTCCAACCTCTCCTCATAGCTAATGCCCCCCCATATCAGGCAACATCCTGGTTTAATCTTTTCTGTACCGTCTCCAAAGCCTCCACATCCTTCTGGTAGTGTGGCGACCAGAATTGAACACTATATTCCAAGTGCGGCCTAACTAAGTTTCTATAAAGCAGCAACACGACTTGCCAATTTTTAAACTCAATACCCCGGCCAATGAAGGCAAGCATGCTGTATGCCTTCTTGACTACTTTCTCCACCTGCATTGCCACTTTCAGTGACCTGTGTACCTGTACACCCAGATCCCTTTGCCTATCAATACTCGTAAGGGTTCTGCCATTTACTGTATATTTCTTATCTGTATTAGGCCTATCAAAATGCATTACCTCACATTTGTCTGGATTAACCTCCATCTGCCATCTCCCCACCCAAGTTTCCAACTGATCTATATCCTGCTGTATCCTCATCGCTATCCACAAATCCATCAACCTTTGTGTCGCCTGTAAACTTAATAATCAATCCAGTTACATTTTCCTACAAATCATTTATATATATTACAAACTGCAAAGGTCCCAGCACTGATCCCTGAGGAACACCGCTTGTGACAGCCCTCCATTCAGAAACACACACTTCCACTGCTGCCCTCTGTCTTCTTTGACCTTGCCAGCTCACCTTTGATCCCATGCGACTTCATCTTCTGCACCAGTCTGCCATGAGGGACTTTGTCAAAGGCCTTACTGAAGTCTGTGTAGACAACATCCACTGCCCTACCCTCATCAATCATCTTCGTCACTTCCTCAAAAAATTCCTTCTGATGTATGGTGTTTATAATTAAATAGGCTTTTCTTGCTCTCTTGCCCAGTTCCAGTATCAGCTGAGTATTTGTAAACACGTTACCAACTATAGTGGGTAGTAGGAGTGCTACCCACTACAAGTAGTAGTGGGTAGTACTACTACTTCGAACCCAGGTCCCTGGTGATGTGATTCCTGGCTTCGGTCACTGCGTGGTGTTTGCGCATTCTCTCCGTGACTACTTGGGTTTCCTCTGGGTGTTCCAGTTTCTTCCCATATTCTGAAAGATTTGCTGGCTAGGTGCATTGGTCCAAACTGGACTGTGGCAACTATTTCACAGTTATTTCATTGCAGTGTTAATGTAAGCCTTACTTGTGACTAATAAATAAAACTTTAAGACACAGAGCTAGAAATGTGAAATATTTCAGCGAGAGTTGACTTCAGTGAAACACAAAGTAATTCTCTGTTCACACCTAAGTAGTTTTAATTGGGCTGAATTCTGAGTTGATTCTAGGTTTTACTTTTAAAAGATTAGGTTACATTTTCTGCCCCTCTTCAGGTCAATTTGCATCATGCTCCTGCCTGGAGGGCTGGTAGACATATTTATAACCAAAACTAGTTGGTTACAAACCATTAGGAAGTTCTTTACACATTGATGTGAAAACCACAATATTTGGGCTCTGTTTAATGACTTTTATATTCTCATGTGTCATAATTAGAAGCAGCAGCTGCTCATTACCCATGCTATTTTCAGTAACTGCATTATGGTATTTTTACATCCAGAGGACAAATTGAAAATGTAATTTTGCTCAAAACAAAAAATTAAAAACTAGGACACTAAATGTATTTTTTAATTTGATAAAAGTAATATCTCGTCCAGAGAAAGGGTTATTTTAAAGTTTTTAATCAAAGGTTATCCATTCCTTTTCCAACTTGTCATCAGCTTATTTTTTTTCTTAATCCTTGGAATGTAAGTGATGCTGGCAAGGCCAGCATTTATTGTCCATCCATAATTACCCATGATTCAGTGATGGTGCTTCACCTTATTGAACTGCTGCGCTGGTGTAGTTGCACTCAGTGCTGTTATGGAGGGAGTTTCAGGATTTTGACTCAGCAACAATGAAGAAACAGTAATAATGGTATTTGGCTTGGGGAGGAATTTGGTAGTGTGTGTGTCTAAGCCCTTGACCTTCCAAGTGGTAGCGGTTACAGGAATGGAAACTGCTGTCATATGCGTCTTGGCAAGTTGCTGCATGTGTTAAATGTAGGTTGTGTGGTCTACATTTTCTTGAGTAACTGTGGTCTGACTCCAGAAGATTACTACAAACTTCTTTACTTATGCTACTAGTTAGTTGCACACCCCTTGAGTACAGACTTTTCCATCTGCCATACAGTCTTTTGCATTTGATTGCTGTTGTCACTGTTGCATCATGATATACATTACTAATTACCAAAACTATTTAATTAACCCATCATACTATATCACCCCTAAGTATAATATCAACTACTTTAATTGTTTAATAATAATGTGCAAACTCCACATTATCTCTACCCTACCACCATCTCCCATCAATGTTCACAATTAAATCTTTGTGGTGTCATCACAACTTTCCTTGATCTTGTTTTGAACAATGGAGATGGTGGTCTTTAACTGGGTCAGTGGATGAGTCAGCATTTTGCATTATGTATCCTTCAGACCTTCATTTCAAATCATAGTAATGAAATACCTGCATTCTCAAAAGCACCAATGCTATCAGGGCATTTTTGTTTCCTCAAAGGGTCTCCTGGTGTTTGAATGAGATAGGAAGACTGATGTCCGTTTCTTTGAAGGACTGTGCTTTCAGATATATAGTCCCAAATCCAGATCTTCTGATCTGATATTGAGGGTACTAGATTCTTTGCTTTATGACTGGTGTTATACCAATTCTTCTGCTTTTCACATGCGCCATTTTCCATGTTGCTCACTCTCTTTTGTCAGCTACAGTAATGTTGGATTTACATGTTCTATTGCAGCAAAGAGACAGCCATCAACTCATGAACAGTTTCACAGGTGAAAACCCATCAGCTTAAGTTGTAGGTCTACGGTGCGCCAGGGTTGAATATAGAGCATCAGCTGTGGCCGGTGATTGCCATCACATACACAGGAAGTGTGTTGGTAACATAACAACCAAGCCTGAACTTTTGGATGCATTGGGGGATTTTAATGATTTCTGTGGAATTCAAAAGGGTGATTAATTGTTTATGGAAAGGTAATTGTTTAGAAAGACAAACCCATCAGGTAGTTGGAGAATCTCTCCAGTGCCCATATCACTGCAAAGCTTTTTTGTCCATGGTTGTATAGCATTGCTTTGTTTCTATCGATGCTCTGGAGGTGAAGTATACAAGTTTTATGTTGCCATTCTTTTGGACTTGAATGAGGATGCATTAGCAAGCATTATTGTGGACAGCGTTGGATCATAATGTGCTAGTATATATATCGTTTTTGTGCCAAAATGCATTGGTCTGTTCACTGGCCCATGAGTAAAACATCTCTTAATAGATTCGGTGATGGTAGCTAAACTTTGAATAAAATTGTCACCTAATTGACCATTCCGAGGAACCTCTGGACATTGATCACACCCACAGGTTGTGGAAAGTCACTGTTGGCTTTTGTTCTGAGAGTCTGCCATATGCCCTGTCTTTGAATGTCCCCCAAGAATTTGATAGTTTTGGCAAATTTGATATTTTTGGCAAATTCACAATTCACATTTAAGATGAGACCTGCCTCTTGTAAGGCTTTGAAACCCTTTGAACACTTGCTCTTGTCTTGTGGCTTCATGGACAGAGATGTCATCTATGTGGTAAATGTTTGCCTTCTAGAATATTGGATGTGGTTTGCTGAAATACCTCCAGAGCTGATATCCCAAAAGTAAGATGATTAAAACAGACGCAACCGAACAGCATAATAAAGGTTAGCAGTCTGGACTCTTTGTCAAGGGGTATTTGCCAAAACTTGCTATTAGGGTCAAGTTTAGTTAAGAGGATACTGTTGGCAAGTTTTGTCAAGCTGTCATCCACTGACACCTTGGGATGGATTTCTCTCTTGACTGCTTTGTTTAATTGAATAAGGTCAATGCAAAGCCAAAGCTGACCAGTCAGTTTGGGACTGTGACAAGCCCTAAACTCCACTGGGTTGTCTCTGTGATGGGTGTTATGACACCTCAATGTAACATTCTGTCAAGGCTCTCTTTAATCTTTGGCAGCAGTGGATATGGTACCCTCCTGGGTGTAAATTGGCATATTGGAAGCATGGTATTCATGCCTGAGCTTACCAAGCCTCTGAAGAGTTGGCGGAATTCTTGGTGGAAAATAGTCCAATTGTCCTGTTGTAGAATATTGTCCACTTCTTGCAGAGTTCCCTGTTGTATACATACATTTCTACTGAATAAAGAGATGCTTTGTGCAAGATATAGAGGATTTCTGTGATCTGTCGTCCCTTGTGGTGAAAGGTGGCAATGATCTAGCTATTTATTTGCAGATTCGTTCCGCCTAGACCTTGAAGATTAATGTTTGATAGCGGGAGTGGAGTTGCGTTACGCCATGCCAAATGATCAGCCAGTATTGAAACTCAAGCTCCAATGTCCAGCTTAAATGTAAAACCTTCAACTTACAGACTAAAAGTCTTATCCATGGTCCTTTATTTCTCCAAGGAAATCTGTGACAGTATTTGCTTATACCCAATATTTTGAGTGATTTGTGTGTCATTTTTTCTGTTGCTTTCTTCCCTTAGTGGGGCTTTTAAATTCACAGAACCACTTTAAGTGTCCTGTCTTCTTGCATTGGAAGCACTCTTTGCCCCCTGCTAGGCAATCTTGCTATCTGGACTGCTGCTTTGCACTGTAACATAAGCATCTTAGGATGGCTGCCATAGAGTTTCCCATCCTTTAGCGGTTTTTGAATGCGTGGGGTAGCTGTCTTTGAGCCTGAACAAGTGTCAGACATGTCTGAAGCCTTGATGTGTCGATGGATGAGAGGCCGATTTCCCAAGTTCAGCCTGCCTAGTGTATTGAACCAATCGATACAGTGTAAGTTAAACTTTTGTCTGCAAAACATCAGACAGCTCTTCATTGCAGACTGGGATGACGTACAGTCATGAACAAGTTTGTGCTTCAGTGCCCCATACTGGCAATAATTAGCTAACTTATATAGGTCAGTAAGAAAAATTTCAACAGATTCCCCTGGTCTTTGATCTCTGCAATGTACTCACTTGACAACAAGCTTCTGTTTCAAAGTAAAATAGACATTGAATGCTTTTAGGACAGCTTTGAAGACTGTGGTGATCTCTTCTACCCTGTTTCTCTGGATGTTGTAAACAATAGGCTCTACAGCTTAGAGGAATTAAGTTATTTGGTGGTTTCTGTTCTTTGATCCTCAGTACCTTTTCTCTCCATGACTTCCAATTTTGGTCTCTCTGCAAGCCCTTGTGGCTTTCAGATGGGTTGGGTAATGGTATTGACTGCTTGCCCAGTGATTACATGGCTGCTGCTTTCCTTTGTGATTCCCCCATAGATTTTCAGACTTTTGCTTCTAATAAATTTTCTTCCATTTTCTTGCCATGGGTGCTGTGTTGATGGGACCAACCCTTCATTAGATTGGTGTCAGTAACGCTGCTACTATGTTACGTATTGCTTGCATGGTCTTGCGTGCTAATTTGAGTACCTGGTTTGACTCTGGGAGGTTACTTCAAACTGCTTTATTTACACTGTCCACCCATATACATGATGAGCCACTAATTATGTTCATCCCTCTTCAGTACTGATTATTTCATCTGGTGTACAGAGTCTCTAGCACCTGGATGCTATTCTTAATGTTATGGATCACTAATTCATTGCCAAAAAATTCTACTAATCCATTATGTTGCAGTGTGTGTTGTGAACGCTACCACTGTGTGCAGTTAGTGGATGGGGTGAATATTTTGGATGTTGGATGGGTTGCCATTCAAGTTGGCTGCTTGGTCTTGAATGATCTCAAGCTTCAGTGGTGTTTTTGGAACTGCACTGATCCAGCCAAGTGGAGATAGTGCCATCACGTTTGTGACTTGTGCCTTGCAGATGATGGACAGTCAGAGAGATGAGTTACTTACCTTAGAAGTAGGCACATGATCTGCTATTACAACCACAGCATTTATGTGGGCGGTCCGGTTAAGTTTCTGGTCAATGGTAAGATTGGTCAGAATATTTAAAAAAAAGCAAAGAAGGACTAAAAGAAGAATCATAGAGAAATCACAGTATGAGAGAAAGCTAGCTAGAAATATAAAAACAGATAGTAAGAGTTTCAGAAGGTATTTAAAAAGGAAAAGAGCAAGTAAAATGAGTGTTGTCCTCCAGAGTGTGTGTCTGGGGAATTAATAATGTAAAATAAGGAAATGGCAGATGAATTGAACAGATATATTGCATTTGGTTTCACTATAGAGGGTATAAGTAATATACCAGAAAGAATTGTGAACTGTGAGGTGAAAGGGAGGGAGGAGCTTAAAACAATTTAAATCACCAGGGAAAGGACACTGATAAAATTATTAGAACTAAAGCCTGACAGTTGACCAGGTTCTGATAGACTTCATCCTAGGGCCTTAAAATAAGTGATTGTTGACATAATAGATGCACTGGTTGCATTTTTATAAAATACCCTAGATTCTAGCAAGATTACATCAGATTGGAAAATAGCACACCTTCAATTCAGGAAAGGAGGGAGGCAGAAAGTGAGAACCTATAGATCAGTTAGCTTAACATCTGTCATTGGGAAAAAGCTAGACAAGAATTGTCTTCCTTAGAAGATGATTAAGGACGTTGTCTTTGAGAAAATGTTAGAATCTATTATTAAGGAAGTTATAGCACAGAACTTAGAAAATCTGAATGCAATCGGGCAGAATCAACATGGTTTTGTGAAAGGGAAATAGTGTTTGATTAATTTATGGAGTTCTTTATGGAAGTAACAAGCAATGCAGATAAAGGGGAACTTGTAAATTTGGTGTACATTGATTTCTAGAAGACATTTGACAAGGCTCCAAATCAAACATAATACATGAAATAAGAGCACATGGTGTGGATAACTGGGGAGAGGCATGTGGTACGTAGTAACATAGAGGATTGGTTAGCTTAACAGGAAGCAGAATATGCATTAATGTTTTTTTTTGGGTTAGCAAAATATAATGAGTGCCATAGGGATCAGTGCTAGAAACTCAATTATTTACCATCTGTATCAATGACTTGGATGAAAAGTGTGGTTGCTAAATTTGCTGATGACACAAGGTACGTAGGAAAGTAATTTATGAAGAGAACAAAATGAGTGGGATTTTATGATCTTGTTTGGGCAAGATCATAAAATCCTGCCCGAGACCAACGGAGATTTCCATTCTGCGAGCGTCACCCATCCCAATTCTGGGCCAGGCAGGATGGTAAAATTCCAGCAAAGGGATATTGATAGGTTAAGTGAGCAGGCAAAAAATTGGCAGATGAAGTATAATGTGGGAAAATGTGAATTTGTCCATTTCGACAAGATGTTATTTAAATAGAGAGAGATTTCTATAGTATAGAAAAACCTGGAAATGTTAACATGCACATACAGCAGGTAATTAGGGAGGCAAATGGAATGTTGTTTATTGCAAGATGAATAGAATATAAAAGTAGAGATTGGTAAGACCATAGTAGAGCACTATGCACAGTTTTGGTCTCCTCAATTAAGAAAATATATAATTGCATTAGAATCAACTGAGAAAGTTCAGTGGACTGATTCCTGGGATGGGGTGCTCTATCTTATGAGGAAAGGTTGGACAGGTTGGGCATGTGTTTATTGGAGTTTAGAAGAATGAGAGATTATCTTTAAGATCCTGAGAGGACCTGACATGGTGGATGCTGAAAGAATGTTTTGCCTTGTGGGAAAGCATAGAACTAGGGGTCACAGTTTAATAATAAGACATCTCCCAATTAAGATGGAAAGGGGGAGAATTTCTATGGAACTCCCTTTTGTAGAGAGCCATGGAGGTAAGGTTGTCGGATATTTTTAAGGCAGAGGTAGATAGATTTTTGACTAAGAAGTAGGAGCAGGCAGGGAAGTAGAGTTTTCTTTAAAAGTTTATTTATTAGTGTCACAAGTAGGCTTACTGCAATGAAGTTACTGTGAAAATCCCCTAGTCACCACACTCCAGCACCTGTTCAGGTACACTGAGGGAGAATTTTAGCATGGCCAATACACCTAACCAGCATGTCTTTCAGACTGTTGGAGGAAACCGGAGCACCCAGAGGAAACCCATGCAAACATGGGGAGAACGTGCGGACTCCGCACAGACAGTGACCCAAGCTGGGAGTTGAACGTGGGGCCCTGGCACTGAGAGGCAACAGTGCTAATCACTGTACCACCATGCTTCCTCCCTCCCTCCCTCCCACAATTGGATCAACCATGATCTTATCGAATGGTGGAGCAGGTTCGAGAGGCTGAATGGCTTACTTCTGCTCCTAATTCATAAGTTCATATGGTCATTACATTGTAATGCAAATGTTACTTTTCAGCCCAAACCAGAATGTTGTCCTGGTCTTGTTGCATGTGAGCACGGATTGCTTTGTTATCTAAGGAGTTGTGAATGGTACTAATTAGTGTACAATCATCTGCTGATTGCTCACTATATGATCAATCCTGTCAATACCATCACAGACATACCATAAATGACAGGTAGATTGATGAAGTTAAAGTCAAGTAGGCTTTTACCTCTGAACACCTATTGCAGACCCAGTCTGGTAGATATGTTTTTCAGAACTTTAAAAGTCTGGTCAGTAAAGGCGCTACTGAACCACTCTGAGGTGATGGGCACTCATGGAGAAATAATGCAGCAACTTGGATTTTATCTTCAAGTTACTCTGCATACAGTTCAATAGAGATACAAACTCCTCATGATTCTCCCCCACCTCAACTGTTCCAGCTGCGACCATTTCTCTCTTGAAGGTTGAGCCAATAGTCACCGCGTGCCTTTAATAAGGCAATTTAATTTAATAGCGCAATTGCCAAAGCATGTACTTCTTTGATACCTTTGATGTGCTATGTCCTGTCCCGTCACCAGAACAGACCCAGGGATTGGACATTAATTGTAAGGTATGATTTGGTGACTATAGATGTGTCAAACTGTGGCTCAACTACTCTGGGACAGCTCTCCCAATTTTGACCCAGTTCACAGGTGTTAATAGAAACATAGAAAAACTACAGCACAATACAGGCCCTTCGGCCCACAAGTTGTGCTCAACATGTCCCTGCCTTAGACATTACTAGGCTTACCAGAACCCTCTATCTTATTAAGTTCCATGTACTTATCTAAAAGTCTTTAAAAGACCCTATCGAATCCGCCTCCACCACTGTTGCCGGCAGCCTATTCCACGCACCCACCACTGAGTGAAAAACTTACCCCTGACATCTCCTCTATACCTACTCCCCAGCAGCTTAAACCTGTGTCCTCTTGTGGCAACCATTTCAGCCCTGAGAAAAAGCCTCTGACTATCCACTCGATCAATACCGCTCAACATCTTATACACCTCTATCAGGTCACCTCTCATCCTTCGTCTCTCCAAGGAGAAAAGGCCGAGATCCCTCAACCTATCCTCGTAAGGCATGTTCCCCAATCCAGGCAACATCTTTGTAAATCTCCTCTGCACCTTTCTATGGCTTTCACATCCTTCCTGTAATGAGGCGACCAGAACTAAGCACAGTACTCCAAATGGAGTCTGACCATGGTCCTGTATAGCTGCAACATTATCTCTCGACTCCTAAACTCAATTCCTCGATTGATGAAGGCCAGTACACCATACGCCACCTTAACCACAGCTTTAACCTACGCAGCTGCTTTGAGTGTCCTATGAACTCGGACCCCAAGATCCTTCTGATCTTCCACACTGCCAAGAATCCATTAATATTGTATTCTGCCATCCTATTTGATCTGCCAGAATGAACCACTTCACACTTATCTGGGTTGAACTCAATCTGCCATTTCTCTGCCCAGTCTTGCATCCTGTCAATGTCTCGCTGCAACTTCTGACATCCGTCCACACTATCCACAATACCTCCAACCTTTGTGTCAACAGTAAACTTACCAACTCATCCCTCCACTTCCTCATCCAGGTCATTTATAAAACTCAAACAGTAAGGGTCCCAGAACAGATCCCTGGGGCACTCCACTGGTGACTGACCTCCATGCAGAATGTGATCCATCTAAAACCACTCTTTGCCTTCTGTGGGCAAGCCAGTTCTAGATCCACAAAGCAATGTCCCCTTGGATCCCACGCCCCCTCGCTTTCTCAATAAGCCTTGCATGGGGAACCTTATCAAATGCCATGCTGAAGTCCATATATACTACATCTACTGCTCTTCCTTCATCAATGTGTTTAGTCACATTTTCTTATCAGGCTTGTAAGATTATGATCTGCCTTTGACAAAGCCATGTTGACTACTCTTAATTGTATTTACCTCTCCAAATGTTCATAAATTCTGCCTCTCAGGATCTTCTCCATCAACTTACCAACCGCTGTGGTTAGACTCGCTAGTCTGTAATTTCCAGGGCTATCTCTACTCCCTTTCTTGAATAAAGGAATAACATCCGCAATCCTTTGGAACTTCTCCCATCTCCACTGATGATGCAAAGATCATCGCCAGAGGCTTAGCAATTTCCTCCCTTGCCTCCCACAGTAGCCTGGGGTACATCCCATCTGGTCCTAGCGACTTATCTAACTTGATGCTTTTCAAAAGCTCCAACATATCCTCTTTCTTAATATCTACACTATATAATGAGGAGGCTTTTACAGTGTGCCTAGGTGCCTAAATCATTGCTAAGTGGTTTCTCTAGTTTTATTATTCTTCAAACTTTCTGCAGTAGTTTGATGCAACTGAGTGACTTGCTGAGCCATTTCAGAGTCAACAGCATTGCTATAGACGTGGAGCTACATGTAGGCCAGACTGGTTAAGGATGGGCTCCTTTGAATGGTATTAATAAATAAATGGTACTAATGGTATTAGTAAACAGGTGGGTTTTTTATGATGGGCTGGTGGTTTTGTGATCATTATTGATAAGATTAACATTAACATTCTAGATTTATTAATAATTAAAATTCCCTAACTGCCTGTTGCCATATTATTATTTGAACTCACGTTTCCAGAACATTAATCTGCACTTTTACATTATTAGTTAGTGGCATTGCCACTATGCTATCATACCCTTCAACTTTCAGCTTTCAAGTTGTGCATTTTTCTGTAAAATAGACAAAATATTTGAAAGGTAATGTACTGCAAAGTAGAATTGGAAAAATGCACATTTTGATCTAAATTATATGACATCTTAAGATAAAGTCAAATGCTATTCTAAAGGAGTGTGATGGAAATCGATGTAGTTCTCCCTAATTTAACTGCGGTTATCATAAAGAATAGAACTTCCACTTGCACTCAGGCAAGTTCCTGCTTCTGGTTATGATTAATTATGGTAGTGTAGGATCCTTTGAAATGGCAAACAACATAGGAGTAAATTTGGTCTTTGGCAGCAGCCTTAATAGGCTTGTAGCGAATAGGCAGCCTGTTGTACATTACACCAACTTATACTTTCTATTGATTTGGAAAATATCATCAAGATTTTAAATTTTAAACCACATAAAAATGACAAGTCTAGGAAAAGAATCTCTAAAGAGTTTGAACTAACATCTTGTGAACTTCAGCAAATAGAAGATGGGCACAGTAAAAGTATCTTCTGATAATTCTCAGTGAGCTTGTTTCAGGTTGCTGGCATAGCCCCTGTCCCCCAATTTGCTTTGTGCCAGAAAGAAAAATAAAACATTAGTAGCAAAGCCAATTCATGATGACAATCTTCACCAAGCTGTTGGGGAACTGATGGTCTGAGACTTCAAAAAGAAAATAATGTTGGTAGAACTTCCCAGTAGCCAATTGAAGAATGATACTGTTCTCAGCTTAACAGTTCTCAGGGATAATGAATAATGTACACTACCATATGCATCAAAGCCTCAATCTTCACCTTTCATCTAAATTCTTTGGTCTTTGCATCAAATGAAGGATGAATGACCTCCCCCAGACTTCTGTACTGCTGAGAGTCGGCTGTTTAAGAAGATGATCTGAAAACTACTTTATTTTTGGGGTTTTTTTCTCTTTTTAGTTCCTCTCCCTTCCTTGTACCACACCCCAACCCAGTGTTTAATTTCCATCGACCAAGATTCTGAGGTCAATTGTAGCTTTCATTCAGCAAAAATCCAGGGTACAAACATTAGGATCTTACAAGTTTGTACATTTTAGCTACTCATTGTGCAAGCTTACTGAGCCATCTAGGACCTTATTGGTTTATATCTTTGCTTGCCAACCATTTCCAAAGTTTGTTTTTTACTTGCTACTATCTACTCCTTCACAACTACCGTGACCTGACAACTCTTTAAATCAGGTATTGCCAATGTACAGTGACTTGGAACATTCTGATGATGCCCAAACCTGCTATACATGTTGCAGTTGCCAATATTTAATGCTGCTATAAACTTGCTGTCCTCGTTTTTGTCTTTTTACATTCATCACTGCACGAACCAGGAATGGATTAAAAAAACTATATTAATTTGAAGCAGAATAGCAGCATTCAGATTTTATTACCAGATTGAGAATAACCCGGTACTTAGGAGTAGAGGACCTGGTTATCAGCACATATAATTCCTTGAATGCCAGTAAAAACAATTCATGCTTGAAGGAAGTCTGATTTCGATTTTAGGAGACAAAATAACTGGAATCTAGCTTTGGATTTTTATCAACAAATTATTTTTAAACCAGTCTTCATATTTAGTTTGTTTTCAACTATTTGTTCAGTCCAGATATGAAATTAAAAACAAATCTGCTGTGGTAAGCAGTGTAATTATTCTGGAGTTTGGGACCAAAAGATTTGGTGTGTTTTTCTGTAGGTTGCCACAACATGAAACACTCCACATTCCCGTCTCTGCCCCTACCATAGAACCTCATCTCAGATGGGGAGCATTCTGTCCGTTAGAATAGAAAGAAACTGAACTCAATCAGTACCCATGTCAAGAGAAACAAAATGGCTAGACTGAGAACTTATAGGCTATATTCAAACTTTGACTTTGAGGTTTAAGCTGCACGCTATTGGGACATGGAGAAAGTATGGAGAAAGCGAATTAGTTTCATTCGTATTGACATGAATACTTTTTCAACAAGTACGTATAAATCTATTAAAGTATTGCCATTACAAATTTCTGTGTAAATTATTCAGGTTTGCCTTGCACAAATTTTCTGAATACACCCGGAAAAAATAAATTATGTACATATTATGGATAAAACTGTGGCTGTCCTTTCAATCTGGAGTGGTGAGTAGATTAAAGTGTTGGCAATCAGTTGTCTCCAAATGCAATTTGACATAGATTTGCAGTCTCACTGAGAAGGATAATTAGTGCAGTAAGATATAGAATTTCTCACTTGTATAAGAAATGCGTTTTTGAGGCATTTTTATGAGAAGAGAGCATGGGGTTGATTTGTCCTGTGTATGACCTAAAAATGCTTTATGCTGACATTGAGTACCCAAAATAGAAATTCTCCCAAGTGCCGACATTACTCGTCTGGAGCATGCAAATTTCACAAGAAATATAAAATGTTCACAAGCATCACTCTACACATGCGAATGACCCTCGCAAGAGGGAACACCCTTGCATTGTTTTAAGATGTATTGTTTGTAATATAATAATTTTTCTAATGTTGGCCATCCAAATCCAGAATTCAGTATTTTAAATAGATATTAGAAACAAATTTGTAAGAACTGCAGCTGCTGCATATGTTGTAGTGATCAATTAGGCTGGGAACTTGGAGTCTTGATATTTGGATCAAGATGTCCTTTACCTGTAATTATTTTATCAATCTGTTAAGGATTTATTGCAATTGAAAAGAAGTGCTTGGCACAGCCACTAGCTAGCAGTCCAACAGAAGATTCATGTGACATGAACAAGTGACTGTCTGAAAAGAGAATCAAATTTTTCAACATTATAAAACTGCTAGTTAATGTTTAATGTAGAAAGGCATACACCATAGGAATAAAGCACCTAGTTCCTCACCACCCTAAGTCATTAAATTATGTGTTTTTATCATTTGAAAGACTTTGCTAATTCATTGTTGTGTTCCCTGAGAGTTATTATGTCTTAACTGAATTTTGTAAAAACAGTGCACAGTCAACCTGGTCAACATGTTTGGATAAACTTTAACTAGTGTACCTTCCAAAAATAAATAGTTTACATATCATCAGTTTAATTTCAGGAATAATTGTAATTATTTTCTTGCAAAATCAGCCACCATATTTCAAGTCCCATTACTTGTTTTTTTCATTCCTTTCTTTTCCTGAAGGTCAGCCATATTGGTGTATAGTTCCATTAACATTAATTACCTGCTGGAACCTTATCTAGTTCATTACTCTTTATTTGTGAGTGTGATATCAAGCTATCTAAACATGGAGGAATTTCAGCATGCCTCCACCTATGATCTGCAATCAACAACAAGACCCTTTTGTCTGTTCTCTCTCCTCCAACACTCCACCCTCCACTCCTACTCCATCCTGCCTTCCAACCTAAAACTGAAGTTATTGGCCATTGTGATTTCAAGGTTTCCTTGATGGCTTTTACATTGAAGCTTCGGTTTGGAAGTTGCAGGTTCTTTTTAAGGACAACTTATGTCATGGGAGGCATTCAAATCCCTTTTCATTTACTATAGGTCATTGTCTTTTTCCTCTACCACCGCAACACATCATCTTGGCCCCACCCTACATGCATCCCCTGTGTTGGGGGAAATAATTAAGGTTGAAATTTTAATGATTATGTAGTGAGGTTTAAGAATTAATAACAAAATAATAGAAAAGAGTTACAGATCTCTGTTAAAAAGAGTCAGCATATTCTTTTGCTGCAAAAGTCAGTATCAAGCACGTTCTAACAGCAGTTGACCTTCATAAAACTTAAAGACACATCAGCAGAATCTGTAGTTGCGCCTAGCACCTCGCAAGGACTGTATTAGCTGACTCCTTCAGTGATAACAAAGTCCTGGAGTCAGACAGCAAGAACAATTGTCCTAGTACTAGATAGAGCTAAGGGCAGTAGGTATACCAAAATAAACTAGAAGCCTCTGCAGAGGGTGTAGGGCGTGCCTAGTACAAGATGTGCCTATTTTTGGTAAAATCTATGTATAAATTTCAATGAGACATTACACAATGTATAAGTGCAAAGCATGGTATAAAGCTATACAGTTTTCTGTAAACACCAGAGTTTAAATCACCTACTTGTTGAACCAGCTGTCCCTGTAAACGCTTGAATAAACTGTCATAACCTGCGCTGAGTTTTCTGTGATAAGCTCATAAAAGTCACCAAGGGTGTCTGAAAGATGGGCTCTTCTACAGATGCTGCATTTGCCAAGCAGGTGTCCTCATGTCCAGATTTTGGAATCCTTTAGACTTTGCTTTGTAAATTTTGATCTGGTGAGATTACAATTACTCCCAGTGCAGTGATGCAGTCTTTATATTCCCTTTTTGCTTCACTGTATAACAATATCCTTAAATTGATTCAAACTCTGGCAAATGTCTTGGACAAAGCCAAAATGATTCAACGTTGGGGTGAAAGAGTCTTGAAGTTGATACTTGGCATTCCTGTATCTGGTGTGGACCTTTGGTTCTAGTCTTTGACTTTTTAGTTGCTGGTATCTGTGGAGAGTTTCAGCTGGGCTGCCTGATAAATTGAACAGGCGTCCACTCCATTATCCGTTTCATTGACCTGCCACACGTCACTCCTTTGTTTATTCAATGGATATAATGCAGCTGCAGTTTAGATATGGGAAGGACAACATTGGGATCCTAATCCTGGAGTCCTTTATCAAGTTCAAACATTAGGACGCGTGGCTTCAGTCCATGGCAACAACAGATGTCTGCAGTGAATGTCACAGAGTTGGGCATATGGTCCATGACTCGAGTGTTTTACTACTACCTGGCTTGGCTTTATGTGTCATCATTCCCATTTGAAGCTGCAACAGCATCTATTGGAATGGCACTCAGATGAGCTGAATGGGGGCCATTAATAGTACCATTCTTTAGAGCATCGGGACCACTTACAATACAGCTGATGACAGGGCCAGAGAACCTCTCATGACAAAGTCTTGTAGACCTGGTCCCAATCCACTAAAGGCTTTGAAAATATTGTTAAAGATGTCCCTTGCTATATGGTCTCAAGAGAACAATTGAATGTTGAGTTCACTGCAGCATTGCATGGAAAATGTATATTGTTTGAAGATCAAGGCAATCCTACAAGATAAGTAATCTTTCTCACTTCTTTCTCTTGCCAATTGGCTTCTGAATCTCGCAATTACTTTATTTGTGGCAATTTCTGGCACCTTAGTTTCCCAACACAGAATGCTTTTTAAGGCCACATATTGAAATTAAGCGTTGAGGCAATTATCTTAGAAGACAAGAAGCACTTTTATGAGATGTTTTTGACAGCCTGCCTGACCCTCAGCATTGACCCATTACAATTTATTTTGTGTTTATGTTTTAGTAGGTTTGACTTTAATGTTATGCATTTATGAAATGCTAAGAAGTATTTACAGTCTTTTGAAACCATTTGTCTGGATTATTTATTAGGCTGATGTGAAATCAGTAAATGTGGCATAGGTCATGATTCTGCAAACTTACAAGGTTTATTTGAAATAATTCTTGGGATATGGACTTCACTAGCAAGGCTGGCACTCGTTGCCCGTCCCCAGTTGATAAATTGATGACGGACCTTCATCTTGAACTGCTGCAGTCAGTATGGTGAAGATACTCCCACAGTGCTGTTACTTGGGGAGTTTCAGGATTTTGACCATGAAAGAATCATGTTGTATGTCCAAATATAGATGATGTGTGATTTAGAGGGGAACCCGCAGGTGATGGTATTCCCAGGCACCAGCTGGTCTTGTCCTTCTATGTAACACAGGTCATAAATTTGGGAGGTGTGCAACTGTGCCTTTGAAAGAACTTCATGAGCGCAGAAGTTCCTTCTGTAGCAACACATGGAAATGGTATTTCAGATGTTTTATGTTTGTAGGTTATTGATTTTATTTAGTTAATAACCTGTTTACTTTTAAAATCTCTGGTGGTGAAAGGGGGAGAGTGGAAAAAGAGCAAAAGGGATGGTCTGTGCTAGGGTGGAGGACAAGGGAGATTAAATAAAGTATTTGCTGGTGGAGAGACAAAGGGAGTGGTAATAAAAATGAAAAGTATCCTGAGGAGGAGAGAATGGCAGAGAAATGGGAGGAAAATCAAAATTATTAAGAGGAAGGAAACAAAATGGAGGTAAAGAATTCAGTGTGTAATTGTTGAACTCAACGTTGAATTTGGAAAAACTGTAAAGTGCCTGCTCAAAAGATGAGGTGCATTTCAATTGCTTCTGTTGAGCTTCATTGGAACATTGTAGGATGCCAAGGACAGATGAGAGCAAAGTGAAAAATTAAAATGACAGGAGACCAGTAGCTCTGGGTCATGCTTGGGAAATGAACAGAGGTATTCTGCAAAACAGTCACCTAAGCTGCATTTATTCTCCCCATTGTAGAAAAGATTATAAGGGCAGGAGCAGAAGGCTCTTGTGTATACATGTATGTAAAATTGAAGGTAGCAGGACAGGTTGTGAGAGTGGTCAGTAAGGCATATGCAGCATCCTGGACTTTATAATTAGAGGCTTGGAGCATTTTTTCCAAAACTATAGATCGTGAGATGATATTTTGGAATCATGAGCTGTAAGGCTCATGGAGGTCTGACTGATTGCTAATAACTGTGAGACTCCTTTAAACCCCCACTTTTCTTTCCACTGTTGGCCATGGCCCAACAGACAGATCTTTGAAGCATGATTCCTGCTGCAAAACAAACTGCGAAAAGGTCTTTTTGTTTTAACTCTGCACTAACTTACCACCATGTTCAACCTCGCTTCCATCCCTCTACTCTGCAGCTGAAGGATGTGAAGCTTTAGAGAAGATGCAGAAAATATTCATAAGAATAGTTTCAGGGATGAGGAACTTCAGTTACATCAACAGTTTGGTGAAGTTGAGACTGTTCTCCTTGAAGAGAAGGTTGAGGGGAGATTCGATGGAGATTTCAATATCATGTGTGGTCTTGACAGATCGGATAGACAGAAACTGTTTGCGTTCATGGAAGGATTGAGAACCAGAGGGCACAGATTTAAGATAATTGATTTTTTAAAAAAAACATAAGGAAAAACCTCTAGTGATAAGGATCTGGAATGCGCTGCCTGAGAGTGTAGTGGGGCAAGGTCAACTGAGGCTTTTAAAAGGGAACTAGGTTACTGTCTGAAAGGGAAAAATGTGGGACTACAGGAACAAGAACTAGGTCCTCAGGACCAGCACTGTCATGATGGGCCGAATAATTTTTGTGTTTGCAAGCAGCAAGTACAGTATACTAATTTTGAAAGAAGTACAGCTATTCAGTGTTTCACTTTAAAGGAATGTTTGGGACTTTGGACTTTCAAGAGAGAGAGAGAGGTAAAAAGGCAAGTGTTACAACTCCTGCGCTTGCATAGTAGGTAGTGATGGGGTGATTGTGGGGTACAAGAGGGAATTAATTCCCCTTAAAGGGGAATGTATTTGGTTGTGGCATTATTGTGGAGGTTGATCTATTTTACCCATGTTGGAAGGTGAGGACAAGGGATCCCTATTGTGTTTCTGGAAGAGCTGTGCAGGTGAGAGCAGAAATGTGGGAAATGGAGCCTGTCAACAACAATAGAGGGGAATCCTTTGTTGAGGAGAAATAAGGGTGACACACCAGAAGCACAGTAGAATGGAGTCTTTATAGGAAATGTAGTTGAGATAGCTGTGAGCTTAAAATGAATATCTGTTGTAAGCTTTATCCCAAAATGGAAACTGAGAAGCTGTAGAAGAGAGAAGTCAGAGATGGACCATGTGGGGATGAGAGAAATGTGAAAATTGGAAGCAAAGTTGATGAAATTTTCCAGTTTAGGGCGAGGCTTGGAAATGATCATTAATAGCTGGGAAAAGAGGTGAGGAAGGGGGCTGGAGTAAGTCTGAAACAAAATGTTCCACATAGCCACAAAACAACAGGCTAGGCCCATGAGGATTTCCGAAGCAATACCTTTACTTGAAAGATGTAAAGAGAAATTTGTGCAATGCTAAGATAAGTTCAGCCAGGAGGAGGGTGATGACAGGTGGAGACGGGACTTCAATTCAAAGAAGAAGTGGAGAGACTGCCCGAGTGAAGGCTAGAGGTGTACAGAGATTGGGGAGGTGATAATTACGATCAAGGAATTGGAAATTGTTAAAGCTTATAGCAAGCTGCGGTGGAAAAGCAGGTTTTAATATCTGTGAAGTTGATTTGTTGCTGTTTGTTTCAGAAAGCTGATTTACATGGTGCCTCTGTTAAATGCTGCCCTCCTGTGATTAAAACCTATACTGCAGGAGGGGAGGGACTGTCCTTAGGCAGCCGTCTGTTTCTATATTTCTTAACTGGAGCATGCAGCATAGGAGTGAATTTGACCTACTTTAACCAAAATAGACACTACCTATCAAATAAAATTAAAACAAAGTAAGTTGTAACAATCAGGCCTTATAAGTTGGCATCCTTTTCAATTTTTTGTGTTTAAACAGCAAATACCAGTGGCATCATTAAGGCATCTGACTTGGACTGAGGGAACTTGATTATCATTTGTCGTTTCTCGGTGACGGTTTCCTCCAGTAATATTAATTCTAATCCTCAAACACTCAGCGTCAGTATTTTACATCTGGGTATCACAATGATTTAGCAACAAAAGAATTAGAAATATGTTGATAATTCTTCTGAAACTACTGTCTTTAAAAAAAAACAGATGAGCAAGCCCAGTTGATTAATGAAATTCTCATATTTCACTGGATATCTCTTCCAGTTTGTTTATCTCTTCAAGATTAGAATAACCTTGGTTAAGTAAGAGCTGCCTGCCAGTGGGAGTGATGGTGTTAGGTTATAAGTTATGTAAATCGGAACAATAATTTATGGAATGATCTATGATATTGTCATCTGTTTAATTCCAATTTAAGAATAAACTCAGCTGCAGGGGTTACGTATGGAATCCCAGTATGTAAATTTGCACCCTATCCTGCCCCCAACCTTGCCCACGTCCCACCCTCATGACCCTGGCCTGCCATATTGTCTCTTTTGTTAACTACTGAATATATTTCCAAAAGTGTTGGCAAAATCACCCAGATAGCTGTTCTTCATGTGTGCCTAGGCAGAGATTGTTGGCAGGCTATTGTATTTTGGGGTACAGTTTTGCTATACGTTTTGGAGCCTTTCTGGTAAGGGTTACTGGATGAGGAGTGGGAATTTTGTACATCCTTTTATACATTTAAAAATAAAATAGTGTAGATGCTGAAAGTCTGAAATAAAAATAGAAAATGCTGGAAAAACTCAGCAGGTCTAATAGCATATTTTAAAAGAGAAAGAAAGTTAACATTTCAAGTCCATAGGACTCTTTTGTATGTTCCTGCCTTACTCAAAAGGACATCTTGTAGCAATCTTAGCAAACCATTCATTTACACAGAAGGCTAGTGGACACGATAAGTTTTCTATCTACATTATAACAGTGACTGGTACAGACAGGAAGTTCTGTGATTGTGACAGAGACTCTCGGATGGTTTGTTGCCTCCCAGGTGCCAGGATCAGGGATGTCCCTGATCGCGTGCACAGGATTCTGAAGTAGGAGGGTGATCAGCCAGATGTCATGGTACACATCGGTACCAATGACGTCGGAAGGAAGAGTGTGGAATTCCTGAAAAGTGAGGATACAGAGCTTGGTAGGAAGTTAAAAAGAGGACCCCAGGGTAGTAATCTCAGGATTGCTACCTGTGCCACATGCCAGTGAGGGTAAGAGTAGGCTGCTGAAGCAGATGAACATGTGGCTGGGGAAGTGGTGTAGGGGGCAGGGTTTCCGATTTCTAGATCATTGGGACTACTTCTGGGGCAGATGGGACCTGTACAAGAGGGACGGGTTACACCTGAACTACAAGGGGACCAATATAGTTGCAGGGAGGTTTGCTCGTATTATTGGGGAGGGTTTAAACTAGATTTGCAGGGTGGTGGAAACCAGAGTGCCAGAGCAGATAGTGAAGCGGGGGTGAAAATAAATGATAGTTCATGCAAAATTACAAATAGAAGGGTTGTGTGTGGTGCTGGTAATCTTCTGAGCTGTGTCTATTTCAATGCCAGGAGTATTGTGAGGAAGGCAGACGAGTTGAGGGCATGGATAGACTCATGGAATTATGACATTATAGCCATTAGTGAAACTTAGCTACAGAAGGGGCAGGACTGGCGACTCAGTGTTCCTGGGTTCCAGTTTTTCAGACGTGATGGAGGCAGAGGGATGAAGGGCGGGGGGTGGCATTGCTAGTCAGGGAAAATGTTGCAGCAGTGCTCAGGCAGGACAGATTAGAGGGTTTGTCTACCGAGACCATATGGGTGGAGCTGAGAAACAGGAAAGGTATGACCACATTAATGGGGTTGTATTATAAACCACTCAATAGTCAGCGAGAATTGGAGGAGCAAATCTGCAGACAAATAGCAGCCAACTGCTGGAATCATAAAGTTGTGGTAGTAGGGGATTTTAATTTTCCACACATAGATTGGGACTCCCATACAGTTAAAGGTCTAGACAGGATGGAGTTTGTAAAATGTGTTCAGGAAAATTTTCCGAACCATTATATAGAGGTACCAACTAGAGAGGATGCAATATTAGATCTCCTATTAGGAAATGAGTTAGGGCAAATGACAGAAGTGTGTGTAGGGGAACACTTTGATTCCAGTGATCATAACACCATTAGTTTCAACTTGATCAGGGATAAAGATAGATCTGGTCCTCGGATTGAGGTTCTGAACTGGAAAAAGGCCAAATTTGAAGAAATGAGAAACAATCTAAAAAGTGTGGATTGGACAGGCTGTTCTCTGGTAAGGATGTGACTTGATAAGTGGGAGGCCTTCAGAGGAGAGATTTTGAGTGTAAAAAGTGCTAGAAACTAAAGAAGAAAATCAGGAGGGCTAAAAAAAGACTTGAGGCTGCCTTGGCAGTCAAGGTAAAGGATAATCCTAAGAGCTTCTACAGGTATATTAAGAGCAAAAGGATAGTAAGGGATAACATAGGTCCTCTTGAAGATCAGAGTGGTCGGCTTTGTATGGAACCAAAAAAAATGGAGATATTAAATGGTTTTTTGCATCCGTATTTACTAAGGAAACTGGCATGGTACCTACAGAAATAAGGCAAACAAGTAGGGAGGTCATGGAACCTATACAGATTAATGGGGGAGGAGGTGCTTGCTGACTTAAGGCAAATCAGAGTAGGTAAATCCCCAGGACTGGACAGGGTATTCCCTCAGACCTTGAACGAGACTAGTGTTGAAATTGCAGAGGCTCTGGCAGATATATTTAAAATGTTGGTATCCATGGGTGAGGTGCCAAATGATTGGAGGATAGCTCATGTTGTTCCGTTGCTTAAAAAGTCTCAAAAAGTAATCTGGGAAATTATAGGCTGGTAAGCTTGATGTCAGTAGTAGGAAAATTATTGGAAGGAGTAGTAAGAGATAGGATCTACAAATATTTGGATGGACAGGAACTTATTAGGGAGAGTCAACATGGCTTTGTGAGTGGTGGGTCATGTTTAACCAATCCATTAGAGTTTTTCAAGGAAGTTACCAGGAAAGTGGATGAAGGGAAGGCAGTGGATGTTATCTACATGGACTTCAGTAAGGCCTTCGACAAGGTCCCGCATGAGAGGTTAGTTAGGAAGGTTCAGTTGCTAGGTATACATGGAGAGGTAGCAAATTGGATTAGACATTGGCTCAATAGAAGAAGCCAGCAAGTGGTAGTGGAGGATTACTTCTCTGAGTGGAGACCTGTGACGAGTGGTGTGCCACAGGGATCAGTGCTGGGTCCATTGTTGTTTGTCATCTACATCAGTGATCTGGATGATAATGTGGTAAATTGGATCAGCAAATTTGCTGATGATACAAAGATTGGAGGTGTAGTGGACAGTGAGGAAGGTTTTCAAAGCTTGCAGAGGGATTTGGACCAGCTGGAAAAATGGCAGATGGAGTTTAATGCAGACAAGTGTGAGGTACTGCACTTTGGAAGGACAAACCAAGGTAGAACATACATGATAAATGGTAGGACACTGAAGAGTGTAGTAGAACAGATGAATTTGGGAATACAGACACATAATTCCCTAAAAGTGGCATCACAGGTAGATAGGATCATAAAGAGTGCTTTTGAAATATTGGCCTTTATAAATCGAAGTATTGAGCATAGGAGTTGGAATGTTATGGTGAGGTTGTGTAAGATATTGAGGCTGAATTTAGAGTGTTGTGTGCAGTTTTGTTCACCTAATTATAGGAAGGATATTAATAAGGTTGAAAGAGTGCAGAGAAGGTTTACAAGGATGTTGATGAGACTTGAGAAATTGAGTTACAGAGAAAGGTTGAATAGGTTAGGATTTCATTTCTGGAGAGTAGAAGAATGAGGGGAGGTTTGATAGTGGTGTATAAAATTATGGTGGGTATAGATAGAATGAATGCAAGCAGGCTTTTTCCACTGAGGCTAGGGAAGGAAAAAAACTAGAAGACATGGGTTAAGGGTGAAGGGGGAAAAGTTTAAAGGGAATATTAGAGGGGGGCTTTTTCACACAGAGTGGTGGAAGTGTGGAATGAAGTGGTGAATGCGGGCTCACTTTTAACATTTAAGAAAAACTTGGACAGGTACATAGATAAGAAAGGCGTGGAGGGATATTGTCCAGGTGCAGGTCAGTGGGACTAGGCAGACAAATGATTTGGCACAGCCAAGAAGGGCCAATAGGCCTGTTTCTGTGCTGTTCTATGTTTCTATGGACTACACATCAGAAAATACTTCATTGGCTGTAACATGCTTTGAAACATCCAGTGGTCATGGAAAACTCTATTAAATTGAGTCTTTCTATGTTTGCTTGAATTTCACGGGGTCTAATTGTTTCCCCTCAATGGTTAATACTGTCAGTTGGAGAACAATTACAGCTGCAACTCCTGAATAAGGTTCATGTGTTAACAACATTTAAACAATGTTCCCAATTTACAATCTTGATTATACTGAAATTTACAACCTTGAAATGTCCCAAAGCACATTACATACAAGTACTTTACATCCTTTTAGCCACAGCAGCTGCAGCTTACCAATGTCAGTTGTCATGGATCTCTTCTTTTCCGTACCATAGTAAATGAAGTACTTTCTGATGTGTAGTCACTGCTGTAATGTAGATAGAAAACTTAGCTTGCCCACTAGCCTTGTGGGTAAATGAACTGTTTGCTATGATACAGAAAAGGAGACCCCCTGACAACTGACATTGGTAAGCTGTGGTGCATGTAGTTATCATTTTTTTAAAAACCATCACCCCTTTATTTGCAGATAGGCAACATTAAGCTTCCATTTTCTTTTTGTTTTTGTAGAGTTCAGAGCCGAATGGCATCATGAAACCACCTTTCCTCAGGTAAGGGATATGTTCCTACAACATAAAATATTCCCAGAAAATACTCGGCAGGTCAGGCTGAATCCATGGAGAGAAACAGTTAAAGCTTTAGATTGAAGGTCCACTGTCAGTTCTGATGAATCGACCTGAAACGTTGGGCAGAATTCTCCCAATCAGCCCACCACAGATTTGGTTGTGGGTGGGCACAGTGAATCTGGCAGGAGCCAAAACGTCCAAGACCTGCTGGTGTAAAATCCCATTGCAGTTCTCCAAATGGCAGTTCGCTCTTCCCACTGGCAGGAGGCTCAAACCCAATTTACATTAATTTGCATCTCGTGGATGCTTGTTAAAAAGCTGCCCACTAGCCTCCCATCAAGTCTTTCAAACTTGCATGAATTTATATGGGAATTTATATTGGCTGCTGAGTGGCATACCCAAAGCAGTCCTCAGTTTGGATCGAGTGCTACAACTTTCTGCTAGAGTGCTACACTGCTCTTGATGCACTGTGGTCATTCTGCCGGAGCAGGCAATTCCTGCCTCCGGGAGAGGATGTGACCTAACTAAGACAACCGGAGCTATGTGGAAGGAGGGCCATGTAATGGGTGAGGGAGAGGAGTAAGGTGAGGGTTCATGCTACACACCAAGGGGCAAGGAGAAGATGAACAAAGGAAGATAGAGGGAAGACCCAAGGGGAGGGAAGCTGGTCCCTGACAAGGCTGCATAAAGTGCACAAACGAGGGGTCAGAGAAAGTCAAAGGGATATCACATTGTTTACTAGAAGGGGACGGATGAAGACACCAGAGCAGTGGGTAAAGGTCTAAGAGGGGCATGGGCACCTTGCATGCAATGGGCTTATGAGGGGGTGGGAGGATGTTGAATCAAGGAGCTGATTTCTTTAGTCTTTTTCCTTCGCGTTGCTGATATCCTGCATGGCTGGAGGGAGTGATAGAAGTATATTGGACTGGTGTTTAAACTTAGCTTAGGATTTCGAACTCACCAGCTGAGGTCAGGTGGATGAGTGAGCTACTGACCTGCCAGGCAAGTTGGAGTGAACTCCCTTGTGCATAATTAATTGGCTTCCAAGTGCTAAATATGGTGTGGGATCCTGCCACTCTGGTTAGTGGGACAGGTGCTGCCAGAGCTGCTGCCGCTGCACTTAGTCTCAAAATGAGAGAATTCTGTTTCTCTCCAGATGCTGCCTGACCTGCTGAGTATTTCCAGCAATTTCTGTTCCATTTCAGATTTCTAGCATTTGTCGTGTTTTGATTTTGTTTTAAAATGCCCTTATAATCCATGTTCAATAGTATAATGTGCTGTCTTGCTCCGGGTCAACTCTTTGCCTGGCCTGAAGCCAGTATCCATTTTTGTTGATAATAGAACTGCACAAGACACTTGAACACCTTTTTATCAGAGAGCAGAGAGGAAGTGTAGCAGATCTCAGATGTATATTTGTACATGTTTGCAATCTTGGGCAAAGTTTTAAAAAATATATACCAATGCAATGGAAAATTTAGTTTAATGTCTTTTCATCTTGGGTTATTACTGCAACCTTGCTTCATAGATTTGTTCATATTTCATAAAATCAAAGAATCCCTACAGTGGAGGAGGCCATTCAGCCGATCATGCTTGCACTGGCTCTCTGACAGAGTGTTTTATCTAAGCCCTCTCCCCCACCCTATCCCTATAACCCTACACATTTACCATGAGTAATCCACCTAACCTATACATCTTGGGAAAGGGACTTTTTTTTCCCATGGCCAATCCACCAAATCTGCATATCTTTGGACATATTTATATGAATGAAAACTTTTATTCTTTCATGGGATGTGGGCATCATAGGCAAGTCACATTTTGATGGAATTTTTTAAGACCATTGTTTTTTTAAACTAAGTTTAATATTTTAAAACTATTCTTTCTTCCCCCCCAAACTTCCCTTCTCCTTGACACACGACTTCTACTGTATAGTATAAAGGATGTAGGAGCACCACCACCCTCAAGTTCCCCTCCAAACTGCACAACTTTCTCACTGAGAGCTCACTCGCTGTTCTTTCATCGTCAATGAATCTAAATTCTGGAACTCCCTATCTAATGGCACTGCGGGTTAAATCTAGAACACACGCTATGGCAGCTCAAGAAAGCAACACACCACCACCTTCAAGCTCAACTAGGAATGGGTAATAAATACCCATAGCCATGAGAAAACAAAATAAAGTTTTAAAATCACATACGCATGACTAAATCGACAAATAAAGATTGCAGTAATGACGGGATTCACAACTTCAAACGAAGCTTCCCTTTGAAATCTTGTTTCAAGGCAACAATTCCCTTAGTCTGCACAAAAGTAACTTGTCCAAGATCGTGCACATATATATCAAAATAGTCCTCGTGCAGGTACAGTGTGTGCAGAAATATGTAATATTTGCATTTTTGTGTTATATGTTTGTGTTTTTAACTTTGCATTTTTGTGTTTTACTTTGTATTTTTGTACAACATGCATCATTTTATATTAGGATCCCATTAGTGTACACAGTGCAAGTTCTGTGTGGAAAAAACTTCAACAATAATCTTTGCAGGAAGGCTTCCTTGGTGATTTTAGTGAAATATTGTCTTAGTTGTGTCAATAATATGTCAATGTTTTAATGCTTTGTTCTTCCATTTCAGCGGAGGAAATCCTTTTGCTACAGTAAAGCTCCGACCAACGATAACAAATGACAGATCAGCACCAGTTATTTAGTATACAAGTTATAATTGTAGCCCTTGTATCAGTCATGAAATATTGAAACCAACAGATGCCATTCTAAGTTAACGTTATATAAGCAATTATGCCTTCTGTACAAACTGCTATACCTACAGTTTATTATCCAATTAATGTCAGTTATCTATGCTATTGTCCAAATTAATCACTGCAAAAGCGCTCTTACACAGATGATAGTGGGACAGAACATCTTACTGGTGAAAGAAAATGACACTTAGAGTGGATCTCATCACTAAATCTTTCAAGGGGTGAGGGAGAAACTTGTGTTAGGACAAGTTCACTGTTTGAAATGCTGTTGCCTTCAAAACCCTGACGTATCGGACATTTATGTACCAGATTGTGCACTATAGTTTGAACAGAAATTTATTCACTTTGATGTTTAATATTTAGTTAAAACAATTGTTTTGGGGAGAATAAACTAATGTCTTGCTCACTGTTTTGCTGGACATGGGAGGTATGATGCCAGCAGTTGCTTATTTAAAAAGATGCAGGCTATGACTGATATTGCAGAAACAAGCCTCAAACTCACTGGCATGTGCTTTTTGAAACTAGTGATTTACTAGAACATATTTTGTTTTGATGTTAGCAATGGAAGCCATAGACATAGATGTCAACTGACTGTACCTATTCAGTTTTTCTCTCAGGGATGAATGTGTTTTTTTACTTTCTTTTCAAATCTTTGCTCCCTCCATAAACTATTTTTCTTAACCCCTTCCTCCCAATCCCTTTATTTACATCTGACAGGAGTCATTTTGAAATTGATAGAGGCTTCATTAACTCATCGTCACTCGTAATGTCTAAAATTCAGAAGCCTTCACTTCTTCTCCACCCATTTAAGTTTAAGTAATTATGAATATGCAAGTACAAAATAATTACAGCAAATGATGAAAGATCAATCAACACTTTTATAGAGATAAAGAACAGTGTCAATGTTTTTGGATTTGGTCAGTTTTGACTGAGATTGACATTTTGGATAAAGAACTGACTGTGGTGCCTGGGCCATCCAAAACATTGACCTGTCCTTTTCTCTTTATAGATGCTATGTATTTCCAACATTTTCTGTTCCATTTATGATTTATTTCAAACTCTGCTATATATACATGCATATCTGGCAGTAGAAGCCCAACAAAATTTAGCTGTTCTTAAAACCAAAACACTTGAGCAGACCCACTCATGGTGCATTTAAATGTATCGGCCAAAGCTTTGTTGATCTGAAGAAAAATTATATTTAATGGGTTAATACTGTAGATTTTTATTTTTATTTATAAAAAGTGCCATTGAGATGATCTTTTAAAGTACTGTTTGTGTGTGCATGTGTGTTTTGCGTTCTTAATTCATATTGCATTTCCCAATGGTCGTCAAGATAAAACCCATGTAACAACCTACAAGATTCCAATAAGAAAATCTGATCATTGCCTTTAATCAGAAGAAATAGCACTTCAATCCACTACAGCACTTCAGAGATTAAGCAATTACTGTAACTTTGTGTATGACATTACACTCCCTGTAGCTTTGCTGGAGTTTGTGCACTCAGTTTGAAATTATGGTGGTTATGTGTACCTCAGCTTGGTATAGAAGTATTGGACATCAATTTTGTAGGTGTTTGCCACTTCCATTTCTTCCCCTCATGGAAGTGTTTTGCCTTAGTGGTTACAATAGGTCTGGTACCTAAAATGTAAAAGGTAGTTTCTGATGATAATACTTCCATCATCTTTAGAGGCACAGTGAAAATGTGGCAAAGAAATACTGTGTGTTCAGGCCAAAATGCAACTACTGTAACATATGGAGCAATTGAAATAGGATGTGCCTTTTGTTGATTTAAAAGTATAAATTTAGCCAGTGACCCAGTGAGGACAGGAATGCATAGGTGGAAAGATGAGAGATACCTCCATAAACTCAAAAGTCTTAAGATGTACAGTGAACTTTGCAAGGTACATAAGATATTCCATCCCCCTCCCCCTCCCCCCCCCCCCCCCCCCAAGTCTTAGCTCACCTCTAAAGTAAGAAAATCTGCATCTAAATAGTTCTTAAAGGAACTACAAATTTTTGTCTCACCATTTCCTGCCTAGATATCTATTCAAGTGGCAAATCAGCCTTAAATTAATCTTTCAATAAGTTTGAATCTTTGCCATCTTTTGGACATTACCTTGTAATAGTTTTTTAGAATTATTATTTCTATATTTTTGTATCATTCATTGGTTCTGTAAGGCCTCCTCTCCATTGGATTTTTTAAGGATGAGTGGTACTGGCCTTCCCTCGCAGCTCAGTGCACGATTTTGAAAATGAACCTTAAGGCCATTTGATGCATTTCATCCCACTCCACTCCAAATCTGGAGTTTGAATGTACTGTTTGAGCTTTGAGGACCAGCTGGTACTCTGAGTTAATGGGCTCTGATTGCAGCACATTCAGTTCCCAGTAAATCCTCCTCTAACTTATCTTCAGCTGAGCTATTAACCAAATCAATATTCTGTTTGTTTCATGAATTGTTGCTCCAGTGTCAGTTGTAATGATCGCCATCACCTTCATGTGTACCTAATTCTACTTGAAGTATCTGACCCAAAGATAAAACTCAGATCCAGGAAATGGATCTGCTCCATTTTGACTCTTGATGTTTGGATGGGCAAATTGCACTTGATGCATTTCAGCAAGTTTTCTATCCCCATTTGCATTCCTTCCCCTGCTTTTGAGATGACTGCAGCACTTCTATAGAAACATAGAAAATTTCTGCTTCCAGGCAAACCCAGGTAATATTCCCAGATGGTCAATGGGAGCAGAGTGAATCTGCCTTATCCATCTTTGCACTGCTCTGTTAAAAAGGTACAGTATATCAATCCCATTTCATGTCTTTGATCTGCCTTTGGAGAATAAAGTGAAATGTAGCACACAACACCTGTTGAGCTGAGAGTGATGCAGCTGAATAACCGAAGTGTTTGCTTAATACTCAAAATGTGATTAAAATGAAGGAATGAAGCTTAAATCCTTCGTTCCATAATACAGTACTAAAGAGATAAACTTGACTTCCTGAATTATCCCTTTAGTCAAAAGTTTGAGGATGAAGTTGCAGGCCGCAATAATAAATCACAATCACCCATAATCCAGCAAAATATATATAAAGTGTATTGGGTGCAGTTTTGTCATAATACAGTTTGATGTATTGCTATTGATATTCTGTGGCAAATATCTCAATTAAGTCATATAGTTTAATGCTGAACAATATACTTTTGTATTGCCTCTCAACTACTCCATCATCATCAAGGCTGTACGTACCAGTACCTCATTTGGTAGCAGACAGCTAAAAGTACACTCTCAAGTCTTCCTAACTATTGTAATTGTACTGCTTTGTGTTTCGCAGTTCAAGTGGACAGAATTGTCAAAACTTTACTCATCTGTCACATTTTCCTCACGTTCTAGTGACAACATTGCAGAGTTAATGAAACAGCATTACTAACCTTTTAAATACTCAGCAACAATTGAATGAAACTGTATGACTGTTAAAGCTAATTCTGATTGAACCCCAAGCTGAAGAAAACTTTTGGAGTTTGGCAACTAAAGATTTTTTTAATCAGCAAAATTAAACTTGAGCTGTACAAATGGTGTGAATGCCACTATGGAAATTTGTACAAATCTGCAGCTCCGAGCACAATGTTTAGCTGATGTATGTATTCCTTTTTTTTTTCAAGCAGTATTCTGTCAAATCTCAAATATTTTTAGTAGTTGTATGTTAAAGGGCTTTTTTAGGTCCCCTGTGTGTTGCATTTAAAAGCAACTCTGTGAACAATGTCATTCTGGGGTCAGTCATATACATATTTTTAACATGACATGAAAGGCTCCTCGGTTTTTCTATCCTTCGCAGGAATCCCAGAGCAGTAGTTTAATTAATATTTGGAATGTACCAATACCATCTAAAATAGTTTAACAGGTCATTCAGCACTGGGACTTCACTGTAGCTGCTTAGTCTGTCTAAAAGACAACACCTCAAAAATAATTATTGGACTGTAGAACACTTTTGGACATCTTAAGAGTAGGAAGGATACCAGATGAATGTAAGATGTCCTTTGTTTTCAGCAGGATAGGTAATAGAGTTGCTGAATTCTCCATAGCAATCCAACCATGAAGAGAAAAAAAACTGATACAGACACTCATATAATTTCCCTTTTCTAGTCACCAAATTGTAAGTAGAGGTCAGCATAACATCTGCAACTGAATTATCTCTATGTTGCTAATGGGCATTTGAGGCTTGGGAATCAGATCAGCTGCACTGGTCCAGTTAGTACCTTGACTTTGAATTGTGCTTATTGAAGACATTTGGGACTAGAATTCAATTATTGACTTGTAGCCACAAGTTCACTGTACAAAGATTTGTAGTTTCTTTAACTACTTTACAATCAGGATAAAAGCATTGGGAGCTTAGACTTCTACAATACTGATTTTAGTGGACTATCATAAATTGCTCTCCTGACCTTGCTGTGAATGCAGCTGTTAATGTACGTTCATTGCAAATGCGGCAATCTCAGCTTCCAATGTAGTTGTGTTGTAAGATAGTGAAAAGCATCTACTTCTGATTTACAAACCACACATAATGTCAGATTTATAAAACCGCCTTAGAACAGGACAGTTAAAACTTGACACAAAGCAATATGCATAGCCTGAAATACCAATTTTATATGGATTGCACAACATATTCAAAAGGTTTACTAATTGAAATTTATAAGCTCATGATGGTTCTCAGTAATGAGGGAGGGAACTCCACTGGGCTATTTATATAAATACTAGTTCTTGGGTTGGCATGAAGTTCTAGCTTTAAGTACACAATACATATTTATTTAGACTGATTTGATGGGTCAAACGTCGGAAAAGTCATCTGCTCTCATTTCAACACCCAGTTTTTCTCCTCAACTTCATACTCAAAAATAGCTGCTGAATATATAATGCTTATGTGTGTGTGTGTGTATATATATATAAATATTCTTGTAACTGAGCATACATAGTTTTCTTTGATAACTGAATAATTCGTTGTACAGATGTTTAGTAATCTCTCAAATTATTGTTTAAAATATTATTACAACCTTAAATTGCACCTCTTGTGTGCATCTATGATTGTGGATTTTTGCATAGTAGTGTTAATACTTATTAAATCCAATCTGAATATGCATATAGACTTGTGATTTAAGGAGTGTACAGTATAGGTGTATTTATGACCAGAAATCTTTTGTAACACTATTAGCCAGACTACTTGCAGGCTACCAGAGATTTCCTAACTCTAAAGTATTAAATGAAGTAGTTTCTCAACACTTAGTTGCTTACTGCCATTTAATGGTGTTTGCATTTTCTAAATATATATTGTCTAATCATCTGAACTGCTACCTCTGGGACAATGAGAATAAAATGGAGGTGTGTAATTTAATGTGTTTTTTTTCTGAGCGAACTTCAAGAATGAGAACTTTTTGACAACATAAGTTAGATAAATAGAAATGATGGCAAGACTAATGTTAAACAAAGTTGCCGGACAGGAAACCTACAGAATAGAAATTGTAGTTTGATGCCCCACCCAATATTGCGTTACAATTGATTCCACATTTACAGAATGCCATGCCCATCTAATGAGTAGAAAATGGATACTTTTTTAAAGAAATGTATTTTTGATGTTTGACAGAGGAGCTATACTAATGTAGAACCAAAAAATAGCGTGATCTTCGGTTATCAATTGCAAGCTGCTTTAACCATAGGACATGTCTTCTTGACTGCCATTGACAAAGCTCTCTGATTAGTATTTCTTTAGTTGACCAATGCTAGAAGATGCACCTTTTTCTTCCTTCCTCCCATGACATTTCTTATTCCATGCGGTGATCCATCAATAAATCTTCCTTTTAGAAGGCTGTATTTATGCAAGAAATAGCAGAAGACAATTCGTCCTGTCTAAACTGACTTCCATCATGGTCAGGGAAGAGAAAATGTCAAGCTCTATTGATTTAAAATCTTATTTTCTCAGTCGGGAAGTACTCGGCAAAGAAGGTCGTAGATTATATGATTCTACAAGGCTATTGCCTAATTTATATAGGTTGAAGTGACCTAATGCTGAAGAATATACTGTAAATGGTGCCAAGGTCTTATAAAGTGCAATAATCAATCATTACTTCAATTTTTATTTTAATAAAACCCTAATTAAAGTGTATTTCTGTAATAAAGTACTTTCAGGACTAGTGGGAATTCTTCCTGTTCCTGGCTTAAACTTTTTTCTCAAACCTATCTTTCAGTGAATTGATGTTTATAATTTAACTTTGTTCTGTTATGTACTGCTAAAACTTTCTGACTACTGCAAAACAAAGTAAAATAACTTGGTGTAAGTGTATGGGCTAAGTGTTGTTTTTATAATCATAAACTCTGACTTTTAAGTAAAATGAGATTTTGTTTCATTCTATGTGCTAATTTTAATGAAAGGAAATTAAATTCCTCCATGTTCCATAGTGGCTGCTCCAAGCACACCTGTGGTATGTGATACATTGGTGGATCAATATAAAGGGCTGCTGTTGTGCCTTGCAAGGGCACTAATCCATGAATAGCTAAACTCCAAATGATCACAGGCTAGATGTAATTCACATCTGTTGGAAGGTAATTGGTCTGATTTTGGCTTTATAAAGAATACAAGTCCTATTCCAAATTCTTTCTCCCTGTATTTTAAATACTAAACTTTCTCTTTTGCCTGAAGTTCCAATTGGGACATATTTAGAGCACCCAATTAAAGTCTGATCAAGTAGTGGGGTCAACAGCATGTAGACATAAGTGATAAATATATATGTCCCAATTTGAATATCTGGGACATTTCTAGGCTTGCTGCACAGCAGCAGACACTATGCTTCAATCCGTTGTACTTATCCTGAATAAGCAGAGTTTACATATATACATACATTAGGCTTGTGTGATGGCCCAGCAAGTTTAATATTCTGTATTTATATTGCACCTTTATGTAGTAAGAATGATCCAATACACTTCAACTGTTGCACACACAACTTAATATCAAACCACAGAGCCATTTGTGATTTGTCCTAAAAGTTTGGTTAAAGGCGAGCTTTACAGGAAGAATTCCAGAGCTAGACAGCTGAAGATATGGCTGCTAACAGTGGAGGGAGTAATGAAATTTGAGGATGCACAAGACAGAATTGGAGGAAAGTAGATGAATCATACGGACCAGTAGGATCCTGGGTGGGATTTTCTGGCCCTGCTCGCCCCAAGGCTAGAAATTCCCACCTAAGGTCAATGAACCGTTGCATGGTTCACCCCCAACTACTACAATTCCTGTGGTAGGTAACAGGAAAATTCCACTCCCTATGTTTCTTTGGTACTGCCAAATCCATCTCCCTTCCTGGCAATGAACCAAGGCTAAACCAGACTTCTGAATCTGAAATTAACTCCCAACCATATGTACATGCCATCAGAGTCCACCTATCTCTACCTCCATAACATTATATAACTTTGCCACCATCTCAGGTTAGCTGCTGATGAAACCTTCATTTATGTCCTTGTTACCTCTGGACTCAGCTACCCAAAATACTTCTAGCTGCTGTACCACATTCTACTCTGTAAACTTGAGGTCATCCAAAACAGTTGCCCACATCTTTACTTGCAGTAAGTGCTGTTGACCCTTCAACCCTTTGATCACTGACCTATACTGCGTCTTGTTAATCAAAACCTAGTATAAAATCTGTAGGTTTCAAATCGCTCCATGGCCTCGCTTCTCCCTACTTTTAATCTTGCATCATCACTGGCTAGGCCAGCATTGAATGTCATTCCCTAATTGCCCTTGAAAAGGTAGTGGTGAGCTGCATTCTTGAACCTCTGCATTCCCTGTTGTGTAGGAATACCCATTGCTGTTAGGGAGGGAGCTTCAGGATTTTGATGCAGCAACAGTGAAGGAACAGCAATATATTTGTTTCCAAGTCAGGATGGTATGGGTCTGAGGGGAAATTCCAGTTGGTGCTGCTCCCATATGTCTGCTGGCCTTAGATTTCTGGATCAGGCTTGTCCAACCTTTTCACTCCAGGAGGTATATTTCATAGAATCCCTACAATATGGAAGGAGGCCATTCAGCCCATCCAGCCTGCAACAATCCAAACCAAGCCCTATCCCCTGTAACCTCACCCATCAACCCTGCTAATCTCTCTGATATTAAGGGGCAACATATCATAACCAATCAACTTAACCTGCACATGTTTGGCGTGTTGGAGGAAACCCATGCAGACACAGGTAGAATGTGCAGACTCTGCCCTGTCACCCAAGGCTGGAACTGAACCCATGTCCCTGATGTTGTGAAGCAGCTGTGCTAAATAATTGCATATTTTTCTTACTCAAGGAGCAATGAGTAACTACTGGAAAGATAAGGGCTGTGATTCTCCCATTTGCACCTGCCACTTTTCTGCGGGGTCTGGCCGGAGACATTCGTCTGCGGTCTTAAAGGGGGATTTGTGCATGCGTGGTGAACGAATGTGCACCTCCCAAAGATGGCGAGCAGTTGCCCACCAGACCATGCTGGAAATTGGCAGTAAGGCAGGTAAATAATTTAAATTTTTAAAAATCTATTTTAAATATGTAGATGTGTTAATTATCAGGACCTTGAATCTCCCACCCTGCCAGGAGTACTTCATTCTGGCAGGGTTCAGACTAGCTCCCCACATTCAGGGAGCTCATGGGAGCTCTGCTGGAATGAAGAGGGGGGGGTAATTGGGGTCCCCCAGGGAGATGGGCAGAGGGAGTGGTACCTTGGGCACTGCCCATTGGGCAGTGCCTAAGGAGTGGAGCCTATTGTGGGCAGGGCCTAGGGGTGATCAGTGGGGGTGGGGGCCCCACTGCCACTGCATTGGCATTAGTCTGGGATGGAGGGAGGGCAGCAATTGAGGTGGGATGGGGGTGTAGTGGTCTGCCAAGGTGGGAGAATCTCCAGTGCTGGGGGGGTGGGACCAGGGCAGGCCTGGGAATTGTTGTGGGGGGCCATGAGCAGGCCGTGGAGGGGCAGCACTGCAGGAGTCCCAGACTGGCCAACGATTGAGCTGGCTAGCAAACGGGAGTTTGAAAGATCGGACCACTGTGCACGCGCAGAGCTCCAGAACTGTCAAACTCCAGTGTGAATAAGCACCGCCCTTCCTGAGCTTTTAGCAAGCTGGGACCTCTTCAATGCACAAGGTCCAGATATTCAGGTGAGAAGTTGAACTGTCAGAACTGACGTGATCTAAAGCAGTTTGGCCGACAATTCAGCACTGTTGGGAGAATCACCGCTGAGGTCTGGCAAAACAATAAACTGAATTTCAGAAACAATTGAGGTTTTAAAGAAAGGAACAATTGCTGAAAAAATATAAAGCAATAACATTGATATGGTGGATTCAAAATTGAGTCTGCAGGTCTTGGAGGTCCAACCAAAACAAAAAGAGCTTTATTTCTAACACTGCAGACTGCTATGTGACTGTGGTCCCTTTAAAGGATGTTTGCTCATGGGTCCTATAGCCCACCCTTGGGCCTATTGCATGAAAGCACGTGAACCCCAGCAAATGGGGAGAAAGCACAAGGGGCCTTCTGATCCTTTTTGGACAAATTCAAATCTGGACTTTGAATTTTTTTGGTAAGATCACACTCTCCACACCTATGCTGGTGAATAAAACAGAGGAAGAATCCAAGATTTAAGTGAAACATGGTCAAGTTGATCAAGACGGCTCCCTTGAAATAGTGCTTATGGTGAATGGGCAACTGTAGAGTATGGAGGTTGACACGCATGCTTCTGCCACAGTGGTGGCTGAACAGACCCAAAGTACTTATGCAAAAGAATCCCACCCCTAAGTCTAAGCAGAACGGCTGCCAACTTAAAAGGGGAAATCCTAAAGATAATAAGCGACACAACAGCACCGGTTTTGTATCAACAACAATCTGCTCAATTACCCATGAATGTTATGGAAGGTCAGATGCCCAGCCTCATGGGGCAGGGTTGGTTATGACAGATAAAGACAGATTGGTAATTTTACGAAATTTCCAGCCAATGGTGCTTTTCAAGAAATTCTGTGCAAGTACAAAGGTGTTTTTCAAAATGAGCTCAGGCAGATACAAGGTGTGAAGGCCAAACTCTATGGCAACCTCGAGTCCACACCTAAACCTTTTAAAACTAAGCCCATTCCATATGCTCTACATCAGAAGGTCAAGGCTGAATTGAGAAATTTGGAGAAATTAGAAGTTACAAAGCAAGTAGACTCCTCCAAAAAGGCAGGCCCTTTTCTTTGTTTGAAAACCACACTGCACCGTCGGGATCTGTGGCAATTACAAACTCACTGTAAGCCAAGCAGCCCAACTTAACAAGTAACCAATACCTAAGAAAGAAGACCTTTATGCAAAGTCAGTAATGGGGGGCACACAATCACAAAGCTCTACTTAAGCTATGCTTACCTACAACTTGAGCTAGACGAAGACTCCAGAACATATGCAACAACACACACAAGGGACTTTTCCAATATGCAAGATTGCCTTGTGGCATGTAGTCTGCATGCACAATTTTCCAATGAACAATGGAGGAATCCCAAAAGTTGTGTTGTATTTGGACGATATCCTGGTGATGGACACTTCAGAGAAAGAGCAGCTGGCAAGACTGGAGAAGTACTTAAGAGGTGTAGAGTTATTGTTATAAGACAGAAAAGAAACAAATGCACCTTTCAGGCTAATGAAGTCATATATTTGGGGTTCAAAGTTGACACCAAAGGCCTACATCATTTAACAGATGGGGTGAAGGCAATCAGAGACATTCCTACTCTGATAAATGTTGCAGAATTAAAGTGTTTTCTGGATATGGTCAATTATCACAATCAACTTATGCCAATATTTAGCAACAATATTAGTGCCTGTGCACTATTTCCTAAAAAACATCAGCACTTGCACCTGGAAGTGGCGGGGGGAGGGTCTTTCGGGAGCATTTGCACCTGGAAGACCAACAAAAACAGCCTTTGAAAGGGTTAAGCTGACTCTACAATCACCCAATTTACTAGTTCATTCTGACCTCAACAGATAATCTTGTGAAGTCTGACCCTAGGGAATAGGTACCACCCAGCACAAAATGGAAGACAGCACCAACTATCCAATTGCTTTCACTTCCCATATGTTAAACAACACAGAAAAAAGATGCTCGCAAAATGAAGGTGGCAGCCTAGCAGTATGGGGTGAAAACATTTCACCAATATGTTTATGGCCACCATTACTGATCACAAGCCATTACTGGGATTACTCTGTGAAGATAAATCAATTCCACTCATTGCTTCGGCCAGCATATCGAGGTGGTTCTACTTCTGGTTGCCAATAGTGATGTTTTCAGCATTGACTGATTTCTAATGCTAATCCTCTTGAGTCAGCTCCCACTCCTTAGAATTGTGGCTTCTCCTCTCCACCAGCCTTCAGCACACTGTTCACTGCTCCACCAATCCTCATGTGCTGCTGATAGATCTGTTACCACAATGGTAGCACTATGGACCATGAGGGAGGGTATCCTCAACACAGCAACAGGATTGTGTCTTTTGGACCCAGGCAGCTCAGTCTGTACTGGTACTGCTGAGCCATTTTTTGGCAATAGCTGTTGAAGTGCCCCCATCCAGCATACATTCTGTACCATTGCCACCTTATGCTTCCTCCAACTATTATTCAACATCAATTCATCAGCTGGTGGGCCACAGTACATGTGAAGCAGCAGGATGGTTCCTTGCCCACATTTGGCATAGTGGGTTGAGCCCATGGTGCCATGAGACTTCAGAGTCAACATCAAGGACTCCCAGGATAACTTCTTCCTATATGAACCACCACCTGGTGGTAAGGTGTGATTCTTGAAAATGTCAGACGATCTCCCAATTTTAGCACAAGTCCCCACATACTTTCCTGAAGCACATGAGTAAATCAGACAAACAACTGTTTCATGGTCATCATTAGATTTTTAATTCCAGTTTTTTTTTTAAATTGAATTCAAATGCCACAATGGGATTTGAACTGGCTCTCTGCATCTCTGGATTCCTAGACCAGTAACAGTACCACTACACCATTTCCCCATTACCTTCACTCCCAAATCCTGTTCCTGATGCGATAATAATCCCACTATTTTAGAAGATGTCACTGGGTGGGGGAATGTTTTAGATGGGAGAGCAGTACATCTTATCTCTTATGTATTTGGGCCTCATTAACATTGGCCCCTTTAATTTTGAGGCATCACAACTTAATCAGTGTGCACCAAATTCTGGATTCCTTTCACCAGTAGCAAAATCAGAAGCCATGATCTAGAGCAAGTCCATGCAAATGGGATCAAAACAGAAAACCTGAGCTGTGTTTGTTATCACGCTTTCACAGAAGGGAAATCTACTGCAATCATTAGGCAAGTCAATATCATGTAGATTTCAGCACAGATTTCCCAGAGTGCACAGCCTAACCCATCAGTTGTGCAAATTGCCAAACCTATCAACAGTATGCCTGCTGATTAGGGTCTCATTTCTGCCCCCAAACCCTCCCAACTGTCTCTGCCTCAAAATTGCTCACCACTCTACAGTTTCAGCTAGGAGACTTAAAAATGGGTGAAACAGAAAATAGGAGTAGAGGTGGCCATTCAGCCCTTCAAGCCTGCTTCACCATTCATGATCATGGCTGATCATCCAACTCACTTGCCTGATCACATATTTCTCCTCCATATCCTTTAATCTTATTCATCCCAGATGCTACACCTGACTAAATCATTCTGACTCAATGCATTCACTCTATTCCTTCTCCACAGATGTTGTCAAACTTGCTGAGATTTTCCAGCATCTGTTTTTGCTACATTTAACTTTCTTGGAAGCATAACGTTTTGGCCTCAACTGCTTTTTATGACAATGAATTCCATAGGCTAACCACACAGGGGGTGAAAAAAATTCTCTTCACCTCTGTCCTTAAATCTACTCTGTAGCCTCAGTTCAGAAGATATAGGAGCAGAATAGATCATTCAGCCCATCAAGTCCACTCTGCCATTTGATATGCAACTCATCCACATTTTCCTGCCTTCTCCACACAACTTTTCAACTCTACCAATTAAAATGTTTAGCTCCTCAAACTTACTCTGTCCCAGCATCCACCACACTTTGGAGGTAGTGAATTCCAGATTCACAACCCTTTGGGAGTAGTTACTCCTCAACTGTTTTAAATTTGCTACCCCTTATCCTAAGGATATGACCCTTCGCCCTAGAACACCTCAAGAAGCATCCACTCCACATCTACTTTAGCCATACCTTTTACTATCTTGAATACTTCAATTTGATCTCCCCTCATTCTAAATTCAAAAGTATAAGTCTAACTGTTCAATCTCTCTTCCTACAAATTCCCCATCTCTGGAATCAACCCAGTGAACCTCCTCTGAACTGCCTCCAATGCCATTACATCTTTCAAATACAGGAACCAAAATAGTGCACAATACTCCAGGTTTAGCTGTAAATTCTGTGTATGGTATGCCTTCCTATTGCCATATTCCTCATTTTAGAAACCTCCACCATTGGGAACATTCTTCTTGCATCTACCCTGTCTAGATCAGGTAGAATTTTATTGGTTTCAATGAGATTCCCCCTCATTCTTCTGAACACCAGCAAATACAATCCTATCTCCAGAGATCAATCTCACCAGGAATCAGTCTGGTAAGCCTTTTCTGCACACCCTCCAGAAAAACATGTGGGCAGCACTCTAGTCAAGTAGTTAGCACTGCTGCTTCACAGCTCCAGGGACCTGGGTCCAGCCTTGGGTGACTGTTCTCCCTGTGTCTGCATCCTCTGGATGCTTCTGTTTTCCCCCTCCCCCCCAAGTCCAAAGATGTGGGTTAGGTGATTAGCCATGGTAAATGTATGGGGTTACAGGCTTAGAGCTAGGGACAGGGCCTGGGTAAGATACCATTGTCAGAAATTTGATGCAAACATAATGGGCTGAATGGTTTCTATTCTATGATGATCTTTCTCCAGATAAGGAAACTAAAACTGCACACAATATTCCAGGTGTGGCCTCAGCAAGGCCCTGTATAATTGCAGCAAGACATCCCTATTCCTGTACTCAAATCTTCTCATTATGAAAGCCAACATATCATTTGCCTTTTAGACTGCCTGCTGCACCTGCATGCTTACTTTCAACTGGTGTATAAGGACATCCATGTTTTCTTGCACATTCCCCTCTGCTATATGTATTAGGAGATAGCTGGAGTCTAGCACTGATCCCTATAGTATGCCCCTAGTCACTACCTGCCATTTGGAAAAAACTACATTTTCCTTTCTACCATCCAGTTTTCTATCCATCTCAATACACTACCCCATTCCATGCACTTTTGCTGAATTCTAAACTGCTCCAAATCCTTAGGTCTGTTGTTTTCCTTGGCCAATTTGAATGCCTCTTTTGATTTAATAATATCTCTAATTTCCCTTGTAAGCCATAGTTTGGCCACCTTTCCAGTTTTACTTTTGCACCACACAGGAACAATTGTTGCAGTTCACCCACCTTGAATCCACAAGTGACAGAGGGGAACTGGAGTGAATGGCTCAGGGGTGACTCTTGTAAATATAACTTGTTTGCATAAATTTACAGATGTAAAAAACAGGAGGGGAGAAGGGAACCTACAGAAGTAGGTAGATAAATTCTGCTAGGGTAGAGTTGGCAGATGCAACTGAAATATCTAAAAAGACACCTTATCTTTACATAGGCTGTGAAGTTTGTTCTGCTTTCCTTGGCAGCAGATACAAGGGTGACAATATACAGACTTCACACTTGATTCACTTTGAGATGCTGGTGCAGACAAGTTGTACCAACCTGGTAAGTATAAAAAAGGAAGCAAGTGCAAGCCAACCTTTGCTATTTCTATTCAAAGGATCTTGTGTACAAAAGTGATTTATTTGGCCTTTTGCCAAAAGCACCAAGTACAAACCAAACTCCAGGTACACCCCCAACTAACGCACCATGAGCAAAAAAAAAATCAATTAATTCTACAAAGAACAACTTTTCCATTGGTTGACAAACACAGCAAGACCTGGAAAGAAAATTGCTTCAATAACCAGAGGAAAACATGGGCCCCATGGACTTTGACTTAGCAACCTGTGACAGAAATGACTGCAGAATCAGCATGCAGTGACCCAGTATTGACAACAACATGCAAAGTTAACTGTGAAAACTGTCCCCCATTTCATTAGGCCTGGCATACAAACCCCTATTCTATTCAAGCTTGCATTTCTTGCTTAAGATTGTCCCATTTGATTGACTTGGGCTCTGAAACTTTGGAAAGGGAAATAACTCAGGTTATTTGAAATTGATAAATCTGAGGATCAGAAGTTAGGTGGTGTTCAAAAACATGAGTGGTTTTGATAAAGAGTACAGAAAGGGACTGCAAAGGTGGACATTTGAGTTCAGGTAATTGGCAAAACTAGCCTGAAAGTGCAGAATGTAATAAATACAACATGTAGTACAAAGTGTGCTGCCTGAAAAGGGTGGTGGAAACATGCACCATAGAAAGCATCCTTCCCCAATGCACAGCTTGATATGTCTCCTGCTCTGTCCAAGACTGCAAGAAACTACGAGGGTTATAAACTTAGCCCAGTCCACCATGCAAACCAGTCTCCCATCCATTGGTTCTGTCTACACTTCCCCACTGCCTCAAAAAAGCAGCCAACATAATCAAGGATCTCTCACACCTCAAACACTTCCACTTTCTTCTGCCTGGAAAAAGATAAAGTTTGAGATCCCATACCAACCAACTCAAGAAGTTTCTTTCCTACTGCCATCAAACCTTTGAATGGACCTACCACATATTAAGCTTATCTTTCTCTACAGCTTAGCTATGACAAGCACTATATTCAGCATCCTCTTTCTCCTCTGAACACTGAGCACTCAGTTGTCTGTATAGCACAAGAAACAATACTTTCCACTATCAACATGTGACAACAAATCAAATCAAAAGACAATTAGGAAAGGGCAAGGGGTAGAGTCAGAAGTTTACTGCATAGTCACAGGCCCTTCAGCCCAACTTGTCCAGTTTTTAAACCATTAAGCTAGTCCCAATTGCTTGCATTTGGCCTATATCCCTCTACACCAATCTTGCCCACAAAGCTAAATGCTTTTAAAAAAGACAATTGTACCCACCTCTACTACTGCCATTGGCAGCTTGTTCCAGACAGTTAATCTCAAAACAATTTCCCCTCTGGACCCTTTTGTATCTCTTCCTTCTCACCTTAAACTTACTAGTTTTAGACTCTCCTATCTTTGGAAAGATATTGACTATCTACTTTACGTGCCCCTCATTATTTTATAGACTTCAGATCACCCATAAGCCTATGCTCCAGGGAAAAATTCCAGTCTACCCAGCCTCTCCTTATAACTCAATCTATCAAGTCCTGTTACCATCCTAGTAAAAATTCTGCACACGTTCTAGTTTAATATCCTTTCTATAATAGGATGATCAGAATTGCACACAGTATTCAAGTGTGGCCTTCCCTTTGTCTTGTACAACTTTAACAAGACATCCCAACTCCTGTATTTCAATGTTCTGACCAATGAAACTAAACATGCTGAATGCCTTCACGACCCTGTTCACCTGTGACTCCACTTTCAAACAGCTATGAACCTGTACACCTAGATTTCTTTTATAGCTCTCCCCAATGTCCTGTTAACTGTAACTCCTTCCCTGGTTCAATCTACCAAAATGCATCTCATTTATCCAAATTAAACACCATCTGCCATTAATCAGCCCACTGGCCCAATTGGTCACGATCCCATTGCAATCGTAGATAACCTCCTTCACTGTCCACTATGCCACCAATCTTGCTGTCATCTGCAAACTTACTAACCATGCCTTAAATTCTCACCCAAATCATTAATATAAAGTGACAATGAGTGGACCTAGAACCAATCCCTGAGGCTGGTCACTGACCTCCAGTTTGGCAAAAACCTTCTACAGCCACCCTTTACCACCTCATCAAGCCAACTTTGTATCCATTTGGCTACCTCATCCTAGATCCTGTGAAATTTGACTTACACAACTACCTTCCCTGCAATACCATGTCAAAGCCCTTGCTAAAGGCCATGTAGATAACTGACTGCACTGCCCTCATCTACCTTCTTGGTTACTCCTTCAAAAACTCAAATTCGAGAGACATGATTTTCCACTCAAAGCCACGCTGACTGTTCCTAATGCGTTCTTGCCTCTCTAAATGCCTATAGATACCCTCAGAATATCTAACTTACCAATACAGATGTTAGGCTCACCAGCCTGTAGTTCCCAGGCATTTGCCTGCAGCCCTTATACAAAGGCACATTTGCCACCCTCCAATCTTCAGGCACCTCACCTGCAACTGAGGAAGGGTACAGGGGCCAACTGGATAACTCATCTACAATGGGAGCAATAAGCCATTTCCACTGCTCAATTCTATGACCTTTCATTACTAGCCAGTAGAGATATACAAAGTGGTGAGAACATTTCAACAATTCAAGTGGGCAAAGGCTTCCCCAATGTAATGATACTTCTGCAACCAGGCACTAGTTAAAAAAACACAAGTAATATGGGGATGCATGTTTAATTGTCGCATTTTCAGTTGCAATTCAAGGAATCAGTAAAGGGAAGAATCTGTTTGTTTTGCCTGTACATTTCAGCTATAAGGTGGTGGTGGGTGAGGTTCAGTATTATCGTCACTTGCAAGTATTCAATTGTCATGCTCATCTTCTTAAAGATCACATCTCAAATTGCTAGCAAACTAAATCACAGAATGGAGGCAAGTCATCTGTCGTTTATACACAATGGTGGAGAATTTACAGTAAAAAAATTATTTAAATTTTGGCCACAGGTAGGCTGGTCACTTTGATCCACTCTAGCCAAAGCTGGCTCCACAGTTTGGGCATCTCCGTTGTCGCAGTGCCAAGCAAAATAGGATTCCAATCGGAAAGAATAATATTGCACACAGCACTCCCAGGCAAGTGAAGTCATCTTCCAGAACACCAACCCTGTTTGATTAAAAAAACCACAGTTAAAGGCAATATTCTCTCCTCCCCACCCCCCATATCAATTCATGCCAGATGATAAAGATGCAGTTTCAGTGATACTGCAGATAATAGGATTACATCGAGTGTGTTGGAGATTAGCATGTGGTCTCTTGAATGTAGAAGATTAATCAGTAATCTAAATGAGGTGTTTCAATACTTGGAATGATTGGATAGAGTAAAGGAGGAGAAATTATCTACCCTGATGCAGGCAGTCCAGAACAAAGGGCAAAATGTTTAAAAACTGATCTGGGTTGTTCAGGAGGTACTCCTTCACACCAAAGAGAGGACCACCTCCCCACAAAAACTGTTGTGGCTGGAAGCAATTAGACAATTTCTAAGATTTTTATGTAGGTTGACAGTGGTTAGCACTGCCACCTCAGCGCCAGGGACTTGGGCTTGATTCTTGGCTTGGGTCACTGTGTGCAGAGTCTGCGTATTCTCCCCATGTCTGCACAGGTTTCCTCAGGTGCTCTGGTTTTCAGTCCAAAAGACATTAAGTGCATTGGCCATGCTAAATTCTCCCTCTGTGTACCTGAACAGGTGCACAAGTGTGGCAACTAAGGGATTTTCACAGTAATTTCATTGCAGTTTTAACACAAACCTACTTGTGACACTAATAAATCAACTCAGCAACTTATTGGGCAAAAATGTTTGACGTATAAGAAATCAAGACAGGTAAGTGGAGGAGACAGATCAGTTGTGATCAATTTGCATAGTGGGACAGGTGCAGAGCTGTTCCTAGGAATAGTTTATCACCACTAACCCAATATCCTTGGACACCTCACCCAAGTTACTAATCATGTGTCCTCCTGCTGAGGGTTGGCTGAGCTGCACTCTGATTTGAATTCTCTCCTGCCCTCTCTCCATGTCCCATAGAGCAGTGGTTCCCAGCCTTTTGCAACAGCACACCTCCATACTAGAAACTTGAGGCATGTCTCCTATTTTCTCCCAACTGTCCTCTAGCAAAATACCATGAGGCAGTTTTCAGGCTGTGTTTACCATCGTGGGGAACAGCAATGTGGATGGAAAATCCAGAGAATCTGGAAACTGTTTTCATGCTTTACTCTGCATTGCAAATGCCAAAAATCTAATCACCACAACAATGCTGGGCACTGTTATAGCTTCCGTTCTGGCGCTCTCAAAACCTGGGCCATCGATTTGGAAAAATGTAAACAATATAAATGTAAACTGTACAAGGGAACCTTGATTTCATTAAAAACATTTCATAAGTTTATCCAATTTGTACAAGATTTAATATCTTGAACCTGTCATCATGAATGTGACTGCTTCCTTCCACAGATGCTGACTGATTATCAGTTTTTCCAGCGTCTGCAGTATTTTGTATTTAACATTGAGTACTAACCCAGATAGAAAAATGAGAAAAAAGGCAGCAATTATAAAAGGGAGAAGGTTGAAGTGGGGCACAGGTATCGCATTGTAATATTAGTCTCATAACTAGACATTAGCTAAAACAAAACTAGAAACAAGTTATTGGCATAGAACGTAGAACATTGCAGTGCAGTACAGGCCCTTCGGCCCTCAATGTTGCACCAACCAGTGGAACCAATCTAATGACCCTCTAACCTGAACAATTCCAATATTATTCATATGCCTATCCAATGACCATTTGAACACCCTTAAAGTTGGCGAGTCCACAAGTGCTGCACGCAGGGCTTTCCATGCCCTTATTACCCTCTGAGTAAAGCATGGTTTCAATATTGTGATTTACAGAACATAGAACATTACAGCGCAGAACAGGCCCTTCGGCCCACGATGTTGCGCCGACCAGTTTTTTAAAAAAAAACACTGACCCACTAATCTAAACCAATCCCTTTTCGTCCATAAACCTATCCACGGATCTCTTAAACGCCCCCAAACTAGGCGCATTTACAACTGCAGCAGGCAGGGCATTCCAATCCCTCACCACCCTCTGGGTAAAGAACCTACCCCTGACATCCGTCCTATAACTACCCCCCCCCTTAATTTAAAGCCATGCCCTCTCGTGCTAGCTTTCTCCATCCGAGGAAAAAGGCTATCACTATCCACCCTATCTAAACCTCTAATCATCTTATATGTTTCAATAAGATCCCCTCTTAGCCTCCTTCTTTCCAGCGAAAACAACCCCAAATCCCTCAGTCTCTCCTCATAGGACCTCCCCTCCATACCAGGCAACATCCTGGTAAACCTCCTCTGCACCCTCTCCAAAGCCTCCACATCCTTCCTGTAATGTGGGGACCAGAACTGCACACAGTACTCCAAGAACAGCATTTGCCAGTTTTTAACTTCAGTCTCTTCCACCTCTCCAGGGCTTTTGCACCCTTGAGCGGGCGCATGGGACCTTTGTCATCAACTCCAAGTCCTGCTGGTCAGGCACGACCAACATAAAATCAATACTGCATCTGTGACGCTTTCCTGGACAGCACATGTGTGGGAGGCCGGAGGTTAATCAGGTCATGGAGACACCAACCACAAAGTTGAAGACAATGGTTAGTTTTAATTTAATTAATTTGAATATTTTTCACAGTGTGCTGCAGCACATTGTTTGGGAACTACTGCTGTATCCATGTTCTGGTATAACCCATCTTGGATCTTTCTAATGCACATTTCCCAAGTGCTTGTCTTGCATTACCTCTTTTTCCAAACACTGATCATGTGCAAATATAAATGTGTTGTTTGACTGCAGAAGGCATCACAGCCAAACCCAATTCTGTTTTCACTCTATCCACAAACCATAATGCGCCCATGTCCTGGGATTGGACATAAGATGGCAACCTGCCTCCCTGGAAAAACATGCTCCCTAACTAGGCCAAAATACCACCACAGGACTGGACCTCGCACCCTGCCAGGCCTATGCAGACCCTGCACCTCATGCACCATCAGGGATAGGGAGGGGGACTGGGCTTAGGTAGAGTGCTGTCTCATAGGGTTGGTGCAGACACGATGGGCCAAATAGCCTCCTTCTGCACTGAATTCAAGAAATCACTTGCTGGGGAATGCCTTGTGATCCCTGAGATTTGGGCGACAATGATGCCTCAACCTTCATGGTCAGCACCTGTCACTTCAGACCACAAAGTTTGAGGAAGTGCACAACTGAACCATACAAACACTGTTGCATTCATGCAAACTCAGGAAAAATACTTTTAGAATGCTGAGCTGCAGGAGGAATTTAAGCAACAGCTTTCTCAACACGTTAGAAATAAAATTGGAATTAGAAGACAAAGCTACAGCAAACAGCTAATACTTCAGCACGAGGATTGAACACACTAAACTCGAAGCAGTGTGCTGTCCTGGGTGGTGTTATCCTCTTATCCATTCAATGCACAAGACAAAGCTAGACTGATCCTGTGGGGAATATTAAGATGGACACACGGAAAAGCAAAGCGATACACACCCAGCAATATACTGAGTTCTAGGCCAAGTGTTGGACAATGGGATTAGAATAGATTAGGTGTTTGATGGCCAGCAGACATGGGCCAAAGGGCTTTGTTCAATGTTGTAGAGTCAGTTTTACAGCAAACAGCTTCCATCTTCTCCTGGAGAAGCTCAAATTAAACATTTTAACACAGCTATTAGAGCTCTTTATGAAGCAGGTTGTGTGCTGATGGAGTTTAGTTAAGTTTGGATTTTAAAAAGGTCCAATAACGATAGCACTCAAACATTTACAGCTTGGGGAAATGAACCACAGGAGAACACCACAGCCAGTGAACTCAGTATCACACTGCCCATGTGACTTTAGGTTTCAGTTTTAAATTCTCCAATTCCAAGAAGTCAGATGATCAACAAGGAAGTTCCTCCTGGCACAATCTTTATCGGAGGCCACAAAAATATGAAAAAGTGAGCACGCAAATCAGGGAGGACGATGGGGGGAGGTGATGTGAGGGAGAAGGGTGCAAGACCACATTGTGGCAGAGCAGTGCAGAGAGGGACAAAGAGGAGGGAGTGCAAGGAGAACAAGAAAAAAAAGAGGACATGCACAGGAGAGAGAAACAACATGCCAGAAGTATAAGAGGGACTGTATGTGAAAGGGAAAGAGTACTGGAGGGGAGTGGGGAGAGAGATAGAAGAGGGGATCGCAGCATGGGGATGAGTTGGAGGCTGCAGACAAGGGACCAATAAAGTGAAGAGAATCCAGAACAACAACAGTCAAGGATGAGAATGTGGACAGAGAGGGGAAGGAAAAAAGCAGGGGGAAGTGGTAGAGACCAAGAAATGGACAGGAGAGGTGCAGAGCATAAGCACAATCGGGTGTTAGCATAGGAAAGAGAAAGGCAGCAAGAAACAAGAAGGAAAAGAGCAATGGGAGGAAAAAGAAAAATGGTGCTTTGTTGGATAGGAGAGGGTGAGAACATGGACAGCAAAACGAAAGGCACGAGAGCATAACAGATGCGTGTGAGAGGCAGAAGGTGAGACCAAAAGAAAAAAGGGGCAGGAACAGAGAGCAAGAGAGATGGAGATAGACAGAAAGAGAGAAGAGGTGCAGGATGACAGGAGAGAAAGCAAAAGGAGAAGCAGGGACACGGGAACCTGCAGAGAGAAGAAAGAGTCGGGTCAGGTGAGAAAGTAGAAGAGGTGGGGCAAGGAAGGAGAGATCAGGGAATAAAAGGAGTGGGAGTCGTGCTGGGAAGGGCAGGACAGAAAAGTGGATAGAGGAGGAAGAGCAGAGCTGAGGAGAGAATGGGGAGACAGACTGAAGGAGAGCAAAAAGAAAAAACTAAATGGATGGAGGGAGGAATAATGGGAAGAGGAAGGTGAAGAGAAAGATGTTTTTGTGCAAAACCTCACCATAGGCTCTGGGGAAAAGCAATCTCTAAAATGGCATCTAGAACACATGACAGTGAGTCAGTCCATGCGAAAGTCAAAAATAGCTCTGAATCGGCATTGTGTAAAGCTCATGAGAACAATCAATGATTACAGGAGGTCAGAGATCACTGCAGGACAGAATTAAACAGGATGTCTGAAGCAGAGAAAGCTGGAAAATAACTGACTGCGCAGGTTCAGAAACAGGGCCTTGGATTCTGCAAGGTAGACAGTCAAAATCTCAACTAGTCTCCTTACTTTACAGATGTCAGCTTCAACATGTTCAAATATCAACTTTCACATATACAATCCAAAAGGAAGTCACTCATTAGGGAACAACCAACTTCCTTAAATCCGTCTCCATTACAATGTCCCACACGCCAAGTTTCACTAGATTTGATTCCAGCAGCAAAAACAAATTACAATTGCCAAAATTTGTCTGTCTTATAGCACAGTGGCAGCAGCCAGAGGATAATGTACACCTCAGGTTTGCAGCTTGAAAACCCACTCCACGAAACTGGGTTTAAAATCCAATTTGATACTTCAGTGCAGTATTGAGAGAGTGCTATACCATCAGATCTGCAAATGAAATGTTCAATCAAGGTCCTTTCAGCTGGATTTAAAAACTCTCGGGCAGTACCCAGGAGCAGGGGCTTACTCCCATTTTAACAATCAAATATTTAACCGCTCAGTCAATACCACAAGACAGATTACCCAGTCATGATCACATTGCTGTGTGGGAGCTTGCTGTGTACCAATTGTTAATGCAGGAAAATGGCAGTCAATGCTTGAACAGTACTTCACTGGATATGTTGAAATGCTTTTCCAGCTAAAGGCGGTGAAAGATGCAGTCTAAATTCATGTCCCTTTCAAATGCATAGTACTCTATGGCACTGCAATAGGCACACTTAGGACTGTAGACTGTTACTAGACTTTGTTAATTTAGGATATTTAATAAACTGGACTTATTTTCTCTGGAAAAGAGGAAGTTAAATTCAGCTGTATAACATGCAGCTGGACAAAGAGTGGACAGAAAGGTAAATAACTAGGGGCAGTGATTAATGTTCACTGCTAGGATTAGATGCGAGTGGAAGAGAACTGTTTTTCACCCATTGCGGTTGGGGGTCCGGAATGCACTGAAGGGGTGATACAGGAAGAAACCCTTGTTTAAAAATACATACTTTTTAATGAGGTGATGTAACATACAGGGCCACAGACCAAAAGCCAGTGTGGGATTAATTTGGATGATAAATAGACTCATGGACTCCATACTGGTGCCTAATGAGATCACAACTAAGTCCAATCCTAATCATCCTGCACCCATGCATCATGAGTTACTGTTCCTGATCATGAACAGCAACTAAGACCAGGAGTCAACCCTAGGGCCCTCTGGCATATACTGCCAATGAGTATTACCAAACCCACAGAATTTAATTTACTAATTTTCAGACTTTTGAATAGTCTCACTCAATACCAGCACACTCGCCTTGAGTCCCAATTCAAGTTTGGGGCTAAAGGAATTATAGAGGGATGGGAGGAATAAAAAAAAAAATCACAATATTGAATGTGATCAGCCATGATCAAAATGAACAAAGCAGACTCGAAGGACCAAAGGCCTATTCCTGCTTCTATTTTCTATGTTTCTCATTTTGAGCTTGAGCAGAGAAATCCACACTCCAAAGCAGCACAGAGTGCTGCGCTGAAAAGATGCTATCAGATGAGGCATTAAATCCTCATCTGCCCACTTGGACATGTGCAAAAATCCCACAATTTGGAAGAACTGAAGAGTTCTCCTGTGCCTTGGCTACTCCAGTGTCAATTAACAAAAATATTCTGGTCATGATCACATTGCTGTTTGTGGATCTGGCTGGTTGTGAAATTTTGCTGTGTGAGAATTTCATGGCTTTTTCCCTACACTATAAAAGTGACAGCACTTCAAAAAGAACTTCACTGGTTGCAAAACACATCGAGATGTCCAGCAGGCCAAAGTGCTGTGGTTGTATAATCTTCGTTTTAAAACAAAGACTTCATAAAAATAATACATCTTCAAAGTTTTTAATTCATGGGACATGGGCATCACTGGCTGGCCAGCGTTTACTGCCCATCCCTAATTGCCTGAAGGCAGTTCAGAGTCAACCACATTGCTGTGGTTCTGGAGTCACATGTAGGCCAGACCAGATAAGATCAGCAGATTTCCTTCTCTGAAGGATATTAGTGAACCAGATGGGTTTTTCCAACAAATTGACAATGGTTCCAGTCAGTGGATTCTTGATTCCAGATATTTTTATTGAATTCAAATTCCATCATCTACCATAGCAGGATTTGAACCTGGGTCAAAAATCTAACATTACTGAGCAAATCCCTCAAAATTAGAAATGGACAAGGTGGGCCCTGGAGAAATACCTGAACTATATCCAGGCAAATTCCTTAACACTTAAAGAAGTCAATACAGAAAATATTTGAACATGTTTAAGTTTACCTCAAAAATAATTGCTTCCATCTGACTTATTTGAAATGCAAAAGGATACAAGCATTAAAAGACTCACTTGCCCAAGACATCCCAATGAACCACCAAATGCAGGGTCATTACTTCACGTTATTGCCAAACTGAACAAAGCCCAAGGGCCCGATCTGAGTCCTTTCCCATCTGTAGTTCTTTTCATGCGCCAAGCGAGTAAAACAAACTCAAATTAACAGGGACAGCCCCCCCAAAAAAAATCACTGGGTAAATGTGCTGATACCCCAGGGGAATCTGGCCTGTAACTGGCACCCAAACATTAGCAGTTGGAAGATTCCACCAAGCTGCATCATGGGCACTTGGGTAAAGCTCAATTTCACTGGAGCAACATGTCTTGGCAAGGATTAATACACATGAACTCTGATTACCTATCGGTACACTGGGAGTAGGCTATGCAAAATATTACCACCAAGGGAATCAAATTAGTCCAAAATAACAGGATTTTTGACTTGTTAGACTCAAGACTTCTTGAAAATAACTATTGCGATGCTAGCTCAGTGGTACATGTACTTGCAATTGTTGTGAAACTGCTCCAGCCAACATAAATGATATTTGTAAATCCACCTAACATGATTTGACATTGATGTTCTTTATTATAATGAAGCCACAGCTAGCAACCTCAAAAGTGTACTAAGTTAATAATCCCATGGGTTGCATACTGATGTACCATCAGGACGAACTTTCCAATTCCTGCAGGGGAAGGTTTAGTCAAACCCTGCCCTGCTGCAGAGGGGCTTTGCACTTCTGTATCTATTTAATCTGGCTGGGGGAGGGGGGACACATCTTGTGCTCAGGAGAAAAATTTCATTTACGATTTCCCAGTATTGCACCAGCCCAAAAGAAAAGCCAATACTGCTACATCAAGCAGAGATAGGCTAAACTAAATTGAAAGGTCTCTATTTACATGGTGAGCAGTCAAGCTTCCAGACTAGCCTGTTGTTGAATTTAAATCTGAAGCCAGAATGGAAAGAGGGTGCGCCACAGTTTTTCTGCCTAAGGGAGCAGAAACCAAAAACACAAAGTACCTGAGGCTGGTAAATAGCAACCCAACTTTGCACCGTGCAAGTAGAAACCTCAAATTCTAATTTGAGGTTTTTTTTAAAAAGAAAGATTTGAGAAACTAGGCTCATTCCATTCTCTAGCCACACTGGAGATTTGAGATACCAACCTCCAGACAATGAAACCACTTGAGTGCTGGCAATAGATTAGTGTGGTTTGTATATTTGTACATCCACAACAAAGGCAGTAGCACGGCAGTGGTGCAATTCCAGATAATGTTCCGGGGAATCCCATCACAGCCAATGGCAAAGTTTGAATTCAATACAAACCAGGAATTAAAAGTCTAAGGGTGACCAGGAAAACATTGATGATTTGTCACAAAAACCTCATCTGGTTCAATGTCCTTACCCAGTCTGGCCTACAAGTTTATTCATTTAGTGAAATGAGTAGGCTTATGTTAACACTACAATGACATTAGTAAAAATTTCATCTCCACACACTGACCTGCTCGGGTACTCTGAAGGAGAATTTAGCATGGCCAATCCACCTCACCAGAAGTCTTTCAGACTGGAAGGAAACTAGAGCAAACCCACAGACAGGGAAAACATGCAGACTTGGCACAGACAGCAACCCAAGCCAGGAATCAAAACCGGGTCCCTAGTGCCAGGAGGTATAGCCACTGTGCTAAGTCATTAGATGAAGCCATTCAGTTCAAGGGCATTTATAGATGGGCAATAAATGTTGGCCTAGCCAGTGATGCCCACATCCCATGAATGAATTAAAGGAGTGTACCCCCAGAAAGATTTATCCAGATAAATGCAAGTTGATGCATTTTGGAAGGACTAATGTAGAGGGGAAGCTATACAATAAACGGCAGGGCCATCAAGAGTATAGAAACACAGAGGGACCTAGGTGTGCAAGTCCACAAATCCCTGAAGGTGGCAGCACAAGTGGAGGTGGTGATGAAGAAGGCACATGGTATGCTGGCCTTTATAGGACAGGGTATACAGTATAAAGCTGGAGTCTGATGTTGCAGCTGTATAGAACACTGGTTAGGCCACATTTGGAGTACTGCGTCCAATTCTGGTCACGGCACTACCAGAAGGACGCAGAGGCTTTGGAGAGAGTGCAGAGAAGGTTTACCAGGATGTTGCCTAGTATGGAGAGTCTTAGCTATGAGGAGAGATTGGGTAGACTGGGGTTGTTCTCCCTGGAAAGACAGAATGAGGGGAGACCTAATAGAGATGTACAAAATTATGAAGGGTATAGATAGGGTGAATAGTGGGGAAAAGCTTCCCACTATTCACCCTAAGGGGTCCCCTTGATCACAAGGGGTCACAGGCTCAAGGAGAGGGGTGAGGTATAACTGAGGAATTTTTTTTTTACATGGAAGGTGGTGGGGCCTAGAATGCACTGCCAAGTAGGATGGAGGAGGCAGACACACTGGCATTGTTTAATTACCTAGACTGACAGGATACAAACAAATGGTCTAGTTGGACCCACACGCAGCACAGGCTTGGAGGGCCAAAGGGCCTGTTGCCTGTGCTGTACTGTTCTTTGTTCTGTATTTCAAAACTGGGCCTGAAGTAATACCATAGGCATGGAACGTTCAAAGACAATAAATATTGTATTACTCATAGCAAGTTGGCTGCTGGGTTTCCTGCTTTACAAGAACAACACATTGAGAAAAATGTACTATACTGGTCATAAGTTGTTCAAAAACACCATAACTTTAAGACATGACAACACCACAAAATTGACACCTTTTTGCAGGTCAAAGTTGAACTTTTTTTGTTGACAAGTATAGCTTTGATTTTGAGTTTGTATAAAATGTGTTACCTGCAAGCAGGGCAGCCACCCACTACTACAACAGAAGCTGCTGCTGGCTGCTGGATAATGGTGTAAGTGCTCGAGTAATTTGGCCCTGGACAGACAGGGGGCTGGATACCTGCAGGGGCAGCAGATACATACCCTACAAAACACAAAAGGAAAATTAGTTTGGCAACATTTCACCCAAAAATCTGACAATGCCTTACAGCCCTTCACCATCCCACCCCCCCCACCAAAACTAAAAATACTTTGCCTTACTAATACTTTAAAATAATCACCATGATATTGAAGCAACATTTCAGTGTTAACCACTGGTACACAAATTACAAAACTGCATAGTAAGATTAAGAAATATCCAGTTTCATTATTAACTACCAGCCTTAATTAATCTTGTGAAACCTTCATGATCTTAAATGCTTTAAAGATGACATTTTCCTTCCGTTTATTCGCAATTTTCCAGAATCCAGTGACACAACATTAAGTCTTTCCTGCCCCTTGTTAAATGCAACTACCAACACTAAACCCTCACCACAGATGTTATAAGAATATTTCTGTCGGGTGAATTCAGAATTCATATCCATCCTGCAGGCTCCCCTCACTAGTCTGCTGGGGAGCCTCGCCAGTATTAGGGTGAATGTGCTCACAATATGAGACAGATAGAGAGAGGCCGCACCTGAAGCTGGGTAAGAGTATGGGGGTGGCTGGTATCCCGGCGGCGGGATGCTCCCGTAGGTCTGGCCGTAGTCGTAGCCCCCTTCTGGCACTGCAGCGTACGCGGGCGGCCTCTCTTGTAAGAGGGGCTTGTTATCCATGGGTGGAGAGAGGGAGCAGCAACAAGCGGAGCCTCCACCTCCTCCAGCGGGTAGCAGGCACTGCTCTCAGCCCCGGAGCGAGGGATATGGGACAGGGATGGGAGCTTCTGGAAGAGGCAGCGGCGGGCGGGAGGGGAACGAGGTTCCAGGCGGCAGGGAACTTGGGCTGGAGGAAGGTGGACACACTGAGCCTCTGGTGCCCCTCCCTGAAAGGGAATCACCACCCTATCTCCCGGGTTTATTACACTGGCCTCAGCGCGCGCACTCCGGGGAATCCCCCTCCCCAAATCGATACACAGTCACAAGACGCGTATCACGTGATGACCAAACAGCGTGACTTCCGCAACGACCTTTAAAGGGGCCGCCTCCCTTGTCTGTTTAAATAAACATCTACGCTAACTCCACCTCCTTTCTTAAGGAGAACCTTTCTTCCAACATTCTGTGGGAGGTGTTGGGTAGTGTTATTGTCACTGGGCTAGTAATGATGTGGAGATGCCGGCGTTGGATTAGGGTCGGTCTTTCGGGTCGGTCTTTCGAGTCAAACCAAGTAAACTAACTTAAATTACGTTCGGACAAAGAAAAAGGGGGCAGCCCCCCAAAAGGAGGGGGAACGGCCCGAACAGAAACAAAAGGTACAAAGGAAACTTAAGACACGTCAAATCAAAATGTGATTATTGGGGTCTATAAGGCAGCTCAGCCCCTGCGGTGCCCAACGGGCACGGAAGGCCTCGACAGTGCCTGCGGACACCGCGTGCTCCCTCTCCAGGGACACCCGGCCATGAACGTAGCCGCGGTAGAGGGGCAGGCAGTCGGGACGGACGGCCCCGTCGATCGCCCGCTGCCTGGAGGCGTTGGATTGGGGTAAACACAGTAAGAAGTCTCACAACACCAGGTTAAAGACCAACAGGTTTATTTGGTAGCAAAAACCACTAGCTTTCAGAGTGCTTGCTGCCCTTTCCTTAGGAACTGATGAGGCCCCCTCACACCGCCCACATGGGCATTGGGATCCTCTCCAAATTATTGAAAACATGTTTCCTTACCCCCTTTGTCATTAAAGATTGCCAGTATTGGGGCCCTCCCATTGCGTTTCCCTTATGCCAGATTGGCACTCCCAGATGAACACCACCCAGTCATGTCCCCAATCATCTGGCATCCTCAATGACCTCTAAACCATCCGCTCACTCTCCCCCTGGGGTGGCCATCATGTCTGGACTCCATATGTGGAGACTGTGGTGATTCTCACTGGGTTCCCATTGTGCCCAAGGATCCAGAAGTGGGGAGAATCCGGCCTCAAATTAACTAAGCATATTTAAGTGCTTATTTAAATATGCTAATCTGGTTCCTGCCCTAACTTGATGGTCTTTTTACAACTGTTAAGAATAAAGTAGATTTTTTGAAACAAAAAGTCGCCAACACACTATATTAAAGGGACATTGTGTGCAACAAATATCTTATCTTTAAAAAGGTCTAATCTGTAGACAAATCCAAAAACATATGTTTAGGATCTAGTTTCTAATGTTTGAGACAAAAGCTCCATGTATTTGGAAACAGTTCAACTTTACCCTGATGTCTGCTTTGCTTGTTTCTTTAATTAAGAAGAATATTGTTGAGCAGTGCAACTGCAGAGAACACAATACAAAAAAATTAACTAGTAAACTAATTGCATTTACATAAAATAATTAGCAAAATTTTTGTCACCCTACTTAAGTAAGGATTAATTCCAGACCTAATGCATCATGTGGTCACAAAGCAGGCTAGCAGCTTATGTCTGCCTTGTACTTATTGAGAGTAACAGAGAAGTCAGGAGACTCAGAGACACATCAATTGCAATTTCACATTTACATTGTGGTTAATGACGTGGGAAATAGGAACAAAGTTGCACAAAATTCGCACGATTATCAAAAGTAAGCTGAGGCTTTTTGGTTTGCAAATATTACCACCTTAAATATTTTAGTATATCTGTTTTATTTCTAGGTATGGGAACCAGGGAAGACTCTTCACTGGCTGGAGTCAGACTCAGCACAAAGGAAGATGGCTTTGTTTGTTTGAGGCCAAGCATGTCAGCCCCAGGCCATTACTGCAGGAGTTCCTCAGGGTAGTGTCCTAGGCCCAAACTTCAACAGTTCCCCTCCAATTTGAGGTTAGGAATAGGGATGTTCGCTGAAAATTTTATAGTGCTCAGTTCCAGTCAAAACGTCTCAAAACTACCAAAATGCAGCAAGACCTGGATAACATTCAAGCTTGGGTTGATGAGAACAAGTAACAATTCTGCCGCAGAATTTTACTGTCTCTGTTGTGGTGCTGTGATGGTCAGCTGTTACAGACCTTGTTCCCCTCAAGTAACTGAATAAAGAATTTCAAAATTTTAAAATCAGCCTTTATTTATGAGCTATATCAAGGGCTCCAACACACCAGCTGGTGCCACTGTCCAGAGAACTGGATACAGAGTTACATATCCCGATATACTTCCAGATTCAATACAAGTAAATAGCATCTACCAATCAGAGATGTAAATTTGTATAGAAGTTACCTATATCCACTCAAAACTATTGATTAGGTTTACATCATGCATAAGGTATGAATACTACCAAACAAACACAACATGTGCAAATCTACTTTATTATAATATCCTATTAGTGCAAAGGTATGAATATGCTATCTGGTCCTTAACATAACAACTTGTGTCTGACTTGTAGAAATCAATTATCCTCCCCTTATCTAAGGCCACTGATGCTTGTTGAATTCTCTCGAGCTAGGGAGGTTTGACAGATAAACAAACCCTATGTTAGTGTTGTCTCCCTATGTTACGTTTAGACCATTTGGTTGAACGAATTGAATGTTTTACAGTCTGTGTATTGACACCTGCGATGTTTCTGCCTGAGAATTAATGGCCTACAGTTTGTGTCCTTGGGTACTTACTCATATGTAACAGCGTGTATGACTTTTCTACTAAACTGAATCTTTTAACCCTTTCAGTGAGTATGATTATTAGTGTGACTACTAGTCTCCTGCAGTCTCCAACAAAAGAGTATTAAAATGTCTCTCTTCAATGCTCAATGGCATTACCATTGCCAAATCTCTCACCACCAAAATCTTGGGGACTTACCTATTTCCAAATACTTAACTGGACCAGCCATATAAATACAGTGATGACATTAGCAGATCAGGGGTTGGGAATTCTATTGTGAATAACTTAGTCCTGATTCCCCAAAGAGAAAGCTCAAGTGCCAAGCAAAACAATCTTCACTTGGATGAGCACTGTTCCAAAGCAAAGCATTCTGCTTGCCGGGTACCACGTCTACCTCCTTAAACATTCACTCACTCCACTACGGGCACTGTCATGTGTACTGGACTCTGATAAAAGCAAATTACTATGGATGCTGGAATCTGAAACAAAAACAGAAAGTGTTGTAAAATCTCTGCAGATCTGATAGCATCTGTGGAGCAAGCACAGAGCTAATGACTGGGATTCTCCGGCCGTTCATATCAGTGGGATTCTGTCGGCAGTGCACCCCTGCCTGTGGATTTCCCAGCAGCATGGCATAGCTTCAATGGGAAATCCCATTGACAGCAGCAGGACCAGAGAATCCCACCACCAGCAAATGGCATGGCTCCCTCCACTGCCAATAAACATGTGGCTGGGAGGCTGGAGAATCTCACCCAAGATTTCAAGTCTAGATAACAGACTCACCCCACAGATGCTGTCAGACCTGCGAATATTTTACAACATTTGCTGTTTTTATACCATGCTCTGACATGGCCATGTCTACTTACACATATGCATATTTATACATTTTCAGTCCTGTCAAACCTAAGGATGGTGTTGGTGGAGAATTTAGTGATAGTAATGCCATTCAACGTCATGGAGAGATGGTTAGATTCTCACTGGTTTGAAATGGTAATTATCTGACATCTGGACATACATACACCCAGCATTTTCAGTTTTTTTAAATCTCATATAACAAAATCATTTCATTGGTGGTACAGTGGGTAGCATTGCTGCCTCACAGCACCAGGAACCTGGGTTCAATTCCAGCCTCGGGTCACTGTCTGTGTGGAGTTTGCATGTTCCCCCCATGTCTACATGGGTTTCCTCCGGGTGCTCTGGTTTCCTGCCACAGTCCAAAGATGTGCAATTTAGGTGGATTAGTCATGCTAAATTGCCACTTATTAACAGGAGGATTAGCAGGGTGAATAATGGAGTTACAGGAATAGGGCCAGGGTAGGATTGTTGATGGTGCAAGCTCGATGGGCCAAATGGCTTGCTTGTGCACTGTAGAGATTCTGTGATTCTCGGATGTGTAAAGATCTCTGACCTGTTAGAGATCAAAAAATTGGGGGTTTATAAACCAACTGTTGATCTGAATTGGTTGATGTCTGGAAAAAACAAGCAACTGGTGATTTTTATACTAAATCTCCTGATTTTTAAAGAATTTGTCTTTGAATTTTGAAATGCTGAGGTTGGCAATGTCTATGCCATTGTTTCTTTTGTAGAATTTCTGTCACTTTTTGAAGCATTTCCCCAATTATTTTATTTGACCAGGTTGTAAGTGATGTCCATGTGCACTGCTTCAGTCATGATGTGGATGTGCCGGCGTTGGACTGGGGTAAACACAGTAAAAAGTCTGACAACACCAGGTTTAAGTCCAACTGATTTATTTGATAGTACACTCACTAGCTTTCGGGGTTAGCCCCTTCGTCAGGTAAATGGAGAGTTCTGGCCTCAGACAGAGCATATAAAGCACAGACAGTTTACAGATTACTGACTAGAATGCGAATCTTTACACCTAACCTAACCTTGGGTTCATGTCGCACTATCTGTAACCCCCGTGACTTGCCTGGGTTTGCAAAACCTCACTTACTGTACTGTCTGGAGACAATACACATCTCTTTAACCTGTGATCAGTGCTCCTTCCACTCACATTGTCAGCCACTTTAAGACTTGAACAGCAGGTTAGGTGTAAAGATTCGCATTCTAGTCAGTAATCTGTAAACTGTCTGTGCTTTATATGCTCTGTCTGAGGCCAGAACTCTCCATTCACCTGATGAAGGGGCTAACCCTGAAAGCTAGTGAGTGTACTATCAAATAAATCGGTTGGACTGAAACCTGGTGTTGTCAGACTTTTTACTGCTTCAGTCTGCATGGTAAAGTCTCTCCTTAACATCAGTGATGCCCCTGTGCACTGCCTCAGTCTGCATGGCGAATTCTCTCTTTAACATCAATGATGTCCCTGTGGACTGCTCAGGCTACATGGTGAAATATCTCCAATATCAGTGATGTCCCAGTGCATTGCTTCAGGCTGCATGTTGAAGTCTCTCCCTCAGCATCAGGGGGCAGGGCCTTGCAGGCGCACGTGGGCTCCACCGGTGGCGTCATCGCGCAACCATTACGTATGATTGATAGTTTACTAGCCATTCAGAGAGGTCGTCAGTGTGGCGGTGGCCAATGGTGTGCGGGGGGGCGGGATCTCGGTGGCGTCGCTGCTGTTGTCAGGAGAGAAGGTTCCGGAAGCCGAGTCCGGTTTGAATGGTGAGAATATCACACGGTGCGGCTCGGAGCCCGCAGCAGTAGGCCGCTGGCCAGGAGCTGGAGGTGTCATGTTCAGCCCGTGTGTCCGACTTAGAGGTTATCCCCTCCCGAGACTGTGCTCCGACCCATTTAGAGATTGTCCCTTCCCTAGATTGGTCTCCGACCCATTTAGAGATTGTCCCTTCCCAAGACTGGGATCTGACTCATTTAGAGATTGTCCCTTCCCAAGTCTGAGATCTGACTTATTTAGAGATGGTCTCTTCCCAAGACTGGGATCTGACTCATTTAGATATGGTCTGTTCCCAAGACTGGGATCTGACTCATTTAGAAATGGTCCCTTCCCAAGACTGGGATCTGATCCATTTACAGATGGTTTCTTTCCAACGTTGAGCTCTGATTATTTTAGTAGTGGTCCTTCCTGAAGAGTGGGCCCTGACCCATTTAGAGACGTTCCCCCTACAATAGTGGGCTACAGACCCTTGAGTGTTGGTCCTTGAGTGAGCTTTGACCCAATTAGAGACAGATCACCCAATTGTGATGGTCTGCTTGAATGGGTTCTGTCCCATTTTGACATTGTCCTCTCAAAAATTTGTGCTGAACAATTTAGAGTGGACCCTTTTTAATTTAAAGACTCTCCTGTGAAGAGTGGATTATGACTGATTTACAGGTGGCCCCTCAGTGGACTGAGGCCTGTTGAGGGATGAGGAAGTAAGGATGTCATTTACTCTATGATTCCTTTGACTCAGAGAACAACTTTGAATTGCCAAAGATCCTTGCTGTGGAACTCCCTCCCTTAACAGCTCCACCTCTTTAGGTGTTCCTTAAAACCCACCTCTTTGTCCAAGCATTTGGTAACTGTCCCAATATCTTCTGATGTGATTTAGTATTAAATTTTATTCCATAATGCTCTTGTGAAACACTATTGTTTTACTATGTTAAAAGTATTATATAAAGATAAGTTGTTCTTTGCATTAACTATCAACTGAATCTCTGAACATTCTTTATGGAAGGGATGTGGTGAAGTAGTGTTATTGTCACTGGATTAGTAATCCAGGGCAATGCTCTGGGGACTTGGGTTCATACCTCACCACACAGATGGTGAAATTTGAATCCAATAAGAGATGTAATTAAATGATGATGACCGTGAAACTATTGTCAATTGTTATTAAACCCATCTTGTTCACTAATATCCTTTAGGGAAGGAAATCCACCATCCTTATCTGGTCTGGCCGGCAACGTGTTGACTCTTAAATCTGAAATATCCCAGCAACTCGCCCAGTTCAAGGACAATTAGTGATGGGCCCAGCCAGCAACACCAAAATCCCATGAATGAATGAAAGAGATCCCCGTATTGAGTGGTTCATGTCCTGTCTGAAAGACAATAAATGCAGGTGGGTATAGATAGAATTGGAATATGAGCTATAAAGTATTACTTGGCACTCAATCTTGAGAAGACCACCAGTGACCATTGAGAAAGATTGATGTCTAACCTATATTTACTCTGTAAAGGTGCAGACTTGTGTTCACTTACAATTAAGCCAAAGATGTGAACTTTTAGTGACTGCTGAACTATTCTGAAGCAGAATAACAGTTTAGAAAATACTCAAGTAATCATTTTCAGAAAAGTCGCTTATATTTTATCAAATATAAAGTAGTTTTAGGGGGCCAGTGGGCTCAGTTAGCTAGATGGCCTGTATGTTTTTCAGACAGCACTAACCAGCATGGTCTCTATTCCTGTCTGGGCTGAGTTAATCTTGGGACCTGCCTCCTTGCCCCACTGGAGAGCATGGAAGACAATGTTAAACAGCCACTAACAGAAACAGCCACTAACAGAAGACGAACTCAGAATGAAACATCAGCCACGGATCTGCCTTTGGGCAGAACACAGTAAGAAGTCTCATAACACCAGGTTAAAGTCCAACAGGTTTATTTGGTAGCGCAAGGTTTTTGCAAGTCTTTACCGATAACCAAGACTTGATTACTTGTAAAGACTTGTCTTCCAACCATTATTTTGTAAATTGAGTTTGTGTCTTTATATGCCCTGTTTGTGAACAGAACTCCCACTCACCTGATGAAGGGACAGGGCTCCGAAAGCTAGAGGCTTGTGCTACCAAATAAACCTGTTGGACTTTAACCTGGTGTTGTGAGACTTCTTACTGTGTTTACCCCAGTCTATCGCCGGCATCTCCACATCTTGGGCAGAACACACATGGAGTGTAATCAAATTAGTTCTATTTGACAGTTAATGACAGTCAGTTTGAACTTTTATAGTGATTTATTTTGGAATGAGGAAGAAGAGTTAGAAGATCTAGTTGATGAGACCGATTTTGAGAAGGTATTTGGTGGTGAAGTGTAGCAAGGCTAGATGGATCATACTTTGAGTTCTTAGGCTGCAATATGTCAGTATAAGCAGTGCTTGAACCCTCAGATACAATCATTTGGATAAAACAAGATCTGTACTAAATAAAGATGGCTATAAATACTGAACGTTATTAACATCTTTCAGGAACTGGGGAATATCCCATTAGTTGCAGTAAGTAGCTGAAGTTTGGAAACTAAGCTGTGGTTTCATCCAAGTAAGCATTGAAAAGAAGGTTATTTTAGGGCTTCATTGTGGAGGTTTCATTTGAAGACACAACAATTTGAAAGTTGTGTTAGGCTGGTTATTTCAACTACTGGGTCTGATTGCAGTATCATTGTGATGCTTAATAGGATTGCGGTGGTTGAATAATTTGTGACTGTTCCTATATTTTATCACTTACCCAAAATGATATGCGCATTTTCATAAAATCCCTAGAATGGAGGAGGCCATTCAACTAATCAATACCAACTGTACCAACTACAAACCCATACAGGCTGCAGCCCCATAATCCCTATTTACCCTTGCTAGTCTTCCTGACACAAAGGGGTAATTTAGCATGGCTAATCAGTCTAACCCACACATCTTTTGAAGTTTGTATTTGAGGTTTGGATTTTTACCCTTGATATTTAATTGGTTCATTTTATGGCAGGTGAATCATCATATTTCAATATTATTCCACTGAAGCTTTCAGCACTAAAGGAGGGCATTCAGCCCATCATATCTGTGTTGGATATTTGAAGAACTATCCACTTAGACCCTGCTGCTTTCCATAAACCTGCAACTAATTCCTTTTCAATCTATATCCAATTCCCTTTTAAAAGCTCCCATGGCATCTGCTACTTCCAAGTAATGCATCTCGTATCATAGCTAGCTGCATTAAAAACCTTCTGATCTCACTCCTGGTTCTTTTGCTGATTATCTTAGATCTGTGCATCCCACAGTTACCAACCCTCCTGCTAATGTAAATAGGCCTTCTGTGCTCTCTTTCATGCTACTTTACATGGCAGTTAGGTTGGAATGCATGTCCCCTGATTAACTTAAATGATAACATTTGTACTATGGTGTCATGACAGAACTAACTGTGGATCAGGGAAATGAGCAAATGTGCATTATTGTTTAAAAATAATTCCCAGAAGAAGGCGACTGTATCCAGCCTCCTTGCATGACTTCCTGTGAAAAGAAATGTGTGCCATGGACTTCCATTAATCTTTTGCTACTGATGTTTGGAGTTTTTTTTAGTTTCCCCCACATGGATCAGATAATTATCTTGTGGTGGACTCTCATATTCAAAAATGAATTGACAACCACAGACATTTCAGAACAGATTCCAGTGCAGTTTTAACTGAAGGGTTTTGGCAGATTGTTCCTATTTAGTACAGATTCAGCAGATGAATGGAGTATCAATTCTGGCAAATGACAAAAGGTTGCTCAGGGTAGCTTGGTGAATCTCCTGCTGGTCGTATGCTGTCACAAACTGAAGTTTAATGAAGGGCTGGGGAGAAACATTGGAATACACTGATGGTAGGGTTTCAATGCTGCATAGTTGAATTAATTGAATTCATTTCTCTTTGTCAGAAGTGGCCATGCCTAGCTCCCTTCTATGGGCTGTGGATGTACATGGAGGAGTTTATAGTCTCTCCACGGCTGGCCAATACTGGGAGTTATGCAAAGATGGAAGATTACAATTTAAGAGATTAGCAGCTGTCAAGCAGTGCTGTTGGGGAATTGCATGTGACCATCAGATCTACGTCTATGTCCATTCAAACGAGGTGCCAATCCGTTACCAAGAAGAGACCTATGAAAATCAGGTACAGAGACTTAAAATTGGATAACTTTTGAGTTTGTGCTTGTAATTTACTACTTTCATTTGTTTTCCTTTTTATGATTGGATAAATGACCTGTCTTGCTGTTAAGAGCACTGCTTTTTCACTGAGATGAGGCACAATGTCCAATATAGAAAATGTACGTGTTGGTATATATTTCTGAAATATCACAAAACATTTGACGTGTAATAAATTGCTTTGAAGGAAATTACTTTTGTTATTTAGGTCGATGAGACAGCCATTTTCTGCACAGTAAGATCCCACAAACAACAATGAGTTGAGTAACCAGATCATCTTTTAATTAGATATATAACGTCAATGGCAGAAGAAAAATTGGCCAGGGGCTCTAAGTTCTTTATCTTCTCTTTCCCATGAACTTTTAGAATCCAAATCTGTTACGCTGATATTTGGCATTGGCAGTGCTGTTGACTGCATGAGTTCTAGGCATTCAGAGTTGACTGCTCTAACAATATAAAAATGTTTTCGCATTTAAATATCAGTAAGTCTGAAATTCGATATTGTACTCTTTAAACAGCAGTTTCTTGTTCAGTTACTTATATGGCTACCAATAGCCATGAAAATAGATATGACCAAACAAGAACACTCGTATTTATATCTATGGCAGTGCTGTGTTACAATTAAGATAAACTCCCATAATCACATCTTCTAAAAGTACCTGGCCTCTGTGTGTGTAATTCCTCAGAGATTTGTTTACTCTCTCTTGTGTAGCGCTGGAATCCTGTGGATGGCTTTAGTGACCGCCTTCTACCCAGTGATCGCTGGCAATGGAGCAATGTTACAGGTTTGATCCACCAACCACTGGTTGAATTTAAACTTCTGTCAGAACACTGGCAGTGGGAATCTGACTGGTACGTGGATGAAAATATTGGAGGAGAGCCAACAGAGAAAGGGGTAAGAGGTACAATATGTCTGTTTATGATGAGCATGCGTGCAGTAACATTGTTCAGGCTGGTACATAGTCCAAAGATGTGCAGGTTAGGTGCATTGGCCATGCTAAATTGCCCTTAGTGTCCCAGGATGCTCATTTGGAGGGATTGGCAGGGTAAACGTGGGGTTGCGAGGATGGGGCCTGGATGGGATTGTGGTTGGCGCAGACTCGATGGGCCGAATAGCCTATTTCTGCACTGTAGCATTTCTATGAAAGTAAAGATAACTGACAAACTGAAGGGCACAGTCTAGCTCCTTGTAAACCAGACTTTGCCTTTACAATAGCTTAGACATCAGGAAAATAGTGTTCATGGATTGATCAGCAGCCTTGCTTTACCCTCATGTAAATATTCATAACAGAATATAGTTTCAACTGGAATTGATCAAACAGATTTCTTAACAGTATATTGATAATCAAATAGTAAAGTATGGACCTAACTATTCGTCCTCAGAAAGGTATACAAAATAAAAACATATAATAAACTCAAGTGTGAAAGAGAACCTGTAACAAGGCCCTTGATCATAACCCTTTACAGAATCTTGCTGTTAACCTTCCAAGGGTATTGAACATAAGAACATAAGAAATAGGAGCAGGAGTAGGCCATCTAGCCCTTCGAGCCTGCCCTGCCATTCAATAAGATCATGGCTGATCTGTTGTGGCTCAGTTCCACATTCCCGCCCTCTCCCCATAACCCTTAATCCCCTTGCTTATCAAAAACCCATCAACCCGCGTCTTAAAAATATTTAGCGAGGCAGCCTCCACCACTTCAACGGGCAGAGAATTCCAGAGATTCACCACCCTTTGAGTGAAGAAGTTCCTCCTCAACTACGTTCTAAACCGCCCCTCCTTTATCTTGAGGCTATGCCCCCTAGTCCTACTGTCCTTTCTGAGCGGGAAGAGTCTCTCCACCTCTATCCTATCCATCCCATTCATCATCTTATATGTCTCAATGACATCTCCCCTCATTCTTCTAAACTCTCAACGAGTACAAGCCTAGTTTATTCAGCCTCTCCTCATAGCTCAACCCCCTCAACTCCGGAATCAGCCTAGTAAACCTCCTCTGCACTCCCTCCAAGGCCAAAATATCCTTGCGTAAGTGCGGCGACCAAAACTGCACACAGTACTCCAGCTGCGGCCTCACCAGTGCCCTATACAGCTGCAGCAAGACCTCCCTACTTTTATATTCAATCCCCCTCACTATGAAGGCCAGCATCCCATTAGCCTTCCTGACCACCTGCTGCACCTGCAGGCTGGGTTTTTGCGACTCATGCACAAGGACCCCGAGGTCCCTCTGCACCGTCGCCTGCTGCAATTTTTCGCCACGTATGTAATAGTCCTTCCTACCATTATTCCTACCAAAGTGGACCACCTCGCACTTGCCAACATTAAATTCCATTTGCCGGTTCCTGGCCCATTCGCCCAGCCTATCTAGATCCTTCTGCAGACTCTCCACACCCTCCGCGCAATTTGCCGTTCCACCAATCTTGGTGTCATCAGCAAATTTAGACACCATACACTCGGTTCCCTCCTCCAGATCATCTATATAAATGGTAAATAGCTGAGGCCCCAGCACCGACCCCTGGGGCACTCCACTAGTCACCAACCGCCAATCCAAATAGCACCCATTGACCCCTACTCTCTGCCTCCTATTAGACAGCCAATCCTCTATCCACGCTAACACCCTACCCCCAACTCCATGCCCCCTTACCTTCTGCAATAACCTCGCCACACCTCTGTCTACTCTCTCAAACTCTCTCCAGTGCTGCAACAAAAACTTTCGTAACCTGAAGAGAAAAAGAATCATGAGTCATGGTTCTGCCTGGAGAAATTAGATCAAAAATTGTGTTTTTGAAATGAGGCAAAAGTGTTTTTCATTCATGGTTAGGATGTAGGTGCCACCGGCAAAACCAGTTAGGGCCCATCCTGAATTGGCCTGGGGAAGGGATGGTGAGCTGCCTTGAACAACTGCACGCCATGTGGTATACACACTGTTGTTAGGGATGGATTCCCAGGACTTTAGCCCAGTGACGATGAAGGAATAATGATATAGTTCCAAGTTGGGATGGTGTGTGACTTGGAAGGTAACTTATAATTGGCGGTACTTCTACGCACCTACTGTCATTGTCCTTGTAGATGGTTGGGATTAAGAATTAGGTTTGCCGTTGAAAAAGCTTTGAGGTGAGTTGCTGCAGTGCGTTGTGTAAAATAGTGAACACCACAGTGGAGGGAATAGATGTTTACGTTAATGAATGAAATCCCTATCAAGCAGACTGCTTGGGCATGCGTGGTATTGAGGCTGCCTCCATCTTCTTTTGATTTTCCACCTTTTCCAATCAATGAATCTTAGAACAAGTTGATGTAGGTTCAAGATCTAAAAAGACAAATGCCAAATTAGAAGTTTATTTCAGAGGATTATTAGAACATGGATTGCCTTGCTGGAAGTGGCTATTTATCCAATTCATATAGATATGAATTGGATAAATAGTTAAAAAGGAAAAATGTTGGGGCAGGGCCCAGAAATGTGATTAAAGTAGATAGTTCCAGTAGAGGATTTGTACCAAGGCAACACTGATGGATCAAATGGCTTTCTTCTGTGCTGTAATCCTCCATGATTCTTTGTTTCCTCACCTAGTCCAGCTTTAAAATCAATTTTTTTGATTGAAATGTTGTAACTTTTCTCATGAAGTGAAACTTTTTATATTTCTTTATTACCTTGGATCACTGGACTAATGACAATCTCACCAATACTTCAAGGTGTCTCTCCATTCATATAGCCAAGTTGTCCCCACTATATACATGTTGCATTTGTAAAATAGAAAGTTTGCTTTTACAAAACATTACTCATGTCAAAGCATAAATAATTTCCCGTTGCATTCAAGGTCTCTCAAAGAACTCCTTTTAAGTTTTTTTTAGTTTTCTTGCTCCTGTGGAGTCTTGTGTGTTTGTAACTAGATTCAAATTGGTAATAAGAAAAAAAAGACTAACATTTTATAAAGCACATTTCCTGATGTCCAATAGAACTGTTCTGCCAAAAACTACTTTTTGGAGTGTGGCCATTGCTGTAATGAATAAAACAGCCATTTGTACATTGCAAGCTCCCAGATACATAAATGTTATAACACATTTTTTATGATGTTGATTGAGGGATAAACATTGGCCTGGAACTGAGGATAATTTACATAATTAGGGTGGCACTGTGGTTAGCACTGCTGCCTCACAGTGCCAGGGACCTGGGTTCACTGTCTGTGTGGAGCTTGCACGTTCTCCCTGTGCCTGCGTGGGTTTCCTCCGGTTGCTCTGGTTTCCTCCCACAGTCTCAAAGACGTTTCTGGCTAGGTGCATTGACCCGAACAGGTGCCGGAGTGCGGCGTCTATGGGATTATTGTAAGCCTACTTATGACTAATAAACTTTTCTTTACTCCTCTTCTTTGAGACCTTTTGCACCTGAAAGGACAGACTTGGTTTAACATCTGATTTGAAAGACAGCACCTCCAAAAGTACACAACTTCTTCAGAACTGTTCTGGAGTGTTAGCCTAGATTTTTATGCTCATCTCTCTGGAGCTGGACTTGAACTCTCACCTTATGATTCAAGTTACACATCCTTTCAGGAATGACCTGAGAGGGCACAGATCCATTTAGATTGTGCATTGCATCCCCAGAGGTGAAGGGAGGGATTTAAAACAAACAGAGTTTAGATTTTAAATTGTGCATGTGGTGTGTGTCTCTTTAAGACAGTACAGCAGAAGTGAGTAATCTGACTTGAGGGAAAATGAGAACTGTGAGTGAATGATCACCCCAGAGGTTAGAGTCCTCTCTCAGGCAGTATCATCTAGAAGTCATGTAGTAAGCATGTAAGGACTGGAGCTCTGCACCATGGCTGAAATCCTCCTGCACCAAGTTTCTCTTATCAATAAATACCTTTTGTTCCTAATGAAGTATGAAATCTCTTGAAGATACTAGAATGCTACAACATGATGTATTGGTGATGAGATGGCACGGTCTACCTGTGAATACTGATTTATTTGAAGTTTGGAAAGAGGGATACCCACTCGAGTGCCTGTTCTAGGCAAATAAACTTAAAGAGCTTTGTCCAGGTAGTGCCAGACCCTGAAGAACAAATGGAGTAACAAGCTTAGTGTGGTTGGTGCATCAGAGAGTTTTGGAAAGATATTAGAAAAATTAAAATGAAAAAAGATTAGTCTTCAGGGAAAGGGAAAGCTGAGTAAAAGAAGAAAAAACAGACAGGAATGTTAGGAAAAAAAGATATACTCAGCTAGGAGAAAGCTGTGTTTCAGATGTAACAAGGCAAATATTGACTGTGGGTAAACAAATTCAAGTGTAAAGAAGACAAAATGTCACAAGAAACTGTAAAGCATATGCCAATAGCACAGGAAAGTGAAGGGCTGAGATTGCAGGTCTCTCAACCTGATCTTTCAACTGTTCAACTGTCCATCTGTGTGCTAAGCGACTGCAAGCAATGAAGATTGGTTGCTTTGGAATAAAATAAATCATTTAGCTGCTTGAAAAAAAGAAAGCAAAGTAAAAAGCTAAAAGAAGATAATGGTCCTGAAAGAACAGCGCCAAACCCTGAGTGAAATTAACAAAAAGAACAATGCATGAAAAGAAGTCTCCAGCAGGTGAGAAACATTAAAAAAGCTGCAGAAATTGTTGAAGAAATCTTCCACCAGCCAAAGCAAGCGATTACCCAGTTTACAATAAGTCCAGGAAGAAAGAGTTGTAGTTTCCTGCCAAAACTGCAGAAAAGCGGGAAAAGGAACAGCAGCTCTGGTGGTTTAAAAAAGTTGACAGCCTTAAAGCAGTAATGAATTTAAAGGTTAAATAACATTTAATGCAACAATTATGGGAAGGAACAGGAAACTCATAAAAGACACACATAGAGGGCGACTTTAAAACGGGGTCCAAAGGAACCTGACAACTTCGGTGGAGACAGTGCAGGGGCCCAAAGAGGGGGTGGTGTGGGGGCCCAAGGAGGAGGCGGAATGGGGGCCTGAAGGCATGAGGGGTGGGCAGCGGGAGGGGGCCTGAGGCAGGGGCAGCGCCATGGCTTAAGGAGGAGGCGGTGCAGGGGCTCAAGGAGGAAACCATGACCTCAAGGAAGAGACAACACCAGACTCTGAGTAGTCAATGAAAGATTCTTCAGGAGGAGAGCACAGATGGACCCCAGAAGGTGGCCACCAGAAGACACCAGGATAGCAAAGTAGACCCTGAGTGACTAAATCAAAAGCTGAAGGGAACAAGACTTGCATCCCATCCTTCTGTATTGTAATGAGAAGTTCCTTTAAAGTTTTAGCAATAAATTACAAGCAAATATTAAAGCTGTAATTAGTCAAAGTAAGACAAGCCACAGTAGAAGAAGTAGTAAGACTGAAGAAAAAAAAGAGTTGGATACATTTAACTGAGAACTACAGCAAATAGAAAATGAGGTAAAAGTTTGTGACCCTAATCTAAATGAGAAATGACCCACCTACATCAAAACTAAGAATGTAAATAAAACACCATGAAGAAGATGGGAAGTAGCTAGAAATTCTATTGGGGCCAGTAAGAAACTGCAATATTCCCCAACAAGCGGTGAAGGACCTGGAGTTAGAGCATGAAGATGTGAAAAAAGAAGTAGAAAGGGTTGTGAGAAAAAGCACAAGTGAAACTCAGCAACAGATGTCATAGCATGGAACTCGAGAAAAGCTAAGGGAGATCCCATGAAATGGATGCTATCAGTTCATGATCGGTGAGAGAACTGCTCATCTCAAAGAGTGAAGCATCTTAAGGATTTGGTCCATGGCGCTCTTGTAGGACAATCGGTATCGTTTACTGCAAGAGTCCCCAGACTACTGCAGAAATTACAGCAGAGCTATTATTCACTGGATCCATATCGGTAATTCTTTAGAGATCCAATTGGATATTCGAACTACCAGTCATGCGGAACACACAAATGAGCTTAAAGAAATTGGCATTCTGCAGAGAGGCAGAAACTGTCTAGTATTTGAGGGTGCTGAGGAGGATTTGGCAATTGACGAACCCAAAGAGAGAACACAGTTGTTGAATTCAGGAGAATTGTCTCATAATAAAAAAACAAGAAGAAATGTTGAACATAAAAGTACAGTTTATTGCAACTGCAACAGAAGGACATGGCAATTGTCTGAAAACATGCAAAGCATGAGAAGGGAGAGATTTTTGTCAAATGTTAGGAGGGAATGATTGATTAACCTTGGAAGAAATTCAGAAATTAATAAACTGAATGGATTGTGAAAGCAGATGCGTTTGAATAAAGAAATAACTCAGGTCTAAGCAGAGGATTGGTTGATTCAGAAGATGGAAGGTAGAGATTGGTAAATTAAGTCACTCAGCTGACTGTACGCTGACCATGGACTATAAACTTTACACTGCAGACTGTGTCACTCTCTGATTCTTCTTTTGTCAAGCACCTTATTCTACAATGCATGCAGGTTCAATCATCGCAATCCAGCACAGTATTGCATACATCATGATGGTTTTTGCACAACCTCAAGTTTCTCTTCTTAAAAAATAGCTTGTATTCCTAACAAAAGTCTGAAATCTCTTGACGCTAGAACCTAACAAAGGACCACTTCTAATTAATTGTAAATGATCATTTATAAAGTTGTATATCAATCAGTTTATTTCTCTAGAGAACAGTTGACCCAGTCAACATTAAGAGTGTATCATTGCTTTTCAAATAAACTTAGTGGATAAATAGTTGCCATTTATCAGCCAGTAAATTATTGCATCTCACTTATTGTCAGATCTGCCCTTAAGAGAAAGAAAGAATTAATACTAATTAAGTATTGAGTAAATATGTTAAAATAATCTGAGTAATTTAACATAGGGTCCATTAACAATGAAGGTTTAATTAAATTCAGAATCACAGATCTTTTTGAAAGCTCATTTGTATCTTGCATTACATATTTGTGCTGCTAATGGTAAATACTGTATTCCCTTCACTGAATAAAATTTAAGGTTTCTAGATAAAACGTCTTTGTGTAATAACACTTGTGGAGATTAATATAACCCCTTAACCCATTCCACAATGAAATATCTCCAGGAGCTTCCATGCAACAAAATTACTTCACATACTAACTGCAGAAAATGTTGCTGTAATGACAAATTTCTGCAAACACATTTAAGCACCTTCTCATATAGTCACTTTTGCTTATTCTGGTGAGTCATTGGTTCACTACAACAGCTTGCGCTTGTATAGCGCATTTAAAGTAGTAAACTACCTGTGGATCCCAACCTCTATACGAGACCTGGATTTTAGGATAAAATGCTTCTTGAGAGACCATTGGTATATCTGTTTTGCAAATCCATTGATTTTATTTTTTAAAAGAATTGTTCATGGGATGTGGATGTCGCTGGCTTGGACAGACATCACTACGTGCTTTTGAACATTTCAGAGGGCAGTTAGTGTCAACCAAATTGTTGTGGATTTAGAGTCACATGTAGACCAGACCATGTAAGGGTCGCAGATTCCTTTCCCCAAAGAATATTAGTGAACCAGTTTGTTTTATAACAACCGACAATGGTTTCATGGACGTCATTAGACTTTTAGTTCCAGATTTTTATTAAAATTTCACCATCTGCCATGGTGGGATTTGAATCCAGGTCCTCAGAGTATTACCCTGGGTCTCTGGATTACTAGTCCAATGACAAGTGTCACCATCTCCAAAGACTACACAGAAAGAGGCAATTCAGCCCAGCTAGCTTGTGCCAGTGGTTTTATGGTACAAGATTTAAACCTGTAACAGACTACCCAAAGATGTTTGTGTTTGCCGTTTCAGGGTTGGACGTATGCCATTGATTTTCCTGCCACTTACACAAAAGACAAGCGGTGGAACTCTTGTGTGCGTCGGCGGCGATGGATCCGATACAGAAGATACAAATCGTGTGACATGTGGGCAAAGGTTCGTAAACCCGTCTATCCTCCAAGTAGTGTTAAGATTCAAATAATAATTCAGAATGGACCCTTGTCTGAATTTTCAGAGCGAGATTTCTAACTGGGAGGCAAAAGACAGGAATACATGTTTTTTTTCAGTGGGCGGTTTGGATTGAGTTGCCAATGAATGATTTTGTTGGAAATTAAACAAATTTGCTCATTTTCTGCAGGTACTCACCCTTGCTTTTTTGTATATGATTGTAAATATAAAGCATAGTTTGATATTTTTAGAACATAACAATGGTATTGCAGTTATTAACAAAAGTTATTGGGTAATGCGTGCTGCTTTTTATTTTATCAATTCAGACAATACTAGCATATTTTGCAAAAATTCCAATGAAGTTACCAACTTTCCTTACTTAGTTTGAAGCACATACACATCCTCAGGTGAGGTGGAAAAAAATGAATCCCATTCCATGTCAACTATGCTCTGCTGGGGGACATAATGCTTGACCTGAAGGATGCCTTATATTCTATTGGTTTGCTATGAAAGGCCAATCCAAACAACTCATCTCGCTATTCACAGTCTGCTTCTTGTCTTGTAGATATGCAGGATGTACATTGACTTTAAGGTATAGTGGTTATGTTACTGAACTAACCTTGGGTGGAGATACAAGTTCAAATCTCATCACACCAGCTAGAGAATAAAAATTCAATTAATTCAATCAATCTGGAGTAAAAAGCTAGTACCAGTAATGGTGACCTTGAAACTACAATCCTTAAAATGATCTTTCAAGGAAGAAAATCTACTAGCCTTCCCCAGTTTCTTTTGTATCTGACTGTTAACTGCCCTCTGAAATGGTCTAGTAAACCACTCTGGTGCTACCATCATCTTTTCAAGGGCCATTAACGTACCCTGGAAATGGATAAATTAAGTTTTTTTTATGTCAGTTCAGTAGAGACGATTTGGTATTTAGCTAGCACTAGCTCTTGTTCTTCACATAATTATGGGAATATAATTTGACTCAGAGCTTGAGAGTTAAAATAACATTAAACCAAAAGGGCCCAAGGTCATTACTGATGTGAAATGAAATCTAAGGCTTTGATTCAAAAGACATGCTTTTACAGTATTGTCAATACCTATGTAAATTTGTAACTAATGTAGTGAATGCAGAGTGTTTCTTCAGTTTATGTAATTTTAAATTAATTAACTTGAAATGAAATAGCTAAGTCGAAACTTATTTCATGGAGTCTTAAGTCAGGTATTTTCTTCCCAGATTCCCTCGCAAGAGAGTGGACAACTGCCAGATCCCTTTAATGATATTGCAGTAGGAGGATGGGAAATCACTGATGAGCCTTTAGGACATCTTTCAGTCTGGGCAGTTACGGTCCAAGGAAAGGTACAATAAATTCAGAAATGTAAATGTCATGGAATTTCTTTTTGCAAAATCCTCAGTGTTAAAACACAGCCTGAAGTTTCTATGTTTTATCCACCCAAATGTCAGCACAATCTGGGTGGAATTAATCGACACTGTCCAAAAAATTGCAGATTTTAAAATACAAGTGAGTTACACCCATAGCCAATGTTCTCTTTTAAATTTAGTAGTTGTGTGCGGCCTTTTTCTTTAGCACAGTCCCTTTTCTTTACACAATCGCATATGTTATTTATCACAGAAAGAGGCCTGTGATGTATATCCACACTATGTGATCACATACCTACACGGCTTAAGGAACGCATTGCCCATAGCCACCAACACTTGAGTTTCTGCCACCTTTTAGCTTGATTCAAAAGTAAATTTACCCCGTGCTTACAGAACTGGTCAGGCCCCAGGCCCATGTAGGCAACATAATCAAACTGGTTCTTATTTCTGTGCACGTTCACTTTCATCAGAAGCGACTGTGTAATCAAGAATGTGATTCTCTTCCTCATCCCTCCGCAGACTTTGCAACATTGAAGGCAGTGTTCCTATCCTGATATTGAGATTACTCCACACAAGCCACAAACGTCTGGCCTTTTCCTAAAACTATTGTTTTTAAAAGTTTATTTGTCTTTACAAAGTTGGTAGAAAGTGCTACAATTAAACATTGCAGCCAGAAGATCCATAAGACGTTTTTATGGCACGTGGGTCCTTTAAATGGCATGTTTTATGCAGGAAAATATAACCAGCTATTAAGTTTAATCAGTAATTGCATAGTTTAACATTTGGTTTCTTTCAGGTGTTTTACAGAGAAAATATAAATGATCAGAATCCTGAGGGTTCATCGTGGACTGAAATCCAGACTCCTGGGGAAGTAGTTCAGATCACCTGTGGACCAAGTGATCTATTGTGTGCTGTATTATGGGAAGGTCAACTCATGGTGAGGGAAGGAGTAAACAGGGAGAACCCTAAAGGTGCACAGTTTCTATTCATTCAGCATGAATGTTCCCCTCACCCCCATGGTTAATGTGAAATAGGATGTTAAAATTATGATCTTTACTGAATGGGTAGACCAGAAAATTTCTGCATATAACATTACAGACTATACAGTGCAGGAACAGGCCATTTGGTCCTATAGTTATTTGTGTGCTCAAGCTTAAATTCCTTGTACTCTGAATCAAGAACAATCTGATACCATCGCATTTAAAAATAATCCAGTTGACATTGTTATCGACGTTGGTGTTTATACTAGGGTCAGAGCGTGGTGGCTCACTGGTTAGCACTGCTGCCTCACAGTGCCAGAGACCTGGGTTCGATTCTTGGCTTAGATCACAGTCTGTGTGGAGTTTGCACATTCTCCCCATGTCTGTGTGGGTTTCCTCCAGGTGCTCCGGTTTCCTCCCATGGTCTGAAAGACGTGCTGGTTAGGTGCATTGACCCAAACAGGCACCGTCGGAGTGTGGCAACTAGGGGAATTTTTCAGTAACTTCATTGTAAGCCTTACTTGTGACTAATGAATAAACTTTAATATACGAGTCTCCTTTCCTGTAACTCATCCTATTAATATAACCTTCAATTCTTTCTCTCTCATGTGCTTATCCAGCTCTTCTCAAAGGTATCTATGTGATTCACCTCACGCATTCCACGTGTTGGTGAGTTCCACATTCTAACCAATCTCTGGGTAAAGAAGTTAAGGAACTGCTGACAAATTTATTCCTAATCAAGTACAATGATGTTTGAAGCTGTAAAGGCTCCTGAAGACTATGTCAGTATCATTCCAAAAATGCCAAGCTTCTTGTCATCATGGGCCATTTAGTTCCACACTAGGGAACATCACACAATGTGTCTATGCTTCCATTTGCATACGTAATGCAGCAGTCAACACAAACGGATCTTGATGTTCTGATTTAGGATTTATCAACAAATGAAGCAACAATTTTAAGAGCAGCTCTTTGCAAACACCAGGTCCACAAAAACTCAAAAAGGACAAAAAAAACACAGGCCCTGATGTTAACTGCCTCCCACTAAGTGTAAATTGAGTGTTGGAAAGGGAGTGGGGGGGGGTGGTGGTATATATCCCACTGATCCAACAACAAGATCCTGTTCCCACAGCACCATCTCACAGCCTCTTTCTTCCCCATCCCAACAAATGCATACTCAAGCTTATAAATAACACTCTTAATTGTGAGAGACCACCCCAAGAGGGCTCCAGTTGCAGCCTCCTATTCCTCAATTGCATACACACAAGCCTAGCCTGACCTGGCTGTCAGTTTGGTTGTCTGTCAGTCAGGAAATTGCAACATGTTATTTAAACAAGAGCCGTGCCTGAAGTTTGGCTGGGCCTCTATATTCCCAGTCTTGCCAAGTTGATTATCCCATTGCAACCTCCTCTGTCTTCCTGTTACTAAACTGTTACTACTGGGGTCATGATCTTAATTTTTTGACCTTGAGGAAATGGGATTGTACCCATGGCTCGAGACATAAACTGTTAAATTTTGTCATTTGCATCTGCTTTTGCATTTGGTTGGGTTACAGAAAAATGAATGACTCGTATAAGGGGTTGGCTAGAGATGGTAAAATCTGATGAAGGTCTGCAGCTCACTGTAAAGGGGGAACTATGTGGTCACTGAAATATTGCCTGTTTATTCACAATTGCATTGAGGATACACTATAACAGCACTGCCTTTGACACAGGAGATATTGGAGAGACCCTATGCCTATGGCTGAAGGTGACACATTAGTAAAAGAACAGATGGTGAGGAATGGTCAACAATCAAGTCAATGCATGTAATCAGCCACCTCTCTCAGACCTGGTGACAAGTCAGGAAGTTGGGTTTATAGTGTTATAGTGTATGGACATTACAGAGGTCCCACAAGGAGAAGGGTACAGCTTAGACTGGAGTTTAACTGGTGGTCTTGTTGATGACAGTCGGGTCAAATCCGTGAAATCATGAGGAAATCTGACAGCTAGAATTCACTGAAGAGGCCAGAGCTACTGTCTTCAGTGTGAAATGTTACGACATCTCTGTTCAGATTATATTTCTTCAACCTTTCCCCAGGGGCAATCTAGTGTGTTCATTCATTATTTGAAATGTTGTATGTTCGTCTAATAACAGTCCCATGACAATGTGCAGTTCTGCTTCTGAAGTCGTGCCATGAATGCTGTAAGTATGTTCTCTGTTACTTGGTCCACAGGGAATTCTTGGAAGATTGTTGAACCACCAAACTCTGAAAATGGTCTTGTTCAGGCCTCAGTGGGCATTAATGTGCTGTGGGCTATCACACGAGACAGAAGAGTAAGTACACACTGCAGATGTTTGAAACCACAGCATAGTAAATAATATATACACTAGATTTGGGTTCCTCAGCTGAGATCAGGGAGCAAAGCAAATCAGAGATGTGAATTTGGAATCTTTGTGTTCTGCATGGTCCATGCTATAACTACACGGTGCATTTGCACAATGAGCTATCAGTGAGGGTAGGGGGATGGGATTGGTATGTGGCGGTGGGAACTGGCTGTGGACTTCCATGGACAGTCTCAGACTACTTTCTAAAACAAATCAATGCCCTGATATAGAGCAGAAACTGGTCCTACCATTTGCATTCATGCATCTCTTGCCACCTTGACGAGGAATGGCTAAGGAGACAAATAAAAAAAATGCATTTTACTTCTTCGTAGACAGGATGATTTTCTTTCACTACAAGTTGTTGGTCCTGAAGTGACTAAAAAGTCCAATGCTGGATCCTTGCACACTGCTACAGGTGGGGCAGGTTTGATTAGGTGGGTGGGTGGGATGCTCAGATTTGGGTACGTTCCTTCAGCTGTTTGCAGTTGGATTCACCTGGACCTGTCGGAGACATACAAAATGGTTGGGCACCTTCATAGATCCTTCTTCTCCAGTTTGAGTGATGTTGAGCAAGAGACTCTTTCATACCAGTACAAGTGTTGCATTTTTTCAGGGAAGCTTTGAGGACATCCCTGAAATGATTCCTCTGCCTTCCTGGTAACTGCTTGCCTTGCTGGAACTTGGAGCAAGAGCTTGTTTTGGCAGTCTTGTATTAAGCATATGGACGACATGGCCCACTGTAAGTAGCTGGGCCTCAGTAATGGCCTGAGAGAGGACACCGGTATTGGGGCACCTATACATCACTGGTGCTATACCTCCAGGGATTTAACCTATCTGGTGTGTGCTGTCCATGTCTCTGTCACATGCAGGAGAGCAGGCAACACTGCAGTCTTGGAGACCACGTACTTGGTGCTGGGTTTATACAGCACCTTTCTTGTAGCCAATGATGTAGTCACTTGTTTTGCAGGGAACATGGCAGCTAATTTGTTCATAACAACCTCCCAGAAACAGCATTGAGACGATGCTCAGATCATCTGTTTTAATGACTTCACTGCCTTTCTTTGAAATAGTGAAGTGGTATCTTTTGCATTTACCTGAGGGGGGCAGGCAGAGCCTCCATTTAACATTTCATCTGAAAGGTAACATCTCTAACAGTGCAGTATTCCCACTGTGTCAACCTCGATTTTGTGCCCAGAGACGATTCAGAGGTGAGAGTGTTACCACTGAGCTAAGGCGGACACTTGAAGAAAAGCAACACAAGTATTTACTCAGCAAATTTGTGTCAAAAATTGGGTTTGTGTTTGTTTGCTCCATGTTCCATTTCTGCTGCGGAGGCTGGAGGTCATTGCATTCCATACTTCCTGGGCAATGCAAGAATGGATTACATCAAGCCCAGATACCCTACCTGCTGATTTCATCACATTGTCTAATCATGTCCTCCTTTGCCTTCTGGGGATATAAATTGTCATGTTAGAAGTGCAAGGGAATAGTGCGCATGTTACTGGGCTAATGATTCAAAGACAAGGGCCAGAATCTTCCGGCTGCTCACGCCCCACTGCCGCTGCAAGTGAGGATGGAGAATTTGGCACATACCTAAATCTCTATTCATTGCAGCAGGACTGAGAATCCCATTGGTGTGAATGACTGGAAAAATTTGGCCATGAGTTCAAATCCCACCAAGGCAGCTGAAGCTATGGCCACCAATTAATTAAATACAATTTGAAATGAAAGGTTAGTATCAGTAATAGTTAGCAGATTGTCATACAAACGACACTTGTCCTTTAGAGATGAAAATCTACCTATAAATAACTCCAAATCTGCAGCAATGTGGTTGACTCTTAACTATCTTATGAAGTGTCCTAGCAAGCCTGTATTCGAGAAGGTACCTTATCACGACCTTGCCAAGTGTAATTAAGGGTGGGCAATAGATGTGAGCTTTACCAGTGACACCTACATCCCATGAATGAATTAAAACAAAAAGCTTTTCCAATTACTAACATTGCTCAATAAACTTTCCTTCTGTTTCTGGACTTATGCATCAACAACGTGTTCTCATTTCATTTTTCTCTCTATTCTATGTCAATTTATGGGCCTTGGGAGTGAGGCTTCCATTCCCGTTTTCAATATGTACCGGTAATGTCATAATTTGAATGGCCTTCCCAATATGCCATCTGCCTTCAGAATTCACTTCCATACAAAGTTGTTCATTGTACCTAATATTTAAATACTCTGCTTTTTAAAGTCTGCTTGATTTTGTGGATGTCTGGAGACTCATAAATATTGAGAAAACCATTGTCTAAGGTCCCTGTTGCAAACAATCTTCTCTTGTCACCAACTCCTTCAGCTCCCTGTCAACTGTCAGAATGCTGAATCAGACTGTTTGCAACCTTTGTGTCACATTTTACCCCAAGATGACCCTCTGACTCTGGATCTGCACCATCACTAAGACCGGTGTTGGTGTTTGTGAAACTCCTCATGACCATGTGAATACCTCTTTTTGAAATTGCTGTCCTTTTGTGTACCATTTTTTGCTCTAATCAGATGTATTGCAAGTGAATATTGTCATAAACTTGCTTTATTGCTATCTAACCCCTCTAAAATCAATTTTTGGGATGTCCTGTTTCTGTTGCCCAGTGACTTTTGTTTTCAATCCATGTTCAAAACTTGTTTGATCGAAACTCAAGTGCCTCTTGGAATCTCTTTTTTTTTGCTGCAGTTGTTGTTATTATTATTATTATTATTATTATTATTATTATTATTATTGTATTATCAGTTCCCATGCTCTAGCACCAAACTTAATTGTCATAGTAAATTAATGTTGATGAAATATCTTTTCAATAAATTACTGTAAGACGAATTAAAGGAAGCAAAGTACAATTATATCATGCTGTGTGCAATCTTTATATCATAAAATCCTACAGTGCAGAAGGAGGCCATTTGGTCCATTGAATCTGCACCGACAACAATCCCACCCAGGTCTTGTCCCCATAACCCCATACTTTTACCCTATCTAGTCCCCCTGACTCTAAGGTGCAATTTAGGATGGCCAATCCATCTAATCTGCATATCTTTGGACTGTGGGGGGGAAATCGGAGCACCCAGAGGAAATCCATGCAGACATGAGAAGAATGTGCAAACTCCACACAGACAGTAACCCAAGCTGGGTATCAAACCTGGGTCCCTGGCATTGCGAGGCAGCAGTGCTAACTACTGTGCCTCCGTGCACCCATATATGAAAGACCATAGGAGCCCATGAATACTTTTGATATAATCAGACTTTGATGTCTCTAGTTTTCTGCTCCCAGTTTGGTCCTATTACCTTGGGATTTCAGCCATATTCTGAGTCAGTTCATATTTTTCTACTCCCTGTATTCAAACTCACACCAAGTTCTGCTCACCCATCATCGTTGCACTCGTTGAAGCATCTTCATTGCACTCGTTGATCCATTTTGACCCTTAATCCGGTGAAACCTTGACATTAAAATTTTCATCCTTTTCAGCTGCTTCCATGGCCTTGCCCACTCCCTATCTCTGTGGCCTCCTCCAGCCCTTCAATTTCCCCAAGATACCTGCGCTTCTCCAGTTCTGGCCTGTTGCGAATCCTTGATTTTTAATGCCTCAACATTGGCAGCCAAGTCTTAAGTGGCTTAGGCCTTGGAGTCTGGAATTCACTCCCTAACTTCTCTGCCTCTCTCTCATTGAAACAAACCTCTTTGACCAAACTTTTGTTCACCTGTCCAAATGTCTCCTCATGTGGCTCTGTTTTCGATTTTGTTTGATAATGCTCCTGGCTTGGTACTGTGCAACTTTCTGGACTCAGCTGTTGTGAGATCATTACCTGCGTCAGTTGTTTCATTTTTATTTTATTGTTTTTTTTTCTTGTTTCTTTCTTTATTCCTTCACTTTGCATTCAGATAGCTGTTATTCTGCCATTCGTACCTCATGTGGACATCTTTTTGTTTCTTTACCTCTCCTATTACTAATCCCTTTGGTTTTTGTACTATCAAACAGTTTATCATTTAATCTCTCCGACCCTCCACCCTATGACAGACAATCTGTTACATTACTATCTTTCTATCCTTCCTCAGATCTGATGAAGAATCATCAACCTAAAATGTTAACTCTGTTTCTCTCCACAGAAGCTGCCCTATCTGCTGAGTATCTCCAGCATCTTATGTTTTTATTCCTTTCAACCTGTCATGTCTGTTTTGGCTCTTTTGAAAGCACTATACAATCTTCTCCACCCCACTGACCTTTCCTTTGCAAACTTCTTTATCCACATACCCAAATTCCTTTACTATTGAACCTGTTTCCGTCACCCTACCCGGGAATGCATTCTGGATTCAAAAAAAAGAAAATTCTCCTCATCTCTGCTTGGGATTATTTTGCCAGTTATCTTAAATTTGGTTATCGATCCTCCTGCCAGGGAAAATCTTTTTCTCTCTGTCTATTCTATCAAAACTCCAAACACTTTTTTGTCAATATATATATAAAACTTGTCAAGCTGTGTTTATCTGTCACTAGGTTTGGTTTCGAAGAGGTGTCTGTTCTGAAAACCCTGTGGGGACAGGTTGGATTTGTATGAACGTTGAAATGGTGATGGTGAATGTGGGGTTAAATGATCAGGTATGTATAATGCCTTTTTTTGGCTGTACTCTTGTTTTTTTGAGGTAGTTGAATGTTGGCCTCACAGCACTAAAATGACACACATCTGTGTTGTACTATTTCAAAAGCAAATATATTTTACTAATGCAGTTTGTTCCACGTTTTAAACTTCCTCAATTTCATTTACTTACTCTAATTTATTCCTCAATCCTTTTAAAATTATCTTCCAAACATTTTTGATCCATTCTTTTTGTTAAAAGGATTGCTGTGAGTGGTCCACAGGACTTTGTGAATGGTGCACAAATATATGAACCAATTTCACCTGTTAATCTGTTACCACACCCAAACGCTTTGAGTTGGCTATTGGATCAAAAATCAAATTGGACAAGGTACACGCCAGGTTGCTCACACCCAATTTCTTTCCCATTCTAATCCAAGGTATGGGGAATTGGCTATGAAGATCGCAATATTTACTTCCGTCATGGAGTGACACCTACTGAATACAGTGGAAAGGCGTGGAAAATAATAGTAGTGAGTAGAGAGCATGACGGAGCTTCGCGTACAGGCAGCGCTACCAGTCTCGCAAGGTACAGTAATCCATCAAAACAAAAAGGATTTACAGCATGTACTTACCTTATATTTTACAATTGGCACTTAAATGTCGCAAAGCAAATAATAATCACTTGTAAGAATGAATATGGGAACATATGGATGCCAGTCAGCCCCTTGGACTGATATTCATTTAAGTAAGTGCTAAGCTGTATCCTAACTCCATAAACTTGCCTTAGTTCAATAACCCTATTACCAATACTCATAGAAATCTATTTATCCCTGTTTTTAAAATTTTTAGTTAATCCCCAATCTCAATGTCATTTTGGGCAGAGAGTTACAGATGATCTTTGTGTGAAGAACTGCTTCTTGACATCAGCACTGAATGGTGTGACTCTAATTGGAAGGTTAAGCCCCTTTATTCTGGATTCCTCTCTATATCTACCTCATCAAATCCTATAAATGCCTTAAACACCCAGCTCACAATTCTGAGAAACCAACCCAAGTGAGCAATTGTAACATTGCCATCATGCCTGTTACCCATTAACACATGAAATATTTGTTCGTAATCCTATGGTCTACGATTGTCTACATGCACGGTTTTAGTACCGATAGACCCAGGCCTACTACTGTAGAGTGGCACAGTGGTTAACACTGCTGCCGTACAGCGCCAGGGACCCGGGTTCGATTCCTGGCTTGGGTCACTGTCTGTGTGGAGTTTGCACGTTCTCCCCGTGACTGCATGGATTTCCTCTGGGTGCTCCGATTTCCCCCCAGGACCAAAGATGTGCGGGTTAGGTGGATTGGCCAAGCTAAATTGACCGTTAGTGTCGGGGAGGACTAGCTAAGATAAATGCATGGAGTTAAGGGGATAGAGCCTGGTTGGAATTGTGGTTGGTACAGATTTGATGGGCTGAATGGCCTCCTCCTGCATTGTAGGATTCTATGATTCTATCTTTGTCTTTACTCTTGTGAAAGATTGGTTAATAATTGACACAAAGAGGAGTTTTTGATATTTCTGGTCATCGATGATGATGGATTGCACACCTCCTACCACTGGTCAAATATTCCACAATAGTTAACTGTTCACCATAAAAAAACAAAAATTTCTATCCACATTCATTGTGTATTCTTTGATACTGGGTAGCATGTGATGCAACCTTATAGCATAGAAGGAGGTCATTTGACCCATTGTGCTTTGCTGGTTTTTTTGAAAGAGCAATCCAATACATCTCACTCCCCTGCTCTTTCCCCCTTCAAATATTTATCCAATTCTCTTTTGAAATTTACTGCTGAATCTGCTTCCAGCACTCTATTAGGCACAGTATTCCAGACAATTATCAGGCTTGCTGTATAAATTAAGTTCTCCCCATCTCGCCACTGGTTCTTTTATCAATTATTCTTAAATGCATTTTACTTTGTTTTCTCTTTGCATTTCAGTGCTGGCTGTTTTTTTGGTGATGAAGTTAGATTACCATCCCAAGCTTCCATTTGCAGTGAAGTTGATTTCTCCTCAGAAATGGACAAACTGGCAAAGAAAACTGAAAGCGTTCTAGAAACAATTGGTGAGACTGAGGGTTGTCCACATGCCTGTGGAGATGTTGCTTCCATTCCTGCCGTTGAGAAAAAATGTGCCGACGTTGAGAGCGTTTTTGAGACCATCCCTTTAATGGAAACATCCTCAGGGAAATGGATGCAATCTGTTCCTGACCAGTCTGTTGCCCAATCTCAGTACGTGACAGACCAAGGGGGTCCTTTGCGGGATAGTGTTGAATTGGTCGTTGCACGCTCGGACTCAAACACCATGACCTCTGACCTGGCTGAAACAGCCAGTGTTTCTTCTGTGGGCACCTATCCTTTTGGAATCGAAGAGCATTATGTGGCTGATGAGCGCCCACTCTGGGCCTGGCTCAGTGGAGGAGGTTGTGATGTAGAAGCTCACACCCAGCTGAACTGGTTCACTGCCCAGTCAGGTAATCAGTCTGTTCTATGTTGTTCTTGTTGTCAGTACTGCTTCTGAGCACATGCAGCCACTATAATAAAAGTGACCATGCACTTGCATGTATACTGCATCAATGGTAATTGCATCTCTGCCCGGTGTCACAGTATATCCTGAGCATGTTTTATTCATTGAATGCAGTGTGCAATAGGTCTCTGACCCTGTTTCAGTTTATCATCTGCTGAAACCCTAATCTGTGCTCTTGTTGCCTCTAGACTTGAATATTCCACGCTATAGTGGTCAGCCCCCTCACCTGTCACCCACTATAAACTCGAACTCATCCAAAATTCTGCCGTCCCACACCCTAACACAATAGGTCCTGTTCACCCACTGTACTCACTGTCCTACACTGACTCACAATCTGGCAACGTTCTGAAAAAGTAGCTTCAAACTGAGCTGAGAGTAAGACAAAGTAGATGCTGATTGAAACCAGTGGAAGGTAAATCTACGTAATGAAACTAGTGGAGGCAATGGGTAGGATTTTACAACCATGTTCAGGCAAGGCTCATGAAATCCCACCCGAGGCCAACGGAGAATTCAGTTTTGCAAGCCTCGCCCACCTTGATTCCAACACTGGGGTGCCAGGGTGGGCATGGCAGTAAAATTCCAGCCAAAGTCCCTGAAATCGTTTAAGACCCAGTTGGATACCATTTTAGACTAGGGGACAAAGCCTAAAAATGAGAGTTAGACTTTTCAGGAATGTAATTTAAAAAACAGTTACAAAGGGTGACAGAAGTTTGGAACTCTTTTCAGCAAATGGCAGTTGATGCTGGGACTACCAGCAGTTTTAAACCTGAGAAAGATGGAGTTTTGTTAACTGAAGTTATTAAGAGATACGGGGCAAAGGCAAAAATATTGAGTTAGGTCACAGTTCAGCCAAGATTTCGTTAAACAGTGGAACAGATTCAAGGGGCTGAATGGTCAACAACTATCACTGTGTTCCTATGGTGTTATCATAGTCTTTTTGTTTGGATGAGCTAAAATTGACTAAAAGTTGTTTTTATACTGCCCTTCTAACCACACTTCTATTCGCTACTGCCATTTTAATCCTAAATGTCTGGCAAAATAATGTATCTCACAAAATCAAATCTTGAAGTTCAGAACCACAGCTTTGGTTTCATTCCTGGTATTTTAAGAATATTCAGGAAAATGTTCTCAGTTGCTACTTTGCCACTGGTTATTGCATTTCACAGCCCCAACTTCTTCAAACAGATTTCTCGGATCTTCAATCTGGGTCAGATAATAATAGCAGAATGCTTTGACCCTTTTTTCCTGCTCTTTAATACTAAAAACAACTGCAGAAAATAGATAGACTTGGACCACCATATTTTGTTTCCATGATTTTGCAGGACAGCTGTTCTCTCTCCAATCATTCTCAATGCCCATTAGCTGTGCCCAGCAGACAGTTTGGCGGAAACAGATAGTTCATCAGTTAACTGAACGGTCCAAACGGGAGCTGGAAGATTTTAAGCATTATGAGCAGGCAGTGGAGCAGGTAAGATGTTTCTAATGTATTATAAAAATTTGCATTTCTGTAGTTTATTTATTAGTTTACGTTAACATTGCAATGAAGTTACTGTGAAAATCCCCTAGTCACTACACACTGGTGCCTGTTCAGATACACTGAGGGAGAATTTAGCATGGCTAATGCCCCTAACCAGCACATTTTCGGGGCTATGCAGCACCTTTCATGAACCTCAGTATCCCCAAGCACTTTATAGCCAACAAAATACTTGTTGAATTGTTCCTGCAATGTAGGAGATATTGCAACCAAAATGTGCACTAAGTTCCCACAAACAGCAATGTAATACTGACCGCATAAGCTGTTTTAATGATATTGGTTGAGGTATGAATATTGGCCAGGAGACTGCAAGAGTTTCCCTGCTGTTCTTTGGAATAGTGCTATGGGATCTTTACATCCATATGTCATTTATATGTCTCTCTCAGAAACTGACTCCTCTGCCTGTGTAGTATTCCTTAAGTATTTCCGGCATGGATTGTCTGCTCGAGTCTCTGGAGTGGGTCTTGAACCCATATCCTTCTGACTGAGAATGCTATTCAAAGAACCCCAGCTGACACAGAAACAAATTGAATACTTTACTGATTGCAACATTATTATTTATCTCAGATTTGTGGTTTTATTTCTTAATTTCTAAAAGATGTTTCAGCAGAGATTGGAACCTTAAAGTTATTATTTAAAGTTAAAGTTTAAAGTTTTAACATTATTTACTAGTGTCACAAGTTGACTTATGTTAACACTGCAATAAGTTACTGTGAAAATCCCTTAGTCGCCACATTCTGGTGCCTGCTTGGGTACACTGAGGAAGAATTTAACATGGCCAATGCACTAACCAGCACGTCTTTTAGACTGTGGCAGGAAACCAGAGGCAACCCACACAGATATGGAGATAACGTGCAAACGCCACATAGATAGTAACCCAAACTGGGAATCAAACCAAGTTATTAAGTCATAGAGGTTTACAGGCCCAACTTGTCCATGCTGCCCTTTTTTTAAATCCTTAAGTTAGTCCCAATTGCCCACATTTGGCCCATATCCCTCTATACCTATCTTACCCGTGTAACTGTCTAAACACTTTTTAAAAGACAAAATTGAACCCACCTCTACTACTACCTCTGGCAGCTGGTTCCAGACACTCACCACCCACTGTGTGAAAAAATTGCCCTTCTGGACATTTTGTCTCTCCTCCGTCTCACCTTAAACCTATGCCCTTTAGCTTTAGACTCCTGTACCTTTGGGAAAAGATATTGACTATGTAGCTGATCTATGCCCTGCATTATTTTATAGACCTCTATAAGATCACCCCTCAGCCTTCTACGTTCCAGGGGAAAAAGTCCTAGTCTATCCAGCCTCTCCTTATAACTCAAACCATGAAGTCCTGGTAGCATCCTAGTAAATCTCTTCTGCACTCTTTCTAGTTTAATAATATCCTTTCTATAATAGGGCGACCAGAACTGTACACAGTATTCTAAGTGTGGCCTTACCAATGTCTTGTACAACTTCAACAAGACGTCCCAATTTCTATATTCAATGTTCTGACCAATGAAACCAAGCATGCTGAATGCCTTCTTCACCACTCTATCCACCTGTGACTCCACTTTCAAGGAGCAATGGACATGTACCCCTAGATCTCTCTGTTCTGTAACTCTCCCCAACGCCCCACCATTAACTGAGTAAGTCCCGCCCTGTTTCAGTCTACCAAAATGCATCACCTCACATTTATCTAAATTAAACTCCAGCTGCCATTCGTCAGCCCTTTGGCCCAATTGATCAAGATCCCATCGCAATCTGAAATAAACATCTTCACTGTCCACTATGCCACCAATCTTGGTGTCATCTGCAAACTTACTAACCATGACTACTATATTCTCATACAAATCATTAGTATAAAGGACAAATAATAGTGGACCCATCCCTGATCCCTGAGGCCCACCGCTGGTCATAGGTCTCCAGTTTGAGGCAGCAGTGCTAACCACTATGCCACCATGCCGCCTTGTAGTACGGAAGTGATTCTTGACGTGGTATAATAATTACTGTCACATTAAACATCATCTAAGGAACTGAATATTTCAGTCTGATTCACAGGTGACTTTTCATTCCTGTGAGGTGGTTTTCTTAATTTTAAACAATGGGATATTGCTGCCAATTATTTATACATAGATAAACATGATACCAGTGATTTGTAACTGTTCTCTTCTCCATGTCGCTCTGTTATATTTAGTCTGTATGGATAAAGAAGGGAGCAATGCAGTGGTGGAGAGATGGAAAGCCCCACAAATGGATAGATGTCCGGGTAGCACTGGAACAGTTTACAGGGAATGACGGGAAAAGGGATGGGATCTTTTTCATTTACTACACATTCAATGATGAGAAGAAGGTGAGTTCTGCTTGTCTGTTCTGCTGTCCTGTAATTTTCAGGCTGGATACTACAGGAGATGTGATTTAGATTTTTGTTCACTAAATGTTTCAGGGCAACACATATATTCCATTACAAATTTCAGTGTAGTGGAGTGGAGCTAGAGATATTTGGAGAACAGTTTTAATTGTTGTACTCAAATAAGTGAAAGTACCTCAAAATATTAAAGTAAATAACAATTGGTCATTTGAATTATTTGTACTATGTGTGGATACATTCCTTGTAACAATTTAAGTATTGTGTAAGTCAAATCTTGTAGTGTTCCTGAGTAATTATTCTTTATTGTAAATAAACTTGATAATTAGTATTGGCCTGATCATTACAATTTGAGTTTGTTTTATACGTGGATTATTGAAGTGCGCAGGGCAAGGTACGTGGGCTTCCTGCATAACTTGGTAAAAAGATAAGCAGTTATTCCTTTGACACCATCCTAAATACTTCACATATGCCAAAGAACAGCTTGGTTCAAAGGAGATACACAACTATTTATATAAACTGTGTTTGAGCTATATATGACATGGGAACAGAAGTAGGCTTTTTGGCCCATCAGGTCTGCTCCGCCATTCAATGAGATCATGACTGACTTGATGTGATAATTGTCAACTCCACTCACCTGCCTTTTCCCTATTACCCATGATTCCCTTACTGATTAAAAATCTGATTATCTCAGCCTTGAACATACTTAACCCAGCCTCTACAGCTCTCAGTGGTAAATGAATTCCACAGATTCACTATCCTCCAAGAGAAGAAATTCCTCCTCACCTCTGTCTTAAATAGATGACTCCATACTCTGAGATTACGCCCTCTGGTCCCAGACACTCACACAAGGGGAAACACCCTGTCAGCATTTTCCCTGTCAAGAACCCTGAGAGTCCTCTGTTTCAATAAGATAGCCTCTCATTCTTCTAAGCTCCAATGTATACAGATCCAAATTACTCAGCCTAAGTGGTTGGACAGTGCCTAAGTTGCAGTTGCCTATGTTTGCCCTCATACTCTCACTTTCCAGCATTTTCCTTCTTAACTGTGCTTTGTTCTTTCCTAAAAGAATTTGACGAAGAATTACATAACTAACTGGGAGTAATTCAGATAGAGTTAGCAAAAAGGCAGGGAAATTTGACAGCATTATTGAGAAAGATGGGCAAAAATACTGGGAAAGGAAATAAACAGTGACAAATAATAAAAAGAAAATTCCAGGAATATTCAGTAAGTCAGGCATCACCCATGGAGTGGGAAACGGAGTTGAGGTATTGGATAAGTGAGCTTTCAACTAGAGGAGGATAGATGCTGTTTTCCCAGTGAAGGGATAAGAAAATCCCTCTGACCATACACTTGAAATTATTCATACCCTTCCCATTATTAAAAAAAATGCAGCTTTCTTACTTATCACTTTCAGTTAAAGAGTGACCGTGTAGACCTTTGCCAAGATTAAGAACAATAATTATTTTTTAAAAGTGGGTGATAGGTGTGGAAGGCATTTTTTTGAAGCAAAGTTCTGCATTGGATTTTTTCATAGATTTTGGGCATCAATGGCTAGGCCAGTATTTTGTTGTCCACCCCCATTGCCCTTGAGAAGCTGGTGGTGACCTGCAGTGTATGTGGTATTGGTGCACCCACATTCTGATCGGCAGAGAACTCCAGATTTTTGACCCAATGACGGTGAAGAAATGACAATATATTTCCAATTCATAATATTGTGTGGCTTGGAAGACTTGCAGGTGGTGGTATTCCCATAGATCTGCTGCCGTTGTCCTTTTAGATTGTAGTAAGCTTCCAGAATGTGATTTTTAAGGTGATTCTTTATTGTAACATAGCGAGAGCAGCATAGGATCTGAGATACTAGCCCATCTAATTCATTAGCCATGGCTAAATGATCTGTTAGAGAAACCAATTGGGCTGTAGTTTCTCCTAGTTACTGATTACTGCATGAGGCAGTCCAGAAAGAGTAGAACCCATCTTGGATTTGCGCTGTAAATAATATTTCCAAAGGTCTGTTTTAGTGAGAATGTTTGTGTATCATTTTGTTTTTTAAGGTATCTCTACCTTGAAAGACTCACATCCTTTTGAAAATCTGATTCTACTGTCAAAAGAGGTGAAAATTCTGAAGCTGGGCCATTCAGGGGTGATGCCAGAACATACTTAATCGCACAAAGAGTAGTGGAAATCTGGAATGTTCTCTGCCTCAAACAGTTGCAGAGGTTGGAGTCACCTAAAAATTTTAAACCTCATTTTCGTAGCTTTGTGTTGGGTACAGAGTATTAGGGAACCAAGAATGCTAGATGGAGTTAAGTTATGGATCAGTCATGATTTAATTGAATGGTAGAAAGGGCTCGAGGGTTTGAATTGCCTCCTCCTACATTCGAGAAATTGGAAAATAAGGGGATATAATGAGGACAATTTGGAGTGCACATTCCATCCTTTACCCTTCCAAAAGAACAAGACTTGTTGGTCTCAGCCCTCCCACCTTTACAAATGGATACCAGTTACCTGGTTCAAATCACACCTTCAGGTCTTGCAGCATCTGATCCAGCGACAGCATGGATGGGAGAGCTTGTCCTCAGGTTGCACAGGAGACTTGTGAGCTTAATCCTTGAGAAGTTACAAAACCAATTTAAAAAGATCTTCCCACTATCCTGTGAGTGGATAGGCTGACCAGTTTGCAGTGTCCTACCAGCAGTAATAAAGGTAAAGTCATAGTACCAGATGACCATAGCCTGAGGATCACCACAATTCAAGTGAGGGATGTGGTAGAAAAAGCAGGCCTTCATGAGTAGCTTCAACAGGTAAGGGAATTGAACTCAGTGTTGACATCGCTCTGCATCATGAACCAGCTGTCCAGCCAACAGAGCAACCCCCTTCCCAACAATAATACAGTGTTGGAGACCCATATCATTGGCTCGTTATCTATTACAGCAACCTATCCCATGATATTGAGCGGTAAATTATTTAGCACCTAGAGGTTCACAGTTAATGGGAGTGACTTAAATATGACTATAAAAAATGCATCTCTTTTTGTGAACTCTACTGGTTTTTCTGGAATAATTACTCTTTGCATTTTCTTTAACATAGATATAGTTTTCTAACATTTTAATAGTATCCTATCAATTGTCTAATTTTTTTTTCTTTAAAATGTAACAGTACCTTCACGTATTTTCAAATGAAGTTACAATTTTGGTTCCAATTGCTAATGAAACAAAACATTCATTCGCTATTTACACTCCTGAGAGGACGAAACAGAGATGGCCAATCAGGTTGGCAACAACAACAGAGCAAGAAATGTATGATTGGGTAAGCGATTAAATAAGGTATAATTAAGTTTGCTAACCATTTCCTGCAGCTCGATGAGTTTTATGCCATGGAGTCAATGCCTGCATAAATATTTTTCATGACAGTAGGATCCTGCTTTCATAGATTCCTACTGTCTGAATCCAACAGCTGAAGAATTAATGGTTCCTAAAATATGGAAGACGTTCTATATATGTGAGGATATAAGGAATTCAGGAGCAATCTCTAACCGGAGAGTGGTTAGAATGTGAACTAACTACCTAAGGAGCAGTTGAGGTAAATAGCATAGACGCATTTAAGGGGAAGCCTGACAAGTCCATGAGGGAAAAAGGATTAGAATTTTAAAAATGGTGGAATGTAATGAGAAGACTCATGTGGAGCGTAAGTGCTGGCAGAGACCGCTTGCGCCAAGTGGCCTGTTTCTATGTTGTAAGTATTTTGTAATACCTTGTAATAACTGTGATCAGAGTTGTCTGTCACTGCCATTGTGGCAGGGGTCAGTCAGCTCTGTATCTTAACAATGATTTGCCTTAAGGGACATGGAGCACAACAAGTCCTTACATGACCAAAAATGTTAGCAGTTTCTAAATTCTAATTCTGGTAGTTTACATGCTGATCTTGTGAGTATTTTGTCAATGGAAAATACAGGATTAAATAAGAATTTATACATTTTTGTGTTTGAAGTATAAGTATTGGACAAGTCGCCTTGGAAACCTCCCCTGTTCTTCATCAACTAGAGCCAAGGGGCGTATTACATCCACCTGAAAGGGCAATCGTGGCTTTGGTTCAACATTAGCAATTCCCAACATTGCAGCACTCCCCCAGTTCCAGCTTTAGGAATATTAGGCTAGATTTTGTGCCAAGAATCATAAAATTCCTACAGTAGAGAAGGAGACCATTTGGCCCATTGAGTGTGCACTGACAACACTCCCACCCAGGCCCTATGTCCTTAACTACACATATTTACCATGCTAATCCCCCTGAAACTAAGGAGCAATTTAACATAGTCAATCAACCTAACCCGCACATCTTTGGACTGTGGGAGAAAACCGGAGCACCCGGAGGAAACCCACACAAGCATGGGAAGAACACACAACTCCCACACAGACAGTCACTCAAGGCTGGAATTGAACTCAGGTCCCTGGCGCTGTGAGGCAGAAGTGCTAACCACTATGTTACCGTATGGCTCAATACTGGCTGATGCTGCCCACATCTGTGCACATTTTGACACAGTTCACATGATAGTGATCTGGAGCAAAAGCCCTGGTTTATTTATTTTCTCTTTGACTAGTGGATGTTAGATTCTAAGATCATAGTGCCACATGAAGAATAGTCACAGCCAACTCAACATGAATCAGGGATTGAAGCTGGGAAATTCCTGTTCATCTTCACCCACATATCTCCTGAGTCACTGTGGGAGTCTGTAATGTGATTTTTAGATGTGAGCCAAGAAATTTGTCTGTGGTATGATTCTTATTTGCTTTATTTTTGCAATTTCTTTGCAGAACAGAATCATATGGTACAAATAAGAAGTAAATCATTGTGCAGTGCTCATGTTCAATAAAACTAGCAGACAAAGGCAGCTTTGAGGCTTAGCACATAACTTGCTTTGCCGCAGACTTGCAGGGCATGACCTTGATCACTCTTCTCAACTGAGCTAGGGAAAGTCTAGGAGTAACTGCTAGAAATGGGGCACGTCTACTTCAGAATCAATCATTTACTAAGGAAAACCTACATCTAGGAGAAATAATTTTATCTGATTCACCGCTTTCGCCGGTTAACTTTTTGCTCATTCCCTCATGAGGACAATGATTTGCGCAATGCTTTTTGCTCCATGGACACTGACTGGTCTTTAATCCAAAGTGCCATGAGATTGAAATAAAATGTTGGTACCCTGGTCAACTATGGAAAGGACTGAACCAGAATCATAGGGAACCTCTGATATACATACATGTGCAGCCCCCTTCCCTTGGTTCTCTAGATTAAATTGTTATTTGTTCCTTCTTTCCCCCAAACCATTTTGGTGGATTGTAATGTCTGTTGCCGTCTTCTTGATTTCAGCCAATCCATTGTGAATTAAGGTCCAATCTTGGGATTCTTCTGCACCCAATATATGATGCAAATGTCAGGCACATAACTGAGGGAGCCGAAAATGATTGGAATTCCACATTCTTTAGTTCAGCCCAAAAATGTTTTAGGGATCCAAAGTGAACCTACCCTATTTTAACACTTCTAATTGTTATTTTCACATTGGTAGCTGCTAATAAAATTGTGTCAGCATCGCACACAAAAAATAGTGTCTCTCCTCATTATATTATCTTATTCATATAACAATGAGACACAGAAACAAATCTTGTGTTTGTATTTTAAAATTATTTGAAATTTAGAAGTAAAATGGCTATCTTATAGCAATATAGAATCCATACAGTGTAGAAGATGGTCATTCAGCCTATTGAGACTGCATTGACCCAGGCCCTACCTCCATAATCCTACATATTTACCCGGCTAATTCTGCTAGTATCATGGAATCCCAACAGTGCACAAGGTAGACATTCAGCCCATCAGGTCTACACCAGTTCTCAAGAGCATCTTACCCAGGCCCGTCCCTACCCTATCCCCATAACCCCGTGCATTTACCATGGCAAATCCACCTAACCTACAAATCTTTTAGACACTTATGGGCATTTTAGAATGGCCAATCAACTTAATCCACACATTATTGTACTGGGGGAGGATTCCAGAGCGCCCAGAGGAAATTGCACAGACACCCAAGATGGGAATTGAACCAAGATCTCTGGTGCTATGAGTGAACAGTGCTAACCACTGTGCTACTGAGTAACTGAGCAAAGATTTTTGCACTGGATTACGTAGTTGTCTTTGATTGGCATTGACAGCCCAAAACTCTCTTAAGATCTCTGCCTATCACCAATTCTGACCTGGATCTCAATTGCACCACTATTGGCAGCCATGGGCTGCTAGGGCCCTATGCTTTGAAATTCTCTTTGAAAACTCTCCTCATCTCTCTCTTCCTTTAAGTTGCTCCTTAAACCTACCTTTTTAGTTACCAATCCTAATATTTCCTTATGCGACCCAGAGTCAAATTTTGTTTGATAACACTCCTATCAAGTGCTGTTAAAGGCACTATGTATTGATACGGGTTGTTGATGATGGTCAGGTAAAAAATTGAATAATTTTAGAAGCCATCTGCAACAGGCAAAGTTTCATCCAAACTAAATAAAATGGCTATCATTCTTGTATAATGTATTAATTTTGGTTATAATTTGTAATGCAGTATGGTGCATTGTGTTACAGCTTGCTGTCCTGAGTTTAGCATGCTGCGACAGCAGGGAACTTCAAGGTCCGCCGTCTAACCAGGCTGTTTGGTCCGTCACTTGTAAAGGAGATATCTTCGTCAGTGAGCCAAGCTCAGACCTGGAAGCTGCACAACACCCTACGCCAAGTGACCAATTGTAAGTCCTTGTCTTTCTCAAGATGGTAAAAAGTCTGACAACACCAGGTTTTAGTCCAACCTATTTATTTGATAATATTCTCACAAGCTTTCGAGGGGACAGCCTCTTCGTCAGGTGAATGGAGAGTTCTGGCCTCAGACAGAGCATATAAAGCACAGTTCTGAGGCCAGAACTCTCCATTCACCTGACGAAGAGGCTGTCCCCTCGAAAGCTTGTGAGAATATTATCAAATAAATAGGTTGGACTAAAACCTGGTGTTGTCAGACTTTTTACTGTGTTTACGCCAGTCCAACGCCGGCATACCCACATCATTTCTCAAGATGCCCAGACCTGATCAGCAGTGTATGATTTGCATGCTTCAATAATGCATTTAGTGTAACTTCTGAAACACGATATGGATAAAGAGAGTCACAAAGCTGGTGGATTGTTATTTTTTAAAAAACCTGGTTCTCCAATGTCCTCCAGGGAAGATAACTGGTTGTCATTAGCTGGTCTTGCCTATATGTGACTCCAGCTGCACACCAACATGGATTACGCTTCACTGCCCTCTGAGGTGGCCCAGCCACAACTAGCAGTTCAAAAAGGCAGCCCACCACCACCACATTCTCAGGGCAACTACAGACATGCAGTAATTACCCGCCTCACCAGCAATGCCTATATCTTGAGAATGACATTTTTTTAAAAATTAACATGGGGGGGCAGGAAATGGGTCGTAACAGTTCAGCCACTCATAAGGTTTCGCCGTTCACTGCACACTGCCATATAATTTTTTAATCAAATCCCTGCTGTAGTTTGAATTGGGAGAAATCATGGCAGAATTTTCAGGTATGTTTTCTAAAAGTTGGTCTTGACGAAAAGAGAATCCCACCAGCACCATTGGAGAGAAAAACTGTCATGTATTCAGTCACTTTAAAACAAAATTTATTTCCTTAAGTTTCACACTGCACTCATGGTGACTTGCCTCAGATTCTCTCTTCGTGGTAAAACTCAATCTCTGCAATCAGTGGAGTGTTCCTTTTAAACATCTCCCAGCACTTGTTCCAAGTCTAGTCAGGAGAATGGCTGCCAGGAATGTAGCGCCACATTTCACGAGGGAATCTTAGCGAACTGCTAGATGGGGTTCAGCAGAGATTTGAGATCGTCTACCCATGACCAGGCGAACACCCAGCCAGCAAGATCACCAACTCCATTAGAAGGCTATGGTTGCGATAGTGAGTGCCATCTCTCTCCATAAGATGACTGGGCTACAGTGCCAGAAGAAGAGGAGATGACCTTCTCTGTGCAGCTAAAGTAAAGGCAAGAGACAAAACTGAGAACCTTAACACATCCAGCCATGGCACTTGCCATACATTCTTCTATCCATCTGCCACTGCCATGCAGTAATGTCATCTCAGTTCCCTTGCAGGTCATTCAGTAGACCAGCCCAGACCATTCTCACACCCTCTGGACACCAGAGCTCTGAGGGAGACATCTCAGAGGCTAGTATCAAAGAGGCATCACAGCTGTCACCCACACCCTCCATCAGATACTCTCACCTCGGTTGGACTAAGTAGTAAATAGGCTTCTGGGTCATCCACTGATGAGCTTATCACAGTTGATGATCCACAGTAGGCAGAGGCAGTGACATCCCAGAAAGCTGGCACTCAGAAATACTGGAGCCCAGGACTGTGCTGATCCATGGTCAGATGTTGGAAATGACCCTGGGCTTGGTCATGCCCCAACAGTTGAAGCCACAAAGGCAAATATCAGGAAGGGATGTCAGCATCCTTCCTCAGACTGCAAGGCCAAGTGGAGGAATTCCATCGTCTTCTGTCCGGGGAGATGGTGCTGTCACTCGGTGGCAATAAGGCCAAGGCTGCGAAGGTGGCATCCGCAGTGGAGACCTTGGTGCAGGATGTCCACTCCATGGTTCACGTCATGCACTCTATCTTGGAGGATGTGAGCTGCTTGGTGTAGGCACTTCTGGCAATCCGTGAGTATCAGCACCATAGGAAAATGGGACTTCTAAAATTCACTCCTCTATCTCATGGAGGAGCACAGGAACCCCAGACACCCACAGGGAAGAGGATTAACGGGTGCAATTTGGTGGGGGGGGGGCGGTGGATGGTGGTGGTGTGTCCAGCCCACCCCCACCCCCACCCATCCCCCTGTGATTGACACACCAAAGAGGGTAACTCTGCAACACCCGTGGTACCTGAAAGCAACCTGGACCCTCAAGGTCCTGGTCCTCCCCAAAGCGTGAGGCAATCAAGGTGTTGCCAGCCCTTCACCCCATTGGGGCGCACACCATTGCCAAGGTCCTTTCTCCGGGTGTTGACCCTCCTCATCTTCCTCATCCAAGAAATGTGGTGCTCCTGTGCCTCATCCAGCACCTTGCCCCATTGCAGTGCCACATCATGCAGAATGCAGCAAAGTATGCTGATGTGGGACACACTCTGGGGGCCTTACTGGAGGGCTTCACCTGACTGGTCCAGGCACTGGTATTGCATCCTTAGCAGGCCAATCGCCTATTTGATCAGCACATGTATAGATGCATGAGTCTTGTATCGAGTTTCAGTGGGTTTTTGGGACCTCCCCACTGACATCGTCAGCCACCTCCTGAGTGGGTACTCTTCGTCCCCAAGGAACCATTCTTTCAGCATCTGGTCTCCCTTGAATACAGTTGGGATTTGATAGCGTCTGAGTATTTAGCTGTCTTGGATGCTTGCTGGGAAACGGGCACACACCTGCATAATATACAAGGCATGTCATACACGATCTGCATGTTGAGAGAGTGGAATCCCTTGTGGCTGATAAGTGGCACCCCGTGCCTCCGTGTGGGGAACACCATTCTATTTGCATGCAGTCAATCAGAGCCTGTACTTGGGGCAGTCCAGCTTTGCAGACAAAGCCCATAGGTCTGGTGTTCTGACAAGCCTGGTCTTGATCAAAGTTGATGTACAGGTAACATCTCACAAATAGCATACCAGTCACCTTATGTGCAGATTGGGAGATGCTGCACAGGACACCCTGAAATGAACTGTTGTAGAAGTTCAGCATGGTTGTAACTTTCAGGGCCACAGGCAATGGGTGACTTCCCAGTCCACATGGTGCCAGCTCTGCCTCATCTGGCACAGATGGTCCACCATCCCTTGGACAGATGGAATCTTCCGCGGCACTGGACCATTGGAGCCACAGTGTTCTCCTTTCAAATCAGCAGGCTCTGCCAATCTCTCCTCTAGGATGCTGCTCCTGCTCATGTGCATCAGAATGTTAACATTGCTTGCAGTAGAGCAACAGCAACAATAGCACTACCATCTCAACTGCCTCCATCGTCCTCTTGATCCAAACACTGAAATGAAGCAAACAGAAATGTGAGTGAAGAGGTGTCCTGCCAATTCCCTGACCCATTTCCCTTTCAGGATCTGGGACATCCGCCCATGCACATCCCCTATGTGAGTGTCTTTCCAACAGCATTATTCCCTCCTCTCCCACACAATGGCCAGTTCCATACACTTACCTCTTCCAACTCCAGTTGACAAATGAGCTTCCATTTGGTGAACTTCAGCAGCCTTCGTGACTCTTAAGGATGATGACTGAGGGCACATGAGTGCATTCACTGAACTTGTTTACTGAGTTTCCAAGGTTACAAAACACTGCTGCATGTAATATCCTATGCTGACCCTGTGATATTTACTGTCCCTGTCCACTTCCAGCTGCCACTCCAGAAGGGCATTCCTATCGAGGTAAGATTGCAACAAAGAGCTCATGAGGAGCACTAACAAGACACCAGAGCTTATTGACAACCTGCCTTGACGTAGACATGCAGAGTCCAGGTGAATCATATGTTGTGGGAACAGTGGGATTCAAACCCCTTGAAGATGTACAATCTGCAGCAATGAAGGTGTGCCAAAGCCTGTAAGCATTCAATCCCCCCTGTCCATGTATGCTGAGACTCAACCCTACCCCCATTCCAATAATCACTTAGCTAGTTTGCCCATGTCCCCTCTGGCTCCCCCTATCCATTAGGCACCCAGGAGGATAGTGGCACCATGAGTACTTACCTCTGATATTCCCTTCCGAGGTGAGGTCGTGCAGGTTCCTGTTTTTATATAGCTGTTGTAAATATCGCCAGTGTCATGTCATACCAGCGCATAATGAATATCAGAGAGCAGAAGTCCTGGTGGGTCAGTCCGCTAATCAGATACTAATGTATTTAAATAATGATTCCAACCTTCCTGGTCAGGAACCTCATGATATCAAGGATGAAATATGTGGAAAATCGCTGTATCCCAACTCTCACAGGATATTGCACCCTCATTGCATTTCATGCTGATGGTTAACATGGGCTCAAAACTTCACCACATATTGTGAAATTTTTGTAATTAGCATCTGCAAAACTGCTACAGAGGTTTACAAATCAGCACATATTACACTCTCATAAAACCATTGTTCTGTCTACAAAGAAAACAACTTCTGATTCTGTTAAAGAAGTTCAAGTGCATTTGTGTATAGTTTTGTAATAAAGCATTACCTAAAAGATGTGGAATTCTGAAGTAACTTGCAATAGAAAACTGACCAAATACATAAAAAAAATGCAGGGCTATGGGGAAAGAGTGGAGTAGGGGAGGAAGTGGGACTAACCGGATAGTTTTTTTTAGAAAGAGAGCTGACACAGGAATGATGAGCCGAGCGGCATCCTTACATACTGCAAGATTCTGTGATTCTCGAATTGTCTTCCATAGGTATTGGCGTCAGATTGGAGGACATCTCCGTTTGATTGAATGCAACAGCCAAGGAATTGTATGGGGCATTGGATATGATCACACAGCCTGGGTTTACACAGGTGGATATGGAGGTGGCTTCTTTCAAGGTGATACATTTTAATGCTTTGCTTCTATATCCTTAACTCATTTTAAGAACGAACCCCACTGCCCCCATAACACATGGTCCACCTGGATTCTGAACAGCTGTGTTGAGGCGGGCTGTCAATGAGCTTCCAGGTTGTCTGCCCAAGTGTCCCTGCCAGGAGGTGTTAGGAACCACCGTGCATCTCTCTTCCCTGCAGGTGCCCTCTGCTTTGCACCCTCCCGGTTAATGCAGCTCACATCAAGAAATGAGCAGTGCAGAAATTCACATTTTATTCTGGAGCTAGGGCTCATTGCATTTGTACTGTGAACTCTTTGTTTTGCATTAATGGTTCATTTATGCCTTAACACAAAATCTCAGAATTTGTATAAACTAAGAGAACTTTGAGCATAGCTGGGTGAAGGCAGACGTGTGATGGAGGAAATGATGGATGCACAAAAGACCACAGTTCGAGGAAGGCAGAGTTTGCAAAGACTTGTAGGGCTGGAGGACGTTATTCCTACACCTCTCTGTCTCTCCATCTCTCTCTCTCTGTCTGTCATCCTTTAAGACACTGCTTAAAAACTCTCTTTAATCAACAATTATCTGGCCGAATGTTTTCTCCTTTCATTCGGTATCAGTCATCTCTGTGAAGTACCTTTAAATATTTTACTATGTTAAAGATGCTCTATAAACACACGTTATTGTGGAATTAAAATTGACCCACTGACTAACAGAAATAATTAGTTTCTCAGTGTAGCGCTCTGACTGTTAAACCTTGCTGTTTTGTTTTTCCAATGTTCATTTATGCCTAGTATTTGCAAATACAGAATTATATTTAATTAAATACTGGTTTTCTTTTTAGTGATATGTCATTTACTTTTTTCAGGACTGGCTAGCAGTACAGATAATATTTACACACAGACAGATGTAACATGTGTTTACATCTATGAAAACCAACGTTGGAATCCTGTTACTGGATACAGTAGTCGGTATGAAAAACATGTAAAATTTACTTTGGTTCTGAATTCTTGTTAGAAGGTTTACTTATTACAAACATTTATTTAGAAACAGAAATTTTATTGTGCATGTTTTGAAGTCAATTTTGTGAATGAAGGAGGAAAAAAACCTGCATTTAAAGTTTATTTATTTAGTCACAAGTAGGCTTACATTCACATGCAATGAAGTTATTGTGAAAATCCTCTAGTCGCTACACTCCGGCACTTGTTTGGGTACACAAACAGACACTGGCCAGTGCACCTAACCAGCATGTCTTTGGACTGTGGGAGGAAACTGGAGCACCCGGAGGAAACCCACGCAGACACAGGGAGAATATGCAAACTACATACATATATGACCCAAACCGGGAATCAAACCCAGGTCCCTGGCACTATGAGGCAGCAGTGCTAATCACTGTGTCACTAAGCATATAGCGACTTCCACCAACACAGGTCTTCCCATCGACAGTTACAGCCAATGAAGTACTTTTTGAGATGGAGTTACTATTGTAATGTAGGGAAAATGGCAACCAAATTGTGCACAGGCAGTCCCACAAGCAGGAATGTGATAATGACCAGATAACTTGTTTTAGTGACGATTTAGTATAACTACTGATCAGGACTCCAGAAAGAACTTACCTGTTCTAATCGAAATAGTGGCCATGGGATAAAATGCAAAAATACTCAGAATCATGTGACATGATTTTGAACAGTGAGTTGCTTTGACATCTCAAAATTTCAGGCGAGATTGAAAAAAATGGACTCTTTTAGTTTGGAGAAAAATCGACTAAGAGCTGCCTTGATAGAGGATTTCAATGTTATGGGGATGTTCGATAGGGTATACATTGGTGAAGGGCAAAATTTCATGAAAAAATTTCTAAGTACTGAACAAGCAGATAAACGGGAGAGTTTCAAACTCGTTTTTGGATGAGCTCAAAAAAAAGCAATCTTATGGCATTTAGTGAAATAAAAGTACCAGGATGTGATTTATGCCAGGAGGAGATGGGGTGGAACCTAATCTCGCGAGTGAACATAAGAACATAATAAGAAATAGGAGCAGGAGTAGGCCATCTAGCCCTTCGAGCCTGCCCCGCCATTCAATAAGATCATGGCTGATCTGTTGTGGCTCAGTTCCACTTTCCCGCCCTCTCCCCATAACCCTTAATCCCCTCTCTTATCAAGAACCCATCAACCCGCTTCTTAAAAATATTTAGCGAGGCAGCCTCCACCACTTCAACGGGCAGAGAATTCCAGAGATTCACCACCCTTTGAGTGAAGAAGTTCCTCCTCAACTCCGTTCTAAACCGCCTCCCCTTTATCTTGAGGCTGTGCCCCCTAGTCCTACTGTCTTTTTTGAGCGGGAAGAGTCTCTCCACCTCTATCCTATCCATCCCATTCATCATCTTATACGTCTCAATGAGATCTCCCCTCATTCTTCTAAACTCTAACGAGTACAAGCCTAGTTTATTCAGCCTCTCCTCATAGCTCAATCCCCTCAACTCCGGTATCAGCCTAGTAAACCTCCTCTGCACTCCCTCCAGGGCCAAAATATCCTTGCGCAGGTGCGGCGCCCAAAACTGCACACAGTACTCCAGCTGCGGCCTCACCAATGCCCTATACAGCTGCAGCAAGACCTCCCTACTTTTATATTCAATCCCCCTCGCTATGAAGGCCAGCATCCCATTCGCCTTCCTGACCACCTGCTGCACCTGCAAGCTGGGTTTTTGCGACTCATGCACAAGGACCCCGAGGTCCCTCTGCACCGTCGCCTGCTGCAGTTTTTCGCCACGTAAGTAATAGTCCTTCCTACCATTCTTCCTACCAAAGTGGACCACCTCACAACTCTAGGGCCACCACTGTGCAAATGCCCTGATCTCCAAGTGTACTAGGAGACCTCCTGTCATTCCCCCCCCACGCTCCTCACGGACATCGGTCCCTGTGCCAATTCCCCATCACCACTGATGATCGCTGCAGAATCCCAGAGTCCATCCCTCACCCCAGTCACCAGCCTGGACATTGCCCATCTAGCCCCCCAGTTGCTGACCCAAGGGGCACTGCACAGCCCTTCCCTAGACCACCTGGGGAGCTTTGTTGGCCTCCGGTCCCACCGGCGAAGATGGTCCCCACCAACGAGGACCAGCCTAGTTCCCTGCTGGTGAGGACCTCAGCCGGTATTTCACTGTTATTAGTCCAGTGAGCCTGGATGAATGATATTTAAATTATGTCATGCATATCAAAAGCAGTACAACATGAAACCAGAAATCAGTGCCATTAAGATCGTAAGGGGCAAGAAACTGGGCATGAACCTGATTTTTGGCCTCTCGCCTGATCTCACTGGCTCGCCTTGCCGATTGACCTGCGTGACAAGCCAGTAAGGTTGCCCCCAGAATGTTTCCACATATAAGAAACCTGAACTGCAAGCCATGAAAATAATACAGTCACCAATAATTCCGTTAAAGAATTCAGATGAAACTGCTTTAAAGTGTGGTAAGAATGTGGAACTCGCTACCACAGGAAGTATATGAAAATAGCATTGATATGTTTAAGAGGAAGCTAGAAAAACACATGATAAAGAAAGAAAGGAGGCTCACGTGGGCCATAAATTCCTGGAACATACAAAATAGAAGCAGAAATAGGCCATTCAGCTGCTCAACTCTGCTCCGCCACTCAGTAAGACCATGGCTGATCTGTTTGTGCTTCGAGCTCCCCGTTTTGATCTATCCTCCCTGATAACCTTTGATTCTCAATGCCTAAAAAGAATCTCTTCTGCCTTAAAAATAGACAATGACTTTGCTTCCAATGTCTTCTGAGGCAGTGTTTCAAAGATACACACAACTCTCAGCAAAGAGAATTCTCCTCACCTCTTTCCTATAAATGTGACTCTACAGTTCCCCTAGTTCTGGACTTACAGACAAGAGGTAACCTCCTTTCCAAATGTAACTTGTCAATAAGATTCAGGATCTTCTATACTTCAATCGTCACCCCTCACACTTCTAACTCCGGTGGAAACAAGCCCAACCTGTCTGACCTTTCCTCATAAGGCAACCCATTCATTCCAGATATCAATCTAATAAACTTCCTCTGAACTGCCTCCACTGCATTTACATGCTTCCTTAATAAGAAGACCAAAACTGCACACAATATTAGAGATGTGGGCTGCAATTCTCCCATGCCACTGCGCTAATATTTTAGTGCATCAGGCCAGGAGATTCTCATGTCTGCCAATTTGCAGGGACTGTGTCCTGCTAGCATCTCCCAGTGCAGGAATCCCAGCGGCGCCAGATCCATGCTGGAAATCGGTGGGGAGGTACAAAGACCATTGAAATGGCCATTTGCACAGGATTTAAATGTGATTGCCCCCCACGCCGGGCATGGGGCAGTGCCAAGAGAGTGGGGCATATAGGGGCCTTGGAGGGAGGGGTGGCCTAATGGTGATCGATGGGGGTGGGTGGGGTCCTGCGGCCACTCTGCATAGGGATTGTTGGGAAAAGGAGGGAGGGCAGCAATTGGGGAGGGTCACCTGGGATTGGCACTGCAGGAGGTGGGGGAATCAGAACCGCAGGGGAGTTCAGGACTGTGGGGGTTGAGATTCGGAGAAGGGTGGTGCTGGGGATTAGGACAGGGCAGACTAGGAGGAGGGGTTCGTGGCTGGCCTGAGAGTGATCGAATGGGCCAGTGATTGGGCCATGTAGGAGTGAAGAGGTGGCAATGTGAGGGTTGCGAGGCTAGCCAGCAATCGAGCTGGCCATCAGTGCGGGGCCACTGCACATACGTCGATCTTGGCACTGACAGACCAATGCATGTGCAGTCACCCACTCAGCCCACTGATTTCAGCCTCTCCAGTGGGGATAGGCCCTGTCCCCTAGTTTTTAACGTTATTCACACTGATGGTTTCTGCAGTGCACAAAGTGTGGGAGATTCTTCTCCAAACTCCCACTGAAAAAAATAGCATGAATTACTCCAGTATTCACACGAATTTGACACTTTGAATTTTTTTGGGAGAATTCCAGCCATGGTCACATCAATGCCCTGTATAATTGAAGCATAGCAGCCTTATTTTTACGTTCAGTTTCCCTTGTAATAAAAGATAGCATATTAACTTTTTGTGACTCTTGCAGTAGAACACCTTGATCCCTCTGCACCTTGGATGTCTGCTTTTTTAATTCCCTCTGCCAAAGTGAACAACTGCACATTTTCCCACATTATAGTCCCATCTGCCAGATTTTTGCCCATTCAGTCACCCTATCTATATCCATCCTATCTATATCTTGTCTTCTTCACAACATACTTTCCTATCTATCTTTGTGTCGTCTGCAAAATTGGCTACAGTGCCGTCATCCCCTCAACTACGACATTGATGTAAATTGTAAAAGTTGAGGCCCCAGCAAAGACCCTGCGGGACTCCACTCATCACATTCCTATCAATCAAAGATCAATTTATGCATATTCTGTTATCCCCTACAATATAAGCGTTCACTTTCCGCAATAACTTTTGATGTGGTACCTTATCAAATACCTTCTGGAAATTATCAGTTACTGTACTGTAGATTATGGACAGAATCTTCACTCTAGGGATAGGACTCAAAAGTCAAGCCTGTTTATGGTTATCAAACTCACCCCCATGTGAGGGAGCGCCCCAATTACCATGGAGTTAGCTTCCCTCCAGTTAAGGACAACAGGCAGTGTCTTGAAATTGGATGGCCAATCAGAGGCCTTCCAGCTTGCAATGAACAGCAAGCTTCAAGATGGAGGCATCTTCACTCCAATTCTTTAAATTTAAATTCAGAAATTGCTTTTGCAGCCAGGCCACCACTGTTGGAGACCGGTGGGAAGGGAGGATACCTATAGAAGGCTGCATGTGGCACTTTAAGTAACCAGGAGTGGGGAACCCACCACAAGGCGTCTTAACTGGCCCCACTGCATGCTGGAACCTGGACCCTGACTGGAAAATCCCTGTCGACCTCTTTTCAATGGGCTGAATCACCTACCCACCTTGCCACTCCCTGATCCTGTCTCTGCAAAAAGGGTCCTGAGGCAAAATGAAGCTGGGAAGCTGGCATGACAACAGCAGGTCAATTCTTAGCCACCCCTCCCAACCCATCTCCACTCCAAAATGCAGCAGGATTCAAAAATCAAGCTCTGTGTATAAATCTAAGGGATGGATAATGTATTAATAAAACACTGTGAGATGTTGCTGTGAATAAGATGCTATGACGGAAGGGCGTGCTAAACCTCCTCTTTTACAGGGGGTTGCCAACTGACAGATACATGTGGAGTGATGCATCAGGCCTGCAAGAATGTACCAAGGCACATACCAAACCTCCTTCTCAGTGGGCCTGGGTATGTACAGCCTTTCTAATGCTTTAATACCCATATTAAACTGTTGCTATTGTTTTTAATCTAACTTAGAGAGAAAAAGACTTGCATTTATGTTGCTTCTTTCATGATTGTAAGGCTGTCCCAAGGCACCTTACAGCCAATGAGTACTTTTGAAACGTAGCCACTTGCTGTAATGCAGGAACGTGGTTAAGGAATGAATACTGGTCAGGCCACTGGGCTATCTCCCCTGCTATCCTTTGAAGTTGTGGCCATGGGATCTTTACATCCAGCTGAGAGGGCCAACTCTTCCATACTTCCCTCTCAACATTTCCACGTGTTCGTGTCCATGTTTGTCACGCACATTTTTATTCTCAGATCGAAGGGCTGTGAACACCTTCATTTACAATAACTATAAGCACTTGCTATTATTTGAGTTTATTTCTGGGATTGTAGGGTTGACACTGATGCATTTTTTTCTACTGAAAAACTGGAAAGCATTGGCCGGAATTTTGTGTACCCTCACCCATTCTACCACCACCACCCCCCGGCCACCTGGTGGGTTCTGAGGTGGATGGGATACCCTCCAGGATCTCGCCTACCCCAACCCAGATGTGATTTTGTCGTGGGGTGGGAGGGCAGGGCCTTGGACAGGAAGTCCACCCATGCCACTTAATAGCCATATAAGGGCCATTCCTGCCCAGGCTCAACGTTTAGGCTGGCGGGAGCTCATGACTGAGGGCATGGGAAACTGAAAAGGTTTTCATCCTCAGTTTTGGGCAGCAAGTGGGGGGAGGAGGGTGCTTCAATCAGAAGCCGCCTTCAGACTGGGGGCACCCTCCCCTCATGAGGTTTTAAACAGTGAGTAGACCCACAGAGCTAACTGTATTTTTTTTTTCAGCAGTCTCCTTGAGAGTCCTCACCCTCTTTCTGACACATGAGGGTTTGCTCCTCTAGGTGTACACATGACCCTGGAGCTCTTTCCAAACCCCTTAACCTTTCTACTGCTCTGCCTATTTTTGTTGATGTGGGATCTTTTGATGCCAAACTGAGAATTAATGTTAACTGTAAAAGGATCACAGTCCTGTCTGGGGCAATCTTATCGGCTCGTCATACCGGTCGATGAGTGCGGTGAGCTGCAAGATTAGGTGAGAGGTGAAAAATTGGGTTTAAGCCTGGTTTTTTTTTTAACCTCTCACGATGTTACTGGCCCTGGGCCAACTTCAATATTCATTAGTTCATTTAAATATAATATTGATTCTTGGATGCTATCGTCTGGGCTCACTTGATCTTAACGTGCTTGTCAATCAAGGTCCTCATCAGCGAGGATCACGTGTGGTCCCTGCCAGTGGGGACCAGACATGATAGCCTCACTGCTGGGACAGAAGGCCATTGAAGCCTCCTGGATGGTCGGAGATGGGGCTATGGTGGGCGGGGGGGAGTGCAAGGTCGTGTGGGGGCACAGATGAGGAGGAGGAAAGAGGGAACTCTGCGATTGGGGGTGATGGGAAATGGCTGGGGCAGCTATGGGGGGTGGGGGGGGGTGGGGGTAGGTTGATCAGCCGGGGTAGCAATAATGTTGGGTCCCTATGTTCATTGGGAGGGGTGGAGGGGGGTAGTGACAGGTCTCAAAGTGTACTGTGTATGCACAGTATACTGGGGGATTGGAGCACCTGCAGAATGGCACCCCTAGACTTCAGCAGGTGGCTTTCTGGCAAGATTAGGCTCCACCCCCTCCTCCAGCTGGCAGGAATTTTTTTCAGCTAAGTGCCATATGATTGTGACTGGAAGCTCGCCCAAAAAATCAGTGCAATTTTCTCCCGTTTTCATGCTCGTTTGACGCTTCAATTTTTTTTTTGGTAAGATCACCCCTTTATGGTTTTTGGGCACATAAGCCAAAGTCAGAACTAAAGACTGGCAGACAAACAAATATTTTAGTGAAACAGACAGCAAAGGGCTGGAGGTGGAATGGTGATGAAGGGAAGGATAATTACGTGACAGTCAAAGAGTGAGGTTAAATGATGGAATGACTCGCAAATTCACAGGCTGTCAACTGAGTTGGCCAAAGAGCAAATTGGAAGTATTGAGTTTACACAATATGTAAGTAAAATATAGGTTTTAAGTCTTGCTAATGGTGTATGATTGCAATAATTTATCCCATTCTGCATAAAGTCGAAGCATGTGAAGCATTGGCTTTGCAAAGGGGCACATTCTGTGCTGAATAATGAGATAAAATCTTGTATCTTGGCCTTATGATGCAACTAAAGATATTCTGTGAAGATTTGCCTGCGATGGTCTTCCTCCATATCTCTGTTACTTTCTTCAGTCTTTGTGACTGTGCTGCTGCAGTTCTGGCCTCATGCACAGCCCCCAGTTTCCTTCACTCCAGTAATAGCACTTGTGTCTTCAGCTACCTGGGTGTTAAACCCTGGAATTTTCCTCTACTAATCTCCATCTGCTTCACTTGTCCCTCTCTTAGATGCTTTATAAAACATATCTCTTTGACCAAGTTTTGGTCACCTATCCTAAAGTCTCTTTTATGGCTCAGTGTTAAATATTGTTTAATAATTCTCCTGTGAAGTACCGTGGGATATTGTGCAGCCCTAGAGCTCTATTTAAATGCAAGTTATTGGTGGTAATAAACTTGGGGGGAATGTTCCTGTCCCGCCCACCGTGGGAATCCTCGTGGGTAGGGGTGGGGGGCAGACCATTGCAAAGATCCGTTGACCTTGGATGGACTTTTCCGGTTTTGTGGCCAGCACGGTTGGAAAATCCTACCCTGGAAGTTGAGAATTAATGCTGTAATTCCTGACAGATGACAGATGGTGGTGGCAGAGACCAGCACAGCCAAATAGTGAAACTTCTCATGCTGTAAGATTCTAAGTTTGAACCAATCATATTCATTTCAACTGCTGAAAGATTAAACCTCACCCATGCTCTAAACACAAGGCCACAGTCTAAATAGCCTATTTCTTTCTTTGAAACCATGTTTCTTTACTGACAGGTTTCTGATTGGTATATTGATTTCAATGCCCCTGGAGGGACTGATCGGGAAGGATGGCAATATGCAGCTGATTTCCCTGCGTAAGTACTCAAATCCATCAACTAGAATTAAACTTTTTGCATGATGCTGGTGATTTTGTAGCATGCAGTGTTGGCTATTGTAGCACAGTGAGAAGAGACTCTTGTCTTCTGTTGCTTAAATTTGGTGGACTTACCCTCATGTAAATGTACTCAAAATTTAGAGTCAGCTACCAAGCCATTTGTCACAATAGCTAGAGTATAAGAGAATTACTCTACTTCATTTTAAACTTGCAAACAGTGACCTAACATCAGGTGCACTGTGACCAATTCTGGGCAAGGCCAGCATTTATTGCCCATCCACAACTGCCCTTGAGGAGGCAGCGGTCAGCCACTGTTTTGAACGATAGTCCCTGTGGTGTAGGTACACCATAGTGTAGTTAGGAAGGAAGTTCCAGGATTTTGACTTGTATAGTGCATGACTGCAGGGGATTGTGAAGTGTAGTTTAGTCAAATGTTCTCCATTTGTAAACTTTATGGATCCTGTTTGAAATCTGAATTTCTGTCTATGTTCATTAACATAAGAGATGATTGCCAGTGCAAGTTATCTGGTTTTTATTCCCCAACAGCTTAAAATATCAATGTCTTAAATTATTTTTGGTAGTGTTTTTGATTTTTTTTAATTTCCTCTTTACAATATGCTTTTTAGTTTTGTCTGTATTTAAAACAGATCAATGTGAAATGAGTTTGTAATTGTATTAATATGTGAGGTATGATATTAATGAACATTTCCCATTCCAGTTCTTACCATGGTTATAAGACGATAAAAGATTTTGTGCGACGCAGACGATGGGCAAGGTAAAGATTTAAATTGAAAGGGTTGGTTTCACTGATGTAAATTATTCTATTTGAAAACATAGCTTCTCTCTGCTGACTAGTTTTCAGCTTTCTATTGCACAGGATTAATTGCATCTTTGTTTTTAATTCCGTAGAAAATGCAAAATAGTGACAACAGGTCCCTGGTTTGAGGTTGCACCCATCGCTCTCCGGGACATTTCCCTGATCCCATGTGTGTCACAGAAAGCAGACGATGCATCCGCATTGTGGGCCATTAGCAACAAAGGAGACGTCTTGTGTAGGCTGGGAGTAACTAAGCAAAATGCACTAGTAAGAAAATGCATTTTAGCTTGTAGCACATTCTAAGCAAATGTATATGAGAGTGCTGTTTCTTTAATGGATAAGCTGAGGCACCTTTCTGAAATAAATGACTTATTTTAAGCATATTCAGGCAAAGAAATGAGCATGAAGGTGTGTAGGCTACTGTGCCTTTCTATCCACTGACCATGTCCAATCTACTCACAGAATCCTACAGTGCAAAAGGAGGCCATTCAGCCCATTGAATCTGCACTGACCACAATCCCACCAAGGCCCTACCCCATAATCCCACGCATTTACCCTAGCTGGACCCCCTGACATTAAGGGGCGATTTAGGATGGCCAATCCACCCTAACCTGCACATCTTTGGAGTGTGGGAGGAAACCGGAACACCCAGAGGAAACCCATGCAGACACAGGGAGAATGTGCAAACTCCACACAGTTACCCAAGCCAAAAATTGAACCCGGGTCCTTGAGGCAGCAGTGGTGCCACTATGTCACCTCTCTACTGTGGATCCCACCAAACAACTTTTCATCTCTGGGAGTAAGAATCTGGAACGTTCTTCCTGCTGTCCATCCCCCACAAAAAGTAACTCTAGCTGAACTGTACCTAACCATACATCTTACATGACTGAACGCAACCAGTTACCTTCCTTAACACAATTCCAGTCAATGGTATAATGTAGGAAGCACTCCAGCCAATTTTTGCACAGCAAGCTCCCACAAACAGCAATGACCAGAAAAACTGTTTTAATGACTAAAACAGCAGCACGGTGGCACAGTGGTTAGCACTGCTACCTCTCAATGCCAGGAATCCGTGTTCGATTCTTGTCTCGGGTGACTGTGTGGAGTTTGCACGTTCTCCCCATGTCTGTGTGAGTTTCATCTGAATGCTCTGGTTTCCTCCCACATTCCAAAGATGTGCAGGTTTACGTACATTGTCCATGCTAAATTGCCCCATTGTTTCAAAGATGCTTAGATTAGGAGGATTAGCCATGGTAAATGGGCAGGTGGGGAGAGGGGGTGGAGTGGGCCTAGATAAGATGCTCTGTTGGAGAGTCAGTGCAGACTCGATGGGCTGAATGACATCCCTGCATTGTAGGGATTCTAGTCTATGATCTTGGTTAAGGGATAAACACTGGCCAGAACATAGGAGATAACTCCCCTGCACTGTCTCAAATAGTGCCAGTAGATCTTTTACAACTTCCTGAGAGAACTAGTCTCTTCCAAAAGATGGCATTTCCAATAATGCAGTAATCTCTGAGTCCTGTCCTGTAGTGTCAGCCCAGGTTCTGTGTTCAGGCCTTTTGAGTAAGGCTTGGATCAATGACTTTCTGATTTGGAGATGCAAGTGCTATGTTATTATTTTTCCAGCTATGCCTGATTTGGTGCCATCTGTCTGTAAATGACCTTGTATGAAACACTTAATGTCACAGTAAAGTAACTTTCTTTTCAGGGTGTTTCATGGCTGCACATTGGTACAGATCAACCATTTGTCTCAATCTCAATTGGGGGTTATTACCAGGTTTGGGCCATTGCCAGGGATGGAGCAGCTTTCTACCGTGGATCTGTCTCCCCACAAAACCCTACAGGTAAACACAATTCAGGAGCTAAAATCTTGTCAAAGTATTTTTTCAATAAACAGGGCTTTATTGTTGTACGGATTCCCTATAGGGAAGTTTTTGTAAATGATTGACATCCTGATATTTTTTAATATTGCACATAACTGAGTTTATGTTTAAGGTGACAATGTAATGTAAATCTTCTGAGGTCCGCTTGGAGTCTTTTGGAATTCTGCCATGAAATGGTATATGTTACCATGTTAGTTTTTTTGGTTTTCAGTTGCGGCTCAGTATTCTTGTCTTTGAGTCAAACAGTTATGGGTTCATGAACACCCCTCCCCAACAACTTGAACACACAATCCAGGCCAACATTCCCAGTGCAGTACTGAGGGAGTGCTGTACTGGTGGAGGTGCAGTCTTTTGGATGAGATGTTAACCTTCTGCCCCATCTGTCTGCCCTCTCACATAGACATATATGATCCCACACCCACAATTTCGAAGAAGGATGTGGGAGTTCTCTCCGGTGACCAGGGACCAATACTTATCTACCAACTACCTTCACCAAAACAGACTATCAAATTGTGGGAGCTTGCTGTTCAGAATGTGGCTGCCATATTTCCTACATTATAACAGTGACAATACTTTGAAATGCGTCACTGACTGTGACTGTCTACTTCTCTGTGCTTTGTAATGTCCTGACACTGCGAAAGGCACTATATAAATGCAAGTCTTTCTTTTCTTTACAGGTGACTGCTGGTACCACATTCCCTCCCCTCCCAAACAGAAGTTAATACAAGTGTCTGTGGGCCAGACATCTGTGTACACAGTGGATGAAAATGGTAAGCTGTGTGTAAACATTTACTCTGTAACGACCATTTCATCATATGATTAGCATGTAGACCTTTGAAACGTGACAATACTTTGAGTACAGTGGCCTGTTGGTCCCAAACTAGCAAACCAGATGTCAAAAGTTCAAATCCCACCATCCCACTGAATCTCTAGAAATATTCTGCAGGATTGGCAGCGTATGTGAAAAGAGAAACAAGAGTTAACGTTTCCGGTCAATGAACCATCATCGGAATTGGAAAATGGTAGAGATTCAGCAGTATATAAACAATGGCAGGAACAAAGGGAAAGGTCTGACATACTATGGAGGGCACAAGTGATTCAATGAGGAAAGAAATGATAACAATGTAAATCAAAATGGAACAGGAAGTATAAGGTAGATCCAGAGGAGACATAAAAGGCAATCATTGAACCATTCCCTGCATCAGCTGTATGAGAAAATAGGAGGAGTTGTTATGACCTCAAATTGTCAAATTCAGTGACAAAGTTGCAAAATTCCTGATCGCAGATGAAGAGCTACCCCTCAATCTTACATTCAGCAGATGCATTAATAACCTGGCATCAGAAAATGACCTTGGAAACTGCCAAATTATTGTAAAGGTCCTACCAGTTCATGATGTCCTTCGGGAAGTGGAGTCTGATATCCTTTACTAGGTCTGATAGATTTTAAACAGCATCTGAAAGGAGGAGGGAGAGGTGGAGAGGCACCAAGATTTGGGTATAGCGTCTTCAGTTCCATAACTAATAAGAACTCTGCATTCTCTCAACTGTACGCTTTGGTGCACTCCCTACCTCTTCCTTCACCTGGCTAGGCTCTAAACTCTTACAGTTGTTCAATTCTGAGATTTTGGGTGGGGTTTTATGGCCTCACTCGAGCGAAATCAGACATTCCTGCCTGAGGACAATGGACATTCCTTTGTCCGCCCCTCGCCCGCTCTGATTCCATGACAGGCAAGGCGGTAGAATTCAGGTGTTTGTGTTAGAGAATGTGAGTAATTGATACAGAATGGACAGTTCACAGCACAAATGCAGTGAGCCTTGTCTCCAGAGTATAAAGAAATATAATTCCAGTCCCACACTATATGGATGACTCTTAATGTCCTTGGGGTAGCTCATGATGGACACTGTATGTTGTATCCACCTCCCTAGAACAAAGAAAAACTGCTTCCATTGACAGGAGGATCATTAACCAGAAAACACAGATTTAAAATGAATGGGAGCGTGCCAGAGGTACCAGAAGAAGCACAGAATTATTACAGTGCAGTGCGACCATTTGGCCCATCATGTCTGCATTGGTTCTCCAAATGAGCAACTCACCTAATACGATTCCTGCATTCTCCCCATACACATGAACATTCTTCCTTTTCAGATAACAGTCTAATTCCCTTTTGAATGCTTCTACCAGACTCTCAGACAGTGCATTTCAGACCTTGTCCACTCTCTATATTAAACAAAATTCTCCTGTATCACTTTTGCTTCTTTTACTAATTGCTTTACATCTGTTTCCTCTCATTCTTGACTCTTCCATGGGTGAAACAGTTTTTCCTTATTTATTCTATCCAGATCCTTCATGATTTTGAACATCTCTACCAGGTAGAAATAGAACTATTGAAATGATATCACACAAATGGAGGCCATTCAGTCTATCTTGTCCATGTATTCCAAAGACACCCATGTGCCCTTTCTAATCCCATTTTCCTGAACACGGCCCTTAGCCCTGCAACTTACAGCACTTAAAATGCAGAGCCTGGAGTCTCTGTCTTCACCACCAACTCAAGCAGTGAATGCCAGACACCTACCACTCTGCGTAAAAAGGTTTTTCCTCATGTCCTCTCTAATCCTCTGCCACTTGTCTTGAATCTCTGACCCCTGATTTTTGAACTCTTTGCCAAGGGAAACAGGTTCCTCCTATTCTCTCAATTTTGTATACTTCAATCATGTCACTCCTCAGCCTCCCCTGTTTCCAAGGAAAACAACCCCACTGCCCCAATCTCTTCACTTGCTACATGTCTCTCCTCAACCTTCTTTTCGCGAAGAAAAACAGTCCTAACTTCTCCAATTATCTTCGTAACTGAAGTTACTCATCCCTGGGACCATTCTTTCCAATGCCTTTACGCCTTTCATAAAGAGGAGTGACCAAAACTGGATAAAATACTCCAGTTAAAGAAGGAAACACTATTTTGTACAGAGAGTTGTTGTGATCCAGAATGCATTGCCTGAAAGGGTAGCAGAAGCAGATTCAATAATTATGTTCAAAAGGGAATTGGATAAATACTGAAAGGGGAAAAAATATATAGGACCATGAGGAAAGAATAGAGGAGCGTGATTGATTGATATCTGTGCCAGAGAATCAGCACAATGGGCTGGTTGACCTTCTTCTGTGTTATAACATTCTACAGTTCAGTGCTTCAAAGATAAATATTAAAAATAAGAATCTGAATCACACAATGTAAACAGGCAGAACTATGCTCAAGCTTATATTGGTCTCAAATAACACTAACTCCTGCCAATGCAAAATGACCACTGAATGTGGCCTGTACAGACATGGAAACTGAATGTTGTCACTCCACTACACTTAGCTGCCAGGATACCTTTACATATGCATGAATGAGGTCAACATGCAAAGCAAAGTAAATTTATATTACAGTTTGGCAATATATGTATCAGGTGGTTGTATTCTTATGTTATATATAAATTTGAGAGTCCTGCTTTGGCAACCAGCTGATGCTACAGCTCATTGACAGTTTGTGAGATGTAACCCAGCCAAATTTGGAGCTACTTAAAATATTCCACTCTTAAATTCATCGTACGAAGTACTTACTGAGAATAGACAGAGTTTGTGATGTATCAGCGCCTTCAGAAACATGCAGTGTTTACAAGTCTGTGGGTTTTAAAAAAAACTGTGCAGTAACAGATACTAACTATTTTTAAAGTATTGAAGTGTGCTTAGATTAAAGCAAAAGTATTGCATATGCCTAAATGTTTCTATCAATTAATTTAACATTTATTATTTAACATTGGTTAAGTGTCACATTAATTTAAGGAAACCCCAATCATTTTACAAAATATCAGGCAGAAACACATTTTGAATTAACAAAAAATTTTTCAGGGAAGAAAGCACAGCTGTGATTGTTTGAGCCACACCATTTTTGTTCCTGGCCACTGACAATTGTCACTCACTTTACATAAGGGAGCCACAGAATCGACTGCATGTCTGACATTGGCTATTGACAGCAGAATTCTTCAGGTAGCTACATAAAGAACTGCCTGAGGTATTCACTATTGTCATAACCCATGCAATGGAAGGAGGGATGGAATTTCCTTTGACTGCAATACGTAAGGCTATTGTGTGACATGTATGTCACCCCCATAATCTATTTCTTTGTGACATATCGATGATTAGTGGCAATTTGTGTAACTATTTCACTAATTTAGATGTCAGCCACTTACCAGTCGTCAAATGTAGTTATGAACTCTCCAGCTCTCCCCTAAATTGAAACTGGATGGAAATACCATTTTGAAAGATCATAGCATGATAAGAATGGCCACATACATAACAGTACAGGAGGAGGCCATTCTATCCATCATGTTTGTGTCGACTCTTTGAAAGACCTACCCAATTAGTCCCAATCCCCTGTAGTCCCCTGTAGCCTTGCAAAATTTGCCCCAAAAATATTTATCCAATTATCTTTTGAAAATTATTGAATCTGTTTCCACTGCCCTTTCAGGCAGTAATCTGAATCATTTTATCTGAGTGAAAGAGAATTAGAAGGGGATCAATACAAATATTTTTAACCTGTTTACAAGACAAAGGTTTGCTGAACATGACTATTCTGTATGGTGAAAAATGTTCCTAAATTAACGATGCTTTTATTCGAGGTAATTTGTGGTTTCGACAAGGCATAGCTCCAAGTTATCCTCAAGGATCGAGCTGGCAGCATGTTTCTACTAATGTTCGCAAAGTGTCCGTGGGTCCCCTTGATCAGGTTAGTTCACTCTGATGTGTACATCTCAGCTGATTTGTTCCTTCATCTTACATTCCATACCTGTGGTGGGAATCTATACAACCTCAGAAAATTCTGGCAAACATTTGGCAGGTCAGACAGGAGAGAAAAATAGAGTTAACGTTTCAGGTTGACAACCTCCCATTGGAATGGGATGAAAGGTTCTGTCAAAAGAGCTTGGACTTAAACTGTTATCATCGAATTACATTGAATCTACAGCACAGAAATTGGTCTGTCGTTCCAGTTGGCCTGTGCCTGTTTATACTTGGCACAAGCCTGTTCCCACCCTTGGGACTTGATTTTCCAAATCTCCCCGCAGCTGGGATTCTCCTATCCCGTTGCAGTGAACAGGAATCTGAGTCCATTCTCGCTGGTACAGCAGCGTGGTGTGAACAGCCAGAGAGTTCCAGTCCTCATGATCTAATCTCTTAAGCATATCCTCCCATTCCTTTCCCCCTATGCTTATTTGACTTCCCTACAATGCCTCTCTGATACTTGCCTCGCCTGCTACATGTTGTAGAGAGCTCCACATTCTCACCATTCGCTAGGTGAAGACATTTCTCCTGAATTCCCTCTTGTGTTTATTGGTGACTGTCTTCTGTTAGTTATCCTTAAGTTTTGATTTCCCCCATAAGTGAAAATAACTTTCTCGACATTTCTCCTCTCAAAAATTGTAATGACTTTAATTAGATCACCCCTCAGCTTTCTCCGTTCTGGTGATGAGCGCCCTAGGCTGTTCAATCTTCCCTGATAGTTGTAAACTGTCAGTTCTGACATCATCAGGGCGGCACGGTGGCACAGTGGTTAGCACTGCTGTTTCATAGCTCCAAGGACCTGGGTTTGATTCCCGGCTCGGGTCACTGTCTGTGTAGAGTTTGCACATTCTCCTTGTGTCTGCATGGGTTTCCTCTGGGTGCTCTGGTTCACTCCCACAGTCCAAAGATGTGCGGGTTAGGTTGATTGGCCATGCTAAAAAAAATTGCCCCTTAGTGTCCTAGGATGCTTAGGTTAGAGGGATTAGCAAGTAAAATATGTAGGGATATGGGGGTAGGGCCTGGGTGGGATTGTGGTCGGTGCAGACTCGATGGGCCGAAGGGCCTCTTTCTGCACTGTAGGGTTCTATGAATCATCCTCGTACATTGTTTTTGTACCTTTCCCAGTGCCTCTTTCTTTCTTGTTATGAGGAGACCCAGGAATATGAACAGTTCTCGAAGTTAACTCTGTTTCTCTCTTCACCGTTGCTGCTAAGTTTGTTTTCTTTTAATTTCAGATTTTCAGCATCAAGAGTATTTTGCTTTAACAGTGACAGTAACTCCCTTACCGCATCCTGTAAAGCATTGCCCTCTGGTGGCTGTCTGCAGTTCCTTCCAGATTCTGTTCCCCTCTTACTGTGAGCTATTTCTGTCAATTTCACTCACTTTTTGATGATGTTAAAAGCAGCTTTGATACTTTATAAGGCCAGATGACATAGGAGTAGAAGTAGGCCATTTGGCCTATCTAGTCTGCTCCACCATTTTATCATTGCTTCAACCACCTCCCAGCTTTAAACTCTGTATCAGCCACAAAATAAACCAGTCTCACTTACAGTGACACAATGCTAAGATATTCTTCAGTTGCCTGCAACCTTTGTCCTGCTTTAAGGGAACAATGAGGAAGATCACGCCACAGGGTTTCACTAAGCCTCTGCATACCATAGATCTCCACTTTCTTCCCATTCCCATTCCTGAACCCTGTCCTGTGTCGTAATCATCTTTTTATGGACACAGCTTAGCCTACGTGCACAAGATGGATTGGGCATTCTATTTGACTTCTATCCCTTGTTAAGGCCCATTTTATCAATCTGACAGAACTCACTGCAGGGCTGCTACTTATGAACAAACAATTCCTCTGCCCTATTCCTGTAACTTCCTCCAGCTCTGCCACCCATCCACGAGCTCGGAAATCCTTCACTTCTGGCCTCTTGTACATTACTGATATGAACCACTGCACTATTGTGGCTGTGCCTTCTGCTGCAAACCCAAAGCTCTGGAAACCTCCCTCCCCCAAATAAAAACTTCTTCATCCCATTGTCCAAATTTACCAACCTCTCCATCTCTCCCTCCTCCTTCACAAACTTCTCCATTCTTCTCTCCTCCTTCACAAACCACTCAATCTTTCTTCCTTCACAAACCTTTCAATCCCTCTCTGCTGTACATACCTCTCCATTCCTCTCTCCTCTACAAACCTCTCCATCTATCTCTCCTCTACAAACCTGTCCATCCCTCTCTCTACAAACCTCTCCATCCCTTTCTTCTCCTGCATAAAGCTCTCCATCCCTCTCTTCTTCACAAACCTCTCCAGCCCTACCTCCTCCTCTACTGACTGCTTCATCCCTCTCTCCTCCTATCAGCTACTCCTTCAAAATCAATATTTTTGACCAAGCTTTTGACCATCTATCCTAACATCTCCTTATGTGCTATGTTTTGTTTGATGATCATTTCTGTGGAGCAGCTTGGGATATTTTATTATGTTCATGGTGCTATACTAAATTAATTAATTAGAAGTTGTTGTTGCCTGGACTTTTTAAATATAAACTTCAGAAAGAGTAGATCAGACTCTCCTTTTGATGATGTAATTCCAATGCCAAGTTTTCCAGGTCCCATTATAACCTCTCTCCAGCACCATCCTGCTGAAATGTTAAATAATTCATTTATTGAATATTTTAAATTTGCATTTTGGAGCATATCCCCAGACGCTCAGAATACTGTCTGTGCTGCAAGTTATGTGGAAGGAAAAATGGATTGATTCCTTGCAAGGTCGTCGTCTGTTACCCAGTCCTAGTTATTCACGAGAAGGTGGACCAATATAACTTAGTGGGCTGATTCATATAGCAGATGTGAGTCGGGCAGGTTGGTGTGGAGTCACATACAGACTCAGGCTTGAGCAAGGGCAGCAAGTTTCCTTCCCGAGAGGACGTAAAGAATTCTTCCGATTTGCAATTGCTCCAAGCTTATAATTTAAGCCGATTTTCTCTTCCTAAACTTTAAGAAATGTACTGCTGGGTGCATGGGATGAATGGTCCACAATATGATGATGATGATGATGATGATGCATTTCATCATGGGTGGCTAAGCAATGGGTCTGTGATGAAATTGTGTTGGCATCAAGATCATTGGGTCATCCGCTCAACCATTTTGAACTTTCCATCAGTTGCCTTACCTTGATTCAAGAACTAATCTTTCTGTATCACCTTTTCTAATAGGAAATTTTCCAGCTTAGTTTTTTCAAAACCTGTTATAATTTTCTGGCCATCTGTTTCACAATTCTACTGCTACCTTACAAAGGCTAAATTGCCTACAAAGGAACATTTCCCAGGCACAAACTGTCCACATCCATGAAAATCTTGTGGAACCTCTATCAGATCCCCACATACCCCTCCCTTCCTCCTCCTCATCCTGCTTATCCTCCTCTTACTCTTCTCCCAGAATAAACAGCTCTCCCTCTGCCAATCTCATTTGGACTTTTAAGGAGCCAGTGAATGGATGGGACATAAAACCAGGGGTCATGTGGATGTGTACCAAGAATGCTGTTGTAATTCTAGAGCAGTATTGATAGTGTCCCCTTTCCTGGCCCCATGCCTCCTCAATCAGGCTGTTAAGTGATGCAACCCAAAAATAACAAGGAAGAAATTTAAAAAGGATCAGGCAATAAAAACAGTGACTTTGCAATATAAATATCATCCTCAGAAAGAAATTAAAAAGGTTTTTGTTGCTGGGCTAAAGATTATATCTGGTGCAATTTTAACTCATTCAAAACCTATTCACATTGGGTTAAAAATGGGCTCTATTTCATGAAGAGAATTATTGTTTCAATTCTCAGATGCATATCTAGACATTGCTGGTGCTGAAAAATTAGAACTGTGGTGTTACTATTTAGTTTTGTACTATTTTGATCATTCAGACCTTTCTAAATCTGCTAATGATGTTTTATAGAATTAACCTGCAATGTTTATGAATATTCATTCTGTATTTGGAGCATCGACGAATGCAGCCTCGTTTATTCGCAATCCCCTGACAGAAATGTGTGGAAATAATTCTATAGAATTGTACTGAACAGAATGACATAATATACATTGACTTCCCAGTTGGCATCACCTTGATCTTAAAATTCGTATCCTTCCCTCCCTCATCTCTGTGTAACCTTCTCCAGCCCTACAACCCTCAAATCTCAGCATGCCTCCAATTCTGGTCTCTTGCATATCCCTGACTTTAATCGCACCACTACTGATGGCCATGGATTCAGCTGTCTCTAGGCCCCAAAGTCAGGAATTTAGGGGGTGTGGTATTGTCACTGGACTGGTAATCCAGCGGCCCAGGCTAACATTCTAGGGACATGGGCTGAAATCCCCACCATGGCAGCTGATGGAATTTAAATTCAATTCACAAGATCTGGAATTAAAATCTGATCTCAGTAAAGTTGACCATCAATTGTCATAAAAACCTGTCGGGTTCACTAATATCTTAGTCTTTCTCTGGACCCACAGCAATGTAATCGACTTGTAACTGTCCTCTGAAATCACACAATTATTACGGTGCAGAAGAAGACCATTTGGCCCATCCTGTCTACACTGCCTCTCCAAATGAGCATTTTGACTTGGTGCCATTCCCCTGACTTTCCCTGTGCCCTTTCACATTGTTTCCATTCAAATAATCATCTAATGCCCTCTTGAATGCTTCAATTGAACTTGCCTCCACCACACTTCCAAGCAGTGCTTTCCAGACTTTTGACAACTCATATGATAAAGTTTTTCTCACTTTGCATTTGCTTCCTTCACAAATCACTTTAAATCTGTGCCTTCTCATTCTTGATCCTCATGTGAGCAAGAACGGTTTCTCCTCATCTATTCCGCACAGCCGCCTCCCCCCTCCATGATTTTGAACATCTCTATCAAATCTCCTCTTAGCCTCCTCTCCAAGGAGAACCGTCTCAGCTTCTGGAATATCTTCAGAACTGAGGTTTCTCATCTGTGTGACCATTGTTGTAAACCTCTTTGATTTGATTTGATTTGATTAATTATTGTCACATGTATTAGTATAGTATACAGTGAAAAGTATGTTTCTTGCACGCTATACAGACAAAACATACCATTCATTGGGAAGGTGCAGAATGTAGTGTTACAGTCATAGCTAGGGTGTAGAGAAAGATCAACTTGATGTGAGGTAGGTCCATTCAAATGTCTGATGGCAGCAGAGAGGAAGCTATTCTTGAGTTGGTTGGTATGTGACCTCAGACTTTGTATCTTTTTCCTGACAAATTGGAAGAGAGAATGTCCGGGGTACGTGGGGTCCTTAATTATGCTGGCTGCTTTTCTGCAGCAGCGGAAAATGTGGAACATGGAACACTACAGCACAAACAGGCCCTTCGGCCCACTAGTTGCGCCGATCACTTCTATACCTACTAAGCCATAGACCTATCTATAACCCCCAATCCCATCAGATCCCATATACTCATCCAGAAGTCTTTTAAAAGACCCCAGCGAGTTCGCCTCCACCACCACCGACGGCAGCCGATTCCATTCACTCACCACCCTCTGAGTGAAAAACTTACCCCTAACGTCTCCTCTGTACTTGCTTCCCTGCACCTTAAATCTGTGTCCTCTTGTAGCGACCATTTCAGCCCTGGGAAATAGCCTCTGAGGATCCACCCTATCTATTCCTCTCAACATCTTATAAACCTCAATTAGGTCACCTCTCAACCTTCGTCTCTCCAGGGAGAAGAGTCCCAGCTCCCTCAACCTATCTTCATAAGGCATGCCTCCCAATCCAGGCAACATCCTTGTAAATCTCCTCTGCACCCTTGCAATAGCTTCCACGTCCTTCCTATAGTGAGGCGACCAGAACTGCGCGCAGTACTCCAAGTGGGGTCTGACAAGGGTCTTATAAAGTTGCAGCATTACCTCCCGACTCCTAAACTCAATCCCTCGATTAATGAAGGCCAGTACACCATACGCCTTCTTGACCACATCCTCCACCTGCGAGGCCGATTTAAGAGTCCTATGGACTCAGACCCCAAGATCCCTCTGCTCTTCAACACAGCTGAGACTCCTACCCTTGATATTGCATTCCTTCATCCCATTGGCCCTGCCAAAATGGACCACTACACATTTATCTGCGTTGAAGTCCTTCTGCCACTTCTCCGCCCAGTCTTGCATCCTATCTATGTCCCGCTGCAACTTCTGACATCCCTCCAGACCATCCACAACACCACCAACCTTCGTATCGTCTGCGAACTTACTAACCCATCCCTCCACTTCCTCATCCAGGTCATTTATGAAAATGACAAACAGCAAGGGTCCTAGAACAGATCCCTGGGGCTCTCCACTGGTGACCGACCTCCATGCAGAAAAAGACCCATCCCCACAACCACTCTCTGCCTTCTGCAGGCAAGCCAGTTCTGGATCCACAAGGCCAAAGCCCCCTGGGTCCCATGCCCTCTCACCTTCTCAAGAAGTCTTGCATGGGGGACCTTATCAAATGCCTTGCTGAAGTCCATGTAAACCACGTCTACCGCTCTTCCTTCATCAATGTGCTCAGTCACATTCTCAAAGAACTCAACTAGGCTCGTAAGGCACGATCTGCCCTTGACAAAACCATGTTGACTATTTCTGATCATTCTAAACTTCTCCAAGTGCTCATAAATCTTGTCCCTCAGAAGCCTCTCCATCAACTTACCAACCACTGAGTTCAGACTCACCGGTCGGTAATTTCCCGGGCTATCCCTGTTCCCTTCCTTGAAAACAGGAACCACATCCGCAATCCTCTGGAACCTCTCCCGTCTCCATCGACGACGCAAAGATCATCGCCAGGGGCTCTGCAATCACTTCCCTCACCTCCCACGGTAACCTGGGGTACATCCTATCCGGTCCCGGCGACTTGTCTATCTTGATAGAGTTTAAAAGTTCTAACACATCCTCTTCCTTAACATCCACATACACAATCTTTTCAGACTGCCGCAAACCTGTAGTACAACCTCCCAGATCACTTTCCACCGTGAATACCGAGGCAAAGTACTCATTAAGCACCTCTGCCATTTCGTCCGGTTCCACGCAGACTTTTCCCCCTTCACCTTTTATAGGTCCTATCCCTTCTCTTATCCTTTTACTTTTCACATATTTGTAGAAGGCCTTGGGATTCTCCTTAATCTTACCTGCCAAGGCCTTCTCATGACCCCTTCTGGCTCTCCTAATTTCCTTTTTAAGCTCCTTTCTACAAGCCTTATACTCCCCTAGATCCTTAACATCTCCTAGCTCTCTGAACTTTTTATACACCTTTCCTTTCTTCCTGACTAGGTTCACCACAATCTTCGTGCACCACGGTTCCCGCGCCCTACCAAAACCTCCTTGTCTCATCAGAACATTATCGTGCAGAGTTCCAGTCAAACATTCCTTGAATATCCGCCACCTTCCTTCTGTACTTTTCCCCAAGAACGCCTCCTTCCAGTTTATTCGTCCAATTATCTGCCTGATGTCTTCATATTTCCTCTTACTCCAGACAAACACCTTCCTAGCCTGCCTGATCCTATCTCTTTCCAATGCTATCGTGAAGGAGATAGAATTATGATCTCCATCCCCAAGATGCTCTCCTACCGAGAGATCCGACACCTGTCCTGGTTCATTAGCCAGCACCAGGTCAAGTACAGCCTCTCCTCTCGTAGGCTTATCCACGTACTGTGTCAGGAACCCCTCCTGAACACACCTAACAAACTCCTCCCCATCCAAACCCCTTACCCTTGGGATATTCCAGTCGATGTTTGGGAAATTAAAGTCTCCCATCACGACAACTCTGTTATTACCACATCTCTCTAGGATCTGTTTCCCTATCTGCACCTCAACTTCCCTGTCACTATTGGGCGGCCTACACAAAACACCCAGCAAAGTTATCGACCCTTTGTTGTTCCTAACTTCCACCCACAATGACTCTGTAGGCAGTCCCTCCATGGAATCCTCCTTCTCTGCAGCCATGACACTGTCCCTGATCAACAGCACCACTCCACCACCTCTTTTGCCCCCAACCCTGTCCTTCCTGAAGCATCTGAATCCTGGCACCTGAAGTACCCAGTCCTGTCCCTGAGATATCCAAGTCTCTGTAATGGCCACCACATCACATTCCCAAGCAGCAATCCACGCCCTAAGCTCATCTACCTTATTTACTACATTCCTGGCGTTAAAATAGACACACCTCAGCCCCTCGGTCTGGACACTTCTTTTCTCCACCACCCGTCTAACCTCCCTCTCATACTGTCTACTGTCCTTCCCTACCTGGGAGCTAACCTCTTCGGTCTCAGTCTCCTCATCTCTGTTCCCTCCCCCCAACCTTTCTAGTTTATAGATGAAGACAATGGCTGGTTTGCGTAATGGACTCTATATTCTCTCAAGTTCTTCCTAAAGTGTGGAGCCCAGAATTGTCCACAGAAGTGGCCTAACAAGCCATTCAGTTCTAGGGCAATGAGGGTTGGGCAACAAATGCCCACCTTGCCAGTGATGCTCATGCTCCATCTTGTGGCATATTCTAGAACTAGGGGGTCACGGTTTTAAAAATATAGAGTTGCCCATTTAAGATGGCAATAAGGGGAATATTTTTCTTAGAGGGTTGAAAGTCTCTGGAACTCTATTCCTCAAAGGGCAATGGAAGCAGAGTCTGAATATTTTCAAGGCTGACCTAGATAGTTTCTTGATAAACAATGGGACTGAAAGGATGAGGGGTTTAGGCAGGAATGTGGAGTTGAGATTACAATCAAATCAAGCATGTTCTGATTGAAGGAGGAGAAGGCTTGAGGGGCAGTATGGCCTTCTCCTAATTTGTATGTATATTGATATGAATAAGTTAAAAATGTGTTGTCTTAAACCCTTCTCCTTTTAATACACACCTTCCTTTATGGCCAAGGATTTAGTCATCTACCCTAATATCCCCTTTTGTAGCTCGGAGTCAAATTTATTTGCTGATCTCTCCTGTGAAACCTTGGGTTATTTTACTGTAATGATACAACATAAATGCCTTGTCATTGTTATAGTACTGAAGGGAGAGTCCCACTGACTGAGAGTTGATTCAGATGAGCCTAACCAACAATAACTGTTCTGTTGTCCCCGACACAGGTTTGGATAATTGCTGATAAAGTTCAGGGGAGTCACAGCTTGAGCTATGGGACAGTGTGCCATCGAATGGGTGTCCAACCACGAGAGCCCATTGGTTGCAGTTGGGATTATGGTATCGGAGTAAGTTAACAAGTTATAATTATCATGAGTGTAGTCATGTTTATAAATAGTCATCATAAATAATGCATTTCTCTCAGGTATTTCCTTTTAATGTGGTGTTTAATTAAATGCAGAAGTTTCTGTTCTCCAGTCCAAAGCTTTAAGAGTTCCAGGGTGTTGATTTTAACTTGTTTTTTTTTCAGTAGTTTAGGAAGCTGACATCTGTTAAAGAAGTTGTTCCTATAAACTTTGTCCAAAGATACGCAGGTTAGGTGAATTGGCCATGCTAAATTGCCCTCTAGTGTCCTAAGGTATGTGGGTTTGATGAATTGGCCATGGTGAATATGTGGGGTTATGGAGATGGAGGGCCTGAGTAAGATACCCTGCCAGAGAGTTGATGCAGACTTGATGGACCGATTGGCCTTTTCTGCACTGCAGGGGTTCTATGGTTCTATGAAACTAAATGTGAGGATCATTGAATAGTTCCGTTCCTATTTTTCACAATATATTCCTCATATCCTTTTCAATGTCAGATTTCAATGTCAGTACCTCACAAGAGGTTATTGCAGAAGGTGAGGGGACATGGAGTTGGGGGTAGGGTGTTAGCGTGGATAGAGGATTGGTTGTCAAATAGGAGGCAGAGAGTGGGGGTCAATGGGTGCTATTCGGATTGGCGGTTGGTGACTAGTGGGGTGCCCCAGGGGTCGGTGCTGGGGCCTCAGCTATTTACCATTTATATAGATGATCTGGAGGAGGGAACCGAGTGCAGGGTGTCGAAATTTGCTGATGACACCAAGATTGGGGGAAAGGCAAATTGTGCGGAGGGTGTGGAGAGTCTGCAGAAGGATCTAGATAGGCTGGGCGAATGGGCCAGGAAATGGCAAATGGAATTTAATGTTGGCAAGTGTGAGGTGGTCCACTTTGGTAGGAAGAATGGTAGGAAGGACTATTACTTACGTGGCGAAAAACTGCAGCAGGCGACGGTGCAGAGGGACCTCGGGGTCCTTGTGCATGAGTCGCAAAAACCCAGCTTGCAGGTGCAGCAGGTGGTCAGGAAGGCGAATGGGATGCTGGCCTTCATAGCGAGGGGGATTGAATATAAAAGTAGGGAGGTCTTGCTGCAGCTGTATAGGGCATTGGTGAGGCCGCAGCTGGAGTACTGTGTGCAGTTTTGGGCGCCGCACCTGCGCAAGGATATTTTGGCCCTGGAGGGAGTGCAGAGGAGGTTTACTAGGCTGATACCGGAGTTGAGGGGATTGAGCTATGTGGAGAGGCTGAATAAACTAGGCTTGTACTCGTTAGAGTTTAGAAGAATGAGGGGAGATCTCATTGAGACGTATAAGATGATGAATGGGATGGATAGGATAGAGGTGGAGAGACTCTTCCCGCTCAAAAAAGACAGTAGGACTAGGGGGCACAGCCTCAAGATAAGGGGGAGGCGGTTTAGAACGGAGTTGAGGAGGAACTTCTTCACTCAAAGGGTGGTGAATCTCTGGAATTCTCTGCCCGTTGAAGTGGTGGAGGCTGCCTCGCTAAATATTTTTAAGAAGCGGGTTGATGGGTTCTTGATAAGAGAGGGGATTAAGGGTTATGGGGAGAGGGCGGGAAAGTGGAACTGAGCCACGACAGATCAGCCATGATCTTATTGAATGGCGGGGCAGGCTCGAAGGGCTAGATGGCCTACTCCTGCTCCTATTTCTTATGTTCTTATGTTCTTATTATTTTTTAAAAAAGAATTTGCCAAATTTGGGAATCTGTGACCAGACTGCAAAATTTCTGATTGATTTCTCAACTGAAGCTGGGGCCAGTGAGTCAGTAAGTCACATAAGGCTGTTGCATTTTATACATAACATGCACAGTGTATGTGCATCTCGCTCCCCCCCCCCCACCCCCGATATCTAGACTAAAGAAAAAGATGGTTTGTAGTTCCATTTTTTATTAAAGGAACCAAATTAATTTCAACATACAGAGTGTAAATTACAGGTGCAACCAACACAAGCAAATTGAGTTAATTTATGATGTTGGATGTGTAAGTAAGATGAGCCACAATTTAATAGTTATGGATTTTGTCCCCGTTACTGTAAATAAACATGCACCTTCGTGTGACTTTACCCCTTGCAATGTTCATGCTGCAAAAATGTACTTTGAAATGTGCTTTCAGCACCGTAAGTGAGATCCTGACAGTCTGCTGTTCCTTATTCCCATTCTTTGATTTGTTGAATTTAACTATTTTCCCCACAGTCGATCTTTTCTTTTAATTTGTTTACCAGATTTATCTGATTTTTATTTGGGAAGGCCCTTCCTGATTTTCCCACTCCCAAGATTTTGACACCAAAACTCAAACTTTCAAAACAAAATGTTTATGAGGAAGCAGAATTGATTGTAACTTTCAAAATGGAACTGGATAAATTCTTGAAAAGGGGAAATTTGCTGATCTACAGGGAAAGGATGGTGTTGGGGGTGGATGGTGGTAAAGGGTGAGAGTTTTGGATAGCTCTTTCAGAGAACCATCATAGGCTCTAAAGCAAATGGTTTCCTTTGTTGTAAAATTTTGCATAAAATATTCGCAAATCCCAGGGTCTTAAATCACGGCAACTTTAATGTTCTTTAGTGGCATGTCACTTAAGTCCAAATTGCACGCTTTGAGATCCCTTCCATTATGGTAACTTGTTCTGAATTTCTTCTGTTTTTTGAAGGGTGGCTGGGACCACATTACAATCAGAGCAAACTCTATGGAATCTTCACATCATCCTGTGCACATGGCACCTGATAACTCACCAATGAAATTGTCTAACCAGGATGGAACTGTTGGTGATAATTCCAGAAGCAGCTTAATGGTCAACGAACAACAGAAACTTAATGGAAGTGCCATTAACTGCTGACAGTTTATACTACAACTGTTGTATTTTCTGTTTGATGTTATCAGTTTGGATAACTACTGATCTTCTTCTCCAGGTCAATCTGAAACTTGGCCCTTTCTTAAGTAAGTAGAATGCTCTTGTAAAATTTCTCTATTAACAGTGTTTAACTGTTGCCCAATTGTACTGCACTTTTGGCAAAAAGAAGGCTCTCACTTTATTTCAAATCCAATTCCAAAAACGTAGCGCAGTCAGCTCCAACACTGAAATGTCTGAAACCAACACTGTTGGATTTCACTCCTGCTGTGCTAATCAGACTGCGTTACATCATTAATACAGTCTCTCCAGGATCAAAAGGCTAATAAAGGATCAATGCAATTTGTTGTCAGGGCAGGTTACCCCATAATGCATCTTGCAGAAATACTGTTTACCATCATTGCACTGACACATTATGGGACAACTCATACATGTGCCCCAAATCTGTAAAATCTATTAACATAATTATATATTACTTAACCCTGAACTTCACAATCCCACCACTATGGCTTGAGAGACAGGGATGGGTCCTCCTGGAGAAAGAAAGTTTATGTACAACCAGGGTCTGTGCTGAACAGTTGACTGGGGTTGGCCATTTGCAGCTCTTTAAAACAGATTGAATATATGGTTAATTGTCACGTATTGTTTGATTCAAGTCAAGGCAGCATTCTAAGTGAGAGTGTAGTGTATTCAGTCTAGATGAGTGTCGATAATATTAGTCACAGTATTATGTTGGATGGCGTTTGTCACGGTGCTTCGTACGTTGCAATGGTACATCAGCTTTGAATGTTGCTATTTGTTTGATCTGTTAGTGGTTTAGCTAAAGTCGTCAAATTACCTTTACAACTGATTAGTTGAGATAAGGTTGGGGGCTGGGGGGCGGGGTGGGTGAGTGTGATGCATGGACCAGTTGAGCTAAATGATCAGTTTCTCTGCTGCTCATTCTGAGTTATTCTATGTGACAGTAATTGTCCACCAATTCTGAAATTTCTGATGATTATTATCATTTTTTTTAGATTAGCTTAACTGTTATTACCAGGGATGGGCTAAATGCAAACTAAATTGGGTATGACCTTCTGAATCTAGACATGTTTGAATTGCAGGAACAGTATCAAATCAAATGCTCTTCCATACATCTAGTGCCATTTACAAAGGGAATGGTTTATTTTACAAATAATAGCAGCCTAACAGCCTATACCTGGTTGGCTAAGATTATATCCTATGTTCCCAACTTGCCCACTGTTTTATACCACTGATTTGAAAATGTCTCTTGCAATGAAGCAGTTTGTACTGCCTCAACTATTTACTGCCATTTTATATTGTCTTGATTCTTGTTTTGGCAAATTGAGTGTTTATTAATGCAAAAAATGGTTCCAAGGATTTTGAGTCTATATTTGAACATAACTGAGAATTGGCTCCACCTTTAAATCTTCAACTGAACCTGAACCTTAATGGCAACAAAAATGATTCACCGTGGTGCCTCATGATAGGCTGTTGATGAGTTACAATGGGAGGTTCCCAACAATGATGCACTTTGTTACGGTGAGGGTTTGGATAAATATATACCCAAATGTTATCTTAATGTTTACAAAGATTGAACAGAATAGACAGTTCACCCAACTGATCTAAACCAGTGATTACACTCCTCCAGAACCTCCTCTCTCCACCCCACTTCCTCTCAACCCATCAATCTATCTTTCTATTCTTTTCTCCCACATGTGTTTATCTAGACTCCCCATAAATACGTCTGCTGTCTGCCTCCATGTGGTGCTGCGTTCCACATTCTCACCACTTTCTAGTTAATTCCCTGTTGAATTTGTTGATGACTATCTTAGATTTATGGTTCCCAGTTTTATTCTTAACTGATTGTCAGTACAACAGCTATTAAAGGGAAACCCAATCAAAAGAGTGAGGCCATTTTTCTATTTTCTCTGCCAACTACAGTCCTCTCTTGAAGGTATGAACTACTCATCAAGTGATGGTTTCACTGGTCCAACGTCTTAAACCTTATTTAAATCTTTCCATGTGCAACTCTTACACCCTCTGTCATCCATTTATCCCAACCCTCCCATGTACAGTCGGCCCAGAATTGCTTTCCAATGACTGCTGTCCAACCCAACCAGCTGCCTCCTGTTAAAATCAACTCCTCCCACTCTCTCCCTCCCTTTTCCAGAGGGAGAGATTAGAGACCTGCTGGGGAAAAGGGAGATTCATCATGACCAGGAGAAGCTAGCAAAGTAACAGAGAGGGGGATGTTAGCTGTGTAATTGCTACTAAATCACAAGTCGGTTCACACAGGGTGTTTCATTAATAGTTGGAGGATGTTTTAAAATAATTCATCTGGTGGCACTGAGGTCCCTTAGCACAGCAAATTAAAGAGGACAAGAGCATTGTGGTAGGAACAACCTGTCCCCTTGAGCTACTGACCCATAAACTCTATATTTCAGCAGTCAAACACTGAAGAATAACATGTAAAACATTTTGGAAGCCTTCAGTATTTTCTTTTGAACTTTTCAGCCCATAAAGAAATGAAATTTCGTTAAAAGATACTGAAAACAGGACAGGTGAAGGGAACATTTGCACAGTTACTGGGAGTGTCTGCAGTGATGCATTACTAATAGTATTTGAGAAACTATATTCCATTCAGCAGTGTGTCGAATGTAGTGTGTGTCACCATTTGAATCTTTTGGTTAATCTACATTAATTTTTGCCACGCTGCATGTCTCCTCTAAGTTGACTGAGGAGTGATGCACTGGATTGGTAACACCCATCAATTCAGATAGGATGTCATTTTTAATCTAATCATTCAAAAACATTTCACAAATACCTCAGCCTTGTTACATGGATTTTCACATATGGAGCTGAAGATTAGGATGTTAATGCAGCCGCATTATCTGACTGTCTTTTTTAATTTGTTTACCAGATTTATCTGGTTCTTATTTGCTGGCCTAAACCTTAAAGCAAATTGTGTTGCTGACACTCTTCACCCTCCTATGAATCTTAATCTGTATCCTCTGTAAGTCGCTGAAATGATCTCAGAATATCAGTAAGGAGTTGCACGTGAGCTTTAGACAAGTGGTCAAATCAAGGCTTTGTCTGTTCTTGCAGGAGGATGTAAAAGGCCCCACAGCCACCAGGTCATAAAAGAGCAGGGGAATTCTCCGTGCTATCCTGGCAAACATTTATCCCTTAAGCAACATCAGTGAAACAAATTGGCCGAAACTTTCTAGTCATTCCTGCCACAGAGATTTTACAATCCCGCCAATGGTGACCCCTCCCCAGCAGCAGGGGGGGGTGCAAGGCATGCAAAGCCCCATAGACGTCGGTGGGACTGAAAGATCCTGCCAATGGTGAGCCACCTCCATTGTTGGAAAATACACAATCCCGCCCATTATCTGGTCACTGTCACACTACTGTTGTGGGGACTTGCTGTGAACAAATTGACTGTCATGTTTCCTGCATCGTAGCAGTGACTACACTTCAAAAATGCTTTTACATTGGATGTGAAGTGCTTCAGGATGCCCTGAGGTAACAAAAGGTGCTATTTGAATGCAAATCTTCTTTCTTTCATTCTGTTTGGACTTTTTAAATGCTGGAATATTCAATACCAGATCAGAGTACAAATAGACAGCATTGGCATCATTGCAATCTTGCTCTAGCTGGTACAGGCTCAGCTGGGGAGCTGTTGACACTTACCTAGAAGCCCATGCAATGAGATTATATCAGATATTTGTGTTTCAAGGTTGGTGCCAGTGCGTTCCAGCTCATTACAAAACAATCAGCAGAGATTTCAACCAAGCTTCTTCCATTGTTGCTTGCAGGAGATAAGAAGACAATGCCTTCTCCATTTTCAAGAAAATAAGCCTTGCATTATTAAACACTACTGTTTGAATTCCAGAATTTTTGTCAGGTACTTATCTTGTAGTATCCTTTGAGGCCTTGTTATCTCAACACCTTTACATATCCAAGTGGTTGGTAGACCTCTTTCGGGATTTGGCTTCAGTGTTTGTAAGAAGTATTGCCATTTTTCCATGAGTTGGACTTATTAGTAGAACAGAGTGTGACATCTATAGATCCTTGATTCCAAGTAACTTTGGTGATGGTCTTGACATTTACCTCAGCCTCTGACTGAATCCTCCACTTGGAGATTTCTACAGCCCTGTTCTATCGCTTGGTCATCCAGAATAAGATGCTTTTGTGGCTTCCTCTGGGGGGGCAACTGTTATTATTTTTCATTCATTCGAATATGTAATTGATTGGGCCGCATTCATTGCCGTTATTTGGCTGAGAAAGGGCCATCTGTTGGAGACGATGTAACTTCCTTCTGCCAGTAAGATCACACTTTGTCACTGGAGAGACCCAGTGGGGTAAATATGATATACAGCATCTGACAGTTAATCCTGCCAGTCTGTTTACCGAGTGAACTTGAGCAAACAGATGGATCATATTGTCTTCTGTTGTGTTGTATTTGGTGATGGTGGGGTTTGTGGAGTTGGGTGTGGTGATTTAAATGGCTAAGATTTGTCTCTATCTGTGCTATATGGTGCAAGATTACACATCGGGCCAACCGTAAAGGATATCACTGCACAGTTTGACAGGATGCTGTTTAATTGATTCCAGTGATATATGGAACATGATGAAGAAAGTATCACTTGTATAAATAAAGTCACCTCCATAACTCCTCAAATTAGCGTTGTGCTCCTTTGAATTTAGATGTTTGAAAGATGATTTGATAGAAGCTTTTAAGATAGTAAGGGGATAAACAGAGAGAAGCTATTTCCATGGTTTAGGAAGTTTCAAACTAGGAGGACGTAGCCTGAAAATTAGAACCAGATCCTGTAGGCATGAAGCTTGAAGACATTTCTTCACACAAAGTAGGATAGAAGTGTGGAACTCTTCTCCATAAATGGCAGTTGTAGTTGGAGCAATTGTGAACATTGATAGTTTTTTTTGTTAAGGGATACCAGCGTAGGTGGGGATACGGAGTTAGGTCAATCATTATCTCAATGTATGATAAAATAGGCTTGAACGACTAAATGGCCTCCTCCTGTTCCCATGTTCAACGTGTTCTCCAAAGGCCATGTGTATGTGTTTTGATTTCGACTGAAAGCTGACATACGCAATCCTGATTACTGTTCCGAGGATATTTTCCACCGTGCCTTCTGTTCTTCTCCTCCACATGTCCATGGGAAAAGATAATATCTAAGTGAAAAGTGTCTTCAGTACGTCAAGAGATAAAAGATCACAGAACCTATCTGTGAAAGTAAATGGCACCACCATCGTTACAAGTCTCTTGCAGGGGCTGTTACCCTTTGGATTCTTCGTGTTGGCATCTCAAGCTCAGCCAAGTAATATTTTATTTGATGAATGAAAGCACAAGTATGTGTAGTTAAGAGAAAGCTAGTTAAGAACATCAGATGAAAGTAATGGAAGGATATGTTGGTGGGGGAGATGAAGGGCAGCACAGTGGTTAGCACTTTTGTCTCATAGCATTAGGGATCCAGGTTCGATTTCCGGTTTGGGTCGTTGTCTGTATGAAGTTTGCACATTCTCCTGTGTCTGCCTGGGTTTCCTCCGGGTGCTCCAGTTTTCTCCCACAGTTTGAGAGACGTGCTGGTTAGGTGCATTGACCTGAACAGGTGCCAGAATGTGGCAACTAGGGGAATTTCACAGTAAGTTCATTGCAGTGTTAAAATAAACCTTACTTGTGACTAGTAAATAAACTTTAAAAAACCTTAAAAGTAAGCTTGGAGGAAATTCATTTGGAGCATAAACACTGGAATAGACCTGTTGGATCTAAATGCCAGTTGCTGTGCTGTGAATTCTGTGGAGGGCAAACCTTTGGGAAGTTACAACGATCTGTTGAAGTACTAGATGCATAAGACAATGTTAGGACCTATTACCATTCCATACCAAAAGATTTGAAAATCATGTTGAGCGTTATTTTTGATTACTGATGTTTGACTGAAGCCCTTTATTAATAGGTTACTCTGCGCACATTATCTGCACTTCACTGAAAATACAGCCTCTTTTAGATTATATTTTATTTTATTTATGGTGTACAGCTTTACTATCTTTACCACATTTTGAAAAGGATGAGTAGTCTTCAGAATAATGTGAAAAGAAGGACCAGTTCACTTTCTTTGCTATGTCTGGTTTGCATGCATTCTCTCTAAGAGAATATTGTATATCTATGTGATTAACTATTATTATACAGAAATATATGTGAAAGCAGTGATTAGTTTATGTGGTTGAAAGCACTGGCAAGTCAGTCACTTTGTGAGAAATTAAATGCATTCAGAACCCAAAAGCAGGATTGTAGCAGGACCGTTGAATTTTTGGTCAGCGTGACATATTTCAGTAGAAATAAATCAGCCAATACAAATGTACTATTTGAATCTGATTTTCAGTCTGGGGGAATACTGTTTTGTTGAAAGATTCATTGTCTTTTCTGAGCCACATTTTAAAAAAGGGGAATGCTAGAGAAAATTTGCATAAATCATGGTTCTTTAGAGGTTACACGGGTCTTGATGGTGTTAACAAAGCATTTGTATTAAATTATGTGTGTAACAAATTTGAATTGTTAAAGAGCTCTCTGTTTTTATGTGTTATCTACATTTGTTACCTTTTTGAAGTGATTTTAAGTTCCTTGTGATGTAAGTAGATATTCTTGCTGTGGAAAAGATGTATAATGTATCACTCACCAAACTGGGTGTAATACAGTGTTACAGAACTTTACCCAAACGCGATATCATGTACTTATTTGCTGCTATATGCGCTAATACTGTCATTTTTTTAACCTTTGCTCACAGCAGAAATGAATCTGCCACATCCACTTGCAGGATGTGCTCATGCAAACCAATTCTATTTGTAAATGTTTTATGGATCTCTGTGAGCCCAGCAACATAACCGTGACGGTGCTCATTAACCACTCAATGTAGCCCTACGTCTGAATACAAGGCAAAGAACAGTGATTCAGTGCCTTATTACTGAAAATCTCATACAGCTTAATGGAAATAGGTTTCTTGCTGAAAGACCTGTCTTGAAGGGCTATTGTGCCAGAGTATTTGGAAGTCTCAATTACCTGTTTCAGGCAACTGAAAAATGGGAGGTCAGAATAAGAAAAATATTGGCTAGGTGGCAAATTATTTTTTTTTTATTAATTCATGTCAACATCACTGCCAAGATCAGCATTTATTGCTATCCCTAATTGCCCTTGAGAAGGTGGTAGCTAACCGCGTTCTTGAATTACTGTAGTCTGCGTGGGATAGGCACAACTATAGTGCTTTTTCTCCTGGCACGGTGTAGTATAATTGAGCGACTTGCTAGGCCATTTCGGAGGGTAGTTAAGAGTCATCCACATTGTTGTACATTTGGAGTTATGCATAGGCCAGGTTTCCTTCCCTAAAAGGACATTAGAGAACCAGATGGGTTTTATGACAATCGGATAATTTATTAATTATTATTAATGAGCCTTGCATTTTATTCCAGGTTTCTTAATTGATTGAATTGAAATTTCTCCAGCTGCTGTGGTGGGATTTGAACTCCTTTCTCTGGATCATTAGCCCAGGCCTCTAGATTTTTACCGCAGTATCACTATGTTACCACTTCACCCAATAATATCAGACTTGCGGTAATTTCATTCTTGTAGTGGCCAATGTGTTTGCAAGGGCTTCTTGTACACAATCCCACCAGAAAATATCTTAATTCAAGATTTAAGGAAGGATGAACAGCTGCTGCCTAAAAGATGTACAAAGGTGAAAGATTTAAGTCGGCACTTTACAGGCATCTAGACTCAGCAGTAAGTTCACAATTTCAGACCATAACACTCTGCCTCCATCGTGCCCCCCGCCTTTTCTTTGTGACTGCATTTACGTGCATGCACAGTTCGAATGTTTCAAGTATTCCAGTTTTACAGCCATCATTCTCCAATAGCTGAGGTAGAATATTAATGATATATCATGATGCTGGCCTCCAACAAAATAAATGGGATTCTCTGCTATCAATATTATCTATATTCAAATCATGATCTAACTCACAGCCAGTCTGTATGTTAAATGGTTTGAGTGAGGAAGGTATCTGTTTATCATGAATCTCAGATATACTCTACCTGAAATCTGCTCCCAGCACTGGGACAGAAATCGGCTCATTCCTAAGAGGCCTTAGTAGCCCTGGCAAGAACTTTTGGGTTCAGATGTTTGCAATTTGCTTGTGCTTCTTTCTTAGGCTTTGCTACTTTCACTTTGGGCTTGGCCTGAGATTAAAATAACAGGCAGGCTGGGGTGCAGCAAAGTGATATTTGCACGAACAAGTCTGTGTGCACAGATTGCCATTTTGTGCTGGCAGAATAAAGAATGACTTGCCTGATGAAGGAGCAGCGCTCCGAAAGCTTATGATACCAAATTAACCTGTTGGACTTTAACCTGGTGTTGTCAGACTTCTTACTGTGCCCTCCCCAGTCCAACGCTGGCATCTCCACATCATGTTGGCAGGAGACCGTGTTTCTTTGTGGGTTTTGGTTTTATTGTCTTTGTTCGTTTCTCTTGCTTTGTTTTCAGACAGCAGTTCTGTCTTTCATACCTCCTTCAGGCACATCTTTTGTTTCTTTATTTGTGGCATTATCCCTTTTCTATAAAGGGTTGGTTATACAGCATTCATCTCTCCTGTCTTCCACTCTATCGCAAACCTTCCCTTTTGTTCTATTTCCCACTTACACGCAACCACCTCTCTTAACTTGTTTAAAACCCATCACATTCTAAATTTCCTAATTCTGATGAATGGTCGCAGACATAAAACGTTAACTCTGTTTCAATCTCCACAGATGCTGCCAGGCCTGCTGAGTATTTCCAACCTTTTCTGACTACTGCAGAAGAGCTAAATCCCATTTCCCAGGATCTTGAAAAATTTTTAAGACAAGTGCAACTCAAATTTTCCATTCACTTATCAAAACCCTAACCATATTACTATCTTAAGAAGCAAACATGTACAGCAGTAATTCTACATCAAATAAATTAGGATCAGGCTGGGAGGCTTTTTTCTACCTAGTTTATGATGAATATAGCAATGATGGCAATTGCAGAGAAGTTAAAGACGTGGTTGCAAGGGAATCAGGACTGGGATCTAAATATCCAAGAAAAAGTGTCCTATCAGAAGGACAGGCAGGTGGGCAAAGGGGAAGGTTGCATTCTTAGTAAGGAATGAAGTTAAATCAATAGCAAGAAGCGATATACCATCAGAAGGCACAGAGTTGAGGAACCGCAAAGGTAAAAAGACCCTGATGGGAACTATGTACAGGCCCCCTAGCAATAGTCAGGATGTGGGGCAGAAAATAAATCAGGAGATAGAAAAGGCATATAAAAAAGCCAATATTACAAAAGTAATGTGGGACTTCAATATGCAGGTGGACTAGGAAAATCAGGTAGATAGTGGATCCCAAGAAAAGGAATTTGTGGAATACCTAAGAGATGGTTTTTTTGCAGCAGCAGCTTGTGACAGAGCCTATTAGGGAACAGGCAATTCTCGTTTTGGTGATGTGTAATGAGGCATACTTGATTAGGGAATTTAAGGTGAAGGAATCCTTGGGGAGCAGTGACTACAATATGATAGATTTTACCCTGCAGTTCGAGAGGGAGAAGCTGGAATCAGACGTAACGGTATTACAATTAAATAAAGGTAACTACAAAGGCATGAGGGAGTAGCTGGCCAGAGTTGATTGGAAAGGGAGCCTAGCAGGGAAGACCGTGGAACAGCAATGGCAGGAGTTTTTGGGGGTTATTCAGGAGGCATAACGGAAATTCATCCCACAGAGGAGGAAACGTACTAAGGGGAGGATGAGGCATCCATGGCTGACGAGGGAAATCAAGGACTGCATAAAAGCAAAAGAAAAAGCATACAAAGTGGCGAGGATTAGTGGGAAGCCTTTAAAAGTGAGCAGAGGACAACTAAAAAAGCAATAAGGGGAAGATGATGAAATATGAGTGTAAGCTAGCTAGTAATATAAAAGAAGATAGGAAAAGTTTTTTTCAATATATAAAAGGTAAGAGAGAGGCAAAAATAGCCATTGGACCACAGGAAAATGAGGCTGGATAAGTAATAATAGGAAACAAAGCAAGACAGAGGAATGGAATAATTACTTTGCATCAGTCTTCACGGTGGAAGACACCAGCGGGATGCCAGAGCTCTGAAGGAATCAGGTGAATACAGTGGCCATCACTAAGGGGCAGGTTCTGAAGAAACTGAAAGTTCTGAAAATGGATAAATCACCTGGGTCAGATGGGCTACACCCCAGCGTTCTAAAAGAGATAGCTGAGGAAATTGTGGAGATATTGTTGGTGGTCTTTCAGGAATCACTGGAGGCAGGGAGTGTTCCAGAGGTGGGGAAAGTAGCTAATGTAACACTGTTGTTTAAGAAGGGATGGAAACAGCAGACAGGAATTTATAGGCCGGTTAGTCTGATTTTGGTCACTGGCAAGATTTTAGAGTCCATTATTAAAGATGAGATTGCAGTGCTTGGAATTGTAGGATAAAGTAGGACTGAGTCAACATGGTTTTGTCAAGGGGAGATCATGTCTGGAAAATCTGTTAGTTCTTTGAGGAGATAACAAGGAAGTTAGATAAAGGAGAACTAGTGGATTTATTTAGATTGCCAGAGGCCTTTGACAAAGTGCCAAATAGGAGATTATTAAATAAGTTAAGAGCCCCTGGTGTTAAGGGTAAGATCTGGCATGGATAGAGGATTGGCTGACTGGCAGAAGGCAGAGAGTGGGGATGAAGGGGTCTTTCAGGATGGCAGCCGGTGAATAGTAGTGTACCTCAGGGGTCAGTGCTGGGAGTACAACTGAGTTTGCAGATGATACAAAGATATGTAGAGGGATAGGTAGTATTGAGGAAGCAGAGGGGCTGCAAAAGGACTTGGACAGGTGAGGAGAGTAGGCAAAGAAGTGGCAGATGGAATACAATGTGGAAAAGTGTAAGGTTATACACTTTGGAAGGAGGAATGGAGGCATAGACTATTTTCTAAATGGGGAAATGCTTAGGATATCAGAAGCACAAAGGGACTTGGAAGTCCTTGTTCAAGATTCTCTTAAGGTTAACATGCAAGTTCAGTTGGCAGTTAGGGAGGCAATTGCAATGTTAGCATTCATGTTGAGGGCTGGAGTACAAGAACAGGGATGTACTTCTAAGGTTGTATAAGGCTCTGATCAGACCCCATTTGGAGTACTGTGAGCAATTTTGGGCCCTGTATCTAAGGATGGATGTGCTGGCCTTGGAAAGGGTCCAAGGAGGTTCACAAGAATGATCCCTGGAATGAAGAGCTTGTCGAATGAAGAACGGTTGAGGACTCTGGATCTGTGCTCATTGGAGTTTAGAAGGATGAGGGAGGGGATTTTATTGAAACTTACAGAAAACTGCGAGGCCTGGATAGAGTGGATGTGGAGAGGATGTTTCCACGAATAGGGAAAACTAGAACCAGAAGGCACATCCTCGGGCTAAAGGGACGATCCTTTAAAACAGAGATGAGGAGGAATTTCCTCAGCCAGAGAGTGGTAAATCTGTGGAACATTTTGCCGCAAAAGGCTGTGGAGGCCAGGTCATTGAGTGTCTTTAAGACAGAGATAGGTTCTTAATTAATTAGGGAATCAGAGGTTATGGGGAAAAGGCAGGAGAATGGGGATGAGAAAAATATCAGCCATGATTGAATGACAGAGCAAACTCGATAGGCCGGGTGGCCTAATTCTGCTCTTATGTTTTATGGTCTTACGGGTCAGAGGAGGTAACACTGGAGTTAACCTATGAATTTTTTAAAAAATGCTGACCTAGCTATCGATACCCACATCCATTAATGAATTTTTTTAAATTAAAAAATCGTAATCTGGATTTGCCAATTATGCAATAAGTGTTACTTGACATATATAGAGATTCCTGCCAACAAAATGTGTTAGGTTATAGTTGGAGACCAATAACTACTTGTTTAAAGTAGACAAGTTTGAAATCCCAGTTATGAGGACAATGAAGTCACAAGATGCCACTGTTTTAAACAAACAAAATAAACCTAAAGTAAAATAATCTACAATATTGATGTTGTACTCTAATGTTCAGAATTAACATGATACAAATAAGAGCTAATAGGCAAACTATGACCAAACACGCCCCACTGCACATTAAAATGCAAATGCAATCAAGATAGATCCCTTGGATTTCTCAGCATCCCACAAGACACAATCTTGTTAAAGCTCAGACTCCTTCAAGAGGGATTTCAGTTCATTGCTTTTGAAGATCTAGCCTCTGAATTCCATCAAAAGCCACTCCTAGATAACCAAGGGTCTCACGAAGGTTCATCTAGACTCTCAACGTTGGCTCCATTCTCTCCCGACAGATGTTATCTGACCTGCTGAGATTTTCCAGCATTTTCTGTTTTCTTGCAACTTCTTTGTAGACTGCTAGCTTCACTGAGCTGGCACTGGCTGCACTAAGCTCTAACTGCATCAAATAGCTCCAAGGGTTTCTCTGTGAGCTACAAACGACATGAGGTCCAAATTGCATCCTACCTCTCCTCTTCCCTCCCCTTAACTCCCGCCTGCCCACCCGCCCAAGCATGCAAATGGCAACATAGCGTAGTCTAGTTTATTCTCAAACTGACCTCTAAGCCCTGATCTCTATCCCTCTGCCTCCTTTACAATTTCTCTAGCTAAGTAAACCCACTTTCTGTTTCTATTCTGGCTCTATTAAAGAAACATGGGTAATCTTCTGAATTGTTATGTTGTCTTAAATGTTCTGGCAATTTCTAAAGTCCAACATTTTAGTTACCTTCACAAAAATAATCTTCCCCGAACTAAACATTACTTGGAAACTATGAATATGAATGATTAATTAAATATTTGCAATGAATGCAACTTTTCATCAAATTTGTTCATATGTTCTTGTCAGAAAACAATGGTAAGAAGCTGTGACATACAGCATGCATCAATTCTGGGCACAACATGGGCTTAGAAGCACATTTTGTTACATAAGAATATGGCTTTGCCAACTTTAAAAATCATCTGGAACCAGGTAAGTTGCCTCCTGAAGACACATACTGTATTAAATGGTTACTGCAGCATACTGACACCTTTTTGTGAAGTGTTCAGAAGTGATGGGCAGTCTGTGAGTGCAGAGGGGATATTGACGTGGCATTGCCAAGCAAGGGTGGAGAATTAGCTACAGCATGAGCTGAAGGAGAGCCATCTTCATACACACACACACACACACACACACACACACATTGCTTTGTCTAATTATTCCTAAGTCTTGTGTAGCAGCAGTACTGTGATCTACACCTTCAGCATTGTGTCCCAGCGATGCTAAGTGGTGCAGTTTTGGGAGTATGTTTACTAGGTGAAGTAAGCAGGCTGTGAAGGTTGCAGTAGACGCTGTCAATACTATTGAGCAACAGAAGCCAGTTTAGTAAATATGTGTATGGATCTCAAACTCAGTGATAGCACAGTGTCAGAGCTGCTACAGTGAGTTAGAAACAAAATCTAGGCTACTGCACGTAGAAGAATCAGTTTTGGGAGAGTGCAGCACTACTACTGGAGCTGTGTTGGGGGGGTGGGAAGGCACTGCACTGTAGGTGTAGCTGTACTTTGGAAGCATTGCACTGTCAGAGGAGCAGTCCTGAGGGAGTGCTGCATTGTCAGAGGAGAGCCTTGAGGCAGCGCTGCACTGTCAGAGGAGCAGTCCTGACGGAATGCTGCACTGTCAGACGGGCAGGCCTGAGGGAGCGCTGCACGTTCAGAGGGACAGTGCTGAGGGAATGGTGCAGTGTTCTTATGTTCTTATGTCACTCAGGGACAGAGTCAAATTTAAAAGCTTTTCACTTTGCCTAAAAAGGGTTAAATAGGATCTTTACACAATAACAACTGTAATCTCGTCCACTGTTCCTAAATATTTGCAAGACTTTTTGTTCTCCTGCAGTCCTTGCTTGCTTTAACATTGATAATAATTAACTTTCACATAATAGTTTAGTTAGTCAAACTCAAGGGCTGTGCCATCAGTGCCTGCCAACCTTTCTATTATTGAGTATGTTTCTTGCTCTGATATCATAGTGCCATGTTGATCTTGAGGGAGGCAATGGCCTAGTGGTATTATCACTAAACTATTAATCCAGAAACTCAGCTAATGTTCTCGGGACCCAGGTTCGAATCCTGCCATGGCAGATGGTGGAATTTGAATTCAATAAAAAGAAATCTGGAATTAAGAATCTTCTGATACCATGAAACCACTCTTAATTGTCAGGAAAAACCCATTTGCTTCACTAATGTCCTTTAGGGAAGTAAATCTACCATCCTTACCTGGTCTGGCCTACACATGACTCCAGACCCACAACAATGCAGTTGACTCTTGACTGTCCCCGGGCAACTAGGGATGGCCAGTAAATGCTAGCCAGCCAGCAACACCCATGTCCCATGGATGATAAAAGAAGCATTTAATTATTTTTAGAATGGCTTGAGATTTTGACTTTCTCCAAGAATTGGAACTCTGGGTTGAAAGAATTTCAGTTTGTGCGAATTTGATCATTTTTAACTTAAAAGACATCAACTTTAACTAAACACTACTGGCACCTGTTTGATCACTGTTTAACCTTTGCATAATTAACTGCAGCTATTTTACAGAAGTGTAGAAATTTAGAATGGTGTGTGTCAAATCAACACTTGTAGAAATACTGGATAAGAAACTTGAGATTACAATTTTTTCAACCTGTCCTAAAAGCAAGGGAGAGAAAAACTCACTTGGGGATAAATGAGCTACTTTTGTCAACTTTTGGTCTGAAAAAAATCTCCACTGTAATTTTAGAGGTCATGTGAAAATAATCTGCATCCCTCAATTGATGTGACTGATAGTTATTTTAATTCACCAATTACATTTCCAAATGGAAAGCTTGTTGCAGATTAGCAATTCTGCCAAACTGGCCCTTTTGCACGCTCATCCCAGCTCACGCTGGAGAGTGATTAGAAGTATCAGGTGTAATTGTTACTTCAGTCCATCTGCAAATGGGTCGGATAATTTTGTTCTAGGCCAATCATTCCACCACCCCACCCCCCCGCCACTACATTGAGAACTTCTTTCTTCAGATTCCCTCAATCCATCCCCTACTACCCTGACATCATGTCCCCCACCACCTCCACCTGCCCCCTCCCCCAATTATTCAATTTTCTGACTCTGTACAGTAGACAATCTGCCGCTTGTGTGAATGGCCTTTGCTTTGGGTTTCCTTTGGACCCCTTTGCATGTGTGGAAATGGTTTGCCTATTCCTGGCATCTTCCATTGATGGCAATGGACTTTGCCAAGGAATGTGCTTCATGCTGCTGCCTGATTTATTATGTGGATGTACGTGTCCCTACTCACCAAAGTGCAAGACTAATCACAAACTGGCTCGATGGGTAGCATCTGTGACTCTTGAGCAAGGACACTCTGGGGCAAATCTTGTCCCAACGACTCGAGCATAAAAATCCAGGGTGACATTTCATGCTGTCTCTCAGTAGAGATGTTAAACAAAGGCCCACTGAAGTGGAAATCAAAAATTTGGTTTGTTTTGAACTGTTTTTGAAGATGGCCAGTGGAGTGGGCAATATTTATCCCACAGCCCACGTCACCAAACAGATTATCTGGTCATAGTCACATTGCAGTTTGTGGGAAAACTCTGAACCACCATATTTCCTACTTTACAACAGTGACTACATTTCAAAATGTACTGTAGAGGCTGTGAAGTATTTGGAAGTCATGTGAAGTCAAGTTATAACTGTCTTTCTTTTCTATCAGTTCCTAATGTTAGAGGTTACAACCTGGTGGGCATTATGAAGTTGAATTGCAATTTCATAAAACATAAAAGGTTAAGGGGAGATTTAATAGCAACAATAAGGAGCAAACGTCTCCACTGGTAAGAGGATGGATATGCAGAAGACACAGGTTCAAGAACTAAAGAATGAGGAGCAACACTTTTTTTAAATGCAATAACTTGTGAGCTGGAATGTGTTGCATGAAAGGGTGGTGAACATTAACTTTCTAAAGGAAATTGGGTGGCACACTGGCACAGTTGTTAGCACTGCTGTTTCACAACGCCAGGGGCCTAGGCTTGATTCCCAGCTTGGGTCATTGTCTGTGTGGTGTTTGCACATTCTCCCCATGTCTGCATGGGTTTGCTCCGGGTGCTCTAGTTTCCTCCCACATTCCAAAGGTGTGTGGACTAGATTGATTAGTCATGCTAAATTTCCCTTGCTGTCAGGAGGATTAGCAGGGTAAATATGTGGGGTTATGGGGATAGGGCATGGGTAGGATTGTGGTTGGTGCGGACTTGATGGGCCAAATGGCTTCTTTATGATTCAATGAAAAACCTTCTACAGGTCTATTAGGGGAAAAGCAGGGGAAGTGGATAACTCTTTTAAAAAGCTAGCAGACACAATGGGCCCAATGGCCTCCTTCTATGCTATAAAATTCTATGATTAAAGTGTGAATGTATATGATGACATAATTTACTGGAGTTCTATGAGGATGTGTCTAGGGCAGTGGATAGAGGAGAGCCGGTGGATGTGGTCTTTCTGGATTTTCAGAAGGCGTTTGACAAGGTACCTCACAAGAGGTTATTGCAGAAGGTCAGGGGACATGGAGTTGGGGGTAGGGTGTTAGCGTGGATAGAGGATTGGTTGTCAAATAGGAGGCAGAGAGTGGGGGTCAATGGGTGCTATTCGGATTGGCGGTTGGTGACTAGTGGGGTGCCCCAGGGGTCGGTGCTGGGGCCTCAGCTATTTACCATTTATATAGATGATCTGGAGGAGGGAACCGAGTGCAGGGTGTCAAAATTTGCTGATGACACCAAGATTGGGGGAAAGGCAAATTGTGCGGAGGGTGTGGAGAGTCTGCAGAAGGATCTAGATAGGCTGGGCGAATGGGCCAGGAAATGGCAAATGGAATTTAATGTTGGCAAGTGTGAGGTGGTCCACTTTGGTAGGAAGAATGGTAGGAAGGACTATTACTTACGTGGCGAAAAACTGCAGCAGGCGACGGTGCAGAGGGACCTCGGGGTCCTTGTGCATGAGTCGCAAAAACCCAGCTTGCAGGTGCAGCAGGTGGTCAGGAAGGCGAATGGGATGCTGGCCTTCATAGCGAGGGGGATTGAATATAAAAGTAGGGAGGTCTTGCTGCAGCTGTATAGGGCATTGGTGAGGCCGCAGCTGGAGTACTGTGTGCAGTTTTGGGCGCCGCACCTGCGCAAGGATATTTTGGCCCTGGAGGGAGTGCAGAGGAGGTTTACTAGGCTGATACCGGAGTTGAGGGGATTGAGCTATGAGGAGAGGCTGAATAAACTAGGCTTGTACTTGTTAGAGTTTAGAAGAATGAGGGGAGATCTCATTGAGACGTATAAGATGATGAATGGGATGGATAGGATAGAGGTGGAGAGACTCTTCCTGCTCAAAAAAGACAGTAGGACTAGGGGGCACAGCCTCAAGATAAGGGGGAGGTGGTTTAGAACGGAGTTGAGGAGGAACTTCTTCACTCAAAGGGTGGTGAATCTCTGGAATTCTCTGCCCGTTGAAGTGGTGGAGGCTGCCTCGCTAAATATTTTTAAGAAGCGGGTTGATGGGTTCTTGATAAGAGAGGGGATTAAGGGTTATGGGGAGAGGGCGGGAAAGTGGAACTGAGCCACGACAGATCAGCCATGATCTTATTGAATGGCGGGGCAGGCTCGAAGGGCTAGATGGCCTACTCCTGCTCCTATTTCTTATGTTCTTATGTTTAAATACTGATCTTGAAGAAAATTGCTTTCAAGTAATTATTATTGACGCTGACACACAAAAATAATTTAATTTCTTTAATCTTAAAATCATGTCAAGAAAACAAGTCTATATATGACAAAATCATTATCTAATAGTTCTTGTTTTAAATCACAGTTGTCTCACGGAAATACAGAGAGAAATGCGTTTAACTTTCATCTTTGGTTTTAAAACTGTACAAAGTGTAAAAGGAAGCTATCATACCAAGTTTCAAATGACAGAAATTACATCTTAAAAAAACACTTGGGCCTATTGCAGTTAAAACATAAACCACTTCTCTGGTTTATGTGGAGGAAAGATCTACAATGTGTAATAAGTTCACAAGAGCACTTGTTCACAATGTACTGTTCCCCTCTCGCTCCCTCCCTGATACAATTATCAGGACAAGAACTTTCGGCATCTTGCAAATGAATAGATGTGCAAAATGTAGTATCTGTGGAGAGAGAGAGAGAACAATCCCGATAGAAGGTCATTGATACAAAACGTTAACTATGTTCCTCCCTCTCCACAGACACTTCCTGACCTGTTTTTATTTCAGATTTCCGGGATCCACATTATTTTACTTTTCAACAAAACGTAGAACCTGCAGCAAGTGGAAAGCAATTGCAATGGTTAAGGGAAAACTAGAATTCCTTTACAAGTTTTCTCTCAGCAACATGTACAGAAAGTGTGCAACAATACCACTGGTCTCGGACTTGTTTGGACCGGTGTTACAGTGGCACTCAGTTTGGTTAAAAATTTAACATTTTATGTTATCTAATCCCTCCATGGCCTCGTTCAGGCTCCCTATCTCTGTAAACTCCTCCGAGTTATCTGCATACTTCCATTCCCTCATTTATGGCCATTTGTGCATCCCTGATTTTATTCACTCCGTTATTGGTGGCCATGGTTTCTGCTGTGTCTCAGCATCAAATTTTGACTGACAGTGCATCTGTCAAGCATCTTGGGATGTCTTACAGTCCCACTGCAGCTTTTAATAAGTTGCTGCTGCAATTTTTTTTCTGAGCAACTGAGCCAGTGGGCTGACAAATGGCAGATGGAGTTTAATTTAGATAAATGCGAGATGATGCATTTTGGTAGATTGAACCTGAGCAGGACTTACTTAGTTAATGGTAGGGTGTTGAGGAGAGTTACAGAACAAGGAGATCTAGGAATACATGTCCATAGCTCCTTGAAAGTGGAGCCACAGGTGGACAGAGTGGTAAAGAAGGCATTCAGCATGCTTAGTTTCATTGGTCAAAACACTGCATACAGGAGTTGGGACGTCTTGTTGAAGTTGTATAAGACATTGGTAAGGCCACACTTGGAATATTGTGTACAGTTCTGGTCATCCTATTGTAGAAAGGATATTATTAAACTAGAAAGAGTGCAGAAAAGATTTACTAGGATGCTACTGGGACTTGGTTTGAGTTATAAGGGGAGGCTGGATAGACTGGGACCTTTTTCTCTGGAGTGTAGAAGGCTGAGGGGTGATCTTATAGAAGTCTATAAAATAATGAGGGGCACAGATCACCTAGATAATCAATATCTTTTCCCAAAGGTCGCGGAGTCTAAAATTAGAGGGCATAGGTTTAAGATGAGAGGGGAGAGATACAGAAGTGTCCAGAGGAGCAATTTTTTCATGCAGAGAGTGATGAGTGTCTGGGACAAGCAGATACAATTTTGTCTTTTAAAAAGCATTTAGACAGTTACATGGTATAGAGAGATATGGGCCAAATGTGGGCAATTGGGATTAGTTTAGGGGTTTTAAAATAAAAAGGGCAGCATGGACAAGGGCTTGTTTCCATGCTGTAAACCTCTATAACAAGAAAACTGGGTCTGGGGTCTAGAGTTGCAGACATGCTGCAGATGCTGGGATGGTGACACACACACAGTAGTGTGAAGGATCAGATCATAATACATTGTGAAAGGCTGTGTGCAAATCTGTTTGAGGAGAATCGCAGAGGCCACCGCTTCAAGGACTGAATGCAGTGAAGAGGTATGTGGAGGGAAAGACATAGAAGATCGCTGTAAACGCACCTACACTCCAGAATTTTTGTTTTTTTGTTTTAATTCCAATTCAATCCAATCAAGCCCAATTCAGAGTCTCAACAAGTTGAGACATTCCTGATCCAAGCTGACAAGACAGGGCTCTCACCTCCTGTCTTGGGCTTTATCTACATGATCCAAGCTGATTGGAGTGGGCATGGCTCCTCCTCTGAGGCTTGATCTCATTTGCATCTTAGCTAAAAGGCCGAGATGCCGCTTTTAAAAATTGCTTCAAATGAAGCTGAAATGTAACCTAATGACTTCAACCAAGCACATCATGTCAATACTACGCTTGATCTTAGCCAAAAGGCTCCAGTATGCTGGAGTTACACTTCTCTATGTGTTCCCTGGTACATGAGTCTGACAGAAATGGGTTTTATTCCCACTACTGTAGTGTACCATAGGGTCACACTGTGATCTGGCTACACAATTATATTTTTGTACATGCCAAATTGCTGCTACTTTGCAGCCATGTATAAGGGTAGTAATATAGCTGCTGTACCTCAATCTTAAAAAGACTAAAGGATTTAGAAATCAAAAAACATATTATCTTCCACACCCACCTTCCCCCACCTTCCCCCCCCAAGCTTCTTTTCATAACAATCGAAGTTTTTACAAGTAACCATTAACTGCAAGTACTTTCAAAAATCTTCCTGTACATTTCAATGTTGTAATTCAGTTTTTGTGGTGTTTAATTAAATGCTGTTATCATTAATGCAAAAATGTAAGATGTATGCACTGGAGAATTAAAATATACTTAAGATAGTTTGAAATAGTTGGGAATCTGCTAGTCAGAAAGTTTAGAATTATTAATAAACTGCAGGACTGTTTGAAATAGTGCAATGCTACACTCTAGTACAGTGAGTACTGTTTAAATGCTGCGGCCAACATCGTGCATTATAGACAGGGCCACTCTTCTTCCTGCAGGGCTGAACCCGTCTCAAATTTACATTTCTGTTTTGTGCTTAAGGTGGAATTACTTAGCATTTAGGTCAACTTAAACCCCACCACCACCATTTTCAGCTACACCAAAGCACTTGTGGGTTAAGTGGGTTAAAACAGAACTGACCTCCCAAATCACTTTCAACAATGTGCCTGAATGCTAATTTCAGCAGAGCACGCCAGCATTGATAGCTCTGTTCCCATATCAGAGATATGCAGGTGTGTCTGAATAACACTCACCCCTTGGATTGTCCTGACCTCCTTCTGGAAGATGCAAGATGTTAGCTTTGCCCAAGTGGGTAGCACTCTCACCTCAGGGTTTAAAAATTGTGGGTTCAAGTCCCACGTCATATCCAGGCAGGTACTCCCAGTACAGCTCTGAAGGAGTGCCGTGCTGTTGGAGGTGCTGTCTTTCAGTTAAACTGAGGGCCTGTCTATCCTCTCAGATGCTGAGGGTTAGTTTGAAAAAGTTCAGGAGTTCTCCCCAGTGTCCTGGACATTATTTATATTTCTACCAAGCAACATCTAAAAAAAATCAGATGTTCAAGTTATTTATTCTGTTGCTTTTTGTAAGAGCTTAATGTGTACGAAATGGTTATCATTGTTCCTACAACACTTGGCCAAGTACCTCACTGGTTTCAAAGCACTTTGGGACCTCCTGAGGTGATGAAAGACTCTATATAAATGCAAGTTATTTCTTTTCTGCTGTGTTATTAATTTGGTCAGACTGGCTCTGAAATTTTCTGACCATCCTTTAATATCTTGTGTGCTACACTAATGCTCAGTACTATCACGATATACCCAGCCCGCTGCATTTAATTTTTAAAAATACCAATTAAATGTATATTCTCGAACACTGGCACAGCTTGGCAATCAGAACTCTCTATCAGCTTTGCATTAAGCAAGGATAATATTGTCATTGGTTTTATTTTTAACCCAAGGGCACACTGTCAAGTCCTATTATTATAGAAACTGTAAACTGATTTTATATACGACTTTCATATACAATACCTATTCCATCGCTATCTCTACGGTAAGTATTGTTTTAACAATTTCAAATCACCAATGGCACAGATACTCATCAATCTGAGTTTCTGTACCCATGAGGTAGAAAGTTGTAGCTGGCATCACTTGCTTTTTGTGAATGGATGTATTCAGTCCAGCCCCCAGTCTGCTGCTATTCCTGGGTATTTCTGAGTTTAAAAACTCCCAAATTTAACTAGAATGGTAGAGGAGGCACTCTTGAATCCAGCAACTCTTTCTGAGCATTACCCAGACAGCTGCTAGTCACAAGATGGAATCAGCGGCCAGTTTTAACTCAGTTTCCCCCTCCCCACCCTAAGTACTCTTGAACGAGGCTATTAATATAGAATCATAGAATCCGTACAGTGCAGAAGGAGGCTATTCAGCCCATCAAGTCGATACTGACCACAATCCCACCCAGGCCCTATCCCCATAACCCCATGCATTTACCCTAGCTGATCCCCCTGACACTAAAAGGCAATTTAGCATAACCAAACCACCTAACTGGCACATCTTTGGAGTGTAGGGAAGAAACCGGAGCACCCGGAGGAGACGCATGCAGATATGGGGAGAATGTGCAAACTCCACACAGACTGTGACCCAAGTCAAGAATTGAACCCGGGTCCCTAGCGCTGTGAGGCAGCAGTGCTAACCACTGTGACACCATGCTGCCCTATCTTGCTGATCTACATTGGCTCCTGGTCTGGCAATTCACAACAAGAAGTCTCACAACACCAGCTTAAAGCCCAACAGGTTTATTTGTAGCAAAAGCCACAAGCTTTCAGAATCCAAATCTCCACCACTCCCTTTTTGAAGAAAAGCTTCCTTTATATCACTCGTAAATGCCCTGGTGCTAATTTTCAGATACTGTCCCCTGGTTTTAGACTGTCCACTGGAGACTTTGCCCTAATCAAATTTATTATTTTAAATACTTTGATTAGAATATCCTCCAATTTTCTAAACTCAAGGGCTAACATGCCAAGTTTTTGCAATTAGCTTCACAATTCAATCCTTTAAACCCTGCTATTATTCCAGTGAATCTGAGGAAAAGGTCGGTGTTTGACAGGATGAAGGTTTTTAAATTCAATGCGTTGGAAAGCAAAGTTATGGGGGGAGGGTGGAGTTTGTAAAGATGGAGGAGTCTGAAGCAGTGGGGGTGGTGAGGGGGGGAAGACCACCACTGCTGGAGCGGGTTAGGCTGGACATTGGGGCACTCCAGGGTGGTTGTGGGGGGGGGGGGGGGGGGGGGGGTCGTGATGGGGTCAGGGCTGGCCCAGGAATTGTTGTGAGGGCAGCAATCAGGCTGTGTTGGGGGGATGCTGGAGGGGCAGCACTGTGGGAATCCCAAGTTAGCCAGCAATCGAGCTGGCCAGCAAACAGGGAGACTGACAGTTCAGGGCCACTGTGCATGTGCAGAACTATCAAACTCTGGCACGAATAGGCCCTACCCCCCCCCTCCCCCCCCGTCCCCCGGGTTTTTAGTAAGATTCACGATTGAGACCGCTGCAGTGCACAGAATGGGGAGATTCAGGTGAGAAGCTGAACTGACTAAACAGTTGGGATCTAGACCGGTTTTCCTGCCATTTCAGCACTTTTGGGAGAATTGCAGAATATATTTCTAATTCTGTGATGAGAGTAATAATCCCAACTGATATCTTACTCAAGAACCACCCACAGAGAGATTGTAAAGTGAAGCATCTGGGGTGATGACTGAGATCCTGATTTCAACATTAAATGTTGGTAATGTCTGTCCTCCTGGAGATGGAGTAGGGAAACTACTGCACCATAGTTTCATCTCAACTGGGCTCTTTTATCTTAAGATGGGATAACCCTGCATCTCAATAAATATTCCTTGTATTTCTTACATTGTGGAGAGCACAGTGAGGGTTTTTGCTTTCAGCTCAGTCCACATCCCAGGTCAAATGGGTGGTTGTGCAAAACTCATGCATGGTGAGTCTTGACAACCATATGTGAACGAGAGGTGGATCACTACTGGCTCCTGAAACCATGTAACAAGTATCACTAACCTGGAACACTGCAGTTTTTGGCACCGAAATTCCATTACATTCTCAATAAGAAAACACACCAACCATTCTGCCAAACGTTCCCATTGAAAACAAAACCGGGTAAATTCTATCATATAAGTTTTTTTTGGAAAAATACCTGGTTTCTTCTTCTCTGCCACCACCCCTTCCCCATCCAGAGGGTGGAATTCTACCAAACAGTCTGTGTCGGATTTGGTGGCGGGCAGGCATGGTCCATCTGGCAGGAGTATGGAATTGGTAAAGCCACCGTGGCAATTCTCCCAATGATTGGGCAATGGCAGGTCACTCGTCCTGCTGGCAGGTGCCCGTTTGGGTTAATTTGCCTCTCATGATTGTTCATTAAAACAGCTGCCCGGCAGTGTCCCAGCAGCAGGGATTTACATCAATGTCAAAACCCGACTGCCAAAGAAGGGCATGTGTAAGGGGGTCCTCAGTTCACCACAGACTTTGGGGTGAGTGCAACAACTGTCTGCCAGAGTGCTGCACTGCTCCTGGTGTGCTGTCACCACTCCGCTGAGGCAGACCAGTTCCTGCCTTCATCTCCATAGGCCTTATGGGCAGCACCGTGCTGCTGGATCCTCCTCTGTCACTGACTCAAAGTAATACTGTGCTCAGGGTGGGGGGAGTAAAGGGGTCTCCTTCCCCCTCCCTTCGGTACCAGGGATATAAAAGATTGTTCTAAATAAGGATCAAGAGCCTTAGGACGTTCCTGGGAATCATTTGATTCCTATGGACCGTCCAACATATTTTATGGCTCAATTATCTTATGTTTAAGCTTCTGGGGATTCTGTGAATGTCTGTATAAGTTGTACATGTTGATTGACATCTTTTTTTTAATCCACAGGTGATTCGGTCTGCTTTGTTGTCCAACAAGGGGCATACATGTGGTGGGTCGTGCGAGGGCTGCTCTTGGATGTTGCTTCGAGAATTGCCTAGTGCTTCACGGCGTTAGTGTATGCTTAAACTGAACCAGCTGACGGGCAACATGACAGCTCAGTGACTATCACTGTTTGCTGTGCATATACATGGATTTGGGCCAGTGTCTGTGGGAGTTTGCACATTCTCCCCATGCTTGCGTGGGTTTTCTCCGGGTGCTCCAGTTTCCTCCCACACCCCAAAAACGTGCTCTTAGGCTGATTGGTGTTAACAAATTGTCCCTAAATTAGGCGTCCCTCAATCTGGTTATAATTCCTTTATTGTGCAGTCCAATAGGTGTAGACAAGGTTACAGATAGAAGAGGGCACTCACAATGTTAAAATGGCAGCGCAGGCTTGTTGGGTCGAAGGGCCTGTTTCCTGTGCTGTGTTGTTCTTTGTTCAGTGTGCTGTGAGATTCATGCAGCCACCACAACAAAGATCCAAAGTACAATGCTGGGGATGGAGTGTGAGGTGCAGCTGGGGTGGGGAGCCTGATGATGACAAGGGAGGGCGCTGTGCAAGGAACTGGGAAGGGCAATGGCTCATGATGGCAGGCAGAGGGGCACGGAGGTGGATGATGGAGATGAACAATGGCAGAGGAAAGACCAAGAGGAGAAACATTGGACCCGGAAAGGCTGCACGAAAAGTGTACAAACGAGAGAGTCAATAAGTTATTGCAACGTTTAGTGGAAGTGGTTGGGTGAAGACTCCAGATGAAGTAGGTAGAGGTCCAAGAGGGACAGGAAGACCTCACTGGTGATGGATTTGGGAGGAGGGTGGTTGAATCAAGAACAGACTTGTTGAAGCTGCTCGCTGTTGCAACCTGGGTTGCTGATATCCTGCAATGATCTAGAAACATAGAATAAAGGAGTAGGAGTAGGTCATTCGGCCCTTCGAACCTGCTCATTCGTTAAGATAGTGGGCTGGAGGTAGTGATGAGTGCACTGGACTGGTGTTTAAATATGGCCCCAGAACCTTTGAACTCATCAGCTGAGGGTGGGCAAACGAATCAGCTGCCAGCCTGTCAGGTGACTCAGAGGGGAGTTTCCAAGCGTTGAATCTGGTATGGGATCCTGCTATTCTGATCACTGCGACCGACACCACCAGAGCTGCCCACCACCATACCTAGTCTCAAGATAGGAGAATTCAAGAATATAAAATAGTAGTACTTTACATGTAACAGATCTAATCGGCGCCAAGTGCCTCATTAGTTCATGTAAATGCTGCTGCATTTTGTAAGACTGCAGAGCACTCAGTCCCCGCACAATTTTGGGGGTAACACCAATCAGAAGGAAGAAAGTTGTGGTTATTTTGCCAGAAATCAGTGATGCTGAGAGTGAAATGCCCATTTTCTGAGGGTCCGCGAAATAATATGGACATTTTGCTTTTGCAAAAGAATGTAGCAAAACCTCCCTGATCACTAATCCTTTCAAGCATAATTATGAAACAAATTAACTTCAGACCAGAAAACAGTATCTGGGAACTAGAATCAATCAAACCAGGTTGTCTTGGGACATTTTGCCTAGTCATGTACCAATTTTTTTTCTTTTTTTTAATACAGTTATTATGTGCAATATGTCCTTGCTTCTTTGTGCTGTGATAGCTAATCATAGAACCCTACAGTGCAGAAAGAGGTCCTTTGGCCCATTGAGTCTGCACCGACCACTATGCCACCCAGGCCCTACCCCAATATCCCTACATCTTTTACCCGCTAATCCCTCTAACCTAAGCATACCAGGATACTAAGGGGCAATTTTTTTTAAGCATAGCCAATCAACCTAACCTGCACATCTAGAGACTGTGGGAGGAAACCAGAGCACCCATAAGAAACCCACACAGACATGAGGAGAACATGCAAACTCCACACAGATAGTGACCCGAGCCAGGAATTGAACCCAGGTCCCTAGTCATGTACCATTCTGCTTGCAATTTCCAACTGGCCAAAGGAAATTGCAGATGGCAATTACTGGTTCCCCAGAGGGCAGAGAGTTCCTAATGAAACTCTTAAACTGCAAGTGTTGAAATGGTGATCTAAATGCAAGCTGTCAGTTTCATTCCTAACACTATAATGGATGTTAATGCCCGGACTATCCTACCCAGTTAAAAGATTATCAATTGTCACTTACGGTGAATGAATAATCTGTTGCTGATTGTCAGAAAATAATCCAGCCATGGGAAGCTCCTATTTAATTTTGCAATGGTCAAAAAGTTTCAGAACTATCAGTAAATTTTGATCTGAAGTTTTGATTAGGCATGTCACTTGGTACAGATAGAGTGCCAGGACTATTTTGTGATAGGACAGCACAGGACTCTGCCATCTAAATTAGTTCCCCACTGTAGACAGCTGTTCTATAAGGGGAAGCCATTACTGTTGCACACACTGTCCATTTGAACCCATATCTTTACTAAAGTGAAGCTAAATTTTGGTCTGTTTTGCCTTATCAATAATACATTTGAACAATACATGGCCAACGTGGTGGCACAGCAGTTAGCATTGCTGCCTCACATTACCAGGGACCCAGGTTTAATTCCGACCTTGGGTGATTTGTTTGTGTGGAGTTTGCACATTCTCCCTGCATCTGCTTGGGTTTCCTCTGGATGCTCCATATTGTCAGAGGGACTAGCAAGGTAAATACATGGAGTTATGGGCTTAGGACCTGAATGTGATTGTTGTTAGTGCAGGCTCTTTCTGCAGTGTAGGGATTCCATGATTCTAAGCTGCGGGACCTGCTGATGGTGAATGACCTCTCCAGGGCCACCCAGTTACCTGCAACATTACCAAAGGCTGGCACAGCAACCCTGTGGATTAATAAGAACATAAGAACTAGGAACAGGAGTAGGCCGTCTGGCCCCTCGAGCTTGCTCTGCCATTCAATAAGATCATGGCTGATCAGCTCCACTTTACCCGGCTGCTCACCATAATCTTTAATTCCTTTACTGTTCAAAAATTTATCTATCCTTGCCTTAAAAACATTCAATGAGGTAGCCTCAACTGCTTCACTGGGCAGGGAATTCCACAGATTCGCAACCCTTTGTGTGAAGAAGTTCCTCCTCAACTCAGTCCTAAATCTGCTTCCCCTTATTTTGAGGCTATGACCCCTAGTTCTCGTTTCACCCGCTCGTGGAAACAACTTCCCTGCTCTATTTTATCTATTCCCTTCATAATCTTATATGTTTCTATAAGATCTCCCCTCATTCTTCTGAATGCCAATGAGTATAGTCTACTCAGTCTCTCCTCATAAGCCAACCCTCTCAACTCTGGAATCAACCTAGTGAAACTCCTCTGCACTCCTTCCAGTGCCAGTGTATCCTTTCTCAAGTAAGGAGATCAAAACTGTACATAGATTCCACACATCCTGCACTTGTGGGTAGCTGTTTTTGGTCAGATTCAGAAGCAGACCCGTGAGTAGGGCCTCTGACAAGCCCACTCTCCATCGGCTAACATGCAGAGGTGAGAAAGGTCAATGCTTAGGGCTGAAGGGAAGCCAGAAATCTCAGAGCAGTCCCTTTAAACGACAATCTCTCAGATAAACGATGAATGTTTTGCTCCAGGCTGCTAAACTCTTCAAAACACATGGAACAATTTTTAAGTAATCATCTAAAATTGCCCTGGTTTAGTTCTCCACTGATAATTTTAGGACCTCGCCTGTAATTTTACCACTTTTTAGACATTAAGCAGCCCAGGAGGAAGATTATCAACCCTGTCATGATGCCAAAGCATTTCTAGTGACATTTTGTCAAGAATGATTTCACCAGAAACAGCAGATTCTCATGGTTACTGTGTTGTTGGCTTATCAAACAGAAGGAGGCTCACAAGCTCACTTTTCTTGGCAGCACAGTGGCACTGCAACCTCACTGCACCAGGGATCCCGGTTCAATTCCCAGCTTGGGTCACAATCTGTGCAAACTCTACACATTCTCCACATATCTGCGTGGATTTCCTCCGGGTGTTCCGGTTTCCTCCCACATTCTGAAAGATATGCGGGTTAGGTGCATTGACCCAAATAGGCACCAGAGTGTGGCGACAATGGGAATTTCACAGTAACTTCATTAGTGTTAATGTAAGCCTTACTTGTGACTAATAAATAAACTTTAACCATATAAAGTTTGATTCAAAACAGCCCATGAATGTGAGATACACCGCAAGGAGTGGTGTGCAAGGATCGAATCCTGTAGGGATTAAACGTTTAAGAGCCTTAACTATCTATACTGGCTGCGAGAAAGTTACTTACCACACACACTTCATCCCTTATAAATTAGCAAACTCAAACTAAATATTCAAATAAAACAGAAATAAAAATACACATTGAAAGAAAACACCATATTAATTAAAAAAGGCAGATTTGTTGCCTGATCTTCCAAGTGGAGTGGCACAAGCACTGGTCTCTGGTCTCCTCCTTTCTGCAAACTCCTCCAGTTCTGGATAAAACCCTTGACGTCCTCGTCCACTCTGGCCGACATTAGGTCCACAATCACAGTTGTTTGCTTCTGTGTGATGACCATGAGCATCACAGGCCACAGATCAGCTGCTACACAGGTTAACTTTTAAACTGAAAATGGCCCTTTGTAAAAGCAGTCTTTTAGTGTCATCAGAACATTTGCTGAAAGTTCCAGAAGGCACTGTATGGATTCCTTTTCAATGGTTGGCACAGGTTGAAAGTTTTGTAGAAGGTCCAGGTCACCTCTTTTGGAGTGAAAGCATTGGTCAACTATTGGATTAATTGGTCCCATCGATCAACTATTGGATTCACACTGGCAACGCGGTGGAACTTGCTAAAATAGAAAGGGCATCCTTCTTCAGGAGAATTCAGTGGACTGAAGACCAACCATAGGATGGTTCCCAGTGATCTGCTTTGGAAGGCATGGAGTTGATGGGTGGGGGATGATGCGTGGTGTCCTTGATTCACGCTCGAATGGAGTCTTCCTTGGGGGGCATCCGGTGATGGTGATGGCGAAGGGGGCGCAAGGGTGGGCTGGAGCCATTGGCATCGGCCAGGCTGTCAGGGGTCAGTGGCAGGCCGGGCATGGGTGGGTGCTCCTTGGTCATGCACAGGATGGTGGAGGTGAGGGATTTGATGTAGTTCTTGGCCAGGGTGAGGGTCTCTATCTTGGAGAGTTTCCTATCCGCCTCCACATGGGGGATGACCTCCCTCAGCGCCTGGAAGGCATTGTTGAGGTTGTGCATGCGCTGCCGCTCGCGCTCGTTGCTCTCGATCCGCCGCAGGTTGCGCTCGCGCGCACTGGGCGCGCCCGCCCGCCGTGCCCGCGCCCCTCCGCAGTGCCCGCGCGCCCCGCGGGGCCGCGCCCTCACGCCCCGCCCCTGCTGGCGGCCGGGCTCGCGCTTGCTGCTGGTGGCTTCGGCGCCCAGGTGCGCGCCCAGCCCCGGGCAGTCACCTCCTCCAGCCCCGCCGCACCTGCCCATCAGCTCCGGGCAGTCACCTCTTCCAGCCCCGCCGCACATGCCCTTCAGCCCCTGGCAGTCACCTCCTCCAGCCCCGCCGCACCTGCCCTTCAGCCCGGGACAGTCACCTCCTCCAGCCCCGCCGCACCTGCCCTTCAGCCCGGGACAGTCACCTCCTCCAGCCCCGTCGCACCTGCCCATCAGCCCCGGGCAGTCACCTCCTCCAGCCCCGCCGCACCTGCCCATCAGCCCCGGGCAGTCACCTCCTCCAGCCCCGCCGCACCTGCCCTTCAGCCCTGAGGAAGGCGGGTATGGTGACTTGGATTTCATCCTCGCAATCCCGGCTCCTTTATTCCGCTTCTCCGCCGAAGATGCATCATCGGTGCAGCTGGCGGAAAATCCCAACAACCTGCCTCCAAAAAGGATACAGAATAAATTACCAATTGGTGCATGAATCAAACCTTGCAACACAGAAAAGTGAACAATTTCTAGTTTTAAAGCACTATTAACCTGGCTTTCTCCAATGTTGGGAGAAAAAAACAGAATTTTTTGGACAAGTTCAGCAATTTGCCGGACCTGCTGAGTTTTTCCAGTATAGTCTGCTTTTCCCCAACAATTTCCATTTGTATTTCAGACTCCAACTTCGCTTTATATTAACAGATTGAATTCACCAACTCCAATATATACTCGGAACGCATTTTAAAATTCAAACATTTTAGTCCCACACTTCAGCATTACAGCAGCCCCACTGTTAAGACATCATTCTCTAATTTTAAAGTATTTTAATTACCCTAGGATGCAAAACCAACATTTAAGTTTCATTTCAATCTAAATTTAATTTTTTTAAAAAAAATGTATAATTCTGTGCTTGTTCCTCTAACGATTCGACGACAAATTAAAGCACAATTTAAAAGGCTCAGGTCAATGAACAGACAGGTGCAGAAACAAGTAACCCCCTCAATAATAATCAATGGTAATCGGGGTCGAAATATATCTTTAACATGGGTTGAAGAACAATGTTTTTACATACCTGCGGGTAGAGGTTGGTGAATATGCGGATGAAAGTTACCGCGAAATAATAAAACGAAATGTAAATGGAGTGTGATCTGTTAACCAGAGCGTCTACTCCGCAGACTCTGTTTTGTACACGTACGTTTAACTCTCTTCCAATGAGAGATTTGAGGGGTGGCTTCCCATACACAAACAGGATCTGAGTTCCTCCTGCAGAAGCCGGCGCCGTGACTCCAGTCCAGCCACCCTGCAGCTGTATCCTCAGTTTAATGGCCAGTTTCGGCTCAGCAGCGGCTCCAAGTTTGCTGTATAACTCATCTGCCACTTCAGGGCTGGATTAGTTCAGACGTTAAACCCAGCTCAACCTGCCCGAGTGGGTCTGACAGATCACACAAGGCCATTCGAGAGGAGGGTTTTTAAACAACAACTGTCTTTGCATTATATCTATTTCCTCTCACCCTATTGATATAGCCTTTTTTCTTCGTATGTTTATCCAACTTTCCCATAAACAAATCCAAGTTTTAGAGAAGTCTCTGTGGATTGGTCATGCTAAATTATAGAATCCCTACAGTGCCGAAGGATGCCATTCAGCCCATCGAGTTTGCACTGACAACAATCCCACCCAAGCCCTGTTCCCATAACCCCACGAATTTACCCTGCTAATCCCCCTGCCACTAAGGGGCAATTTAGTATGGCCAATCGACCTAACCTGCACATCTTTGGCCCCATGTCCCAAGATGCATAGGTTAGATGGATTAGCAGACTAAATATGTGGGGTTACAAGGATGGGGAGGGGTAGGCGGGAGGGCTTGGGTATGATATTCTGTCAAAGATGGTGCCGACTCAATGGGCTAAATGGCCTCCTTCTGCGCTATAGGGATCCTATGACTAAGAGCAAAATACTGCAGATGCTGCAAATCTGAAATAAAAGCAGAAAATGCTGAAAAAAACTCAACAGGTCTGGTGGCATCTGTGGAGAAAGAAAGTTAATGTTTCGACTGTTGGGTTTTTTTTTAACATTTTCTGTTTTTATTACTCTCTGTGGTAGTGAGTTCACAATGAAGTTTCTCCTGATTCCCCTTTGGATATATTAGTCACTCATATTTATTGTCCTTGTTTGATCTTCCCCACAAATAAAAACCCTTCAATTTTTTAAATATATATCAGGTCACTGCTAACACTGATCAGTCTTCTTACATTGCAATCCTTCTGAAACTTTTTTTTGCAATTTCTCTTGATGCTGTAGCTGAAGATGCCAGTATTCATAGCAGCACTTACATCAGCTTGGCAAGGAGGTCAGTTGGATCCAGTAAACAGAACCTCAGCACTGCAATCTGGACGTTGTCAGGGTACATAACCTCCTGTGTCGAGTGCACTCAGCCACTTCTTCAGCAAAGTCCCAAGACATTAAGCTAAGAGACCAAAGCTGGTTTAATGGGGAACATGGAAAGGCTTGCCAAGAGGCAGCACATCCAGAAGATCTTGGCTTTACATCCCACTTCAGAAAGCATTTGAGGCCAAAACATTGAATGCTTTTAAGGTGTTAGGTATAGCTCTTGGGGCAAAAGGGATCAAAGGATATGGGGGGGGGGGGGGGGGAGGAGCTGGGACAGGTTAATTGGACGATCAGCCATGATCATAATGAATGCTGGAGTCAGCTAGAAGCCAGAATGACTTATTCCTGCTATTTTCTATGATTCTATATTTTAAAAGCTTGAGCACAAAATCTAGGCTGATGCTCCAGTGCAGTACTGAGGGAATGGTGCGCTGGCTGTGGTGCCATCTTTTGAATGAGATATAAAATCAAAGGTCCCAATTATAATCTCGGATGAACACAACAGATCCCAAGACAATTCGAAAAGGAGCAGGGACGATCTTCCCAGCATCCTAGAGTCAATATTTATCCCTCAACAAATACTATTAAGAAAGGTTACCTGATCATTTAATCTCATTGCTGTTTGAGACCTTGCTCCGTGCAAATTGGCTGTGGCAATTCTACACTGTTCTACAGAACAGTGATTACACTTCAAAAGGACTTAATCAACTGTAAAGGACTTTGGGGCATCCTGAGGTCATGAAAGTTTCAAGGGATGAGCAACAAATGCTGGTCTTGAAAGAATAAATAAAAGCAACACAAGACTATGTACAAAGTAAATGGAAAAGGCAACTGCAACAAGAATGTTAAATACAAATTTTTTTTGATAGATAACACAGGACATGGAAAATTGAACTTTCAAATCTACTTTTCAACAGAAGGATCCCTGAATATTTCCAGTGAAAAGGACCAGTGCCAAATCCTGCAATGTATTTGGAAAGAGGGAAGGTGCATGTGGCAGGAATTAACATAAGGCTTCTCACAAGCAAATGCAAATAGCTCCAGTCCCAGAAGCAGACTGGAAAGCCTTGTTGGATCACCAAGCTGGATACATTTCACGAGTGGCACAAATACTTTCAAGAGGTACATCAACCTCCTCTAATGCTTCTGTTTTTCTTTCCTTTTCCCTCACAACCCCAACCTGACATTTGGAATCTGTGTTCTTATGCAATAATTTGTAGTCATTTCCATTTAATCCATGCAGGGTTTTCACTTTTTTTGCACACCATCTGTAAATTTTGTCAATGTCCCAAAAATTGCTCCTTTCTCACTAGCGGTGCCATTGAATTTCAGAGAACCAAACAGTATTTAAGCATGGAAATAAGCCATTCGGCTCAAATGGCCTAAGCCAATATTTATATTCTAATCTGCTCCCTGCCTGCTTTGATTAACCCCATCAGCACATCCTTCTATTCTTTTCTCCCTCATGTATTTATCCATTTTCATAAATGCATTATTCACCTCCCTGTGGCAGTATGTTTCGCGCACTCCTACTCTGAGTTTGTCCTGACTTCCCAGTTGGATTTATTAGCGACCACCTTGTGTTTACGGCTTGTAATTTTGCTCCCTCGCTGGAAATTTCTCTATGTCTACCCTTTCATAATTTTAAAGGCTTCTCATTGATTTACCCTTCCCTTTTGAAGAGAGCCCCAATAGACCACTTGGTGGAGGCTTTTTCTTGGCTGGATTTTGAGTTCCACACAGTAGCCCTCATCTTGGGAACACCTTGAACCAGAGTAAATATGCATTTAAGGAACTGCATGTTCCCAAGTTTGAGTGTTACAGAGGAATTGCCAAGATCTGTGAAAAACAAAAATTCTATGGACTTTCACCAGCAATGGTGGCATATCACTACCACTAACATATGGCTGGCGTGAGAAATTGGTTAAATACATCATGAGCACATCTGAGATATAGAATTACATACAAATCTAAATTATTTTTCCTATCCCTTGCAAAGGAAAAAATCTACCATAGCAATTATTTATGCCATGCAATATTAAGGATGCTTGCATTCATTTATCATCCAAAATCCCAACATTTGCTCATTTGGCTGTAAACAATCTTTGGTTCAAAAGTGGAGAGGCGCAGAGAATGGTAGCTGATGGGGCTGATCACTTTACCCCTTTAGTCCCCTCATTATTTATTTTGCTTAATTGCATAGCTATGAATCATCAACATCCAAATTGTGGCTACCTAGTCACGAAGCTCTAGAGGTCTCCAGCAAGGATGTGACATTCTCACGATCTACATATTAGCAGATATTGGTGAATGGCAGCTCGTTAAGACAAGAGCATTGTGCTTGTGCACACTGCCTTTTTGCACGAATACTGTACAAGGCCATTGCAACTTCTGGTGTCAGAGGAAATATCCTACAAACACAAAATCATTTTCTGCTTTCCACTCGTGGCTCTTTAGAGACAGCATTTCTGGTTTGTGCGACAGATGTTGTATTGCAAACTATTAGCATACTGTCTGCTTATACAGTTCATTCTTGTTTGATGGCAAGCATCTCTGCACAACTTCCAGTTCTGAACATCTGACATTTGGCCTGCTTCGTTTTTCTACATCTAACCTGCCAATAGAGTTCACAAGTTTAATGTCTCTCGTTCTTTACAGAGGTAGCAAAAATTAGCAAGTAATATCCTAACTTCGCAAGTGTTGCACAGAATCTTTGTTGGCAATCAGGACTCCTGCTGGCTTTATCTTTCCCATTCCATATAGAGCCACCCACTGAATTGCATCCTGGGACAGCATGGTAACACAGTGGTTAGCACTGCTGCCTCAGAGCTCTGGGGACCCAGGTTTGATTCTCGACTTGGGTCACTGTGCGGAGTTTGCACGTTCTCCCTGTGTCTATGCAGGTTTTCTCTGGGTGCTTCAGTTTCCTCCCACAGTCCGATTTACGTGTTGGTTAGATGCATTGGTCATACTAAATTCTCCCTTAGCTTACCTGAACAGGCGCAGAGTGTGGCGACAAGGGGATTTTCACAGTAATTGATGTATTAATGTAAGTATTAGTGTAAGCCTACTTGTGATGAATAAATTTACTTTGGAAAAAAGTGAAACCCAAAGATATGGAAGGATCAATTATACATGTGTTTTTAACAAAAGCAAAAGCAAAGCTTTTGCATTTTTTCAAGTGGTCAGTCAACCACCCCCTTCCATCAATGTGATTTCAAGCGGTGTAACCTGTATAAAAGAGCTTAGCATCAATGGCCTTGCAGAATTTCAGGCACAGTACAAAGACATCCTTTATGACAACATCCTCACTGGAACTGGCTGTAAATCATTGTGAAACAACAGTTGTCAGTTTCTTCTTGGTTGAAGAGAAGAGCTGAGATTGGTACCACCTCCAGGTCTGTTTGCTATCATCCCGATGGAGAGCACAACACATACGCTCTATCATCAGTGATCTCGCTTGTAGACTTGAACCACCTTTCATAGAAAATCTGGGGTAGATTTACCTTCTTGTCATTTCAAGACAATGTTGTCTCACTGCTTTGGGATTATCTGGGCAGGGTGATTTACATTCCTCCAGCTGACCTTTTTTGTGCTTTTTGACCATTTTTTGTCCAGAACAAGTGAATCACTTTTGACTTCCCCATCTTCACTTGTTTCACAAAACTGTCCAAATATTGATTTTGGATTTAATGACTTGAATCAATGTCAGTAGCACTAGCCACTTGAGAAAGTGAAAGAGCTTTGCTTTATTTATCTTGATGAGAAATTCATCATAATTAGAGGCAAAGACAACATTCCTGACGTATTAATCATCCTTTCAATGATACCCACTGCTTCAACAACAGTCTGGCAAATAAGCTTGTCTTGATTTCAGAACTCTCTGCACCGTATTTTCATAAAATCACAATCCCTGCAGTGTAGAAAGAGGCCATTCGGCCCATTGAGGCTGCACCAACAACAGTCCCACCCAAGCCCTATCCCCATTCTGCTAATCTCCCTTATACTAAAGAACTATTTAGCACGGCCAATCCACCTACCCTATCTTTGCACGGTGGGAGGAAATTGGAGCACTCGGAGGAAACCCATACAGAAAAGGGGAGAATGGTTATCATACATTGTCCTATGTCTTTCAAAGTCTTCAGTTTCATCTTCCTGAATCATAAAAGCTAACATCTCAGTACAGTCGATTCTCACTATGTTATGACACTTCCCTTCACTTGGCCTCTGTAGGGTGCTAGTGCAACATAGCCTGAGCAAATGCAATAGACAAGATTGAAGGAGGTGCAAGTTTTGGTAACACAGATTACAAATTCATGAATAATCAGTGCTTATTGTATTAAAGATCTTTCATTATTATTCTAAGGATTGGCTTCCAGGTTTCAAGAGCATCCCAGTCAACAAGAAATCAGATCTGATAAACTGGGAATTCCATAATATTTGCTTTAATGGGATTTTATTAATGTGGATAAAATGGTTTCATACACAGATTTAAAACATTAACAATGTTTTATTTACTTACCTGACATCTTATCACAATGGCCTATGTAATTGTAGGTCAAAGCACATCAGCTATGCAAGTATTCCTCCTGTCCCAAAATTAACAAATTATAGATTATTGTTTTTAAAGTATAGTTGCACATGTGCATTCATTCTTACTCAAAATGAAGCCTGAGACAGTTAAAGTAACAGAACTGTGGTGCTATATCCTCAAAAAAGAAAAGCAGGTACATGAAACAGCAGTCTGTTGTAACCGTCAGCTCCCCAAACCAAAATCTGGCTGATCTTTTTTGCCAGGTAAATGACAGGCAAGGCTACTTTTTTTGCATGTCAGTTTATACAAAAGGAGCATTTAACGATGGTTTATCATCAAAGCAAGTTTTTAACTCAAAACCGGTTTCAACATAAGTGAGCACACTCTGAATAATATCAGGCAGACAGCTTGTGCAGTGATCAAATTTATTTCAAGTGAAATATAGTCTGAACATTATAAATGAAGTTGTCATCTCACATTGTTAGTTTGTCTGACTAACAATGTCATTGTCATGAAGACAGTAACAATTAATCGCTAAATTGGAAGGCAAAATTCAAAATGCATCTGTAACAAGATGAAAAAAGACAAGTCGAACAAAGTTGAGTATGTAAATTAATTCATTTGACTTTATTTTGAATATTAAATATCCATAGTGCATTTAAATTACAAACAATTTATCGAATTACACTATGCATGGAAATCAAAGTAAAAATATTACATATCAAAATGTACATATTTCATGGACAGTGACCTGATTCATTTTTTCATCAACTGATATGTAATCAATAATTTCATATATTTTTTATTAAATTACAAAAGGAAACCTTGTACCTATGACTTTGTTACATCATCTCCCATTTACAGACAGAATTAAACACTTATATACATCCAGTACCATCAAACATTAAGTTACACTTCTCAAATGTGCAAGGTAAAGCAATACATCAAACAAAATAATCTGGTATTTTCATCAATGATTTAAGTAGATCCAAAATAATGTGTAATAGGCTACTGTTGACAAGAAAGTATACACAACTTTAGATTTTTTTAAGTGGGATGGGGAGGGGTGGGGGATAGTGTTTCACTATTTACAAATAATTTTCAAGCATGAACCCCTACAGGAAAGTATTTTTAAAGGAACATGCAGTTTTTGATCATTTAGGCACATTCCAATGGCTCGTTTACAGGATTAGTCAAGCCACATATAGGGCCATACTGCATTGTTTAATCAAAAATATCTTAGACGTGTGCAGTAACATGGCAAAACCTTCGGCATGCTGGAACCTATATTTGCACTTAGTTATAATACGTTAGCAAAAACTTATGCAGGTCATCTTCAGCACTGCATTCTGAAAACATTCAGTACTGTTGGAAGTGGGAACCAAGTGAACATGTATTTTAAAAATAAAAATCATCCAACAGCTGTACTGTTCTGAGCAACTCAACCAGGTGACTGGAACCCAGAAGTGAGGTTGAAATTCATGGTGCGTGGCACCAAATAAAGCTGCTACACAAAAAACAAGAAGAGTAATTAATTGCACAAGTGCTTATTTGGCAGCTCCTCTGCCTGCCAAAGAGCTTGGTGTGTGTGGTGTGCTTGATTACCACATCACGACTGGATAGAGGGCAATATCAAAAGGATCATAGCATTCCTACTTGCATGATGCTTTTTGCTGCTTCCTTAAGCGTCTCGTCAAAAAAGCAACTAACTGTCTGATTGACCAGCAATGGAGAAAACGTGTAACGGGTACCGACTGCCACCACAAAAGAACAAAGAAAAATATGTTAACGTTATTTTACTTGGCGTAAAGAGCGGAGTTAAGTGTGTCACTCACCTTAACTGTGCCTTCATAAGGCAGTGGTTTAGATTTCCACGAAATTGCTGGGTCTCCCGCGGCCAATAAAACCTTTTATAGAAAACAGGTGATTTTGCAGTACCTGTCCAAGTTCCAAATGCTTTCCTCCCCCCCCCCACTAAATTATTTCTACATTTGGTTGTTAAGAACCTGGGTTTATAAACGGACACATTTTTGAGTCACTGGAAAATATACATCCTGTACTTTTCACAAGAAACATGAAAATACTTTATACATTTTTCTCTAGTAATAGTTCACAGCTGTCATGAGCTGTTTAGATAACATGAATTGTGTTCAAGGTTATGATATTGCACAGCTATCTGAAATTGGTAAAGTTACCAGTTTCAGAATTAGAATTTGGCTAGTACCTCAGCAATGTAATGGGTATTCCATCACAACATATATGCATGTACAAATGAGGTATAGTAGTGTAATCCAAATTCGACAAGTGTTCCTCTCACTGTCAGATATATAGTCCATATGCTGCTTTCAAATCAGTGAACTAACAAAGTATTCCTGACCAACACATGCCATGATGCACCTAATCTCAATACAAAGCTGTTATCCTACCACCTGGTGAACAAATATTCCTCATTTTTACAAGGTCATCCGAGAGGGCAATCCCCTCAGTACTGGCAACACATGCGAGTACAAATGCAACATGCTATATTTTGTACTTAAATTTTTAAATATGTAAACATTAACTTTGAGTGTTACAAGCTGTAACACAATCCAGGGATTGCAGTAATCATTTCTAGATAGTAAATATGACTTCCTTGGATAAACGCATGAGGCCAGGAGATAACGTGCAGCAGGGTCTATTCTTAGGAACATGTACTGCAATTTTTAGTGTCTTCACAACATGGCTTCTGCTTTGCAGAAGCACCAACTTGCAGCGTAACTCTAGTTACAGCCAAAAACAGACCTGAACACTTTCTAAGCTTACCATTTTAAATATTTTGACAATGTGGCACAGTCCCACGAGGGCTGGGGCAGTGCAAATGCATGAAAATTACAGGTTACTACTGGGTGGGAGTATACAGCAAAACAGGATACTGTTTGACTGGAATTCACAACTCCAGCAACTGTTCTCTGAAAGGTAGCGGAAGAATAGCAGCAGCAATAAAGACGTGACAATTTCACAATTCACGGACTTTAAATACTACTTTAAAATTTAAAGAGCACGGGGACATTCCACATGTTAATTTCAAATCTTTCACTGCTCCATGACACCCATGTACCATCAGGCACTGAACGGGAATGCTCAGGGTCCAGCTCTGAACGGTACTGAAGTTCAATTATTACTCTGTATAGAGATGACCATCTTAAGGGGTACGCCACTCTCTTTATCTTCCAACCTAATCAAACCAGGGAGGAAAGTTCTATAGATTTCATCATTGAAAATTCAGCAGTGAGATCAGGAGAATGTGTAATAATTTTACTAATAATTCAAAGACTAAATTCTAATTCCAGTTTACCTCTATGCAAAAAAGCCAATGTCTAATTCTGTCCAAGTGCTCACTACCAGTTAACAGAGTTATAGTCAAGTGAATGTACCAAATCAAAAAATTCTCGGAAGCTTGGATGATCAGATGTTGCAGCATGTGTGATGGTTTTCATTTCATATAGTCAGGACGTAATGAATCATCCCATCAGGTAAAATGATACCATGGCCATTTCCACATTGCTAGTTTAGAAAGAAGCAGTTGTCTTCCCATCACAGTTTAGGGAAAACACATGCACTTGCTATTTATTATTACCCACATTTATTATGTGTGAATTAATCATTTGAAACAGATACCACAGGAAAATCTGCACCTTTACAAAAGTTTCTGGACCAAATATAATTTATCTAACCCACTTCCTAGAAAACCATTCCTACAAGACAATTTTCAGTCCTGCATCTATCAAGTGACGTTTTTGCAAAACAACAGCAATCTTCATGTAATTTTATGTTTTCTGTGAAATGTCTAGTGTGTTTGAAGCTCTTAGCTTATTCCAGTTGTGGGGAGCCCTGTGCAAAACCCTATTTTGTGTGTCTTCCACTGAATTAATTTAATCTTTTATTCTTCCAGCATTACCCAAAGGGCCTTGGAAATTGAAGTTCACAGAACAAGATTGGGTCTCTGATCTCAGATTGTTAAAATTTCCAATACTTTCATTTTCCAATTCCATGGCAGAAATTGGGCCATACAAAGTACTGACAGAACAGGACTAACTCTTGAGGGTTCATGTTCACTTTGTTACTGAAAAAGATTCATAATCACAATCTCCAACTTAAATCTTCTAAGCAAAGTACTCAACTTCCTGTTTGGACTGAATTGCAAATTCACAATTGATTTATCGTTAGATGAAATAACTTCTTGGCTCCAAAACAACCCAAACCTACGAATAACATGAAGCACCATTGGATGGCCCAAGCATCTGGTGATTCCAAGTGGATTCCATCATAGGAAATCTGAACAAATACCCTCTTTATACTATGAGGGATTAAATCAGAAACCTTGGGGCCTGCTTCTGAAAAGCATGAACTCCACAATTCCCAAAGAAGGATGTTAAAGATAATTAGCAACCTTGATAACAATCATAATCTTGAAGATGCTCATGACACCTGGCTTAATTACCTTCACTAACTAGCTTCCCTTTGCATGCTACTGTTCCAGTAGCATTTAGGAACATACACAGCTTTCAGAGGTAATCCACTCAGATACGGAAATATCTGCTAAAAGGTCAGCGAGAGCCTGGAAGGAGATTTCAGGACCCATTCCTCTGGCTGATTTCTCACAACAGTGAGGCTTACTTGAGTTCAAAAGCTACATCCAGTTCATTGCCCTGAAAATTTGGTAGGATCTTTTTCACTTTTCACCAGTGTTCACTCTTCAAAAGTTAACACTGCACCTGAAGCACTACTAATTTACCCACCCAGTCTGTTAAGCTGGTGCCATTCTTGTGTAACTATTTTGTTACCTGTATGCCACACTTGGCACAACATTTAGCCGCTAATGGTCACACTATTTATGACACCATTACTCAATCTCAAAAATATACTTTTTTTTAAAATATACAAACACCAACATCTCAGAATTGGTGGAATTTGGATAAGTGGGGTAAATACATGGAAAATTACCATCTGCTGACAGCTACAGGCAAGGGAAGTTAGGCCCATGCTGGCTGCTTTGGTTGCAATATGATCAGGTGCCTAGCAAAAGAAAATGAGTTTGAAAGCACACCACTGACATGGGCCTTAGGACAAGAATTTTAGAACTCAAGGACATAAATTATACATGCTGTATATGTAATTTCCTACAATATAAAGATACACCCTAAAATATTTGACTTCCTTCAATTTTTGAAGGCTTGCATATGGAAACAGTGTACACAGCTAAAAGATGGTTGTTTCAAAACTCATTTGCAGTGTTCAAAACTTAAGGATCCAGCAGTGACACTGATTTCAGACAACTGTTGGCAAGCTGACTGCAACCTTTTCCAAACTTCATTGTTGCTGTATCGTGGCCAGTTTTATGAGAATAAGTATGGTCATCAAAATGCAAATGGAATATTCACGCGGCTAAAAGCAAGCATCTGAAAATGATAATCATAAAACAATGTTTTGGGCATCCCATCCATATTCTTGCTGGAATCTAAGACTGCCACAGTGGGCAGCAATATCTGAAATGGAGGTGAGCAAAGGCTCATCTACAAAACTAGAGTACTATAAAATCACTGGACGGATTTTACATGAAAAGCCAATGCAGGTTCTGGAATAAAACCTCCTTTTAAATTCCAATACACCTTTAAGGAGGTAAAGAATGACACCTAGCTGATAATTTACTCTCTCCCTCTTACCTCTGAATAAAGTATTTACTGGTTATAACACTTATAGAAAACTGCAGATTTTTTTCAAATCTTCATTACAGTATTTGACAGGGAACAAAAGCCTTAATGGATAACCAACAGTACTATGTTCTGCCAAACTGAAATCGTCTGTAAAGCTGGAGGGAATTTGATAGGAGATTGTGTCCATGGGCAACTTCAAGGTTTTTTTTCAGACTTCTTTCAAGCACACCTTGATGTGACACTGACCATGGTCCAACAAGGACACAATATCTTTAATATACCATACACAAAAAAATTAAGCATTTTATACCTGCGAACTGACTCATTTCATTTTCTAAGTGGAGGATTTGGTGATTCATCCGTCTTGTAACAAATTTGAAATGACTTGATCCGTCAAACTGTCTGATTGTTAAAAAAATTGAAAATCAATGCACCCCTCTTTCCATGTTGTGTTTCAATCCTTTTCACCATCTTCACTGCTTCCTACAAACAGAAAAAAGGGGGAAAAAGCGAACATTACAGTTTGAAGCAGCATTAAGTTTCACCAACAGATGGTCAAGTGTTACTTATCCCATATTACATGCAGGGTTGGAGGCGGTGGGGGCAGGAGGGTGGAAATAAATTCATTATTTGCCTTTTGGAAAAAGTTGCTCATTTTCATTAAGTTTCAGCCCAGGGAAGTACAGAGTCATACAATTAATTAAAATCATTGCTTAGATGCACAAAACTACTGCTTCATATTAACTTGTCTTGTTAGGCCCTTCATCAAGGCTCCTCAATGAAAAATTTCTAATGGCAAGTGTTATTCATCAGTCATAAATGCTATCCACATGCATCTGTGAAAATCTGCACAGGTTACTATTGGGGGAGGGAGGAAGAGGGAGGGAGAGAGACACACACAGATAGAGAGCAAGCGAGCACAAAAGCGAATGAGCAAGAGCTTATATAGAACTTTAATGGAGCTTAAATGTATTTTGGGTGCAAGTAGGTTTGAGCGGGGACTTGGTGACAGACTGAACACGGCAAAGGGACCAAGTGCCAGATGATGAAATTCTCAGTTCAGAGTCAAATTGAATTTGAGAGTTTGTACATCATACCTTTCAGTCTAAGCAGCAGCTGGGAAGATTGGCAAAAATTAGATTCAGTCAAGTGACTGACTGCCAGAGACAAAATAAAATATGGTTTTGACTTTGCTGACATTTGGCTGAAGAAATTTTAACATTCAGAATTTGGTGTCAGTTGAACTTGATGTAACTGGTAGCAATGCAAGTGGAAAATGGCCCACTATGCTTTTTTTAAAAAAATGAGTAGGTAACTCTGGCTTGTTTTTAATTTTAAAAACTCAGTAAGGAGACAGAGAAGCAATGCAGAGGTCCTAGATCATTTATTTTTGCTGGCTATTTTCCTACTGTATAGACTACACAGCTGGAGCACTCTCATCCATGCAAGTGTTCTATTCACACCGTTGTGCCAACGTCACATAACCTTGTTATGCAAAAGGATTTGGTACAAGCTGTACAGCTAAAAAATTGGCCAACTGTCCACTGTACAGACTCTCATGTACAGCTCAATAAATGCGTGCCTGCTTTGAAAGGCACTGCTGTGGTGAAAAGCAGAGGATTGAAGGAGGCTATTCACCCCACTATGCCTATGCTGACTCCACACAGACAGTCACCCGAGTTTGGAATTGAACCCAGGTCCCTGGCACTGAGGGACCACCATGCCTCTTGAAAATAGCCAGTGTACTTCATTACAGCAAGGGGATGGGGGAAAGAGAACATTAGAAAAAGCTAAAGACTCAATAAAGGCAATAGCTTCAGAATAAATGTAACAGCTCTCAGTAAGTGGCTCACTGGCTGCAGCCAGAACACTTAACCTGTTTATATAGGCACATCTGCCAGTTAAAACAGCATAACTGACTAGAAATCAAGACCAGAAAAATACATTTATCTTGGTTTCTGCACCTGCTTCACTTCCTACAGGTAACTCTTTAACTATCCATAATCCTCCTGCATTAAAGCCTCAGACTTCAGAATGATGGATGTAGGATTTACTTTGTAAATTAACAGAAGGTAAAACTCCCCAAAGTCAATCCCTTGTTGGCAGAAAGAAAGCATCAGCTGTAACAGCTTCCACTAACCTGCCCTTGGTCTCTTCAGAGCTGCAAATTAAGCAGCAATTTTAATTCACATCAGTCAAGGGTACCTTCTGAATTATGAAACTTATAAAGCACCAGTGGATCTCCTGTAGCATTTCTCATAGATAGCCTGGGGTCTGGAGCACATGTGTGTTGTTTCACTGTCAAACTGGAGCAATTTTTAACCTTGCTTATCTCTTTTAAAACCACCATTTATATGGTCCCTTTGGGGAAGATGGCTAAATGACACCCTCGGAGGTGAACTGTTGAGAAAGGTTTCTGTTGATTGTATTGTAAATCCTTAAAATTCTGCATTGCAAGTGCACCTAGTTACCCAAGAAAAAAATCAGCTTCCCTACTCTCTTTTTCAAAATATTTTTTAATATTGATCCCAATTCAAAGTATAAGATGTTAAATCTAAAAGTTTCAATTCTCTCTTTGTCTCTTCAGTTTTCATATCCCAGAAGCACATTGGTCACCACGGCCTTCTATGTATAGGTAAGTCCATGATTGGCAAGGTACTGCAATGGTTTGCCTTTGCCTTCTGTGGGTTCTAGCTCACCAAGAGACTCTTGCCCTCTTACCCCCCCCCATTCACTTGTATTGGAAGGATTTCCAGGTTGATAATCAACTTGTTGGTCAATGTTATAAACGCATCTTCGGTGGCCATCACATCGTGGGGAGTGAGACTCAAACCTGCAGCTTCTGGTTCGGGTTAGGGCACTTAGTTGGAATTTAGCAGATTTAATAGAAGCGTTTAAAAAGAGGGGCAATTATAATGCATGCAAAATATTATCTAAAACCTTCACATTGTAAAAATGTTTCAAGTACAGATAACATAAATCAGAGCTTGGTGTACCCTGGAATACAGTTTGGATGATGCGCACCCAATGCTAACGTTTCCCTCAGGAAATGCAGCATCCCTTGTATTTTCATATTGCCAATTTTCACAACCAAATGCTTTATCATAAAATATTATCCTCTGGGTTTTTCTTTTGCTTTCATAATGCATTTCTGAAAACATAATGATAACGATACACAAATAGGGCTGAATTCTCTGGGTGGCCTTCCGCCACCTACCCACCTGCCTTTCTATCCACAATTTTACAGGGGTCGGGGGAGACATCGGACAGCCCATGTGAATTCACCCAAATTGAAACCTTTAAGCTGACAATTAATGGCCACACAAAGGCTGCTTCCTGCCTAAAATTTGGTGGGAGTTCAGGGGCAGGGAGATTGATTCACAAGTCCCTCTCCTCAGAACTCAGACAGGAATGGAGGGGATACCTCCCTCAACGGCCTGCTTTCCACACTGACTCCACCTGGAGTCAGAATCTGGGGACTGCTTGTATGTACTGGACTTGGTTACCAGCAAATCAAACTGATTGGCAACTGACGTGGGACTTCTGCCTGAGTGAGGAGTATCCCACCTCCAGTCATTAACACGCCAAAAGGTATTAAACGACTGCCATGATTGGTGGGGATGGATTCCCCGCCAACTATTCAGGTGGCAGGAAATTCTGTCAGCTGAAACAAAATCTGTCCGTTGAAGGCAAATTAGAATCACTATGCTATTTACAACTCATTGCAATGCATATGGAATCATTACCTATCCCTTCGTGGACCAAAGATTAAGATGGTAATAAAGGAGGAAGTGACTGCCACTTTCTTCTGTGTTACTGAAAGCAAATACAGGCACTGCTCATGGACTGTACTATGAGACACCTGCTGTTTTAAGTGTCAATTCAACATCTTTTATCAAAGTTCACAATGATGCATTAACCTGAAGAGCTGAAACCTACTGTTATGCTCAGTCTAACAACAGATGTACTTCCTGCGTGCCCCCTGATCCATAATAACTGTTTGCTAATGCCATTTAAAACTGACTCATAGTATTTCTGGAAGTGAAACAGATCAGAAGCTTTAACGCATTAGCTGTAGTGATTTTACATTCAACAAAACCAAGTCACGCATATACAAAAGAGTCGAGAGAAAAAAATTAAACTGACAAGTCATTTTTGATGTGCCGACATTAGTGTGAATGCTTAATCACAGTAAAAAGTGAACAAAGACATTTGTAGAAAAAGCACAGAGAAAAGATAATTGGAGGTAAATGGACTAATTTAACAGACCTGTCTATTCTCAAATACATAAGTATGCAAACCAGCTCAGGGTTGCATCATCTTTGACAGAACTACAGCAGAGTTCATTTAGCACCGGACTGTTGGGGTGCAGATCGTTGTGATTAAATCAGATTTCTTTCCTTCATTCCACCCCATCTCCTGACATCCAGGTTAGTCTCCACGCTCAGCATGGTGAGCACAGACTAAGAAGGGAGTCAGTGGCGTAGTCAAGTGTAACTGGAATAGTAATCTAGTGATCCAGGATAATGTCCAGGAACCCAGACTCAAATCCCACAACAGTCAATGGTGAAATTTGAATCAACTCTCGTTTTATAACCCATCTGGTTCACTAACGTCTTTTAGGGAAGGAAATCTGCCGTTCTTACCTGGTCTGGCCTACATGTGACTCTGGACCCATAGCAATGTGATTGACCTGGGGGGAGGAGGAGGTCCACTCAGATCCTTTCCAATTATACCTACTTACGTGAGCTCAAAAAACCCACTCTTTTATTTATTCAATTCTTCTCTGAAGGGATGGATTCCATAATAGGACACATCATACACAAGGTGGAAAGACCAGACTTAAGGACTTATCCATGGTTCATGTTCCTATGATGCTAATTAAAATAGAAATCTGGGTCCACTTGATCTCTGACTTCCAAAAAAAGTAGGGATAACAAGTACCATTATAGTTGAAAATAAGGCTTACCTCCTTGTTCAATATCTGAATCGGTCAGATGAGTGAGAGAGAAGCTGGCAATGTTGGATGGAGAGATAGAAAAACGAGAATATGACGATGATGTATCTGTCCACTTTTGCTCCAAGGCCCGAGAGGATGGTGGAGGGGAAAAGTATCTCAAGGCGGGAGAAGGGGACTGTTTTAAGGAACCAATGCGATTTGATGTTTGACTGATAAATGATGAATCAGACGAGGTCATGGAGAAATCATCTTCCCATTCAAAACCACCACCTGAAAAAGAGGAAAGCAGTGTTCTACATTTATATCACATCAAGTATATTTTCAATATAAATCCATGACTAAAATTGGGTCAATATTTTCTTTTGTAGATTTTTTTTAAATGCAGGGAAAATTAATTTGTGGCATTCTTCTTTAAATGAAAGCCTGTAGGAGTTGCTCTATCCAAGTAAGCTAGCTGGCAAGGAATAGAACTGAAGCCGGTCTTTACGTACATATATATTTACTTACGAAGTTATGCAATACAAGTTTACACCACCTAATCCCAACAACTGATTTTCAACTGTGTCTATTTGTAAGGGACGTATTAAATACATTTTTAAAAAGTTGCTATCCATCTTTTGAACAAGGTTCTAAACCAAGCATTGGCAGTCTATGGCAGTGAACTCCTGACACTTCTACTAAAGGAGCACCGAGTTCCCTCAGTGTCCTAGGCACATTTCTCTCAACCAACACCACCTAGTCCAGAATAACTGGTTAGGCATCACATTTGCATTTCTGGCAGCTTGTGTGTAAATTGGCAGCCATTTTTGACAACAGCCTGGACCTTAAAAAAACATTGGACGTGAAGCACTTTAACATTTCTCGAGGACATGCTATGGTGTTGGATAAATTCAAACCTTTTCTATTATTATAAAGAGGTATCAATGGTTCAGCTGGCTGATTTGAACAGTCCAAAGTTTAGTTTTCTGCACGAAGTGAGCAGATACATAGTTGACTGCTGATGAGTTAAATACAAATAAAATAAGACAGGCTTGGAAAGATGTGCGCTAGCAGCACTGGTAAATTTATTAGCGAGCGTACACTAAGCTGTGCAAATCTGCCTAAAAGCAAGATAGATGATTGGAAAACAATAAGTATATTTAAAATTTTACATCAATATTTATATCTGAAGTCCAATATAGGCCACCTGTAATTTGGATGATATTGTTTGGAAAATGTAATGTGCATGGAGACAAGATGCACACAGTTAAGTCATTATGGAATGCCAACCTGCATTATCTGTGAAACAACATTATAGTACTGTTGCATCTCATCATTACATTGTAAACATTCAGCTTCACCTAGCCACACCAAAATCAAAGTATTCATACCTTCTTCGTCAGTGGAGCTCTCAGAGTTTGAGAACCTGTTTGAGAAATGGGAGCCAGTTGGTACAATGGGGCTGCCACCATCAGAAACCTGACTGTTTTCTGCTGCTGAATGCTCTCCCAATTCTTTGGTAGGGGTCTCCTAAAAAAAAATCAACAGATAATCCATTAATGCAATTGTAGTAAACCGATAGCTCCATAAAGCTTTCTTGGCAATATCCAGAAACATCAGTGTGCTCTATTATAATGGCAAATTCAGCAGCCCTCGGTAAAATATTGTTTCCACAACAGTTGTAATTCATTACCAAAACTGTTTAATCTTTTTTCTGCTAATTGTCCAAGATCTTCCATATTAAGATCTTCACTACTTTAATCAATTATCTAAATTAGGGTATGTCACATACAGAACACAACTCATAGTTATCTCAATGTAACAAACACAGTTACTTTTTGCCTGAGATTATTTTGTCAATACTGTAGAAATTCTATGTGCAGATTCTTAAATAAATTAATGTTTGTTCCATTGTACAAGTCTAACCTACTAGCCTTTCAGCAGGCAGCACTTGGAAGCACAAAGCTATTCTTTACATCCTTCTATCAATATTGGATGGCACACAATTAAATTGTTCACAAACTAATTCTGCTGTTTTGTCCTGGACAGAAATTGTGTTTTATCTGATCCATAGCCAAAGTGTTTTTCTGTGTTAGATTAATGTGTGTTCTTATCCGGAGATTGATTTGTGCAGATTTAAGTCATTTCCAGTAGCAAGCTTTTTGTGAATTTAAAAGTAAAGACCATCACACTCTTGCTGACGAGTCTCATTTCATATTTATCTAATACCTGTTGAGCTTCAAAGTCTCTATTACCCATGGTGAGGCAGGAAGACAAGTCAGCTGGTATTATAGTTCTGGTCATTTTCAGTTCATCCTTAACACAAGGACGTCCAAGTTTCACAAGTGAATGCTCGTATTTTAATGAGGTATTTGCTTACATGCAGCCGATATTGCTGAAGTCATATGATGCATTGTCAGCTCTCTAGAAAACCACTGCATCCATTTTTAAAAATACAGCTTTAAAATCTGTAATATATTAATGCCTGCACTGGGCTTGACAGTTTGCATAGTAGGGTTGTGAGACACAGTGCCTTATACAGAACAGAATGTGGGCATTAAACTGAGAAGAATTATTAATCACCTTTGCAAATAGCAGTTATCCAGCAACTTTAATGCATTAAAATGTTCAAAAGGCACTATACAGAGGCATTAGCAAACAACATAAGTTTAGGGAGAGAATTAGAGGTTAGGGATGACACCAAGATTGTGGAACAGCAAATTGCGCGGAGGGTGTGGAGAGTCTGCAGAAGGATCTAGATAGGCTGGGCGAATGGGCCAGGAACTGGCAAATGGAATTTAATGTTGGCAAGTGCGAGGTGGTCCACTTTGGCAGGAATAATGGTAGGAAGGACTATTACATACGTGGCGAAAAACTGCAGCAGGCGACGGTGCAGAAGGACCTCGGGGTCCTTGTGCATGAGTTGCAAAAACCCAGCCTGCAGGTGCAGCAGGTGGTCAGGAAGGCTAATGGGATGCTGGCCTTCATAGCGAGGGGGATTGAAGATAAAAGTAGGGAGGTCTTGCTGCAGCTGTATAGGGCATTGGTGAGGCCGCAGCTGGAGTACTGTGTGCAGTTTTGGTCGCCGCACTTACGCAAGGATATTTTGGCCTTGGAGGGAGTGCAGAGGAGGTTTACTAGGCTGATACCGGAGTTGAGGGGGTTGAGCTATGAGGAGAGGCTGAATAAACTAGGCTTGTACTCGTTAAAGTTTAGAAAAATGAGGGGAGATCTCATTGAGATGTATAAGATGATGAATGGGATGGATAGGATAGAGGTGGAGAGACTCTTCCCGCTCAGAAAGGATAGTAGGACTAGGGGGCACAGCCTCAAGATAAAGGGGGGGCGGTTTAGAACAGAGTTGAGGAGGAACTTCTTCACTCAAAGGGTGGTGAATCTCTGGAATTCTCTGCCCGTTGAAGTGGTGGAGGCTACCTCGCTAAATATTTTTAAGACGCGGGTTGATGGGTTTTTGATAAGCGAGGGGATTAAGGGTTATGGGGAGAGGGCGGGAATGTGGAACTGAGCCACGACAGATCAGCCATGATCTTATTGAATGGCAAGGCAGGCTCGAAGGGCTAGATGGCCTACTCCTGCTCCTATTTCTTATGTTCTTAGGAGTTATATAGTTGCAGGCATAGCCACCAATGATGAAGTGATCATAATCGAGGATGCACACTTTACCAGAACTGGAAGGCTGCAGAGCTGTCTTAAATTTAATTTATTAGTGTCACTAGTAGGCTTACATTCACGATGCAATGAAGTTACTGCGAAAATTCCCTAGTTCCTACACTCCGGCGCCTGCTCAGCTACACCGAGGGAGAATTTGGCATGGCCAACTCATCTAACCTGCACATCTTTGGACTATGGGAGGAGCACCTGGAGGAAATCCATGCAAACACAGGGGGAAATGTGCAAACGCCACACAGACAGTGACCTAAGATGGGAATCCAACCCAGGCCCCTGGTGCTGTGAGGCAGTAATGCTAACCATTGTGCCACCATGCCGCACCGTATCAGAGAGTTGTCAAACTGATATTACAAGGATAGAGGCTGTGCTGCGTTATTAAAAATAATTCTCATTTGTTGATTCTCTGAAGGACAGGAGAGACAATTGGAATACATGTTCCTAAATAACAAATACTTTTTAAAATGCATTCATGGGAGGTGGGCGTTGCTGGCTGGGCCTGCGCTTATTGTCCATTCCTGAGTCTATTTAAGATCCAACCACAGTGCTGTGGATCTGGAGTCACACATAATTTTACAGCATACAAAAAGGTTTTTCAGCCCATCATGTCTGTGCTGGCCATCAACTAGCTATTCTATTCATATTTTCCAGCGCTTCATCCTTAGCCTTCAATGCTATGGCATTTTAAGTGCTTATTTAAAAGCTGCCTCTACTACCTTTTCAGGCAGAGAATTCCAGATTTCCACCACCCTCTGGGTGAAAATGTTTTTCCTCACACCCTCTCTGCTCATTACCATAAATCTATCAGGCTGGTGAATCTCCTCTGCACCCTTTCTAATGTAATCACATCCTTCCTATATTGCAACCACCAGAACGGCACACGGGTACTCTAGCTGTAGCCTAACGAGCATTTTTGTACAACTACAATATCCTCCAAGGATATTAAAAAAGGTTTGCCCCCATACAAGGCAGAGTAACTAAGCTTCAATTATCAATACACATATAATTTCCACAGCTTCAATCACATAGCATATGAACATATGAATTACGAGGAGTGGGCCTTTTAGCCTGCTTTGCTATTCAACAAGATCATGGCTGTTCTGATTGTGGCCTTAACTCCATTTTCCTTCCTATTCTCATGCCCTTAGATTCTTGATTGTTAAGTGAGTCAATCTAACTCAGCCTTAAAAATATTCAGTGGGTAGGTCTTAGGAGGAAAGGTCGAGGAAGCTGGGGCTTTTCTTGTTAGAGCAGAGGAGGATGAAGAGGCGACTTAGTAGAAGTTTATATGATGAGGGGGATAGGTAGCGTGGATGTTCAGAGACTATTTCCTTGGGTGGATTAGCTGTTACTAGGAGGCATAACTATAAGGTTCATGATGGGAGGTATAGGAGGGATGTCCGAGGTAGATTCTTTACTCGGAGTGATTGGGGTGTGGAATACACTGCCTGCTGTGATACTGGAGTTGGACACTTTAGGAACTTTCAAACAGACAGGCACATGGAACACACCAGAACAACAGGGAGTGGGATAGCTTGATCTTGGGTTCAGACATAGCGCGGCACAACATCAACAGCCAAAGGGCCTGTACTGTTCTACGACCCTGCCTCCACTGGTAAGAGCTCAACAAACCTCAAAAAAATTCTCCTGATCTCTGCCTCAAATGGGAGGCCCTTGCTTGCAAACAGCGTCCAATAATTCTAGTCTCTCTCACAACATATACTTCATTTCACACCCCGTCAAGTCCCCTCAGGATCTTGTATGTTTCAAGAAGCTCGCCCCTCGTTCTTCTAAACTCCGATGGATACACCTGTCCAACCTTTCCTCCATCAGATAACCATCTTATTTCAGGGAATTAGTTGAGTGAAACTTTTCTGAACTGCTTTTAGTACAATGATGCCCTTGTTTGGCTCGCTGGACTTAGGCAAGAGCAGGCTTAGACAAGGTGAGTTGCGGGTCCCATCTTTCCTGTGTGGCATTTCAGAATACATAATTCCAAGGGAGGTCAGGACATGGCAGGGGCTATGGGGAGGTGCTTTAGCTGTGTCAGGTGCCACATGTGGGAGCTCTTGGAGGCATCACATCTCCCGAAGGCCCACATCTGCGCCAAGTGTTTACAGCTGCAGCGTTTGAGGGCCCAGGTTAGGCAACTGGAGCTGTGTTTAGAGGATGCATTTCTGGTTAGGGAGAATGAGGAGTTAATGGCTATGAACCATGAACAGGTGGAGGTCCCAGGGCCTGGGGGACAGGATGGGTGGGTAACTGTTAGGAGGAGGAGGAAGAAGAACAAGAATAGTCCTAGTCCAAAGACCACCCCAGTGGCCCCCAAAAGGCATCGACAGGGGTACAAAAGGAAAGACAGGAGGGCCAGAATGACTCAGAGGGAAGGAAGGGGGCTGGCAATGAGATAGTGGTGGGGGACAGGAGGGTCAAAGGAATTGATAGGCGGTTCTGTGGGCAAAAGCATGATTCAAGGATGGTAGTCTGCCTCCCTGGAGCAGGGGTACAGGATGTATCGGAGAGGATAGAGGGAATTTTGAAGGGTGAGGGGACCCAAGCAGAAATAATAATTCACACAGGAGAAAAGGACGTAGAAAGAGAGAGTAGGGCAGATGTACGCAGGCAATTTAGGGAGTTGGGGGCCAAGCTGAGGAGCAGGGCCTCCAGGGTAGCATTCTCTGGTCTGCTGCCTAGTACGAGCAGGGCTAGGAATAATGAGATCATGCAGCTGAATGCATGGCTGAGGGATTGGTGCAAAGTAGAGGGCTTTACTTTTATCAATCACTGGGAAGTATTTGTGAGAGAAGGGCACCTGTACAGGAGGGATGGGGAACATTTGAATGGGAGGGGGACGAATGTCTTAGCTGGGAGGTTAGCTGGAGTGTTTAGGCAGGGTTTAAACTAATATGGAGTGGGGGTGGGGATGAGAATGAGACTGATAGCTCAATAGGAACTGGGATCGGGAGCGAGTTGGGTGACAGGGTAGGTTTGGGTGAAAGGAATAATACCAGGGGAAAGGAGGATCCGAGTGGGCCTGGAGGGTTGGATTGCGTCTGTTTCAATGCGAGGAGTGTAACGGGTAAAACGGATGAGCTTAGGGCCTTGATGTTCGTGAGGAATTTAGATGTGGTGGCAGTGACGGAGACGTGGTTAAAGGAAGGGCAGTACTGGCAGCTGAATATTCCTGGATATAAGTGTTTTAGGTGTGACAGAGGAGGGTTGAAGAGGGGTGGTGGGGTGGCGTTGTTAGTTAAGGAGCACATCACAGCAGTGCAGAGGGAGGACAACATGGAGGAGTTGGGGATTGAGTCGCTGTGGGTGGAGTTGAGGAATAGAAAGGGAGAAATTACGATGCTAGGGATATACTATAGGCCACCCAACAGCCTGAGGGCAGTGGAGGAAGGTACTTGTAGAGACATTTTAGATAGGTGCCGAAAGAATAGGGTGGTTGTAGTGGGTGACTTTAATCTTCCTGGAGTGCATTGGAAGGTGACTAGAGCTGGGGGTACAAATGGGGAGGAATCTGTAAAATGTGTGTTGGAAGGGTCCTTGGAGCAGTATATAACTAGCCCGACAAGGGAGGGGGCTATACTGGATTTAGTGTTGGGTAATGAGCCGGGGCAGGTGGTTGAGGTTGCAGTAGGCGAACATGTAGCTAACAGTGACCACAAGTCTGTCTACTTTAGGATAAAAATGGAAAGGGATGAGTGCCGTCCGAAGGGGAGGGTGCTGAACTGGGGGAAGGCGAGCTATAGGCGGATTAGGAAGGAGCTGAATGATACTGATTGGGAGGGGTTGTTAGCGGGCAAGTCCACAGTTGGCAAGTGGGAGGCTTTCAAGGGCAAACTGATAATGTTGCAGGAAAGGCATGTGCCGGTAAAGAGGAAGGATGGGAAAGGCAGGATTAGAGAGCCATGGATCACAGGGGACATTGAGGACTTGGTCAGGAAGAAGAGGGCGGCATATACTGGGAACTGGGAACGGAGAGTGCGCTGGACAAATATAGAGAGAGTAGGAGGGAGCTAAAAAGGGGAGTTAGAAGGGCGAAAAGGGGACATGAAATGGCTTTGGGTGATACGATTAAGGATAATCCAAAAGCATTTTACTCTTATATTAGGAACAAGAGAGTGGTTAGAGGGAAAATTGATCCTCTTAGGGACAAAGGAGGGGAGCTATGCATCGAGTCTGAGGGAATGGGGGAGATCCTGAATGAATACTTTGCATCGGTATTCATGAAGGAGAGGGGTTTGGTGTCTTGTAATGTCTTGGGAGGGAGCTGTAGATCATTTAAGGGAAATATCCATTACAAGGGCGGAAGTGTTAGGGTTTTTAGGTATCATAAAAATGGATAAAGCTCCGGGGCCTGATGGTATTTATCCCAGGCTGCTTAGGGAGGTGAAAGATGAAATTGCTGGGCCTCTGACGCAAATCTTTGTCTCTTCTATGGACTCAGGTGAGGTCCCAGAGGACTGGAAGGTAGCTAATGTGGTACCGCTGTTTAAAAAGGGCAGTAGGGATAACCCTGGTAATTACAGTCCAGTGAGTTTGACATCGGTGGTAGGAAAATTGTTGGAAAAAATTCTTAGGGATAGGATGTATAAGCATTTGGAGCGTTGCGATCTGATTAGGGATACGCAACATGGCTTTGTTCAGGGGAGGTCTTGCCTTACGAATCTGGTTGAATTTTTTGAGGTGGTGACAAAAACGGTTGACGATGGGCGAGCCGTTGATGTCATCTATATGGATTTCAGTAAGGTGTTTGACAAAGTCCCTCACGGTAGGCTGGTAGAAAAAGTTAAGGCACATGGGATACAAGGACAGGTAGCTAGATGGATTGAAAACTGGCTAGGCAATAGGAGGCAGATAGTAGTAGTGGAAGGGTCCTTTTCTGGCTGGAGGTCTGTCACCAGTGGTCAGCCACAGGGCTCAGTACTGGGACCTCTTTTTGTAATATATATAAACGACTTGGAAGAGGGAGTACGTGGTGCGATCAGCAAGTTTGCGGATGACACCAAGATGGCAGGATTGACGGATACTGAGGAAGATTGTCAGGTGACACAGCAGGATATAGATAGGTTGGTATACTGGGCAGATAGATGGCAGATGGAATTTAATCCTGACAAATGTGAGGTGATGCATTTTGGAAGGAATAATGCAGGGAGGAGTTACATGATAAAAGGTAGACCAATTAAGAGTACAGAAGTGCAGAGGGACCTGGGAGTGCAAGTGCACAAGTCTCTGAAGGTGTCAACACAGGTGGAGAAGGTTGCAAAGAAAGCTTATGGAATGCTAGCCTTTATAGGAAGAGGTATAGAGTATAAGAGCTATCGTCTAACGCTTCAGTTGTACAGAACGTTGGTTAGACCACATTTGGAGTACTGCGTCCAGTTCTGGTCACCTTAAGAACATAAGAAATAGGAGCAGGAGTAGGCCATCCAGCCCTTCGAGCCTGCCCCGCCATTCAATAAGATCATGGCTGATCTGTCGTGGCTCAGTTCCACATTCCCGCCCTCTCCCCATAACCCTTAATCCCCTCTCTTATCAAAAACCCATCAACCCGCGTCTTAAAAATATTTAGCGAGGCAGCCTCCACCACTTCAACGGGCAGAGAATTCCAGAGATTCACCACCCTTTGAGTGAAGAAGTTCCTCCTCAACTCCGTTCTAAACCGCCCCCCCCCCCCCCTTTATCTTGAGGCTGTGCCCCCTAGTCCTACTGTCCTTTCTGAGCAGGAAGAGCCTCTCCACCTCTATCCTATCCATCCCATTCATCATCTTATACGTCTCAATGAGATCTCCCCTCATTTTTCTAAACTTTAACGAGTACAAGCCTAGTTTATTCAGCCTCTCCTCATAGCTCAACCCCTCAACTCTGGTATCAGCCTAGTAAACCTCCTCTGCACTCCCTCCAAGGCCAAAATATCCTTGTGCAAGTGTGGCGACCAAAACTGCACACAGTACTCCAGCTGCGGCCTCACCAATGCCCTATACAGCTGCAGCAAGACCTCCCTACTTTTATCTTCAATCCCCCTCGCTATGAAGGCCAGCATTCCATTAGCCTTCCTGACCACCTGCTGCACCTGCAGGCTGGGTTTTTGTGACTCATGCACAAGGACCCCGAGGTCCCTCTGCACCGTCGCCTGCTGCAGTTTTTTGCCACGTAAGTAATAGTCCTTCCTACCATTATTCCTACCAAAGTGGACCACCTCGCACTTGCCAACATTAAATTCCATTTGCCAGTTCCTGGCCCATTCGCCCAGCCTATCTAGATCCTTCTGCAGACTCTCCACACCCTCCGCGCAATTTGCCGTTCCACCAATCTTGGTGTCATCAGCAAATTTTGACACCATACACTCGGTTCCCTCCTCCAGATCATCTATATAAATGGTAAATAGCTGAGGCCCCAGCACCGACCCCTGGGGCACTCCACTAGTCACCAACCGCCAATCCGAATAGCACCCATTAACCCCCACTCTCGTCTCCTATTTGACAACCAATCCTCTATCCACGCTAACACCCTACCCCCAACTCCATGCCCCCTTACCTTCTGCAATAACCTCTTGTGAGGTACCTTGTCAAACGCCTTCTGAAAATCAAGACAGACCACATCCACCGGCTCTCCTCTATCCACTGCCCTAGACACATCCTCATAGAACTCCAATAAATTTGTCAGACACGACTTCCCCTCAACGAAACCGTGCTGCGTCTGCTCTATCAAGCAATTCCCCTCAAGATGCCTCGCTATTTCCTCCTTGATGACAGATTCTAACATTCTACCCACAACAGACGTTAAACTAACGGGCCTATAATTCCCTGCCTTTTGCCTGGCACCCTTCTTAAACAACGGCGTAACATTAGCCGCTTTCCAATCTTCCGGCACTTCCCCGGAATCCAGCGACGTTTGGAAAATAACCACCAAGACATCCACTATCACCTCCGCCATTTCTTTCAGAACCCTCGGATGCATTCCATCCGGTCCTGGGGACTTGTCCACAATCAGTCCCTCCAGTCACCTTACTACTGGAAGGACGTGGAGACCCTGGAGAGAGTGCAGAGGAGGTTTACCAAGATGCTGCCTGGTGTGGAAGGACTGGGATATGAGGAAAGATTGGGGAAACTGGGGCTCTTTTCCTTAGAAAGACGGAGATTAAGGTGGGATCTGATAGAGGTGTATAAAATAATGAAGGGTATAGATACAGTCAACAGTGGCAGGCTTTTCCCTAGATTGGGGACAACTATCACGAGAGGTCATGATCTAAGGGTGAGGGGGGAGAAGTATAATTTTGATACTAGAGGAAGGTTTTTCACACAGAGGGTCGTGGGGGTATGGAATGCACTACCAAGTAAGGTGGTGGAGGCAGGCACTCTGGACTTGTTCAAGGTTTACTTAGATAGGCACATGAGTGAAACAAGGATGGAAGGTTATATAAGATGGTTTTAAAAAGGAACAGAGCCTCGGGTCGATACTGGAAATGAAATAGTATATGTTAATGTTTTGTCTCTTTAATCCACATGTGTCGGTCCACCTTGTTGTCAAACGAGGGGCATGCACACGGTGGGTCGTGCGTGGGCTGCTCTTGGATTTTTCGAGAGTGGCCTAGTACTTCGTGTCGATGTGTGTGCTTAAACCTGGACCAGCAGACAGGCACCACAATAGCTCAGTGACTATCACTGCTAGCTGTGCAGATACATGGATTTGGGCCAGTGCCTGTGGGAGTTTGCGCATTCTCCCTGTGGTTGCGTGGGTTTCCTCCGGGTGCTCCGGTTTCCTCCCACACCCCAAAGATGTGCTCTTAGGCTGACTGGTGTACCAAATTGACCCTACACTATTCTCCCCTAAATCTGGCTACAGTAGGGGTACCATTCGCATACACACAGGGCAAGGCAGGCGTAGGAAAATGCTTTAAAATGGCGGTGCGGGCTCGTTTGGCCAAAGGGCCTGTTTCCTGTGCCGGGTTGTTCTTTGTTCTTAAATAAAGAAAAAACTGCACACAGTACTCTGGATGTGGTCTCATCAATACCCTATACAATTATGCAGGAATCTCCTGTGACCATTTCCCTGCAAAACAGATATGCTGCTTTGGATACTGTTGAGGGGAATGAACTCTAGGGAAAGCAGCAGCAGCCAAACTCGTTGCACCACAGCTGGTTCTGCTGCAGAGGGGAAGGGTAAAAAGTTTGCCAGTGCAATAGTTATAGGGGAGACAATTATAAGGGGAATGGACAGGCATTCCGGTGGCCGCAAACGAGGCTCCACAATGGTATGTTGCCTCCCTGGTGCTAGGGTCAAGGATGTCTCAGAGCAGCTGCAGGACATTCTGAAGGGCAAGCAGCCAGTGGTCGTAGTACACATTGGTACAAATGGCATAAGTAAAAAAAGGGATGAGGTCCTAAAAGCAGAATATAGGGAGCTAGGAAGAAAGCTAAGAAATCGGACCTCAAAAGGTAGTGATCTCAGGATTACTACCGGTGCCACGTGCTAGGCAGAGTAGAAATGAGAGGATATATCAGATAAATACGTGCATGAACAGACGGTGTCAGGGGGAGGGTTTCAGATTCCTGGGACATTGGGACCGATTCTGACGGAGCTGGGACCTGTACAAATTGGATGGGTCACACCTGGGCAGAACTGGGACTGATGTCCTAGGGGGAGCGATTGCTAGAACAGTTGGGGAGGGTTTAAATTAATATGCCAAGGGGATGGGAACCTATGTAAGGAGTCCGAGAAGGAGGGAGCAAGGACAAAATGTGGGGAGAAGGTTCCAACTATATCAAAAATTAGGGAAAAAAAAGTTAAAAGGAAGGAGAACTCAGGAGAACTCAGGAGATGTTATTAATGGAAATGTTAGAATTCAAAAAGGTACAAAAACTAGCATTAGGGCACTTTATCTAAATGCTCGTAGCATTCGAAACAAGGTAAATGAGGTGACAGCACAAATCATTGCAAATGAGTATGATGTGGTGGCCATTACAGAGACAGGTTGCAGAATGGTCACGATCAGAAGTTGAATATCCAGGGGTATCAAACTGTTCGGAGGGACCAACAGAAAGGTAAGGGAGATGGTTTGGCTATGATATTTAAGGATGACAAAAGGGCGGTAATGAGAGATGATGTAGGTTCTATGCAAAAAGAGGTTGAATCCATTTGGGTGGAAATTAGAAATAAAGGAGGGTATCAAATTCAAAGAAAATGCATACAAAGTAGAAAGCATTAGTGGGAGCCTAGGGGATTGGGAAATCTTTAAAGGTCAGCAGGAAGCCACGAAAAACGCTACAAAGAAAAGGAAGATGGATTATGAGTGTAAACTAGTTCAGAATATAAAAACAGATAGCAAAAGTTTCTACAAATATATAAATCAAAAAAGAGTAGCTAAAGTAAACATTGGTCCTTTATAGGACGAGAAGGGGATGTAATAACTGGAAATGAGAAAACGACTAAGGCATTGAACAGGAATTTTGTGTTGGTCTTCACAATGGAAGACACAAATAACGTGCCAAAAATTGATGACAGGAAGGCTATGACAGGTGAGGACCTAGAAACTACTGTCTCGAAAGAGGCAGTATTGGGCAAGTTAATGGGGCTAAAGGTAGACAAGTCTCTTGGTCTTGATGGAATGTATCCCAGGGTCCTAAAAGAGATGGCGGGAGAAATAGCAAATGCACTAGTGGTAATTTACCAAAATTTGCTGGATCTGGATAGGCTGAGTGAGTGGGTGGGCGAGGACCTGGCAGATGGAGTATAACGTTAGCAAATGTGAGGTTATCCACTTTGGTAGAAATAATGGTAGGAGAGATTATTATTTAAAGGGTGAAAAGCTGCAGCATGCTACAGTGCAGAGGGACCTGGGGGTCCTTGTGCATGAATCGCAAAAACTCAGTCTGCAGGTGATTAAGAAGGCGAATGGAATATTGGCCTTTATTGCGAGGGGGATAGAATATAAAAGCAGGAGGTCTTGCTGCAGCTGTACAACTGGAGCACTGTGTGCAGTTTTGGTCCCCTTATTTGCGAAAGGAGATACTAGCCTTGGAGGGAGTACAGAGAAGGTTCACCAGGCTGATACCAGAGATGGGTCTGTACTCATTGGAGTTTAGAAGGCTGAGGGGGGATCTTATAGAGACATATAAGGTAATGAAGGGGCTAGATAGGGTAGAGGTAGAGAGATTCTTCCCGCTTAGAAAGGAAAACAGAACTAGAGGGCACAGCCTCAAAATAGAGGGGGGGGGGGGTGCACGCGTTTAGAATGGAGTTGAGGAGGAACTTCTTCACTCAAAGGGTGGTGAATCTCTGGAATTCTCTGCCCATTGAAGTGGTGGAGGCTACCTCGTTAAATATATTTAAGTCACGGGTAGATAGATTTCTGATAGACAAGGGAATTAAGGGTTATGGAGAGAAAGCGGGAAAGTGGAACTGATCCACTTCAGATCAGCCATGATCTTACTGAATGGTGGGGCAGGCTCGAAGGGCTAGATGGCCTACTCCTGCTCCTATTTCTTATGTTATGTCCGGGGTGGTTCCCGCAGATTGAAAAACAGCAAATGTGACGCCACTGTTTAAAAAAGGAGGTAGAAAAAGGCAGGTAACTATAAACCGGTTAGCTTAACTTCTGTAGTAGGAAAATGCTTGACTCAAATAATCAAGGAATAGTGAGACATCTGGATATAAACTGTCTCATTGGTAAGACGCAACATGGGTTCATGAAAGGAAGGTCATGTTTGAGCAATTTGGTGGAATTCTTTGAGGACACTACATGTGCAGTGGACAGTGGGAAACCTGTGGATGTGGTGAATTTGGATTTCCAGAAGGCATCTGACAAGGTGTCACACCAAAGACTTCTGCATAAGATAAAGATGCACAGTGTTACAAGTAATGTATTAACATGGATAGAGAATTGGTTAACTAACAAAGCAAACAGTGGGGGTAAATGGGTGTTTTTCTGGTTGGTGATCAGTGACTAGTAGTGTGCCTCAGGGATCAGTATTGTGTCTGCAATTGTTTACAATTTACATAGATGATTTGGAGTTGGGGACCAAGTGTAGTGTATCAAAATTTGCAGATGACACTAAGATGAGCGGAAGAGCAAAGTGTGCAGAGGACACTGGAAGTCTTGCAAAAGGGTGTAGATAGTCTAAGTATGTGGGTGACGCTCTGGCAAATGGAGTACAATGTTGATAAATGTGAGGTCATCCATTTTGGTAGGAATAATAGCAAAATGGTCTATTATTTAAATGGTAAAAAATCACAGCATGCTGCTGTGCAGAGGGACCTGGGTGTCCTTGTGCTGGAATCTCAAGAAGCTGGTTTGCAGGTGCATTAGATAATTAAGAAGGCAAATGCTACAGGGATGGAGGTTCAAAATAGCAAAATTATGTTGCAGCTGTATAAGGTGCTGGTGAGGCCATAACAGGAGTACTGCATAGTTTTGGTCTTCCTACTTGAGAAAGGATATACTGGCACTGGAGGGGGTGCAGAGGAGATTCACTAGGTTGATTCGGGAGTTGACAGGATTGGCTTATGAGAAGAAATGGAGTAGACTGGGGCTATACTCATTAGAATTCAGAAGAACAACAAAGAACAACCCAGCACGGGAAACAGGCCCTTCGGCCCAACGAGCCCGAGGGGAGATCTTACAGAAACATATACGATTATGAAGGGAATAGACAAAATAGGGCAGGGAAGTTGTTTCCACTGACGGGTGAAACTAGAACTAGGGGGCATAGCCTCAAAATAAGGGGAAGCGGATTTAGGACCGAGTTGAGGAGGAACTTCCCCGCACAAAGGGTTGTGAATCTGTGGAATTCCCTGCCCTACGAAGCAGTTGAGGCTACCTCATTGAATGTTTTTAATGCAAGGATAGATAAATTTTTGAACAGTAAAGAAATTAAAGGTTATAGTGAGAGGCAGGTAAGTGGAGCTGAGTCCACAAAAAGATCAGCCATGATCTTATTAAATGGCGGAATAGGCTCGAAAGGCCAGATGGCCTACTTCTGCTCCTAGTTCTTACATTCTTATAGCAATACATCCCTACTTTTATATTCCATCCCCCTTCCAATAAATGACAACATTCCAAGTGCCTTCCTAATCAATTGCTGTGGCTGCATGCTAAACGTTCCTGATTCATGTACCAGAATAGCAAATATCCTCTGTACCTCAGTTCTGCAATCCTTCTCAATTTAAATAATTTGTTGCTGTTCTATTTTTCCTGCCAAAGTGGACAAGTTCACATTTTTCCACATTACACACTGCAATACATTATACATTATATCTGTAAAACCTTTGCCCACTTATCTAACCTTTATAATTATACCCTTTTTCAGACTCCATATACTCTCTTCACAATTTACTTTCCTACTAATCTTTGTGTCATTAGCAAATGTAACAACTATATATTCAGACCAAGTCATTAGACTGGAAACTGTTGAGGCCTCAGTAAAATCCCTATGGCACTCCACTCGTTAAAACATCCTGCCAACCCAAAAATGACCCCTTAATGCCTACTCCCTGTTAGGTAACCAAATATCTATCCATGCTAATATGCTACCCTCCATACCATATGTTCTTACTTTGTGTAGTAGCCTTTGATGTGCTTTCTGGAAGTCTAAGTGCACCACATCCGTAAGTTCCTGTTCATTCACATCGCCTCCTCAAAGAACTCCATAAATGTAATCAAATGTGATTCCCCTTTCACCAAACCATGCTGACTCTGTTTCATTTCATTGAGATTTTTTTAAGTTCTCCATTATAGCCTTCTTATTAATAGATTACAACATTTCCCTTACGACAGATGTTAAGCAAACTGGCCTGTAGTTGCCTGCTTTTTGTTTCCCTCCTAGTTTGAATAAGGTTACATTTGCTGTTTTCCAAGCTGATGGAACCTTTCTAGGTCAGAATTAGGTCATAAATTTCTTCCAAGAAATAATTCAACACTTGTTTTTTAAAAATAGTCTCAAGTGCAACTGCATCTTTTTTTAATAAAAAGGATGACACTTGCGACCGTTAATAGGAATTAAAATTAACAAGTAAAGTCAAGAATGTTCATACATTATTGGTCACAGAACCATTAGGGAAAAATAAACATACTAATTTTACCTGGTCAAACAAAAAGACTGTGACATCATCAAAAAACGACACCACCTTCTTCACTTGTCTCTTTATTGGGTCCGCTTCTAAAAGATCAGTGGGTCCAGAGTCTTTCAACAAACTCCTGAGAGCTTTTCCATCATCATTCTCAGTCACAACTATTGGCACTGGATGTGCTGCATCATCTTCACTCTCTGAACTGGGACTATTAATGGAATAACCTCTATAGTCATCTTCTGAGTCATCACTGTTTTCATCTTCTTCATCAGCTTCCATGCCATCTTGTTCCTCAGATGGATCAAAAAATTCAGATGTATCTAGCCTGCCAAGGTAGCGTCCTTCAACATCGGGTTCCTTCAGTCTAGTTCCTTCATTACCCTTTGATAACGGTTTCTTAATATCCTTCTCAATAACTATTCCAAAGTCCTCCTTCATATTTTCAGAAAACTGAGTGAAGTCTGGGGGGTTAAACAAAACCTCTGGCATGGATAGTGGCCCATCAGTTGCAATTGCACGCATGTCATCCAAACACTTGTCAGAATTTTCATCATTGGACACTCTATTAATTCTAGTTTTAAAGTTATTTGGAAATTCTCCTTCATGATCTGAGCCAAAATGCGGCGATTCCTTATTCCTAAAATTCAAGCTTTTATCTGATGCAGTACATGATAGTGCATCACTAAAGTCAAACGGTGTTGCAAGTTTGTCACTATGGTCAGCAACAACCTGATTAATTTCACAACCAGTAGCATTTTTAAGATCACTTTCCTCATTGCTTCTCTCAACATTCTCACAGTCGGTTCTTTTATCTGGTTCAGAATCATTATCTGAGAAATAAGCAGAGTCTCTATGGGAATTATGGTGACTATTATTAGTTAACATGTTTGAGGCCTCTTTGTGAGTGTCCCCATCAATGACAGCCACTGCTGGGACAGCATCATCCTTGGATACAACAATGAGTGGATTGGAGGGGAAAGCGTTTGGAAACTCCACGCTGGGAGCATCCAGGGCAGTTGAGGTGGGAGACGTGTTTGCATTATAACACTGCGATGTCCATTCTGGTGATTCCAGATTTTCAGTTTCATAGCCACTGTCAGGTTGTTTCTGAGGTGGCTTTAATTTCTGAGGAACTGTATTTTGTGTTTCTAAAGCTCCCAACACCCCGTGCATCTCTAGGGAGTCCAAAGAACCCGGCGTTTCTGACGACTGCTCAGAATTAAGATGCAAGAAAGATGCATTATCATCTTCCACAGGGCTAATGTGATTTGATAAATCTGAGGAAGGCACAGAAACCATAGATTCAGTGTTTGCAAAATTATTGGACGACGGTTCAGGTATATCTCTAGTCTCCAATGTTTTCAAAGCCCCTACTGCAGTGTGTCTTGAAGGAATGGAGATTAACAATTCAACATTTTTGGATTCACTGGAGGCTTCAGACAGAGGAACAAAGTCTAATGTCTTTTGAATCTCCGTAGGAGAGCAAACACAATGAACTGAAGCCAGGGATTCTTTTCTTTCAGACAGACTCGGAGCTTCAGCAAGGGGACTATTTTCTAATGTTTTCAACATGGGCTCAGGCAGCAAATGTATAGCTGACATTTTGTTGACATCTTGCACCTGTTGTTTTAAGTTGTCTTCATTCGGATTGACTGTACACGGACTACGAGTCAGAGCAACATGGTCAACATTTGCTACTTCCATGTGCTTTGATGACTCTGGTAGGGTGAGGCCAGCTGAATTTTCTTCTGCCATTCCAGGGGTTTTGTCTTCTTTAAGGAAATGCTTTTTGGCATTATTGCACATGCTAGCAGCAGCACTTTCACTGCACTGAGCAGTCTCTTGGCAGTGTTCATGAGGCAAAGTGATGTTACATTTGGAGGTGCAGCCATCAGTAGTGTCACATCCTAACCCTGAGCTATCATATATTATACATCCTTCATCTAACTCCTGGTTAACTTGCTGTTCTTCACAAGTGGTTTTACCCTCATCTAAAAAAGCGCAGAGCCCCTGTTCGTTTTCTATTAGAGGCTGCAAAGATCCACTCTGTGAATTAACTTCTTTAGTAAGACTGCCTGTAGATCCATGCTGTTGAGAACCATATAATTGCTTACTTATAATGGTTAACCCCAGGTCCATTCCACAGTCAGCAGTGACGTGTGATGCAGAGGCAACACCAACGTCCGATAAAGTGGCAAAATTATTCCTCGAGTGTCCAATTTTCATTTCATTGCTGGCATCACCTTTGGGTGAGGAGTCATGTAAAAGTTTATTTTCTTTAAGAAAAAGATAGTTAGAAGACAGTTTCTCAGATTGAAGTAATTCCAAACTGTCATGATTATTGATGCTGTGTGTGTAAACTGAATCTATTGCATCTTTCAAAAAAGGACTGCAAGTGTTTACGTCAAGTGGTGTAGGTTGATGAATTAAGGACTCCATGGGAGTTTCTTTACTTGAAACTAGGCCAGATGCACTTTTTCTTTTAGCCTCACTAAGTTCAGGGAGATCAAGCATTATGATTTCATCAGTGTTTAAAAATCCTTTGTTAAAAGGCATCTCACCTAACCTATGATCATAAAAGATATTGTTGTGGCGAGGGCTTTCAGTATAGTTAGAAGTATAGGAACCAAGCATCACCTCAACTTCAGACTTTTGCGAGTTTTGACTGTAGCGTGGCAAGAAATCAACATCTGGATTCAACTCATCCCCTGAATCTCTGAGGATAACAAAGGGCTCGGGGTCCTTGGCCTGAGGGGCTCCTTTGTTAGGATAATCTGAATTTTCACCTGTGTCCAAGTTAGTTTCACCTTGTTCCTCCAATTGTATATAATATTCACTCCCAACTGAAGGATAATGGGCATCGAATACAGGAACAATCCCTGATACAGCAAGTGGACTTCCAATCTTGTCTTTTCTTACGAATTTATCATCTGAATGAGTCTGAACTATTGAGAAACCGCTTTTCTCAAAAGCGCATGTAGGGTAGAAGATGCTCTGGTAGTTTACCTTTGCCCCATCAGTTCCCTGCACATGGTCTTCAAAATGGTCAAGTTTAGCAGTCTCCCATACATACTCAAAATTTAATCCTTTACTTGTTTCAGTAACTGTTAGGATATCATCCATTTCCTGGTTCAGACGCTCAGCAACAAAATGCTCCAGGATTGGAAAAGATGAATTATTTGCCATAGCTTGTCGATTGCTATTGCTGGACTTCAGTGCATTCCATCTCATTTCAAAGTCATCTTCACATTCCTTTTGACTTTGCATGCGGAGATAAGTTAGCAGCCTGTGGATCTCCTCGGCAGCTGGTCTCTTTTCTGGAGCTAACCAACAGAACTGCAGAACTTCGTACCTGCAAGACAGATCTTAGTTATTAGAGAAGTGACCATTACATTACATTCATGCTACAAGGTATTCATTAAACTACCGTCTTAACTGAAGCTTATGGTTGGATTACTCTAGTAGGGGTCTGTGGACTGCAATTTTTCTAATCACTCCTTGGGTAAAATTATGTTTTATCTGCTGCAGAAATATAAGAGGAATCCCTACTGAAATATTCCTGTTAGTATTTCTCCCATTTTGGTTCATCTCTTGCTTCCAAAGATGCCATCAATTTCCCCATGGATCACCTATACAATTATATCATTGTTTGTGAATTTAAACAGTGAGGTGTGACAGGAGGGTAAGGGAATGAGAAAAAGACAAATCTATTGTAAGCAGACACTCCAGTAGGGATGGCTGGAGGATGGCCTTAAGTGGGAAGTCTGGTTAGTTTTCCCACCTCAATTTCCTTGGACAGTGAAGTTGAATACAGCATCTCTAATACTTCTGAAAGCTGCTCGCACCTCACATGGTGGTAAAATACAGACCCCAGATAACAACGCAAATTAGACTCTATTCATGTGGATAAGTTATTTGATTCAGGCAAATTGGAAGGACTAAGGAACATGAACAGAACTTACACGAGCAATAAAACGTAAATAGAATCAGAAGACATTCCCTGTCCCAGAAAAAACAAGTTGCCAGCTCATACAATGTGTGCAGACTGGCACCAAACATTCGTAAGGGAACTAGATGAGCTCAAGTGAGGTTGACATTCCTAAATACATCATTAGATGACCATTGTGGGGAATGTGACTCCTTGTCATTGTGGTCTCCTGGATTGTTTGATTGCTTTTGAAAGTCAGAGATAAATGTCCATTTTTTCACTTTAGGCAGTTTGTCCATGGAGATAGCATGGGTGGGTGGATGGAGATCACAGTGAATCGGATGACAACATGGCGCAGTTTGACTGCAAGCTTCTTTCTCAAGTTGGCAACAACTGTCAGTGCATTGACACAATAGATACTAACATGCAAGAATTCCAATGCAAACCCTTGACAACTTCTACTTTTATGAATCAACACTGTTTATGTTATACTGTTACATCAATAATGTGGACAAATGTGCTATATGTGTTCAATTTGAAACAGTTTACTGTACATGAACAGTATTAGCTCCACAAACGGAAGCAATATTGTGTGTCGATTCATATTGAAACCACATTCTCTTAATTCTTGTAACCCCAATGTAAAATTTATAAGCATTACATGAGCTACAAACAGGAGATCATCGATGATGTACAACCACTTTTGTACAAGCAGCTTTCAATCTAAACAAGCAATTGCCAGAAACCGAGTTCCAAATATCAACTTGAATAATATATTGCACCTCTCACTGCCTGGTTACATTTTAAACAGAGATCTTTTCCCACCAAATACCTTACTGCTGGCACAATGGTATAATAGCAGTTCCAATCTTATTACATTGACGCAGGTTCACTCTGAAGCACAGATATGTTTAATATACTTCTAAATTTGCAGAGTCAAAAATATGTATGCAGGCATTTTACGTCAAAATAAAGTATCATGCATCTTTGTCTCCTGGCAACAGGGCCTTGTCTACATAAGCCCTATGACTAACACAGGTAAAACAGAATTACTTTTCAACAAAAACATATAAAGCTATAAAAACCAAGCAATTACCATCTGTCAGAGTGAGTCAACTCCAGCCGTGGCTTGGGGAGTTTAATTTGCTGTTCCTTTATAACAAAGATTAGCACCTCTTTGTCGGAAAGGTGCATGTAAGGCTGGTTGGCACTCTCAAATAACTCCCACAACACAACACCCAATGACCTACAAAAAGGAAGAGAGGGTTACTTTATTGTCACTCAAAACAAAGCACAAGCTGCCACATTACAACTGCACCACTTGCTTTTTCAAATAAATCAATAATGTTTTGTTCAAAACATTTTATGAGAACACGAATGAAAGGTTCTAACATACATGGTTATGCTGGAAAAACTCAGCAGGTCAGGCACCATCAGTGGAGAGAAACAAAGTTAAAGTTTCAGGTTGACCCAGAATAGAAAGAACAATTCTTTCTGCCTACAAGGATGCTAATTGACCTGGTGTGCTTTCAACAATTTTGCTTTATTTTTCAGGCTTCTTGCATCCAGATTGTTTTGTTTCTGTTCAAATGGAATTTTGTACTGCAATCACAAGAATGATTAAATGGCAAAGACCCAGCTCAGCCATCTCATGCCCTTCTATCTGCTGTCAACACAGTGATTTTTCTGCTTGGGTGGCACAAAATAACCTTTGTATGCAGTGGACAAGGAACAATTATAGATCACATCAAAATCAGGAGCAGTGTAGGCTTACCAGATATTGCTGCGTCTCGTCTGTTCTGCTACCACCATGCTCCCATAGACGTCACCCACAAGCTCAGGTGAAATCCATCGCAGAGGAATGTACTGACCATCATTACTTACAATATAATCCTCCTAGTTTTAAATTAAAAAAAAAGAAAAAAAGTGGAAATATAAAAGGATTGCTCAAAATCATGAAATGTTTTGATAGAGTAAACATGGAGGAACTATTTCCAGTGGAAGTGTGATCAGTGGCCAGAGGACATAGATTGGATATTATTGATAAAAGAACCAGAGGCAACATGAGGAAAAGATAATGTAACAAGTCATGATGATCTGGAGTGCTGCCTGAAAAGGTGGCAAATCAGTGGTACAGTGGTTAGCACTGCTGCCTCACAGCACCAAGGACCTGGGTTCGATTCCAGCCTTGGGTGAATGCCTCTGTGGAGTTTGCACGTTCTCCCAGTGGGTTTCTTCCAGGTGCTCTGGTTTCCTCCCATAGTGCAAATGTGTGCAGGCTGGGATACGCGTTCGAAGAGTTGGTGCAGACTTGATGGGCTAAATGGCCTCTTTACGCACTGTGGGGACTCTATGGTATATCCATTAGTAATTGTTCACTAGAAACTGAAATACATTTGAAGAACATGGGCCATGCCAGATTGGGGGGCGGGGGCGGGGGCGGGGGGGGGGGGTCATGATTTTTTAATTCCAATCTGTTTTTTAAGCTTATAGCTTGAATTTGAGTAAATCTGATCATTTCTAAGTTGAGATTTGTCACATCAGAGTTGCTTTCCTAGTACCATAATCACAGATCTACATTGTGATATGGTGGATTTGTTTGTACAATGGTAGAATTTGGAGGTAGGGCTGCAATAGAAATCAGGTATCAAAACGAACCTAAGGTTGCAGGTGGAGGGTGATGGTGGTGAAGGGAATTTCACTGCATTTGTTTTGCAGTGAAATAATTTCATACTGTAATCATACTGTAAGTTTTGCCTTAGGTATCTAACAATTGTCAAATACAAAAGTGTTTCACACAGAAAATTTAACCCACTAGCCCACTTCACAGAAATCATACATAACGAAAACCAACTTTTATGACCAAATGCACTTTCATACACTGGATAGTAAGCCAGAAATGCAAGTACACATTTTCTTTTCGTAAAACAGAGAAGAATTTAAAAATATATACATAGTTCAGTCACTATGCATCCTGCTCCACTCAGGAGAATGAGACAGCAGGGGCCAGAGAACAAATTTGGTCAAATATTATTTACATTTTTTGCTCCCCACAACCCATGAAACATTTTATGCAGATGAGGCTGCTATTATGGACCACACTTAAGATCTAAAGATGTAACTGCATGCTGCAATAACTTTTGAGCTTCTGAACCTTTCACTGACGTGAAGAAGTAAATGCACTTCTTTGTCTCGAGGATTTTTATTAACATTAGGCTAGATGCTAGTTAATATTCCAAAGGCACCACCCTCCACAGTAAGCAATTTGCTCATCACATGGGACATTTTTTGTCACCTAATACATGATTTTTATCTACCCTTGGCTGGAAATTAAAGTATAGCTCCCGAGAGGCATATTCAATCACACTGTTAATCTAACACCAATGGTATCTCATCAATTATAGCAATAACATTGAGTCCAGGAGAAGTTCAATACCAATGATCATTTTTGAGAGGCGAACACATGTACCGAGTGGAAAATGGTTGTGTTTAAAAATGCCATCCAGAAAAAGGTGCAGCATTCATCACTGCTGTCCGTAAAGTGGAAATTTTCTGTGATGATCTCCAAATGCATAATTAACAAATCATTACAATAAAGTCAACATTTGTGAGTGTACCTTAACACCACTTGCTGATACATTTATCCATACTCAAGTTGATTTGCTGAATCACTATACATAAATAAAAGGAGTGATTCATGCTATATGAACAATGAGGAATTTAGACCAAAACCACAGTAAATCTTGTTGCTATCAAGAGATACACATCCAGAGTAGTACCAAAATAACTAGCAAATAATCCGAAAAATTAACAAGCTGCTTACCCTGTAACGGCTGAATCCTATCCCATAATCACCGATTTTTACAGTCAAGTCTGTCGTGAGAAAACAGTTCCGTAGTGCTAGGTCACTGGCGAGGAGGAGATGGTATCAATGCAGGAGCAATGCACAAAGGAGAAAAAGGAATGAAGTGGAAGAGAAATAAATGTCAGTAAAAACTGTTGAACATATTCAATTGATAGCTTCTCAGTGTAATAATTATCCTCATAATGGAACAGGACACAATCTGACTCTCAAGTATCCCAACACTAGCTTTGCTCAACACCAGGCTTCATTAGAAGATACAAAATACAGATATTTAAGATTCCCCAGAGGGTAAGATTCCCAAGTGGGTGGTGGTTAGTGGAAAATGTTATTGTTGTGCATAGTGCGTAATATAAAATTGCAGCACCCTTTTTCACTCTGGACAGATCATTAGTTCTCATCCCTTGCTTCTCCCCAGATAGATCATACCTCTTAATAAGAATGTGCTAATAGCTTTTCTAAAAATCAAATCACCAATTCCCCAAGGATGCCGACTTCATCAGACAGGATCCAGAGCATCAACGTAATAATGTGGCTGAATGGTTTTCAGAGAATTAATAAACATCTTAAAATAGCTATTATTCAGGACAAATCTATACATTATTTATTTAGTAATCCTCATGCAAAGAACACGAAGTATAAAAATAACCAACATCGCACTAACACCACTGATTAAGAACACAGGCAATTTTTTTTCAGGAAGATCATTTGAAAGATTAGTATCTCTCTAATACTTACGCAGAGAATCAAATTATTACTGCAGTGGAATGAACTTACTGGAGATAGCGGAGAAGTAAAAATGCTTTGTTGTAGATCCTGTGAACAACTGCATTCTGGCAATAATTTTGAATTGCACACGGTTCTTGATGATTAATATTTTCTTGAGACATGGTAAAAGAACGACGTAGATGTGCAGCGCATCACAAAAAACCTTCTCAAGGTTATACATAAAATTACAATGCTGCTCCAATAAATGCTACTGCCAGAATGACATTATTGCCACTGAACTGATCAGAAGTTATCTGACTGTTTATTCTGCCATTCCAATCAAAATAAAATTGTGCTTAAAAACCAAGAAAGAAGGAACTTAAATTTCTATAGCGCCTTTCATGTCCTCGAAATGTCCCAAAACTTACTCAGTGCAATCAAAAGGCAGGAGTTTTGACATTTGTCCTAATATCTCTATATGTGGCTCAGTTTTGTTTGATAACACTCCTTGGGATGTTTTACTACATTAAAGAGGTTATAAAAATGCAAGTTGTTTAATTCAGACAGCAGCCTGAGCAGATGTGCCTCCTAATTTACTGCTTGCTTTGTGGAGATACGCTCAGTTTCCAATTGTTCCTGGAGAGTTCCCAATCAAGACTGCCTATGTAAGAGGCTAGAACTCACAAAGCCTTTGTTAACTAATGTGAGAAACAAACAGGAGAGAGCTATAGATTTCTAAGTTTCGGCAATTTTTAAAAAAAAACACCTTTGTAAGAATAAGCTTGTATATTTTCAGTTCCATATTTCAGCCATGATCAGACCAGATTTTTTTTGTTAGCTCAAAGGTTGTGGGCTTCGTATTAAGATCCCTCTGGTACACAACCTGATCTCTCACCTTACTGTCTGCTCACAGTCTGCCTTTCCAGCACTGTGGGATTCAGATTCACATCTACCACAAGGGAGGATTTCATTCACACGTGGATATATATAAGTTGCGCATATACTGCCTGCAACATTCTGGCTCTTGTATCTGGTGTGTTAGAAGGATCATGCACACCCTCCTGGTTCCAGCATCAGTCATCTTCAGTTTTGTATGGAACAGCAGGATCCAGCATTTTCTTTAGATATTTCATTAATAATAATAACTTTGATAAATTGAAGTGTGGATCAGTTTATATTGCCATCTTGTGGCAGAAGTGAGAGGTGTATAACAAGGGAAGACTCAATTCTCACTTCAACCGCTTACACACTAATAATAAGAGCAGGTAAAATTGGAAATACTTTGCTTTTCAAAAAAGCTACAATTATGTTGTAAACAAGATACTGATCTACAAGGTCCTTTGTATATCAAGTAGAAAGTTTCCCAACAGTTCAGAAACTTGTGTTAACAACCTAAATAAATTACGATAATGGAAGTGACAGAATTAGCTAGGTTGCAATTCAGTTCCAAGTAGCCTTACTGAAGAACAGAACCAGATGGTCAAACCAAAAACATATATTTCTGATAATGTCTTGAATGCACTAAATTGTTCCAAGATGCTTCACAAAAGAGATAACAAAGTTGGATATTGAGCCGTGGAAGGAGATATTAGATCAGATGACAAAACATTTAGTCAAAGGTGTAGCCAAGAAGGAGTATTGTAAAGATTGCCCTGTCCAAATGGTAATTCTTTGCGATGATCCATCAATATTGTCAAATAAATATTTATTGGTCAAAATTGGACATGGCAGTGTTTACTATAATAGTGTAAAACTGACAGCTTGAATTCTAGCATTCAGCTGTTTTAATGTATGTCTATTTGAAAGAGAAATCAGCCCTATTCAATGAAGCATACAAACATTTGGTCTGTTCTCGAATCCTTACACACATCCCTTCAGGAATGTTCTCAATTTATAGTTCTAAGGCAAATTTCAATTAAAACCATGCCATTATAATTCCGATTACATTCTGAGTTCACTACAGTATTGGCAACATTTTTTCACATTTCAATATGCGCTTTTTTTAAAATTACTGAATTACAACAAGCAATTCAATCCAAATCTAAAGGGATTCCAAATTTTGCATTTCCCAAGGCAAAATTACTTCTGCCACCAGCTTTAATGCTCAAACTGAAATAGGCAATTGAAATACTGGTGGTTAGCGTACATCAGATGGTATATTTTGTGACCAGCGTTCAGCATCCAGCACTTATGGCTTGTCCTTTACATGTCTTAAACAGAGGAAAATCCTTTTACTATTGCCCAATATACTTCATACCTCACATCCAGAAGTTCACACACCAGCAGAACTCCTAAATTGTGGGTAGGCTGAAGCATTTCAGTCAGCATCATCTCAACCTTCCATCACTCGGGGAGAACCATGAGGTTAGCTAGCAAGTGAGAAGGGGGTAGGACCAATGATTGGTTTACCAGGAAGCAGTGATTGCCACACTCCCATATACTTCAGGGACTTGACCTACAACTGGCAACTCAAAGCACTGCTAGAATACCACCAGCAAAATCCTTCATATCTGATAGTAAGAACGGCAGTCCAACAGCAGTGTCCTCTCTCAAGCCACAATGCCAACATTATGGCGCTAATCACTCAAAACCAGCTTCACTGGGTGGGATGTCATCCATATGCCTGACAGCAGAGCCCTGAAGCAATTACTCTACTCTGAACTCAGGACTCTAGGACAGTGGAAACACTTGAGATATTCTCAAGGCATCCCTGAAGTGGTCAAATATGCCCACCAACTCATTGGAGACCCTGGATTGTGACCAACCAAAATGGAGAACACAGCCAGACATTTTGTCAGGGTTGTGCAGACGCAAACTTGAAGCGAGAGAGAGCATAAATTTTTCAACAACCCAACAACTCAATCCACTACCTGCTCCATGTTTGGTATAGTCAGTAGGGCATGCATTGAACTTATCAGCCATTTCAGAACTCATCAAATCAGAGTGAAAACAAGCATCCTCAATTCCAAGAGACAGCTGATAAGCAATTGCAACGTTAAGATCTAGCAGCGTGATATGACTTACTTTAATTAAATTTGACCAACAAAGCTTGCGATTGTGCATTACTCTGCTGAAGTATGCTTTTCCACGTCTTCCTATTAGGAAATGAATCCCTGACAGGATTACAGATTCATTGCTTTGGGAAATAGAGCTCAGAGACCAAAATTAAATGCGACTCCAAGTAGGGTCTGGGTGACCACTGCACATTAAAACCTGAGCATTTTGACAACGCATTGTGTAACACACACTTAGTAAAAAAATTTTTTTTTCGTTCATTTGCAGGATGTGAGCATTGCTGGCTGGGCCAGCATTTATTGCCCATCCCTAACTGTCATACATTTCAGAGGGCATTTTAGAGTCAAACACATTGCTAAGAGTGTGGAATCACATGTCAGCCAGACCAGGTAAGGACAACAGATTCCCTTTTCTAATGGGCATTAGTGAACCAGATGAATTTTTACGATAATCAGCAAAGATTTCATGGTCATCATTCAATTTTAAATTCCACATATTCACTGAATTCAAATTTCACCTTCTGCCATGGTGGGTTTTGATCCCGGGTGCCCAGATCTTGCCCTCAATCTCTGAACACACTAGCTATGACTGTAACACTATATTTTGCACTTTCTTGTTTCCTTCTCCATGAGTGGTATGCTCTGTCTGGATAGTGGGCAAGAAAATATTTTTCACTGTATGCTAATACATATGACAATAATAAATCAAATCAAACCACTGCCATGCAAAATGATTTTCTTCATACGCTCACTGTATATACAAAGTACTCATGGTAGGTTAACTTAACTGACAGCAAAACCACATCATGGCTAGAACATGGCTGGTACCCAGGCTTACTCCAGGACTCAACTGTACAATCTGGTCTGACACTCCAGTGCTTGATTTTAAAACTATTATCCTTCTCGTTTTTCAAATCCCTCTGTAGCTTTACCCCTCCCCATATCCTCAACTCCACAATCCTCCAAGCTATCGGAATTCCCAATAATTGCTCCACCAATGGTGGATGCGTTTTCAGTTTCCTGGGCTCCAATATTGGAATTCCCTCCTTACACCTCTCCCACCTTAAGGCACTTCTTGAAACCTGACTCTTTGACCAAGTTTTTTAATCATCTGACTCAATAATTCACATATACTTTTGTTTTAGAATTCTCCTGTGAAGTGCCTTGGGACACATCCTTACATCAAAGGTTCAATAAAAGTTGTTGTTGCACTGCTGGAGATTTTAAAATGCACTGGTTAAACCCCATTTGCTAAAAGTGATACCAGTTTAGACATTAAACTGAGATACCATCTATCCCACTGTTCAAATGCACACTAAAGATCCCATGGCTCTATTCAGAAAAGGAACTGGATATATTCTTGAAAAAGGAAAACGGTGCAAGACTGGTGAAAGAGGAGTGAATGGGATTCCCTTGTCAGGCCACTTTGATTAAGGGACATCCAGACCCGAAATGTTAACTCTATTCTCGCTTCACAGGTGCTGTCAGACCTACTGAGAGCATCCAGCATTTTCTGTTTTATTATAAGGCAGTGGGTCCAGCACAGGCACGATGGATTAAATGGCTTTCTACTAGATTCATCTAATGGCCAGTTCAATATTCCTCCTTTAATTGGCACCACCAAAAACAGATTAACTGGTCACTCGTCTTGTATTGTGTACACACTGGCTACCATGTTTGCTGACATAACAGTCATTGCATATCAAAGTGAATTACCTGATGTACTTTCAGGATTTTGAGAGATAAGATAAAGTGCAGGTTTTTCTTTCTATCCTTTGATGCAGAATGACTGGTGAAATTTCAAGATCATGAGAAGTCTAAACAAAGTACATAGAGATAAACTGTTCCGATCACAGGTTTGAAGTGACTGGCAAAGAACATGGAGGTTACAAGGGAAAAATCTTAAGAGGGGAGTGGTTAGAATTTGGAATATCCTGCCTGCGAGTGTGGTAGAGGTAGATTCAATGATGGCTTTCAAGAAAGGAAATTGGATAAGCGCCTGAAGGAAAACTGCAAGGCGACGAGAGTGGACTACTTAATGTAGTGTTGCAGAGAACTCAACAGGTTGAATGGCCTCCATCTGCTCTATGGCCATTCTATGATTCAATGCCAACTTGTAACAAACTAAACAAGCCATGGTGTGCTAGTTCTCATTAACAGTATAATTCAGATCCATACTCATTTCTTTTGGTGTTATAACCAGCAGAGACAGAATTTCATTCCCAGCCACTTGCGCTGCATACTCATTCCACAAGTGGAGCAAGAGTAGGGTCTAACATTTACTGGCATCCATCCATTCATCCATCAAACTGTCACTGCTTGCTTGAAAGATTGACATTTAAATAAAAACACAGCCTTTAAACAAATTATACAAATCTTATAAACAAACCTTGATGTGAACAGAGTGCCTTATGTATGCAGTTCCATAAGTATGCTGAATGAATGCTTACATATTACAGAATTCTATGAATTTGTAAATGCAATACTTAATAACCTACACATTAAGAGGTCTCAAATTATAGTGAAATTACTTAACCATCTGTACTGTGAGGCTAACAAATTTTAATCAAGTAGAATAACCTTTTTCTACATTTCCTACATCAATTGGAATACATCTGTGTATTCTCTAAAATAGTTGATCAACGTAAAGGGGAACAGCAATAACTTTTAGCTGCTTTAATTCACCGCCAGCAACAAAATCACTGATGCTGGAGCTTTTCCACATACTCAGACAGCAGCAGGATATTGTTGCCAGAAATGAACACTTGTTATGGCAACCCAGTTGGTCCGACATCCAGGAGGAGAATGGCTTTCCGCTGCAGGTTTCAGGAGCAGATGGCAAAGTAATCAAAGCTGTGACAAGTGGGTGGGGGGGGGTTTAGTAACTGGCTGTGCATTCGGGGAAGGGGTTGGATCGTTACAGCATGATACATTAGAACCTGGCAGACATACCTAATCTGTGCAGTTTATTAAAACAAAAAATCCCAACTCCTCTGTAAGACCAGGCATGTCTTTTAATTGCTAAAGTAAATGAACACATGATGCACAATGGGCTATTTCAGGCAAAATTTAAGCTTCAACAAAGATAGTTCACCAAATGCCTTCAAAAATGTAAAAATAATCTTTGGAAAAAAGGCTGCAACAGATTAGAAAAAGTTGCAATAGAGCCATCATTCACTGTGCAAAGACATAAAACTCAATCAACTGGTAGTAGAAATGCCATTTAACATTGGAGAGATCTATGCCAATCTAAAACTCCTGCTTTAATGCATCCTCATAAATCATATGTAAACTAACCCGTTGCATTAAACTGTGTGCTCATCATATTTTGGCGGTAGTGGCCAGGGAGTTAGAACATTTGTGGGAGTAGTGTAATTTAATCGGCTGTGTCTTATTCCAATTATGTTGAATACACAAGGTTAGTTGAAGAGCAAATACTTCAGATCCAGGCCCGGGCTTTAATATTTGTCAACGTAAGTTTTGGCAGACAAGAACTTACTACAGACTCTTGGCCTTGTTGCGTACCAATGACACAGATCAACACCTTGGTTGACAACATAATTACCCATGGAACATCTAGCATTAAATATACAAGACATTTATAGCACACTATTCAAGTGGCTAATCATCTGTGCAGTAGGAGAAAAACACTCAAAATTAGTGAACACTTTTCAGCATAGTTTTTTTGAGTATAAAATTTTTCTTAGTTCCCAAATCTAACTACATATAAAGAGTTTACACAAAAGAACAGTGAACCGTTTGCTTGCACCTATTCACCATGTACTCTGAACAAAGGCATTAATCAAACTATTGCCATTTTGAATTCATCTTCACAAATTTTGTTCCTCACCTTCTTCCCGGCCCTGACAAAAATAAACTACAAGAACCTTTAGCTCTGGTAAGATAAGTCAAGTTGGCCACATCCATAAGGCATCTAATAATGCCAAATGACCCAAGAATTACAGAAGAGTCTCAGAATGCAGAATGCAGCTGGTTTGTCAAACTAATAATTCTTAAACCAAGATCTCTCAATGCATTACCTACATGCCCAATTTGACATGAATTAACAGACTTAAAGTACTTACAATCGCTATACATGGATTTGTAGACAAACCTAGAAAATGCAACAAACCAGGCTGAGTGGCATGTTTCTTTCTACCAGGCTTTCTGGTATACTTCAAGACAGACCCCCATTTCTGCAGATTGCTTGATATTTCTTCAATGGTCTGTTACCTAATTGTTTAAGACTAATCTCAAAATGTACTTTTTGTAAAAAGGGAAAACAAAGTCATCATTATTTTGAGGAATCATCTCAAAAGAGTACTGTGACGTGGAGTTTAACAAAATAAATTATACCTGTGTACAAAACTGTTCTTGTGTAGGTGAGCGAGTCCAGCAGTAATCTCACATGCCATCCTCTGAAGCAGCTCTGAAACATGGGGGCTTTGCTCCTGCTGTTGGCTATGCAGGTAGCCTTTTATGTCACCCTGTGAATGTAAGGAACAAAGTAGCATTAACTGTCTATGTTACTTGAGATACCTGTTGTTAACAGCACCAGCAAAGTTCTTTGACTCTTTCTCAATAGCAAACAAATGTCCCCCTCAATATTAGGCAAGGTAAACTGGCATATCTCATATTTATTGAAATCTTGCTGTGAATTCAAAGTACGCATTTATATTTTTAAAGTTGCCAAACTTAATAAATGGATCAAAATAACAGTATGCTGTGCCAGACAAAATAGCAAGACAGGAGAAAATGTATGCACCTGGGTATCAGATGGTTATAGAAAATGTGACCAGGGAATGCAGTGACCATTCTGTTTGCAGGAATGCTCTTATTTTGAACATCATGTAATTAAATGCAAAAATATCCAAGTACCCATCACTGGAGGTAATTGTTTCAGCAGGAAGACAACCCCCACAATGCAAAGTAAATACTACTTTTGTCAATCATTTCTTGTGTTGTAATGTCACAGCTGGGTATTGCTCTTAACTATGGTTTGCATATTTTTCTTCCAACAGCAAGTGACATGTAGCACATCAAGATTTGTTTTCTGGGTGGTTCTACAGTAGTTAAACATACTGTTTCCACCTCCATGGGCTGCTTTCCTCCATAATTTCTTCCAAGGATATTATTGAGCGAGAGTGCAGAAAAGATTTACTAGGATGCTACCAGGATTTGATGGTTTGTGTTATAAGGAGAGCTGGATAAACTGGGACTTTTTTCCTTGGAGCGCAGAAGGCTTAGACATGATTTTTATAGGTTTATAAAATAATGAGGGGCATAGGTCAGTTAGGTAGTCAACATTTTTTCCCAAAAGTAGGGGAGCTTAAAATGAGAGGGCATAGGTTGAAGGTGAGAGGGTAAAGATACAAAAGTGTCCAGAGGGGCAATGTTTTCACTCACTCAGAGGGTGGTATCTGGAACAAGTTGCCAGGAACAGTAGTAGAGGTGGGTACAATTTTGTCATTTAAAAAAAACCATTTAGACAGTTACATGGGTAAGATAGGCATAGAGGGATATGGGTCAAATGCAGGCAATTGGCACCAGCTTAGAGAGCAGTCCCTCTGCAGTCTGGATTGGCAGTTTTCCAACCCAATACTGAGTAATTAGCATTTTTGCTTTTAAAGCATTAATTGAGAATAGTGGGAATGTGATTCGAGGGAAAGAGCTGCCTGGGTTAGGGACAATCTGGGTCACCTCATTCCCAGGGCTCTACCTATGATATTCTAAAATTAGCCATGAAGAGGCTCTTTAGACAGCAGCTCCCCAATTTGCCCAAACTAGGCAAGGGAGAAGATGGTTGGAGAATAGTCGAGTGCTCAAATGGAAACAGCTCACATGGTGAGCTGAAACTGGTTGGTGTGTGAGAGATATCATTCAACTTCCCACCACTCGGAGAATTCTACTGGGACCTTGGAGTAATACAACTGTGCAACGCTGCAATAACATAGGAAGTTTAAAAAATGAAAGAAGGGAAATAAGTAAAATACCTGCATTTAGATAGAATGTTTCATTGTTAATTGTATTCAGATAGTGAACATTAACCAGGCGTTCACTTGTGCTTCTATAAATAGGAAACAGACTGAAAATGTTGTTGACTTAGGAGTTGGTGTTTGCAATCGGTATCATTGTAAATAAAAGCTATGCTCCAGTTCCATCTTTCACCAGTAGGCCATCTAGAATAGATCAATGACCTAAGGTGTCAATCACTGTGTCAAAAATAAGAAAACAGAATACCAGATTAATAATTTTAGTCTGGTGAGACGTAATGAAATAGAATGGGATAGGAATCCATTGAATCCACGGTTTGCAAGTTGGATATATCAGCTCAACAAAATATATCTGTGACAAAACAGTTTATCAGAGTCTTTAAAAGATCTAACACATTGCTAACTACAGATCAAAAGAAACTTTCCATTGTCTCCTTGCCTGATCTCCAACATCCTCTGGCCCTACAAACCCTTCAAGATATATGTGCTCCTCCAATTCTGGCCTCTTGTGCACTCCCAATTTCCCTCCACCACTAGCGACTATATAAAATCATAGAATCCCCAAGTGCAGAAGGAAGCCATTCAGCCCATCAAGTCTGCAGCAACTCTCCAAGAAAGCGTTTTACCCAGGCCCTTTCCCCATAACCTCACATTTACCCCACTAATCCCCCTAACCTCCACATCTTGAGACAGTAAGGGACAAATTATCACGGCCAATCCACCAGACCTGCACATCTTTGGACTGTGGGAGGCAACCAGAACAGCCGGAGGAAACCCACACAGACAAGGGGAGAAAGTGCAAACTCCACACCCAAGGTCAGAATTGAACCGGGTCCCTTGCACTGAGGCAGCAGAGCCAAACACCGTGCCACCGTGCTGCCCTTATGTTTAATTTTAAACACATTCTGTGTGAATGAACAAACCAGTAAAGCCATGTGAACAATAGGTGGCAGCGTCCAGTAACTGGTTTATCAGTTTTATTCTTGAGAATTGAGATTGCTGTCACAGCCAGCGTTCAAGAAGATGGTGGTGAACTGCCTTCTTTAACCTCTGCCGTCCATCTGGTGTGGGTACACCCACAGTGTTGTTTGAAAGAGTGCTTTAGATTTTTGATCCATTGACATAAAAGAATGGCAGTATAGTTCCATGCCAGGAATGCAAGCTTCTTTTCTTTTTATATAGATACATGCAATGCTTCCTCCTCTAAACTGCACAGCCAATCAACAATCATTCAGGCAACAAAAAAAACCCACACACAATCAACACTACCTTTAAGATGCTCACATACATAGCCACACCGTAATCTTAAAGGGACCATGCTGTGTAAAAAACAGGCTGCACACAACAAAGTTATGGGAATTTCAGAGACATGCATTAAGAAACTTTTTACTAGTGCGCTGGATGTTCAATACCCTAATGTCTTATCAAAAAGATAGGCAGGTCTTTTTTTAAAAAAGAGGATTGGAAACAATTTACAATTCTGAACTTGGGAGAGTAATCTTCCTATTTTCCACATATGTAGTTCATATCAGAAGATCTCTGCTCGACAGCTGAGTTCATTTGACAATTCCAATAGATGGGACTGTGTGCAACCTGTGCTGACAAATGGTAATTAAATCACATTTGCACAGTGATTGATATGTCAACATTGAAAAGCACATGCTTCTTTTAAAAAAAGACTTTCATTCCTCGATTCTAATTTTCTGTAGCCAGCTGTAGGCAAGAGGCAATAACTAATGCATTTATATGCACACCCACATTTAATAAATAAAGTATCCTGATAAATATTTGCTTTCACATCTCTAATGCTCAATGTATTTATACTCCTGAAGTATTTCACTGGCTGCAAATCAGGAGACTTCCTGAGGCTGTGAAAGACACTATAAAAATGCAAACTTGTTCTTTATTTCTTTCTATACATGCACATTACAACAACAAAATAGACATCCAAACTATTACCAATTCTTTGCTGAACAAGAGACTTTCCAAAGCTTACTAAATGTAAGAACATAAGAACATAAGAAATAGGAGCAGGAGTAGGCCATCTAGCCCTTCGAGCCTGCCCCGCCATTCAATAAGATCATGGCTGATCTGTCGTGGCTCAGTTCCACTTTCCCGCCCTCTCCCCATAACCCTTAATCCCTTCTCTTATCAAAAACCCATCAACCCGCTTCTTAAAAATATTTAGCGAGGCAGCCTCCACCACTTCAACGGGCAGAGAATTCCAGAGATTCACCACCCTTTGAGTGAAGAAGTTCCTCCTCAACTCCGTTCTAAACCGCCTCCCCTTTATCTTGAGGCTGTGCCCCCTAGTCCTACTGTCTTTTTTGAGCGGGAAGAGTCTCTCCACCTCTATCCTATCCATCCCATTCATCATCTTATACGTCTCAATGAGATCTCCCCTCATTCTTCTAAACTCTAACGAGTACAAGCCTAGTTTATTCAGCCTCTCCTCATAGCTCAATCCCCTCAGCTCCGGTATCAGCCTAGTAAACCTCCTCTGCACTCCCTCCAGGGCCAAAATATCCTTGCGCAGGTGCGGCGCCCAAAACTGCACACAGTACTCCAGCTGCGGCCTCACCAATGCCCTATACAGCTGCAGCAAGACCTCCCTACTTTTATATTCAATCCCCCTCGCTATGAAGGCCAGCATCCCATTCGCCTTCCTGACCACCTGCTGCACCTGCAAGCTGGGTTTTTGCGATTCATGCACAAGGACCCCGAGGTCCCTGTGCACCGTCGCCTGCTGCAGTTTTTCGCCACGTAAGTAATAGTCCTTCCTACCATTCTTCCTACCAAAGTGGACCACCTCACACTTGCCAACATTAAATTCCATTTGCCATTTCCTGGCCCATTCGCCCAGCCTATCTAGATCCTTCTGCAGACTCTCCACACCCTCCGCACAATTTGCCGTTCCCCCAATCTTGGTGTCATCAGCAAATTTCGACACCCTGCACTCGGTTCCCTCCTCCAGATCATCTATATAAATGGTAAATAGCTGAGGCCCCAGCACCGACCCCTGGGGCACCCCACTAGTCACCATCCGCCAATCCGAATAGCACCCATTGACCCCCACTCTCTGCCTCCTATTTGACAACCAATCCTCTATCCACGCTAACACCCTACCCCCAACTCCATGTCCCCTGACCTTCTGCAATAACCTCTTGTGAGGTACCTTGTCAAACGCCTTCTGAAAATCCAGAAAGACCACATCCACCGGCTCTCCTCTATCCACTGCCCTAGACACATCACTTCATCTGATAATACTTTACAAGAATTTAAAATCATTAAACATAACCGCCATTATGTGACAGCAATTTGAATGGGAAGACAATAACATAAGAAGCAATAAGGATTCATTGCAAAACCAGTTTTAGCATCGGGTTTTACATTTAAAAGATGCTGCCTGTTGCAATTAAGATTGTACTTTAAGATGTTCAAAACTTTGTTAATCAATGGATGCTTCAGCACTGCAGCTCTCAGAATACTGTTCCAGCCCTCCTTACATGGCAAATAGGCATCCTAAAGACTGGTTTCCCTACCTGGCCCACCTAATGTGTTCCTGACTCCAAATCCATCATCTTGGCCAAACTGTACTCACAATTAAACATTGTTGTTTGTTCCACACGAAAATGACAATGCTGCCACTACCATTCCAAGGTTTGTTCAAGACAGTATTAAAAATGGTAAACAGCAACATATTTAGATAAAACTTTATTGTAATCAAATGTCCGCATGTTCTTCACAGGAGCACCTTAAAACAAAATATGACACCAAGCCATAATTATCAGGTCATTAACAAAAGGCTTGGCCAAAGAGATTTTTTTATATTGTGTCTTAAATGAGGAAAACAAAGTAGAGGGGTGGAGGGAAGGAATTCCAGAGCTTGTGACCTAGACAATTAAAGGCACAACCAACAATGGTAGAGAATTTTGAATGCACAAGAGGCCAGAATTAGAGCACTGCAGAGATCTCAAGGGGGTTGTGGGATTGGAGGCGATTACATAGGTATTGGGAGTGGGGGGCTTAACCAGGAGTGAATGCAAGTCAGCAAAATAAAAGGATGATGGGGAATAGGACTTGCTGCGAATTAACAGGCAGCAGAGTTTCAATTACCTCAAGTTTACAGCAGTTAAAACATAGGAAAACAGCCAGGAATGCATTGGAATTGTTGAATCTAGAAGGAAAAAAAAAATGAATAAGGGTTTCAGTACCAGGTGAGCTAAGATGGGTACAAAGCCAAACAATGTTGCAGAGGTGGAAACAATCAGTCATGGTGACGGTGCGAATAGGAGGTCATGAGGAATATTTGACATCAACGTTGAGAACAGACTGGTTTAATCACACATTGTTACCAGGAAGAGGGATGGAATTGGTAGCTAGGGAACAAAGTTTGGAACAGGGGCAGAAAATAATGGTTTCAGTTTTCCAAATATTTAATTGGGAGGAAATTTCTGTTCATTCAGTGCCAGATGTCAAAGAAGCAGTCTGATAATTTACAAGTGGAGGTGTTTTTAATGTAAAGCTGGATGTCATTAACACACGTGAAAACTAATACTGTGCTTTCATGACACATGACAGTGCAGTCGCTGAGCAGAGACTGATAATCAAGTTCTGCACACGTGCGGACGGCCTCAACCGGGATCTTGGGTTCACATCACACTATCTGTAACCCCCCATGACTTGCTTGAACTTGTAATATCTCACTTACTGTCCTGTCTGGAGACAATACACATCTCTTTAACCTATGCTTAATGCTATCTCCACTCACATTGTCTACACCTTTAAGACTTGAATAGCAGATTAGCTGTAAAGACTCGCATTCTAATCAGTATTCTGTAAACTCTGTGTGCCTTTATATGCCCTGATCAGAACTTTCCACGCACCTGACAAAAGAACAGCGTTCCAAAAGCTTGTGGGTTTACTATCAAATAAACTTGTTGGACTTTAACTTGGTGTTGTGAGACTTCTTACTGTGTTAACCCCAGTCCAATGCTGGTATCTCTACATCATTTCAGGTGATGTCACAGGGCAGCATGTAGATAAGAAATTGAAAGGGGTCAAGGGTAGATCCTTGGCAGACATCAGAGGAAATGGAGCAGCAGCAGGAAAGGGAAAAACAGCTGATCGGATTGTCTCATTCTTTGTGACAACCTAGTCCATGAGGTCCTTGCACTTGTGTTGGAATGAAGGTGGAGGGGACCAGAAAAGGATTTGAAACAACTGTCTAAAGTAAAGTGATTATCCTTGCATTCCAAGATAATTCTGGAATAGTGAACAGTTTTAACAGATAGGAGTTGGGCCTGGTAGTGTTTTAAGTAGTCCAAATAGATCTGGCTAAACCAGTTATCCACTTTATTATTTCAAGTCTGTATTCTTGGACTTAAGCTGGTAAAGATGAGGGCTGCATGGGAACATGGTGAGAGAGAGTAATGATTTTATTAGGGACTAGGACATCAAAGTTGGAAGTGAAGTAGTCTCATTAAAAACACCATGACCTTTGTAATAAGCAACCAGATTTAACTCTAGAGCTCACAATCAAAACAAGGCCCAGAAATCACTGATGGACTATACTTCTTGGTACTCATCAAGTCAATGACTGGGAGTTAGTGACGCACAGAAAATTATAACTCACGCTTATATATACACCACCCAGTTAAAATTACATCTTTGGTTATCTTTTGAAATCACTGCTATAAATTATAAAACATCACTACCAAGGCCTTCCCTACTTCTGGGCTTTAAAGCAGCCTGTGCTGACATGAACCTTTTCACAAAATATAGCTTGAAATATTTTGTGTTCTGAATGAAGTAGCTTTATCATTATCAATTTCAATTTTGCAAGAACGTATGCAAAATCACAATGGATCAGGAAAGTAATAGAATCGTAAATTCTGGAATGTCAACAAGTTTTGGATAATAATTGGACAAAATGAGTAAGAAAGACAGACAAACAAGAGCTGTCTGATAATTGGTTTTGTATCCATGACCAAATAAACTAATCCCGATGCTACAAGTGACACAATGGCAGCATACTGGACATTTAGCGGGGTGAAGCGACAGGGAAAGTTTTAGCTGTCAACTCAGGTGACCTTACTGAGGTTAGAGAGGGAGGGTATAACAGAGACCATTTGGATCTCTGGAAAGTGGGCAGAAAAGGGGAGAGCTTCACCACAGGCAGTCAATGATTATAGTGGCTTCAGGATGATGAGGAGTTGTGGTCCAAAAAGCAAAAAAGAGCAGGAAAAAAACCAAGACTGAAGCAGCTGAGTTGTGCTCGCATGAAAGTAATTGAAAAAGAGCATAGCATTTCCCAATGTGTCTATAATCATTTTTCTTAAATGCTTTTTAGCAATGAAGACCAATTTTATGATTCACATTGTTTTAGAAAAGATTACAAGTGGAACAACTGACTTAGAAACTGTACAAACATAAAACAAAATGCACACCGCTACGCAAAATACGAAGTGAAAATCAGGGGATGCAAATAAAAGCCTGAAAACTAAAAACTTAGGTCAGACATTGCAATACATACATAAAATATGTCTCTTCTTATGCTGGAACTTCAGGTTAGGATGCTAGCAAGTGTTATACAAAACTGTAAAATACATGGTTCAACATTCCAAATGATAATTAGCTGATATGTAATACACTTGCTGAAATACAGAGTAATCAAATTGCTTGCTACTATAGGTCAGCATTGGATGAAGGTTAGCAGATGTAAGTGGAATTCACAGAGCAAGAGGTTTCTTTTTTGAAAGAGTGCTGGTCCAGTGTACCGAAATGCCAGGGAATACAGCTGTAAAGGTACTCATTTCATTTCTACAATGGAACCTCTATTATCCAAATATCCTTGCATATGCTAACATATGCAAGGTTACCACTGAAAGAGTAGACTCTATATTATTATTAGTTGGTAAATGATCAAAAATAAGCTTCATCTTTCAAAAGCTAACTAGATGCATCATATGTCAGAATCAGCATCTTAGTTAAAACAGACACAGGTGCTCCATGCCAAACATATGCCAGGAACCTCCTGCTATTCTGTCTTTGCTCAAAATCTTGATCAACAGTCTTGTTGCCAAAAGTCATCTTGATCCAGTGAAGTAAGTGTTATAAATTTTTTAGTTCAATTGCAATGATAAAAACATGATGTTTGTTATGTTGGATCAAAATATAACAATTTAAATACAGGGGAGACCTTAAACCTACTCTACTCTTGTCTGGTATTATTTTACTTCTCGATAAGTCTGATCCACAGTTCTTCGCCTAAGCGACACAGCAACATTTCCACAGTCTAAGAGACCAGGAAGACATGGTTGGATAGGTACAGACTTGAGTTGCAGAAGGCATCATTAGATGAGTTGATTTTTATGCTTTAGTGCAGAAGTTTAAAAAGTACTGCCAGGAAGCTGGAATTGCTAACATAACAACAGATGGTTGATTTAGATAACAGGTAGAAGCAACTTCACTGCAAATAGTGCCTTTCACCCACCCAAGGGAATTGCTCATTCAGAAAGTTAGTGTATAGGCTGAATGACATCTCCTACTCTGTAATAATTGTGATTCTATCAAAGTTGAGACAGCATAATGCATAAGTAAGCAGAGAAATTTTGATCAATCTCTAAACAGACTCTGATGTTAATAATTACCTACAAACATCTGGCAAAATTGCAATGAAAATTTTCTCTATACAATATGACATACTAGCTATCCAAACACACTGCATTTTGATCATCTACAGTAAGCTATGCCTCAACTCAATTCCATTGGTGCATAGAAAAAGGAACAACAGAATAAAAATGTAAAATAGCACTGGAACCCCTCATTCTGTTAAGTCCAAGAACCAAACTCAATAAACTGTTAGCCACCATCTCTTTTTGATGACCCAATGATGAGAATTGTGCAAGCAATATTCATTGCCCTAAACAGTACTGGTAGTTCCATTTTGTAGTTCAAAAACCCAACAGCACCAGCCCAAGGTTCCTCTCATTACAAGTTTCCTTTCAACTATCATAAAGTTCAAAGGAATATTTTTGCTTAACAATTATTCCACTTAAGGAGAGCTGTACAACTCATTTGTGCTCTTCGCAATTGAACTACAATCACCTTGTGCAATAAATATGCTTCTCAACAATGTTCTTACAGAATATTCTTTCTGCACATTCTTTTCTGAGGTTCATGGAATATAACTGATTAGACTCAGTTCTAGTCCTGAACTATGCTGTTTCTCAAGGTTGGTCTTGTTTCTGCTGGAACTTAGAAGAGGGGTGATTGAAGTATAACAAGGTCCTGAATGGTCTTGACCAAGTGGATGTAGAAAGGATATTTTCTCTTGTGCGCAAGTCTAAAACTAGGGACGCATTATTTTAAAATTAGGGGTTGTCCTTTTAAGGCACAGATGAGGAGAATATTTTTCTCTCAGAAGAATGTGCAACTTTGGAACACTCTGCCTCAGAACATGGTGGAGATGGGGTTATTAAATATTTTTAAGGCAGATAGTGTCTTGCAGGCAAGGGATATCAAAGGTTGGGGGTAGGGGTAGGAATAGTAGAAGGAAATGGGGAATTTGTAGCACAAACAGAGCAGAGACGATCTGATTGAATGGCAGTGCAGACGTGAAGTGCTGCATGGCCTACTTCTGCACCAATTCTGTGTGTTCATATAAATAGGGACTTGATACGTAGATTCAAACTTACATAGTGACTGAACTTTCTCTGATAGCATTGAGGATTTAGATAAAAGATTGCAATACTTCAGGGAATGATCAAGTACAAAAAGGAGGCTTTTTGCGAAATATGTTTTCAGGAGAATAGCATCTGAACTTTGATTACAGGTGGTGAGCTTCAGAGGTGAAAATATAAATGAATTCAAAATGCATTGCGTTCTCTACCTGACCTAGTTAACGTGGGCAATATTAGTAAAGTCACAGGGAAATAGGAACCACCTTGCACAACAATGCAGAATTCAATCGTGAAAGTTTTTGTTTAGATATTAGGTATATAACATATTGCTGAAAAGGGAGGCACGTTGCTAAAACTCTTCACCATGCACTCATGAGGACAAATTCAAGAATGCCAAATTTCAAATGATCACAATAATTTATACCACAGGAAAAAAGGCTGCTGATTGGTTGGCAAGTTGACTCTGATTAGCTGAGATGCTGCCAAGCAGAAAGCAACAGAGAACTATAGACTTCCCCAGCTCTCGGGTAATTCAGTCAAGGTAAAAAGGCTTGGACATATTCCTTTTATTTGCAGAGAACAGATCTCAGTTCTGTCCCACTAGAAGCATAAAATAAGCTTATGAGCTAGACTGATCTTCTTAAGTTGGCTGTTAGTGTAGCTATTAGCGCACTTCAGACTATGGTACGTGCTCTGCATATGACAAACAACCTGCATTACAAACATGCTGTTTGATCCCATCAGCCAGTTGTGGTGTGTGACACACATACCTGGCATCAGGCCTGCACTGAAATTCCAAACATAAACTTGTTCAATGTGTGGAGAGAATGCCTTTTTGGACTAAGAATTCTGTTAGTGGAAAATACCACTCGTGTAGCCTCTGCACAGTAACAGCGTAAAATGGCTTGCTTAACCTGGAAAGGCAAAGTATTTCAAATATTTGAACAAATAGGTTAAGCAAATTATTTCATCCACGAACAGGATGTTGCCAGCAGCTCAAAACAACATTCTATCTACCACACAATCAAACAACACCACGTATGAATTTCAGTGCAGGTGTGATGCCAGGTATGTAAGCAGCTTATCCCAACAATTAGTGGATTGAATCTTGTATGATCCTTTGGATGTTCGTAATACACAGAGCACAGACCATACTCAACCAGCCCCTGCTGGCAAAACTCAAAACACTACGTCTGCTGTTGGATGTGTTCTGCAATTAGGAAACACTTGCTGAACAATCCTGAGTGTGCTAACTAGTCAAGGTCATAATATAGTTCATTTCATCTATTTGCCAGAAGTAACATGCATTCTGATGCAAAGGCCTAAGGCAATGTCTGGTTGCAGTTGACTTGTTAATCAACTGGCATCCTTTTTTCCTGTAGTATAATTTGTTGTGATCACTTGAAATTTGGAATTCTTGCATTTGTCCTAATCATTGCACAAGGCCAAAAAAACCTCAGTAACATTCAAGTTCTGAACTACCAAGTGACTTGTCTATAAAATAGTTCTATCCCAGTGGGCGCAATAGCCATAACAATGCTTTAGAACCCTCAAACATGATCAAGATAGATGACCAGTCTATTTCTGTGGTGTTAGCTGTGGAATGAATATTGTCCAGGTTACCAGGGTAACTTCCTTGTTCATCTTTGAATAGTATCAAAGAGTTTTGATACTCACCTGAGCCTCAAATTAACAGTTTTTCTGAACGTGCATTTTTTTTCTTTCTTTACTTGGACCACTGGTATTCCTAAGCCATGATACCTCAATATTAAGAGCTTAAGAAGACAGGAGCAGAAGTAACATGAGACACAAACAGGAAAAGAAAAGTAACCTTATAGCCTATTGAGCCCTCCACCATTCAATACTACCAAGGCTGATCTTGGCCTTCAATTCTAATGCCTCCTCCAAATACCTCTTGATTTCCTGAGACATTAAAAATCTGTCCATCTCAACCTTAAATATACTCACTGACAGAGCATCCACAACACTCAAGTTCAAAATAGTAAGTTAACCCCAGGTATCCCAAATCATTGAGTTTTTGCTTTTTTTTTGATCATTTGGTTTTATTGAATACAAGACTATGTTTTGATGATGAAAAGGCTGCAGATTTCTGCGCAGTTTGTCCTAGATGGCAGCAAATGCTTGCTAATTTTTCTCCACTAAGAGAGCCTGTCACTCAGTAGCAAAACAGCAACTGGTGCACTGCAGTACACACCAAATGGGAAGGCTTACACGTTTGAACAAAATGTACCGAGTCAGGAGGTTCCTCTTACAGAACCGCTCGTTTACAGCTCAGAGTCAATCACTTATCCATCTTCTTGCCAAAAATATCATGCATACCAGAAAGCCTGCTGTGATCTGTGCTCATAATACGCCATTTCTCAATTATATTTCCTGCTGTTCTTTCTTCCAAATTTACTCAGGGATTCAATTAAGCTGTTATATCTTTTGACTTGGCTTGTGTTAAAGAACTGTTGTTTCTATTTTCTCAAAAACTAGGCAAGAGTGAAAAAGAAACTCTCAGCCATAAATCTAGTCAACACCTCAAAAGCATTTATTTCACTCTTTTCATTCTGCAAACAAGAACAATTCAGCATCACTAAAATGAAGGCTCATTTCAGCCCTCCTGTTAGGCTGAAATGTGTTTACGGTTGTTTAAGTAATTATAATAAATGATAACTACTATGTGGAAACCAGTTAATAAGTGTTAAACACAAAATTGTACAGCGCTTGATTTGATTTATTGTCGTATGTATTAACATTGTGAAAAGTATTGTTTCTTGCGCACTACATAGACAAAACTACCGTTCAAAGAGAAAGAAACAAGAGAGTGCAGAATGTAGTGTTCAGTCAGAGCTAGGGTGTAGAGAAAGATCAACTTAATGCAAGGGAAGTCCATTCAAAAGTCTGACAGCAGCAGGGAAGAAGCTATTCTTGAGTCGGTTGGTACATGACCTCAGACTTTTATATCTTTTTACCTAAGGAAGAAGGTGGAAGAGAGAATGTCTGGGGTGCATGGGATCCTTGATTACGCTGGCTGCTTTGCCAAGGCAGTGGGAAGTGTAGACAGAGTCAATGGATGGGAGGCTGGTTTGCAAGATGGATTGGGCTACATTCTGTAGTTCTGTAGTTCCTTGCAGTCTTGTACAAAACAGGAGCCATACCAAGCTGTGATACAAGCTATAGTGCATCTGTAAAAGTCAGTGACAGCCATAGCTGACATGCCAAATTCCCTTAGTTTTCTCAGAAAGTAGAGACGTTGGTAGGCTTTCTTAACTATAGTGTCAGGGGGAGGAGAGAGAGAGAAAGGAGGGAGAGAGAGAGAGAGAGAGAGAAAGGAGGGAGAGAGAGAGAGAGAGAGAGAGAAAGGAGGGAGAGAGAGAGAGAGAGAGAGAAAGGAGGGAGAGAGAGAGAGAGAGAGAAAGGAGGGAGAGAGAGAGAGAGAGAGAAAGGAGGGAGAGAGAGAGAGAGAGAGAAAGGAGGGAGAGAGAGAGAGAGAGAGAAAGGAGGGAGAGAGAGAGAGAGAGAGAAAGGAGGGAGAGAGAGAGAGAGAGAGAAAGGAGGGAGAGAGAGAGAGAGAGAAAGGAGGGAGAGAGAGAGAGAGAGAGAAAGGAGGGAGAGAGAGAGAGAGAGAGAAAGGAGGGAGAGAGAGAGAGAGAGAGAAAGGAGGGAGAGAGAGAGAGAGAGAAAGGAGGGAGAGAGAGAGAGAGAGAGAAAGGAGGGAGAGAGAGAGAGAGAGAAAGGAGGGAGAGAGAGAGAGAAAGGAGGGAGAGAGAGAGAGAGAGGAGGGAGAGAGAGAGAGAGAAAGGAGGGAGAGAGAGAGAGAGAGAAAGGAGGGAGAGAGAGAGAGAGAGAGAAAGGAGGGAGAGAGAGAGAGAGAGAAAGGAGGAGAGAGAGAGAGAGAAAGGAGGGAGAGAGAGAGAGAGAGAAAGGAGGGAGAGAGAGAGAGAGAGAAAGGAGGGAGGGAGAGAGAGAGAGAGAGAGAGAGAGAGAGAGAGGGAGAGAGAAAGGAGGGAGAGAGAGAGAGAGAAAAAAGGGGAGAGAGAGAGAGAAAAAAGGGGAGAGAGAGAGAGAGAGAGAGAGAAAGGAGGGAGAGAGAGAGAGAGAGAGAGAGAGAGAGAGAGAGAGAGAGAGAGAAAGGAGGGAGAGAGAGAGAGAGAGAGAGAGAGAAAAAAGGGGAGAGAGGGAGAGAGAGAGAGAGAGGAGACCAGGAAAGGTTGTTGGTAATCTGGACACCTAAAAATCTGAAGCTCTCAACCCTTTTTACTTTATCCCCATTGATACAGAAAGGGGCACCTTCTCCTTTACCCTTCCTGAAGTTGTGCTGACTCTTTGAAACAGCTCTCCAATCAGACCCATTCCCGGCTCTTTCTGCATAGCTCTACATTTGGGTCTAAAATGGCAACGTGAAGACATGAACCAGGAATTAAAATACAGATTTTACTAGGTGAAAATGAACAGAGAGAAAATTAACAAAAATGGCTGAAAGGTTAATAAACTAAACTACATAGTCTCAGTGGAAAAAGCCTGCTTGCATTCACGCTATCTATACCTATCATAATTTAAACACCTCTATCAAATCTCCGCTCTACGCTCTTCAACGCTCCAGGGAATAAAGTCCTAACCTATTCAACCTTTCTCTGAAACTCAGTTTCTCAAGTCCCGGCAACATCCTTGTAAATCTTCTCTGCACTCTTTCAACCTTATTAATATCCTTCCTATAATTAGGTGACCAAAACTTCACACAATACTCTAAATTCAGCCTCACCAATGTCTTATACAACCTCACCATAACATTCCAACTCTTATACTCAATATTTGATTTATAAAGGCCAATGTTCCAAAAGCACTCTACGATCCTATCTACCTGCGACACCACTTCTTAGGGAATTATGTACCTGTGTTCCTAGAACCCTCTGTTCTACTGTACTCTTCAGTGTCCTACCATTTACCTTGCATGTTCTACCTTGGTTTGTCCTTCCAAAGTGCAATACTTCACACTTGTCTGCATTAAACTCCATCTGCCATTTTTCAGCCCATTTTTCTAGCTGGTCCAAATCCCACTGCAAGCTTTGAAAACCTTCCTCACTGTCCACTACTCCTCCAATCTTTGTATCATCAGCAAAATTTGCTGATCCAATTTACCACATTATCATCCAAATCATTAATATAGATGACAAACAACAATGGACCCAGCACTGATCCCTGTGGCACACCACTAGTCACAGGCCTGCACTCAGAAAAGCAATCCCTCACTACCACTCTCTGGCTTCTTCCATTGAGCCAATGTCTAATCCAATTTACTACCTTTCCATGTATACTAGCAACTGAACCTTCCTAACTAACCTCTCACGCAGGACCTTGTCAAAGGCCTTACTGAAGTCCATGTAGACAACATCCACTGCCTTCTCTTCATCCACTTTCCTGGTAACTTCCTCGGAAAACTCTTGGTTAAACATGACCTACCACGCACAAAGCCATGTTGACTCTCCCTAATAAGTCCCTGTCCATCCAAATATTTGTAGATACTATCTCTTAGTACTCCTTCCAATAATTTACCTACTACTGATGTCAAATTTACCAGCCTATAATTTCCTAGATTACTTTTTTTAAAAAATGAAACAACACGTGCTATCCTCCAATCATCCGGCACCTCTCCCGTGGAAACCGACATTTTAAATATATCTGCCAGGGCCCCTGCAATTTCAACACTATTCTTCTTTATGGTCAGTTCAATTTTATTTTCTCTAGTCAAGAACAGCCAAAAAGAGAGCAGGAAAACTTCCTTGGACAACACAAAGTGGCAGCTCTTCCATTTATCCACTTAACTCCGACTACGATTCATCCTCTTAGAGGCACTATTTCCTTGGTGTAGGTCCTCAGGATGACATCTGCTGGCTTTAATAATATGTGCTTCATTTTTTGTTTATAGGTGGTCTCAGGAATTAGGGAGATAGCAGACTGAATATCACCCTCCATTCTAACAGGTCAACAATTTAATTTAGGAATGACCCAGAAGTGATAGTACAGAATTTCAATTCCTGGTCAGATTTATGTGCTATGACTTCATTGTTTTTATTATTTTTCTTTCCATATAATAAATTTTTTTCTTTACAAAATTTATTTTATATTTCCTTTTTGGTGTGTCCTGTCCCATCCTTTGGACATTCATTTCTGGGTGGCTAATTTTCCAACACCAGGTTTAAGTCCAACCGATTTATTTGATAGTAAACTCACAAGCTTTCAAGGTTAAACTCTTCATCAGGTGAATGGGTTCACGTCGCACTACCTGTAACCCCGGTGGCTTGCCTGGGTTTGCAAAACCTCATTTACTGTACTGGAGACAATACACATCTCTTTAACCTGTGATCAGTGCTCCTTCCACTCACACTGTCGGCCACTTTAAGACTTGAATAGCAGGTTAGATGTAAAGATTCGCATTCTAATCAGTAATCTGTAAACTGTGCTTTATATGCTCTGTCTGAAGCTAGGACTCTCCATTCACCTGACGAAGAGTTTAAACTCAAAAGCTTGTGAGTTTACTATCAAATAAATCGGTTGGACTTAAACTTGGTGTTGTCAGACTTCTTGCTGTGTTTACCCCAGTCCAACACCGGCATCTCCACATCATGGCTAGTTTTTGCCAGCCAGCTTGTGGTGTGTAATCAATTTTGCCACAGATTTTGCATTGGCTGTCTTTGCTCCAGTACTCAGGCTGTGAATTGCTCATTTTTGAGCAGCAATGACACATCTGCTGCTGGGTAGACTTCCTCTGGCCAGCTGCCATTTTATGCGTCCTCATGCCTGCTCCAAGCTGAGAAACTCATTAACAGCAAACCCCACTGAAATCGCTATCTCCACTGGTTTTCACCCAAATTCCATTCAGTTAGCAATCTCTGCTGTATACCATCATTGCTCAGTCCACAAAGCAGACAGTTTCTGATTGCATCATCCACCGATTCACCAAATTCAAAATGCTCCCTGTGACACTTTAGTGTCACAACAAATTGTGCTATATTTCCTCCTGCTAATGAATTTCTCTTATAAAACCTAAAATGCTCCGCAGTAATAAATGGTTAATATCTTGTCTAATTCCTAGTAACCTGCTACCAGGTTTCTCAGGCAGGACCAGGCTTTGGAGTTAATTAAAAGTTTTACTGCCGGTGGTACTGAGAAACGCAGGGACTACTATATTCTCAGGAATCTTGTTTGCTAGAAAATCATACTAAAATATTTCTGCATAGTAACTTCCAATTCTCAGATTTTTCTTTGAACTGCCTAATAATGCCAAATATACCTGTCATTTTGCGGGGATGCAGAGACCTACTCACTAATATTTCTTCAGAAGCCTCCTGTAATCTTAATGGATCTATCTATTTTGCAGATCATAAGATGAGCCTACTGCAGCAGTTTTTCTTAGATTTAATGTAATGCACAAAATCTCTGTTTCTCTCTACCTCCGCACTTGACCTGAGCCGAGGCGAACTGTGCTGCTTGAACTCCTCAGGGTGCTACTTTTAATTTTCAGTATGAACTTTCTCTTTGCTGCCCATCAGCATTTTTGGTGCGATGCCAGAAGCAATCGGCCAGTGTTGCAAAGTTTCAAGTTGGTAAGTGCAATTCCAAGTTTGTTTTCCTTCTTTGACTCGAAAATAATTTATCCACTCCTCATTGCCAGCATGTTAGATACTTCACTTGTTGGATATAGGAACGTAAAATATTAGTACGTGGGGTTGGGTGAAAACAATGACACAGATTTATTCATAAGCTGTTGACTCTACAGAGGCTTGATCCAGGCAAGGCAAAAGCCCACGAAGCAGCCAATGATGTCATAAACCATACACATGACTAGACTCAAAAGCGAGTGCGACAACATAACAACCCCCAAATATATTACAGTTACGGTAACATTAAGCAGACCCTAAGCAGTAGCTGGGTTAATTCTGAACTTGGGGCACTTAAAAGTGGTATAATCAATTGTCATGGGACTCAGCTTAAATTCACTCATACTGGATCAAAGAGGTGGATTTGAATATCCGTTAGGTCTTTTCACCCTTTGTACCAGCAAAGTCTAATTTTACAATGTTGCCAAAATTAGACAGCGTTAATTTGTACAGCTGAAAATTTCCAGTAAGCGCAACTGGCAAAATATCAAGATTCTACTATGAGGCGCAAAACTATTTATGGCTTAACTTAATGGAGTAATAGTAAGTTTCAGAGCTAGCTCAACTGGGTAAATTTACATCATGTGATGAGGTTTAAAAAGGCAAAATGAAATGAATATCAAAATCAATGTATATGGCAGAAAAAACTACTTAGCCCTCAAGAACAAATTATATTCCTGTAAATGCTTTAAAACCTCAATCATATTTGCCCACAAAGCTAAAACACCTTTTCAACAAGGAAAAAAAGTGTTAGCACTCAGCTTCAACAGAATTTTAAAAATTAGAAAAAGCTTATCACCATGTAAGTGATATTTAAGAATTGATGTCAACTACATTTTCTTATGTCTAACTTCTCAATTTCACAGTTCACTCAATGTAATTATCAATCTATTATTCCCAGTGGCCTTTCAAATGATGCATTACATTAATACAAAGATTATAAATAGACATGATTGAGCTTGACTGCAACAATGTCACACTCATTCCTACCCTTATAAGGATAAAAAGAAATTTGTAAAAATGCAGGCCCTTTCCTTCAAAAACTGGATTTAAAAGTGAATATTATGAGAATTTTCAGTCCAAATTGCCCCAGTCAGCAATATTCACAAGGTCCATGTCAATTAGTGATTAGCATTGTCTAAAAATATACCTTACAACTACTGCAACTTGAGAAACTGGCAATACTTTCACTAACAGAGAAGGTTAACAGGAAAATTAAGAGATTTTGAAGGATCTTAATGAAAGATTTAATCTGCTGAACAAAAAGGCTATTTCCTTTGGCTAGAGGTACTGATGTGGAAGAGTCTTCAAATGTATAATTATCACAAACAGAGATAAGGAGAAATTTCATATTCAAGATTAATGTTTGAACATTGAATGTTTTCCCACTGGTCATAATTGAAACAGGCTGTACCATATATTTTGAGAATTATATAAATATTTGGACCAGGAGCTAGTTTTGGATTGTTCTAGAAGCAGCCAGCTCGAATATGAAGGGCCAAATGGCCTCCTTCAGTGTAGTCTTTTTCAGCTCTGTAGCTCAAAAATAGGACCAAACCACTGGATTGAGCTAATCTGGTTCTCTAGGAAGATCAAATGAAGACTCTTTAACCCAATTGATCTATCTTTGCACAATATGGACCCAACTAATTCCAAATACAGCTTCCAGCCTTCCTAGCAATATATACCATATAAATTCCAAAGTTCTCAACCTCAGTCCTATATTTCGCACTTTGCAACCCTGAACCCTTATCCTTTTTCTCCAGCTGTGCTGGAGTACCCGAAGATGCTGTTTAAATATATTCATATATTTATATATTTGTTTATATATATTCATAAACAACATCTGCCCCTCCAAAGCAAGCTCTGTTAGGTTGAAGAGACTCCAGAAATCTAGTTTTGATCCATTCACCAGCTTTCCCTCTAGCTTTAAAGATCCACTTATAGTTTTCCCCTGCCTTGCATGGACTCCCAAATGTACAGGTAGCACTGACTTCCACAGAGTATGGTGCATCTTCAGCTTCAGCCGGTATCTTCATATGAAGATACTGGCTACCAACAACTCTACAGAATGCCTAAATAGGAAGAGCTTTCTTGCTTTCAGCACAAAGATGTTATTATGAACATTATTAAAGTGTCCATTGACACACATTCCCCAAGAGACATTTTAATTGAGGTAATTAAAAGTGACTCAGTGAAGCATTTTCCTGTATCATCTTGTATTCCACCTCAGTTACATGCTGGAGTATTTTTATTGTAACACAAAGAATGTAAGAATAGAATCATAGAATCTTATTTTTGCCCCCAACTACCACATTTAAACACAAGTTATTTGGGGAGGCAAAGGCAGAGTGGTAATTTCACTGGACTAATAAGCCAGAGGCCCAGGCTAATGCTCTATGGAAAAGAGTTCAAATCTCACCATGACATCTAATTTAATTTTAAAAATCCAAAATAATAGTTTGAGTCTATTGTTGACTACGAAACCATTGTTGGGTGTCATAAAAGTTGGTCTGGCTCAGTAATTAGGGAAGGAAACATGGCGTCCCTACCTAGTCTAGCCTGCATGCAACTTCAAACTCAGGTTAAACATAGAAACTAGAAGTAGGAGTAGGCCATTCGGCCCTTCACAACTGTTCCGCCATTCATCTTGATCATTGAATTCAATATCCTAATCCCACCTTACTCCCATATCCCTTGATCCTTTAGCACACCCGCGCAACCCCTCCCCAGTATAAATCTCGTCTGACATTCTATGCTTTCGGCTCTGACACAGGATCATCCAGACTCAAAACACTGGCTCTATTCTCGCTTCGCAGATCCTGTCAGATTTCAAATCCCGAAATTTTCCAGCATTTTTCTGTTTTTGTTTCAGATTGCAACATCCGCAGTATTTTGCCCTAACTCCAATATTCTAATGACACCATATAAATGTGTTAAGAGTTTTCACAATGCATCTGTTACTCTAAATGACTGATGGTCCTGCATATTTTTGTCTTCAAATCTAGCCAACAGATGGCATCACTGTTTAATGGGAGACAGATCAGCTTCAGTTCAAGCTGAATTACTGTTAGCTGCATTTACCTTTTTGTTAAAAATTCTCATTGGTTATGTATTTTGCTGATATACTAAACACTACAGCTGATCAGTTAACATAGCAGTGTATTAAAAAATGTTGCAGAACAGTTGTACAAATTAACAACTTCAGAATAACAAAGACTTGTATAGTAATCTTTCTCAAATTCACTCACAGTGCCATGGTCCTGTTATTAAAACAGAAATATATTCTCCCCACCGCCACCCCAATCAGTGAGACGTTTGATACATACAGAAAATGAATGCATTAAGCATCACAAACACAAGAAATCTTCATGTTAAATTATTAATCGCCTGCATGTTGTGCATTCCTCTTCCTCCTCTCCCTAACTGAACATCCCAGTTAACCTTTGTATAGGCAGAGTTTGGCAAGATTCATCTGTCTCCACTGCAGATGTGTTCTAAATACTGTTGAAGTTTAAGTAGTTCAACTTTCAGCCTATCGGTATAAAGTACCAGTTATTTTAATGCGTCAGAATAGTTTTTATACATTTTAATTAGGTTGGACTTCTGCGATAGGGTCATTTTCTTTCCTTTTACTGCTACACATTTATATGTAATTTTTAAATGAATGAGCAATGTACCCGAAATGAATTTCTGTATGAGCAATAAAGCGAAACGGAACTGAAGCTTTTCACCATTCATTCAGCTAAGCCCACACTATTAATTAGCATATTGAATCACTAGGCCACCTGCAGTGCTCCTACTGGTTCCATTAATGAGCCAGATTGACAGATGTAGGTTCACCGGTGCTGTGGAAAACTGTAGGCATGCCTGGTTTGTTGTTACTGAATTACCCACAGACTTCCATCATCAGGTGTGTAATCTTGGACCCCTTCAATCCCAAAAAGATCCTGCTTGTTCACCATCATCCACCTCTCTGAAAAAAGATGCATCACTGGGTGATAATAAAGGAGAAAGAAAAGGAGCATACCTGTGCAAGGCAATTTATTACACAAAACATACGCAGCAAATTACAATTCTGGATGCAGCATCCATGTTTTTGTTACACACAGATTTGTACATATTGTTGCTAGCTTAATAGGCGCAGATAACTTAGGGCACAAAAACAAAAATCTGAATCACTTTTGTGTTTACGTTATTGTTTATATGACTGAAGACCTACAAAAGTGTACCAGGCTCAGTAATATGCCATAGGAAAGGTAAATAAGCTTTGCTAAAAGAGGTGGAAGAAATGAAATGAAAACGACAGTTATTAAGTATGCTTATGAGCAGGATGCTTGTGACAGGTACTGTTCGAGAGCCTCAAGCACTTGATGTCCAATACTCAGATGACATATCAATTGGTTAGAATGGGCTTTTTCCATACTAGATATCACCACCACCTGCTACAAAAGCTAATAAACTAGAGAAGGAACTTTTTTTTTTACAGCAGTTTTCTTCCCCTTCTTGTGCTTGGTTTGCTAACTCCAAAAATGACATTTTTTGAATTAAATCATCTCTTTGCTACCTCACCAAAGACAAGTAACAAGCAATTGATGAAACAGCTTTTCAGTGACGTAGACTCTGTACCTATAGCCTTCTTTCACAACCACACCAAATCAAGTACTTTTAATTTTTAATGCATTCAGCAGACTTTACGATTAGAATAAGCAAGGGCTTCACAACTCAAAAAGCAATAGTGACACGAGGGAAAAACTTCTCAACGCAGCAAGTGATTACTGTCTGGAAAGCGCTGAGAGTGTGGAGGAGACAGGTTTAATTAAGGCATTCAAAAAGGGAATTAGATGGTTATCCAATAAAAGGAAGAACACGCAGCATTACAGGGAGATATTGGGGGAATGACACTTGGTTAATATTCATTCAGACAGCCGATGCAGACAAAGCGCTGAATGGCCTCCTACTTACTATGCTGCAACGATTCAGTGATTTTGTATGAACATGAAGTGCACTCAACATTATACCTTATTTGCTTTGTGTATCTGATACATATCATTCAAGATTACATTCAATACGGCAGGGGGCGGGGGGGTGGGGGGGACAGGACACCCCAGGAAATGAATTTTTCACATCCACGCAAGTATGTTCCACTTTTAAATAAAAAAGCAGCAAAGGAGACCATGGTTTTCTACCAAAAACATTACATCCCGTGAAACGAGGTCAGACATTTGCTTTTTAATTCATATATTCAGGACTTTACAAATTCAGTGAAATCCTTAACATAGAGAAAGGAATTCAAAGGCTGATTAGATTGTTTGACAAAGCTCAGAGCGAAAAGCTTTATGCTTGATGGAAATATTATACTTCATAGATAACAATGCCCACTGATTTACTGAAGATCACATATTTTGACCTGGAGTTGGTCCCTGGTTGTTGGGATAATGCTGTAGCAGTATTTACTTTTGCCCACTGATGTGCACACATTTGCAAATCAATCATGATGCATGTTCATCTTTGAAACATAAGGAAAATAGAATGACAGTAGCAGTGTTAAGTTACACTACAATGTTACGTAAGGAAGTTGATGTATTGTAGCATATCCAGCCCACTACTTTCAACTTGGCCCAAGGCTAATTGTCCCTTCTGACCTGGCCCTAACACCTAGGGTAATTTTTGAAGAGCATACAGAACCGTAGCAGCACTGCACTGGTCACTGAGATACAAGTAAAAGAATATAACACAAAAATATTAAAATTTCATCTGTGAATAATGTTAAAGTAATTTAATAAACTTAACTAGAAAACAAAATTCATATTTTCAAAATCATTACTTAACATGACAAATTCTTACATTTTGCATATACTGTATATACAAAACATGTCAAGCGATGCCCAGATTCCAATTAACTAAAAGTAAAATCACTTTATACAGCTGTTATGCTGAGTCCATATATATCAGGTAGCTGATTGCAAATGAAAGAATGCACAACAGTTAATCAGCATGCATTTTCTGCATCTGAACCTCACTTGGCTTTAGAATTGTTAAACATTCACTGAATCATCCAGTGAATCACACAAACACCCACAACTGCCTTCACATTACAATACTGACTCATTCTTCACACTTCAGGCATAAATTGAAATCATGTTGAGTTAGAAATTATTGTTGGCAAAGTATTAAAAATAGCAGAATGGATATAGCCATAATTTATTAAGATTTACAGTACATTCAAAAGTTGCTCAAATTCTCTGCTTGGTCGTCGACTTATCTGATCCTTTGACAAAATAACTTTCTTCCATTTATGACATACTCAACTTTTCAAACTATGAACATGCAAAAGCAACAATTACAAACAAATGTCTAATTATTAGAATACTAAATGTGTCATTTGATAGCTTTAAAGTATTCAATAAATGTAATTTAATTAGGGAAATCCAAAGTATCAATAGGAAAATCACTCTGAAGTGAAAGTACCATCAACGTAAAGTATTTCCCATAAGGTTGGTTAGGAAAATGCCTAATACATCTCTTCCCTATGGGAATATTTACATTGTTTCAGGTCAGAAAGCATCTGGTTGTGGCTTGACATGTCAGGTCTTATAACTGGAAGACATCCAGTAGGCCCCTCCTCTGACCAGCTGCTTTAAGGACAGAGTAAGTCAACACTCTGGAATGGGAAGTATGCAGATACGGCCCCAAGGCATGTTATGAGAGATTTAAAACAATGTAGGAGCTTGTTTTGACTGGTAGTGTGTTTTTTTGCTGCATGTAGCTAACGTACGTTACTACCTAATGCACATTTGAAGAAAAGTAACACTTCACTCCATTAGAAGGACAGAAAGCACTAGAAATCCTTTTGCAGAAAATTACATTGAAAAGTTAAATGGACCAACAACTGGTGTTTACTCACCAGCTGACAAAATTCAAACACCAACAGATAGGGGACAGCATCCACACATTGTCCCAAACAGTGAAGGACATTTGGGTGCTGCAAAACCCTGTAATTAGAAAGAATGATTAAGACTTGCATGCAAAAGGGGTTTCATGCAAACCAATTCTTGTATCTTACGTTCATCCATCTTAGTATTTTGGTTGTCTTATTACATCAACAAAATCGGTATACCATTCCAGCTGTTGGCATCAATTTTACCAAACAACCATATCTCAAAACATCACAACATCGCGCTTCTAGGGCGGGTTTTACGCAAATATAGTCCTGCAGAGATCTCTAGTGACAGAAAGATCTAAATGCAAGGATACATTTCATCTACTTTCACTGTAATTTTGGTGACAAAAATTATTGTGCATGTGTTCCATAAGTTCAATAAAGGATCATGCAAGAAAAGGTTGCATATTCTGAACATTTGCAATACACAATTCTGTTTATTACTTCCTACAACATATGTTCAGTTTTTACAATGCCCCACTTTATCTTAATCATTGTGCATTACAGAAACTAAATATTTAATACAGCCTACTTTCATGCATTTTATTGCTGTAAACATGTGTAACAATCATTAGACAATAAATCTTGAGAACAGTGTAGGAACAAAGGCTTATTGCAACACAGAGGCATCCTGGTCTATCACTTTGCTCTTGGGTACGTAAGTGATTTTATAAGAGGATATGACTTGTACATGTACAATGAAAGTTTCAAACAAAAGTCTGGCAAATATCTTGCGTCTGTTAAAGCAGTTTCAATTCTTTAGACAAGTATACAAAAGTGACACATAATGTTCTTGTTAATACATGCACCAACGAAAGGAGCCAAAAGTCGAGATTAAATTGACTTAATTTCTGCATTTACACAATGAAAGTTTGACCATAAGATGAATTTAATATCAAAAAGCATAATAGCACAAAAACTTTTCCCAAATTATTCATTCTGAAAGGAATTCATTTGTCTAATCAAACTTGAATTATGCTGAATTACCTTAATTTCAGCTAATATTGTAGTCTAAAGAATCACAACATGAAGCCTTCATTCCCCTCCCTTTTATTTCTAACTATGCCCCTGTGTTGGCAATTCAAAAGTCTTTGCCTCAAGTTGTGCAGAAAACTATAAAGCCTTAATTTTAGCTAAGCAAGAGTAGACAGCATACAGTAGAACAAGTCCATTGATGTTCCACAACTTCATAGCTGATTTGCCAATTTAACTACTTTCCTGTCTTATTCCCCCAGATCCCTCTCCATCTCCACACCCACTTTACAAAGTACAGAAGTGTAAAATGCAACAAACCTGTAAGCCTCTCCATTTTTAAGGAATCGACGGTGCTCTGCTGAGCTTGCATTGGCTTTCAGTTCTTTAATAATCACTCTGGCTGAACTGGAGTCCTCGTAGATTTCCCCAAGAAGAACCTTTCAAAAGTATGTAGAAAAGTACTTTTATACACTTCAATTCTCTGAAACGGGAAGTTCCTAATTTCCCATGTACAGTTTTGATCACATGGAATGTAGAAAAGGACAAGGTCGTTGGAGCAGGTGACAAAGGATGTTTGTACATTTCTCTGCCAAGTCCACACCACACAGCTTGGGTGACTAAGCCTTAATCCTCAATAAAGGACAACAACAGGAAATAGGAGTAAATCTGGAATGCTGTGATCCATCCTTGCCTGACTGGGACAAAGTCACTAAGTAAAAACATTAAAGCTTATCTCATTTGAAACTCAAAACAAAACAAATTCTACCTAATGACAATCCACAGCATTTAAAACAACAGCAAAATACTACAGCTGCTGAAATTCTGAAAAAACAAAAAATGCTGGAAATACTCAACAAGTTTGGCGGCAGCTGGGGAGAGAGAAACTGGGTTAATGTTCCGGGTCAGCAACTTTCATCAGAACTGGAACAAGTTACAGATTTAAGAGGTTTTAAGCATGGGTAGTGGGAGGGAAAGGTTGGAGAGATATGGAGAGAGAGGTGAGCAGGGGTTGAGGAGGTTAGAGAGAATAAGTGACAAATAGGATGACACTGCACAGCAAAAGGAGATGTAATGGAACAAGTATCCAAAATCTAGCTCTAGAAAGGAAATTCAGCAACACCCAGAAACGATGAGGAAAAGGAGAGGTTGGGACTCGAAATTGTTGAACTCAATATCGAGTCCCAAAGGCTGTAAAGCACCCAAAATGAAAGATGTACCTTAAAAAATATTCTAATGGCTTGCACTTTTCGCATTTAATTTAAACCGCAGTTAAATCATGCTACATTTATGTCAGGCCAGTAAATGTGCATTTATATTATCAAAATTGCACAGAACAATCAAAATGCTACAAAACCAACAAACTATTGTTGGCTTTTTTCAAAAGATTACACTGCACGTGACAAGTATAAACCAATACTTTAGTTAGGTTTACATGCTTGCCAAATTACAAACACAAAATGAGGCCATTCAGGCCATTGTACCTGTGCCAGTTCTTTGAAAGAGTTCTCCAATTAGTCCCACTGTCTCTGTTCTTTCCCCATAATTCTGCAAACTGTTTATTTTAAATTTGCTAGGGAAAATGCCATTAGATTTCATTTACTTTTGCACTGCAACCGTATTTTAGAACCAAAACCACAGATTTAACACAGCATGGAATTCCATTAAGTACTGCAATACAATGTCGACCTTTTATGTATTTAGAACTGGTTTCTAAAGCTTAAAGACTACATTATGTTCAATCACAGAAGTCAATAGTATTCTGCTGTGCTTGCATTTGTTTTGATTCTTTGACTCATGATCCGGGGACTCAAGTTCAAAGCCCAGCATGGTAGCTGGGGAATTTAAATGCAGTTAAGTAAATAAAATCAAATCTGAACTTCAAAAAAAAACAAGTTTCTACAATATAAAGTAACCATGAACCTACCAGATTGTCAAAAAAACACAATTGGTTTACTGAAGTCCTTTAGAAAAGAAAATCTGTTGTCTTTATCTAGTCCCACCTATGACACAACTCAGATCGACAGGAATGTGCTTGGCTCTTAACCTCCCTCCGAAACGACCTACAAAATTGCTTGGTAGAATTCAAGGCAGCTTTTCAAATACAATTAGGGCTGGACAATAAACGCTGGCCTTGCCAGCAATACTTGCATCCAGTGAAAATTAATACCCAAATTCCAAGCAGCAGCTCCTGCAATACAAATGACAATTTCCATGTCCCTGTCTAATGGACCTTGAGTTATATTTTCTATACTTCCTGTATTAGTACAAGACATATGAGCCCACTAAGGAACTATGAACTGCACTGAGTATGCCTCCATTAATGCTGCACAGCACCCTTGTACTCAAAGGCAACTTTTTTAAAAGTTTAAATTTATTTATTATTGTTACAAGTGGGCTTACATTAACATTACAATGCAGTTACTGTGAGAATCCCCTAGTCGCCACACTCCGGTTCCTGTTTGGGTACACTGAGGAGGGATTTACTATGGCCAATGCATTTAACCATCTTTTGAACTGTGGGAGGACACCGGAGCACCCGGAGGAAACCCTCGCAGAGATGTGAAGAATGTACAGACTCCATAATGACCTGGGCCCCTGGCGCTGTGAGGCAGCAGTGCTAACCACTGTGCCACCCTATAGGATATGGCCATCTCGGGCAAAGCCAGCATTTCTTTCCCATTGCCCAAGGTGGTGGTGGTGAGCTGTAGGTGAGTACATTTTATAACTTTCCGAAGCACCTTATCCTTTGAAAGTTACCTTTTTCAGGCATGATTAGAATAGATCATAGAATAGATCACAGAATTCCTACAGTTCAGGAAGCCATTCAGCCTATTGAGTCTGCACCAACAACGATCCAACCCAGGCCCTTTCCCTGCAGCCCCACATTTACCCTGTCAATCCCCCTGACACTAAAGGGGCAATTTAACATGGCCAATCCACCTCACTTGCACATCTTTGGAGTGTGGAAAGAAACCAGCTCACCCATTCAGAAGAAACCCATACAGACACAGGGAGAAGATGCAAACTCCACACAGTCACTCAAGGCCGAAATTGAACCTGGGCCCCTGGTGCAGTACCATGCCGCCCCTTTCAGAAACTGGGATCTGTAATTATTTCCAATGGTTTTATCATGCTTGGCATTATAAATGGAAATCAGGTTTGAAATCTAGGTCCAAAGGTGGTTCACCTAGGATTGATTCTAACAATTTAAAAATCTTATAACTTCATTTAATGTGCAGTTTTATTTACAGCAACGACACTTTGGCAGCAAACTTTGCCTTTACAAGCAGATGTTTAAATCACAGTTAATAGTCCACTAAATACACTTCAGATCCAGGGTATGGTTATAGAGAGCTGTTTCCAATTCAAACCTCTTTGGGATCATTAGCTTTGGTTGGCAAAAGTTATGCTTACCTTACCAAACCAGCCATTTCCAATTTCCTGGATGTAGCTAAGACGATGACGTGCTAGAGATGCTTTGGACACTCCTATAAAGTGCAACAAAAATGATTATTTTAAAAAAGTTTATTTTAAAAAGCACTAACAGGAGGACATTCAGCTTTAATTGTCAACAGTTTTCTAAATCTTAAGTTTTACAATTTGAATTTGTAACCCTAGGTTTGGATGAAACATACAGAGAAACAGCATAAAAGGAAAGTTTTGAGCAAGGGATCTGGAGTGTGGGGAGGCTGTGAACAAGCAGTGAAGGGAGAAAGAGAAAAGATGCCTTCCAGGTCCATGATGAACTAGTCAAGACATAAAAGGAAGCGGTAGACATCGATTAGGAAAGCGCCAAATACTTTGCCATTGTAATATTCTGCAAAAATAACCAAAGCAAAAAATTTGACTGCTTGAAGCATTATTTTAGATTCTAACTTGCTCAAGTCAGTAATTATTTGCTCTATCTATAAACAATTGCAAGATAAAAACGTTTTTTTCTCCAAAAGTATTTTGAATGAGGAGCTTGAGTAAAGGTCAAAAATAAAAAGGAAAAATATTTCAATCACTGGAATTGTCCATCTTTAACTTAAGTACATATGCCCTATGCACTCAAAAGGAAGCTGTAAAGCGACAATAGCATACAGTGGGATGTTTACAATGAAACTGTGCCAAAGATCAAGATGTCAAGCCCTGTCACAACAAAGGCTTTTAGGTACAGAACGGAAATCCACAATAAGCAACACGGATCTCAGAAAAGGAAAAACAGTGCTTCTACTGGATCCAAATATAACCACTGCCTGCTGGTTTACGATAACAACTTGCATTTATATAGTAAAAAGCAAAATACCGTGGATGCTGGAATCTGAAACAAAAACAAAGTGCTGGAAAACCTCAGCAAGTCTGACATCTGTGGAGAGAGAATACAGACAACATTTCGAGTCTGGATGACCCTTTGTCAGTTCTGTTGTTGTCGCATTTATATTGTATCTTCGGCACAGTAAAATGTTCCAAGCTACTTCAAAGGAGCAAATAAAATTTGAACCACATCACACAAGGGGCCGAAGGGCCTGTTCCTGTGCTGTAATTTTCTTCTTTGTATTACACAAGGTTAAACAGGCAGGTGACTAAATACTTTTTTGTTGGTTTGGAAGACTGTAGTAAACAAGCTCAAAAAGGTAGACGGCAGTTCCAGGGCTTACAGACTTGGAATCTGAAGGTACAGTTGCCAATGGGGTGGAGGAAATAAGACATGCACTAAAGGCTAGAACTGGTGAGTATAGCGGTCTGAAGATTGGAGAGCTGGAGGAGATCACAGAGACAGGGAGAGACAGCATCATGGAGTGATTAATTAGAAACAAGGAAGATAACTTTAAAATAGAGATGTTGCAGACCAGGTGCCACTATAGATCTGTACACAGAGGGGGAGGCGATGGATGAACAATTCATGCTAGTTAGAATAGGGGTGGAGTTTTTGAATAAACTCCAAGATTACAGAGGCTTCATGGCAACAGCTTGTTCAACCAGCCCAACTAGTACCTTAGCATACATTTAACTGGTGACACCACTGTTATTTTCCATAGTTCCATGCCTAGCTGTTTTCCCTACTAGCTAATTACACAATTAAAATGATCCTTTTATCAGTACAACTGCCTCCAAGAAAGTGTGGGTTTGTATTTCTGCTTAGGCTGCAATTTTTACCTAGATAAAATTCTGCAACAAAAATGCAAACAAACAAACAAAGTCAACTTCCAATATATTGCAAGGACTCCAACTTGCTACATGATGATGGCCTAGAGATATTAGCGCTAAACTATTGATCCAGAAACTCAGCTAACGTTCTGGGGACCTGGGTTTGAATCCCACTACAGCATGTGGAGGAATGTGAATTCAATTTTTTAAAATCTGGAATTAAGAACCATTGTTCATTGTCAGAAAAACCCACCTGGTTCACTAATATCCTTTAGGGAAGGAAACGTGCTGTCCTTCTCTGGTCTGGCCTGTTCGTGACTGAACTGCCATCGGGTAACTAGGGATGGGCAATAAATGCTGGCCAGCTAGCGAAGCTCATGTTCCATGGAAGAATTTTTTAAAAATGGCCATAGTGGCCTAGAAAAATGAGCCAACTGAAGGAATCTTCCCCCAAAACTAATTTAGCCTTATACTGCAACGGATTCTTTTTCAAAAATAAACACTAAACGTTTAAGGTAATTTCTCTGAAAGTTTTGCTCAGTGGATAATCGTTCTTAAATCACTCACCTTCTATTTACATTTGAATTAGGTCCAAAATACCTGAAGACTGTGTAACTACAGAACTGTGAAGCCCTTTTAAAAAGGCAGTAAATGAAATTGACTTCAAAAAAAATTGTTACATTCTCATTCACTCCAAACTAATCTCATTAACACCTGTCCAATATTTTTAATTTTATTAAAATTTGTTATCTCTTCTGTATGATACGGGAGCTGGTGGACCCCAAGGTTCTTCCCAGTGACCATGTCTGCAATAAGTGCTGGTTGCTTGAAGAGCTCCAGTTCAAAGTAGATGAGCTGAACTCTGAGCTTCAGACACTGAGGCTTATCAGGGAGGGGGAGGGGGAGTGGGAGTGTAACCTGGATAATGGGTTACAAGAGAAAGTCAAACCCCCTAAACTGACTAACAGGAGGGTGTTGCTGAGGGGAGGAAGGACAAGAGGAAGGAGGGGGGTGTGGGGAGGAAGGGTGAGAGGAAGGAGGGGGGTGTGGGGAGGAAGGAGGGGGGGGACCCAAAAGCCTCAGCCCCTGAATCTGCACAACAGGTTTGAGATTCTTGCTCCCAGTGTGGACAAGAATGAGGGCTGCAAGGTTGACAAGCAAACTGCCCATGGTACAGTGGTGCAGACACAGGTCAAAGAGGAAGAAGTAAAGAGGAATGTAGTAGTAATTGGGGATAGTGTAGTTAGGGGCATAGACACTGTCCTTTGTGACAATGATAAACAATCCTGAAGGGTGTGTTGCCTGCCTGGTGCTTGGGTCCAGGATGTCTCATCTGGGCTGCAGAGGAACCTGGAGTGGGAGGGTGAGAATCTGGTCGTTGTGGTTCATGTGGGTGCCAACGACATAGGCAAAATAGGAACTAAGGATCTGCAGAGGGAGTATGCAAAGCTGGGAACGAAATTAAAAAGCAGAACCCACAAGGTGTGGATTACTACCTGAACCACGTGCAAATTGATGCAGGGTAAACAGGATTAAGGAGATGAATGGGTGGCTCAGGGATTGGTGTGGGAGGAATGGGTTTGAATTTATGGGGCATTGGCACCAGTATTGGGAGAGATGGGACCTGTTCAGATGGGATGATCTTGGTCTGAATCGTGCTGGGACTAGAGGCCTGGCGAATCGTATAACTAGGACTGTAGATAGGGCTTTAAACTAATTGGGGGTGTGTGTGTGTGTGCACGTGTGTGCATGCGCAGGGGTGGGAGAAATTACAAAATCTAAAGTAAAAGAGAGGGTACGTGTGCAGGAAAATGTCGAGGAAGTCCCAATAATAGGAGTGGGGGGCACGAGAGAGGTTAGTAGCATTTCTACAAATAGGGTCCAGATAAAGGCTGGTATAAAGACACTTTATCTGAATGCACGAAGCATTCGGAACAAAGTGAATGAGCTGATGGTGCAAATCAGCACAAATGGATATGATCTAGTGGCCATTATGGAAACGTGGTTGCGAGGTGACAGGGACTGGGAGCTGAATGTCCAGGGGTATCAGGTGTTTAGGAAGGACAGACGGGAGGAAAAAGCGGGTGGGGTAGCTCTGAATTAAGGAAATTATCAGGGCGGTAGTAAGGGAAGATAATAGGCTCCAAACAGCAAAATGTGGAATCGCTGTGGGTGGAGATAAGGAATTGTAAGGGAAGACACTGGTGGGTGTGGTGTATAGGCCCCCAAATAATAACTTTGAGGTGGGGCGGGCTATAAACAAGCAAATAAATGATCCATGCAGAAATGGAACGGTGATAATTACGGGGGATTTTAATCTGCGTATTGATTGGACGACCCAAGTCAGACGCGGTGGGCTTGAGGAAGAGTTCTTGGAATGCTGTAGGGATAGTTTCCTTGAACAGCATGTGACGGAACCTACGAGGGAGCGAGCTATCTTAGATCTGGTACTGTGTAACGAGACAGGTAGAATTAGGGATCTTCTTGTGAGGGATCCTCTTGGGACAAGTGATCATAGTATGGTTGAATTTCTGATGCAGATGGAGGATGAGAAAGTAGGGTCCCGAACCTGTGTCCTCTGTTTGAACAGAGGGGAGTATGATAGGATGTGAGCGGAATTGGCGAATGTAGACTGGGGGCACAGATTGGTTGGTAGCACGGCTGAGGAACAGTGGAGGATTTTTAAGGAGATCTTTTTCGGTACTCAACAAAAATATATTCCGATGGTAAAGAAGGAATGTAGGAGAAGGGATAACCTCTGTGGTTATCAAAGGAAATAAAGGAGAGTATTAAATTAAAAGCTGATGTTCAGAGTGGCTAAAAATAGTGGGCGATTAGGAGATTGCGTAAGATTTAAAAATCAACAAAGAATGACTAAGAAGGTGATAAAGAAAGGAAAGATAGACTATGAAGCTAAACTAGCACTAAATATAAAAAATGACAGTAAAAGTTTTTACAAATATATAAAGAAGAGGAGGCTGGCTAGAGTGAATATTGGACCCTTGGAGGATGAGAGGTGGGATTTAGCGGTGGGTGATGAGGAAATGACTGAGGCTTTAAGTAAGATTTTTGCCTCGGTCTTCATGGAGGAGGACACAAATAGTTTGCCGGATATTAAAGATAGAAGGATGGTAGGAGTTGAGGGCCTTAATGCGATTACTGTCACAAGAGAGGTAGTGCTTGATAGACTAATGGGACCGAAGGTGGACAAGTCCCCAGGACCGGCTGGAATGCATCCCAGGGTTCTGAAAGAAATGGCAGAGGTGATGGTGGATGCCTTAGTAATTATTTATCAAAATTCGCTGGACTCCGGGGAAGAGCCAAAAGATTGGAAAACGGCTAATGTTACACCGCTGTTTAAAAAAGGTAGCAGACAAAAGGCAGGGAATTATAGGCTGGTTAGTTTAACGTCTGTAGTTGGAAAAATGCTTGAATCCGTCAAAGAAGAAATAGCGAAGCACCTAGAAAAGAATGGTTTGATCGAGCAGACGCAGCACGGATTCGTTAAGGGGAAGTCCTGTTCGACCAAATTTATTGGATTTCTATGAGGATGTGACTAGTGCGGTAGACAGAGGGGAACCGGTGGATGTGGTGTTTTTAGATTTCCAAAAGGTGTTTGGTAAGGTGCCTCGTAAAAGGTTGCTACAGAAGGTTAGGGTGCATGGAGTTGGGGGTAAGGTGTTAGCGTGGATAGAGGATTGGCTGTCCAGTAGGAAGCAGAGAGTTAGTATCAGTGGGCGCTATTCTGGTTGGCGGTTGGTGACTAGTAGAGTGCCGCAGGGATTGGTGCTGGGGCCTCAACTGTTTACCATTTATATAGATGATCTGGAGGAGAAGGCTGAGTGTAGGGTGACGAAATTTGCTGATGACACGAAGATGAATGGAAAAGCAAATTGCGTGGAGGGTGTGGAAAGTCTGCAGAGAGACCTGGATAGGCTGAGCGAGTGGGCGCGGACCTGGCAGATGGAGTACAAATGTTAGCAAGTGTGAGGTTATCCACTTTGGCAGAAATAATAGTAGGAGGGATTATTTAAAAGGCAAAAAGCTGTAGCATGCTACGGTGCAGAGGGACCTGGGGGTCCTTGTGCACGAGTCGCAAAAACCCAGTCTGCAGGTGCAGCAGGTGATCAAGAAGGCGAATGGAATGTTGGCCTTCATAGCGAGGGGGTTAGAATATAAAAGTAGGGAGGTCTTGCTGCAACTGTACAGGGTACTGGTGAGGCCGCAGCTGCAGTAGCGTGTGCAGTTTTGGTCGCCGCACTTGTGGAAGGATATATTGGCCTTCGAGGGAGTACACAGGAGGTTCACTAAACTGATACCAGAGATGAGGGGGTTGGCCTATGAAGACAGACTAAATAGACTGGGTCTGTACTCGTTGGAGTTTAGAAGGATGAGGGGGGGATCATTTCGAGACATATAAGATAATGAAGGGGATGGATAGGGTTGAGGTAGAGAGATTCTTCCCACTTAGAAAGGATAGCAGGACTAGAGGACACAGCCTCAAAATAAGAGGGGGGGGGGTGCAGTTTAGATTGGAGTTGAGGAGGAACTTCTTCACTCAAAGGTTGGTGAATCTCTGGAATTCTCTGCCCGTTGAAGTGGTGGAGGCTACCTCGCTAAATATATTTAAGTCATGGGTAGATAGGTTTCTGATAGACAGGGGAATTAAGGGTTACGGGGAGAAAGCAGGAAAGTGGAACTGATCCACTTCAGATCAGCCATGATCTTACTGAATGGCGGGGCAGGCTCGAAGGGCTAGATGGCCTACACCCGCTCCTATTTCTTACATTCTTATGTTCTTTTCACTTAACTAGATATTTCTGACAAACCTGCATAGCAGCATTGTGAAAGGTTGCCCTGGATCAGTGAAATTTTACACAGACTTCAGAGCAGTATGTCTTGCAAGTATTTATTTTGTACGTTTACATTGTTACTTTATATATTAATGCCACTCAGTGTACTGCTATAGATCTTATGTATAATATAATTTACCAAGCTGCACACAAGTGGAAGGCAAACGATATTCAAAATCTATTAAAATTAAGCGTTAAGATTTTTGGGCACACTGACGGCAATTATTCAAGCAACAAGTACCAGTCCATTGTGTTTTTATTGTCCTAAATAAAATCAAAGATTGGGTTAAAAAAAAAACCTCCACACCCCACCAATGTAATTTCTATTTGTTCACTTTGCCTTTTAGGCTGACTCCTTGCTGGGTTAAAACTACATGCATGGCAATTAACACTTATACTCCAAAATATTCTTTTACGTGAAATTTTGAAATTACCACCATTTTGGAGACTACATGGAGATTTTTTTTAAAATAGGATTCTTACTTGCGTTCTTGGGACTTGATGTTCAACAACTTCATCCAATTATGCACGTTGAAACAGCAAACTGGTGGCCTTCGTATCTCCCCACACTATCATGGGTTTTGTTAATGGCAATCAAGAAGGGGAATCCTGAAAAACGGTGTACCCCCTAACACAGGGTGGGAGGCGCCACTGGAACACTGATAACACCACTAGCTGAAATTAGTTAACTCAGTACAGATCAAGTGCGAACTTGAAATCTTCTTGTCAGTATAACTGTTATTCACCAAGATAAACTTGCTGACTCATTGCCGAACCAACAAAAAATATTTCTGCAATAAATTTTACCTTTTTTCAAATCAATGTATGCAATTACAAACAAGAACCAAACTCCTACTGGGACACATATGTTAAGCAATGCTTACAGTCATTTAACCAATCTTATTAAAAAAAAGTGTAACACTGAAATGCAGGCCAGCTCATACCTTGTGTTTTAGATGACTGAAGCTGTGTTGGAGTAGAAAGTACAATATTTGGAACTGTAAGTGTGTAAACTTCAGCAGGCGCAGGAGGTGAAGGAGTGTCTTCTGCAGGTGGAATGAAATCATTTTCTTCATCAAGATTATCATCTTCAAATTCCTGAAATTCAAAGAAGTGAGAGATTTGCCATCATTTAAAAGGTCATTATAGGCATTGTAATGCATATCCTTGCATTACTTTAAGCAAAAGTGCAATGTTGTAAATCATGCTGTCATACACAATATCTTATCATGACAAAGATTCATCAGTGGGGTTGGACTTATAAATCTCTTAAAGTGAAATGTTTGATTTTATTTGATCATAGAAACATAAAAAATAGGAGGAGGCCTTTGAGCCTGCTCTCAGTGCCAGGGACCCAGGTTTGATTCCCGGCTTAGGTCCCTGTCTGTGCGGAGTCTGCACGGGTTTTTTCCAGGTTCTCTGGTTTCTTCCCACAGTCTGAAAGACATGCTGGTTAGATGCATTGGCCATGCTAATATTCTCCCTCAGTGTGCCCAAATAGGCACCAGAATGTGGCATCTAGGGGATTTTCATAATAACTTCATTGCCTTGTTAATGTAAGCCTACTTGTGACACAAATAAACAAACTTTAAAAGCCATTCAATTTTTTGTTTTTATTCCAATTCAATCAAACCAAGTCCAATTCAGAGTCTCAACAAGTTGAGACATTCCAGATTCAAGCTAACACGGCAGGGCTTTCACCTCCTGTCTTGGGCTTGATCTACATGATTCAAGCTGAGTGGGGTAGGCATAGCACCTCCTCCAAGGCTTAATCTCGTGTGCATCTTAGCCAAAAGGCTGAGATGCCACTTTTAAAAATTGCTTCAAATGAGGCTGAAATGTAATCTAATGACTTCAACCAAGAACAGCATGTTGATACTACACTTGATCTTAGCCATTCAATTTAATTATGGCTGATCATCAAATTCAATATCATGATCCCACCTCAATATCCCTTTAGCTTCAAAAGCTATATCTAATTTATTCTTGAAATCACACAACATTTTGGCCTCAACTATTTTCTGCAGTTGTGAATGCCACACCTGGGTAGAATTCCCCTCCCTGGTGAAGACATTTCTCCTCACCTCAGTCCTAAAAGAACTTATACTCAAACTATGACCGAGTTCTGAACTCCCCCACATCAGGAAGATTCTTTCTGAATCTACCCTGTCTAATTCTGTTAGAATTTTACAAGTTTCTATGAGATCCTCTCTCACTCTTCTGAACTTCAATGAATATAATCCTAACAAACTTAGTCTCTCCTCATATGACAGACCTGGCACCCCAGGAATCAGCCAGGTAAATCTTTTCTGCACTCCCTCTATAGCATGAACATCCTTCCTCAGGTAAGGACACATAAAATTAAACACAATACCACAGAAGTGGCCTCAAAAACACCCTATGCAATTGCAATAAAACTTCCCTATCCCTATACTTAAATCCCCTTGCTGTGAAGGCCAACATACCATTTGCTGTTTTCATGCCTGCTGTACTTGCATGCTTACCTTCAGCAATTGATGCACAAGGAGGGGTCGCTAAGTATCTACCCCTCTCAGTTTGCACCCATTCAGTTATAATTATCCTTCCTATTATTGTTACCAAAGTGGATAACCTCACATTCTTCCACACTGTATCGTATCTGCCATGCATATGCCCACCCACTCAGCCTGTCCAAATCATGATGAAGCATTGCTGCATCCTCCTCACAAATCATTTCCCAACCAACTTTCTTTCATCTTCCAAAGATTTATCATCAGTTTTGCCTTTGCAGTGTTCTTTAAAAAATACTGGAATCAAACAATGTACAGAGTGTATTTCGACAACTGAAGGAAAATATCATGCTTGCTTGAAGAGGTTCCACCCCATGTAACTTAAATCCAAGTTTCTGACACTAAGTAATATTTATACACAAGTGAAATAGTAACCAAATAATTACAGAACCCTGCCCCCCTCAAAAATTCAAATAAACTGGCAGACTGGAATGAGTAATAGATTTGCTCCCATGGCTGGCAATCACAAGCAACAGAAAAAAATAATCAGAATCAAGTGAAATTGAAAATCTAATCTGTGAAGTGACCCTCCTGAAGCAGCCTGCTGTAATATGCAACGCAAAGGGCATTTAAGTGATAGATATACTGCTAACACACTGTGTAAGCAACTTCACGGTCACAGTCAATAAATTATGTGGCAGCTGATAGAAATCAACCAGAGTAACTAAGGCACATTCTATGCGCTTACCTTGAAATTTATTTCTGGCTGCTTACAGCAGGATGCACAGTTCACAAGCAGAATGATGAGGACAACTAAGCTGCACCCAGTTAGTAAGAGCAGTGACGAGGAGACTTCAACAGCTGCTTCCCCTGAAAAAAGGATTGCAGTCATTTTCCAACATCCGTTTTAAAACACATTCCAAGAAAAAACACACACTGATGTACAGTTTAAATGGATAACTCCCTGTTGCCAAGTTAGAATAGCACAGTTAATTCTAATGGTTAAAGAAATTTGTTTTAAAAATGTTTTAATTATTCACCAGAATGTTAATTTATATATATGTAGCTGTTGTTATATGTATATAATAAATTAAATACGTTTATCACATCTAATAAACTGATTCTATAAAAAAGACGCCAAGTTTAACCTATAAGTTCTGAGTTAAAAACAGATGATGGTGTACAAAAATCCCAAATAAATACACAACATTCTTCCAAGATGCACAGCCTAGTGGAGTACAGAATGAATTTGCACATGCATAACAGTACTCAGGCCATCCAAATGAATTTTAATTGCTTTGAAGTTGGCTAGGCAAATATAACATCAAATAGGGACACAGTAAGATCCCACAAGCAATAAAATGACCAATCATTTTGTTGGTTGGATGAGAAATGTTGATCTGGACATCAAGAGAAAGCCTTCCTCTTTTTAGAACAGCATCATAAGGTCTTTAGAATAGGTCATATTTTATCCAATGCAGGATCTCCAACACAACAATGAATTATCTGATATGTGGTCAAGTGAAGGTTTGAACTCGAGGCAAGAGAGTGTTCCTGACTTAGCCAAGCTGATACACTGTTTAATATAATCAGAATGGATGCATCTGATCATGCTTAACTTGAGTACCTTTAACTTTCTAGCTATTTTGATCCTTTCAACAAAATAGAATCCATGCAGTTACACACAACAGATGGTACAACAAAATTTGAGAAAACATTGTGCACATAGATTCACTTGTGTAGACCACAGGAAAAGTCTGGAGATGAGGATTAACTGAAGCCTAAATCCAGAGCTCAGTCTTGGCATGGATTTTCTGTAATGACCTGAAAAGGGCCTACTGCTACTTGTGTTCAATAAACAATACTCTGGCAGAAACACCGGCAGTGGGAGATCCGGCAACAAGTCAACACAATTGCATTGTCCTGGGAATTCCAATGGAAATTTCCCTAAGACAGTGGGAAGGGAGAAACTCGAAGTGGAAGCTGCCTAGTTTTCACCAGTTGTTAAATAAAGGCAGATCTTAACATTCTGTAAATCCAAGTGAGTAGCTTTTGTTAAAATACTTCTGATCATGCAACTGTGCTTATGAAGATAGATATCCTTAACTTTCTGATGAAGACATGAAATGTTATAATATCCTTGATTTTATGTTTTTCAGCTGTTTTCAGAACATGAATGTTGGCCTGAATCCATCATTTGAGAGACATATTAATGAAAACACCTTTGTAACCAGCTCTTGAATGGACTGCATGCTAGTTTGGGAGTAAGATACTCTTTGCTGATTATTGTGGCCAATCCTATAGCGTGTCTATTAACACCCTGAATCTTGCCAATTTAACTGACTTAAGGTTTACCTAGTGTTACAGACAGGAGAGGGGTTCATTTAAACAACACTAATTTCCTCCTCTTACCACCTGCCTGTAAACACAAAGATGTTTTGATTTGCTTCTCCCTTATAAGGGACATATTGCCCAACCCCTCTGTTTTGATGTGAATGAGCTTCTACTAATAACCCCAGAGCAAACTCGAGAAATGTGTGCGAATGAATTAATCCTTCGAAATGCAGGAGGAGCATTACAACAATGCCTCCTTGGCATTGAAACAGTAAAAAATGGGAGGGAGAAAAGAAAGGTTTACAGTGCAGAGACCACAGAGAAAATAAATAACGTCTCACATGGGTTCCAGAGTCCAGAATCAAAGCCCATTAGCACATTCCTTCACAAAACTGATACTGGATAATTTACTATTCTACTGGTGTTGACTTCACACAATGAGATGGGTGCACTGAGGTAATTCTGCCTTGTAGGTGATGACACAAGCTTTCCAATAGCAGCATAGATAGGGCCAAATGCCCAGCATTGGCCAGAGCTCCTTGTCTGTGATGCTGCTAATTCGATGGTAAAACTAGACTTTGCAGTACAGCAAGGCAATATTACTAGTTCTACAAATTAGTGATCCATGTCACATGACTCCCATCTACTCACACTGTCTTTGATAAAGGGTATGTATCCTTCACTTGAGTCCCCAAGGTTGCTGAATGTCTCAATCATTAAGAGTTGAAAGGAAGATTGAGGGGCCCCTTGTTTAGCAGACAAATTTGGCCAGGCTTTATGAAATGCAGGTGGCTTTTGTATAGGTCTCTTGAGTTTGGTCCACGCAGCCTACAGGGGGATCGTCAGTGGCTCTTTGGGTAGCTAAGTACAAGTTTCTCTGATACTGCCAGGTAGCTCCTTTTTCAGGGTCACAGTTAGACACAAGTTCAGTCATTTTAGGTTTTTGCTCTTTGCTATCTGTAACAATTTCAAACAAGACAATGAGCATATTGCTATACATTTGATAAGAAATAGTGAGGTCTGTCTTCGTCTCTCACATAAGTAAATATGGTATTTCATCCAGTAAAGTTAGGTACAGTGTAATTCAAAATTGGATGCTTCAACTGTCCTAGGTTCAAATAGGATGTGTCACGTTTGTATACAGATCTTTCAAATGTGACTGTTGAGATTATAAAAAGATCTGGATTTTTTTTAAAACTCCAAGTTCTCACAAAACCTAATACTTGTCCTGTGCACAAAAAAATCAACGTGTTCATTTTAAAAGGAACATTATTTGGTTAAAACTAGTTACATGCCATTAAAAACTAAAATGGGCAAAGAAATGTATCTGGACACCACAGTTGATGTCCAAACTTGTCAGGCAATAAAGAAATGCTGCCCAGCTTTCAGTTTTGAAAGAACAGTAAGCAGCTAATAATTAAATAATTGCTACCACAATTTGCTCAGTATTATTGAAGGGAGGTTAATTTTGTATGTCTACTCATACTAGCACTGACCTTTTCCATAGCTATATTACATATACTCAGAATATCATCTTGTTTATGGCCTTTTCCATATGAATAGTATTGTCTGGTGCAAATGGCATGGGCCAAGGCAGTCTAAAAAGGGTTCAGCTTGATTTTTAAGCATAATTCTGTCCAACTGAATAATATATCACACTGCTCACAGGAATGACCTACAGTTTAAAATGTTACATTGTGAGGGCAACGTGTGGGACTCTGGTCAGTACTACTGATAAAGGAGGAATAGCTTAAATTGGGGAAATTTATTTAGGAGTAATGAGTAAACATTAAAATGTAATAAAAGTCTGTAATTTCTTCAAAATATTAATAGCTACTTAAATAAATATCCAACAATAAAATAATGCAAAGTTTCTCCACACAAACAGCATATAACCAACTTGCTACCAGAACCTTAAACATGCTTCAAAAGTCCCTGAATTTACTTCCCAATGGCAAAGAAACACCATTAATCTCTCTACTGTCAACACCCATGAAGGAACTAATTGATGCTCTGAGGAATGTACATGACAACGGCATGACCAACAAGCGTCTCTTGACCTAGTGACCACTTTGAAAATATACTACAGATGATATCATGGGGGCAAAAGCGTGCCTGCCTGGTACTTGGTGGTGCCAAAGTGCAAAACCAAAGAAAATCTGAACCCACAGCAGCAGTCAAAAGGATTCTATCATTTCCCCTCCCTCCTGCTGAAATATCCTATGCATGACTTTGCCATGACAATTACCAGGCTGAAAATCTGGCACTCCCAAAAGCAACTTGTTTCCATTGGCCCCCAGCATAAGATTACTACTGCTTTACATACCTCAATCTTCACAGAATTTGGCAAATAGGAAACAAAGTGCTACTTTCAAAAGCTGCCTGCTATAAAAGTTCACCGTCAGGATAATTGAGCACCAATTTTATTCTTGGATATATTTTTAAACCATAGGATAAAGGCAAACTAAAGGCTTTTTGAAGATGGCTTTCTAACACATCAACATCCACAATGATCTATACTGCATGGACTCAAATGGACTTAAATGGTGTGGATTAATCCATTTAAACAGCAATGTCTCTCCAATGAGTATTTACAGTGCCTAATGATCCATGCTGAAGAACTGATTGAATAATACAGTTCTATTTTTAACCAGCAGTTTCCATAAAAACTGAGAAGAGGTTAGATTGAGATGTTCAGTCATGAAGGGTCAAGATAGAGTAAATCGAGGAAGATTGTTCCCAATGGAGGAAGGGTCAAGAGCCAGAGGACACGAGCTGAAGCAACTGGCAAAAGAACCATTGGCAACATGAGGAAAAATCTTCTTTTAAAACGAAGCAAATGGTTAAGATCTGAAATGCACTGCTCGAGAGTGTGTGACTGAAGTAGATACGTTAAGTTTCATTCACAAGCAGGCTTACATTAACACTGCAATGAAGTTATTGTGAAAATCCCCTAACAGCTTTCAAAACATAACAGATAAATGCCTGAAGGGAAAAGATTTGTAGAGCTATGGGAGAAAAGGGGAAGGCAGGGGAGTGTGACGAGCTGAGTTTTTCTTGCAGAACCAGCATGGGCACGACAGACTAAATAGCTTCCTTCTATATTGTAATCATTCTATGATGCATTTTACACTTTGCTGTTACAAACATGAAGCATTTAAAGTAGGATAATTCACTGAAAAAGCAATGCTGGAAAACTTGCTGTTATTTAGGAACAAATCCACATGAAGGAGAAGTAACCACTGTACCACAGAAAAGGTGACCTGTTAAGACCTTGACTTTCTTCATTTCTCTCTGCTTTTAAGTTGAAACACCCACTTCAGCCCACTGCAAACCAATAACCAAAATGGGTCATCACACATTACCACAAATTACTGTTCACAAAAATTAACAGTTGAGTCTAAATCAGATTTGATTTTGCCTTAGGCAAATACATCACAATTCAAATCAACATTGCCTGGATCTTCTGACATGGCTTTAGTATAAGCAGAAAATGGGCAGCCCCAACAATTTTTAAAAATCCATAATTAACGAAACTAGAAAATGCTTATGCTCCATCATAAATTCATACAAGTAGCTTTTTTCTGGTGGCTCCATTCATGGCTTGGGGGCAGATTGCTAGTTCTCCAAAGATTGAGGCAAATGACAAATGTAAAGAAAGTAGGAGGTCAATTACCAACAAAACACTCACAAACAAAAAACCAGATGATTTCAACTCACATTTCCACTGCACCAAAATCAAAATGATTTTGTTTGGGGTAGTTCTTACAACCTCCGTATAAGCCAATATCATTGATCCCTTTTTCTAATCACAGCAAATGCAACAATACTGGTGAAAGTCATCACCTGTACATGGACAGGAATGGATAGAGGGTATGCCAAGGACCTGTCTGCTGTTCAGAACAACATAAAAGATCCCTAGGCAAATTTCAAAAACAGCAAGGGTTTCCATCAGGGTCAAGATCAATATTCGTTCTTCAACTACCACCAAAACGTGATGGATCATATACCAGAGATGTGGAAAACCATTTCTTCAGCTGCCCAATAACTTTGTAGTGGGTAATACTAAAAATTCAACACAGTGGACTGAAGCAGTTGATCTGACAGTTGTGCTGGCAAAAGGAGAAAAATGAGTTCCAATCACAGTTAGAATATGCTGGGACTGGGTCTGATATTGGGGGGGGGGGGGGGGGGGGGGTGTGTGTGTGTGTGTGTGTGTGCGCGCGCGCGTACAAGGAATGCAAATTAGCAGGTTTGCACTCCAAACAGTGATTACAATTATACCTGGTTTAAAAAAAAGTTCAGAGGAAATTTTTAAAAGTATATTTTATAATACCATTATGATTCCTCTCCAGGATTATTTATGCACAGCAGTGATCTGGAGATTGACCATCAATACTTGGAGACCCCAGGGTGACGGTGAAGGGTTGGCAACCCGAGGCATGGGCCAGTTCAAAGTAACATTGAGTCCCTGGTCTGAACAACAAGCAACTTCAATTTCTTTTAAAATATCAATGGCAGAGCCAACAATACAGGTAGACAAGCCCCAGGTTTGCCCATCGTCTGGGCTAAGTTAGCCAGCTTCGGCTGGCACTCTGGTAGCACTATTACAATTAATCACAATGAAGTAGAGTATGTGGGATGTTGGCAACAACCATCACAATTTCCTACTGCTATATAATGGCTGTCCACCATCTATGCTTTATATTGGTGCATAAGGGCAGAGTATATTTAGCTGCTATGGTGCTCCCCAAGGTTGAAGAGCCTAGTAGCACTGTCACTCATAATTGAGACATGAACAATGATCAATAAAATCACTAGTCGCCGGGTGTCAGAATCCACGGAATTCCACAAATGTAGGAAGCACAGTGCCTGATCTAAATGGTCATGTAGCATTCTGATCAGCAGTACATCCAAGGGCACAAGGTAACACAATCAAATCAAATTCTTCCTTCATTGCACATCCACAATCAATAGCTATGACTGGATATTAACAAGGGGCAAGAATCATGATTCCCTTCCCCCTTGTTAATCCAGAGTGCACTGCCACTCTGGCCGAGGCCTCCCATTTTTTATTTTAAACATATCGTTTTTCAGATATCACACTTCAAGAATATTACGTGAGTATTTTCAGAAAACAGAAACTGGGTTAATCTATGACTGGATTTATAACATTCAAGCAATTCAATTTAGCTCATTTATGTTTAACAATCTTCCTTGGAGCAAAATTTTGTCTCATTTAGAGCCAATTAGTTCACGGTGGCCAACATTTAAGTAGCCATTTAATAAGCTTAATGCAGATCTTGGCTTCCCACATCTAGACTAAATATGCCCTCAGCATATATAATCCTCAACCAAACATCAAATAAATCAAATTTATCCCAGCTGTTAAGGAATTCCTTTTTCCAAATTTAACACCTCCGAAAGGATTTGAATTAAAAGAATTGAACAGAAATATCAAGAAAGTTCTTAATCAGAACACTTTCTCCTTTCAAAAGAATTACTGCACGTCATGCATGTATATCACAGGTGCATTTGGAAAATAACTCTTGTTTTATGGTTTTAAAATGCCATTCATAGAATATTAGCATTAAGCGCTTGCTGCACTATAGAAAATCACATGAACTAAGTACTGTGTTCTGTCCTTCTTTGTAATGCCTCCAAAACTTTTTTTGGCTGTATATCTCTATTCAGATTTACAAACTCTTCACAAACCCCACAATCAGTTTACTTTTTAACTACATATTTTGTAAATCATTATAATTTCACTTGTAAGTAATTATGTGTTTATAATAACAAACTTTTACTTACTATTGTGATGGATGAGAGTGTTTGTTGGAACACAAGCACTTGAATTTGGAAGAAATATATGAAACCTCACCAAAACAGCCCCCCCGCCAAGAAAAATCACTCAGCAATCTTCTTCCCAGCCTCCCTTCCCTACTCATTCACGACTTTTTCCAATCCATTAACTCCCACTCACTCACTAGCTCCTCTTCTCAAACTCTCACCTCCCCCACAATCTCCTTTGAATGTCTGAGATAGCTCCAGGATAATGGTCTTGGTTAGATAGGCTGTGTTCACCCAGCACTCCGCTGATCTGTGGGTCAAGCAGCATCTTCCTCCACACAGACATTGTTTCAGCCAGCAGCTGCTCTCACATCACTCTGCACCATTATTTATTTATTAGAGTCGCAAGTAGTCTTACTGCAATGAAGTTACTGTGAAATTCCACTAGTCACCACACAGCAGTGTCTGTTTGGGTACACTGGGAGAGAATTTAGCATGGCCAATCCACCATAACCAGCATATCTTTCGGACTGTGGGAGGAAACCAGAGCACCCAGAGGAAACCCATGCAGTCACGAGGAAAACATTCAGAATTCCACACAGACAGTGACCCAAGCCAGGGATTGAACCTATGTCCCTGGTGCTGTGAGGCAGCAGTGCTAATCACTGTGCTGCCCCAGGTACTCAGGTTCATGCACTGCTACAACTTTGTTGCTCCCATGCTTGATGGTCATAAGTACGAATGCATCTCACTAGTGTGCCTATTTGCACAGGTACGGGAGAAAAACGAGTGAATGCAGGAGTAGCAAAATGATGAGTGATGGCACATTACCCTGAGCACCAGAGGTTGGGAACCCCTGGACTACGCAGAGGTAGAAATAATTGCTCATCTCTTTACACAACTAGTAAAGTATCCCCTAGAGGCATCTGCTGTACCCCACTTTAGGGAGCACTTTTTTTTTTAGGTTCAAGGTAGATTGCTTCACATTTGCCCACACTGAAATTCATTCACTATAGTTTTCCTGAATGGAGGGGAAGGGAAGGAGGGAGAGAGAGAGGGAGATAGATATTATATGAAGGAAGGGAAGGAGATGGGAGTATGTCACAGCAAGGGAAGAGGGATGGGGTAGACCTCACAGTAGGGAGTGGAGAGAGGAAGGGAAGGAACATACGTCATGGGAGAGAGAGGGAAGATAGAGGTGGGAGTGGAGATCATGGGATGGGAGGAGACAAGACAGCCTGGCTAGAAAAGATGAAGATTCTGCTATCACAACTGAGCAATGGAACCAAAATAAAGAATCTACTAAAGAAGGCGCAAATAACATAAGATCTTTAAGGAGAAAAGGATCAAGAACATGTGTTACGATTGCAATGCAGTAAAAGATTCATGGAGAACACGAAAATATCAAAACTAAAAAAGGCAAGCTGAAATACATGCACTTGAATAATGAGGAGGAGAAACAGAAAAGCTACAGAAAAATGGTTAAACGATCCATGTGATTATACTCTAAGGATTGAATTGACTAGGAAAGATAAACCTAAGGTACGCACAAGTAAAGGAGATTAATGGCATTTAGCATCAGCAATTTATAAGGAAAGGTTTTTATTACCAAACCCTGAAGTAAAAAAAAGGCTGGAAGGAGCAGCAGGGCTCCGCAGGATGACAGAGGAGCAGTGGGATCATTCACAGCAAAAGGCTAGTACCACCCTCATGAACCCACCATGTTAGGACATATCCAATAATAACATTGGATCTGTTGTAGTGTGACCAATGGTAACATGCTGTAATGGTCAGCTGACCCAGTAAACTATGTAACCAATGACTAAATGATGTGGTGGTCTGCTGACTAGCTGACTCAGATTAAATAAACCACTGGGGTTTGTGGGAGCTTGGAATGGCCCAGGGTGAGGCCAAGTGTTGGAGTAATGAAGTTTCTTTATTAAACCTTTTTCTTTGATTTATGAGTTGGAGTAAGTCTTGTTTTATTTTGTTGCCTACAATTGAAGGGTTCCTTCTGGTAGGTCAGACACCACTGCACTTTATGAATTCCAGAGATAGAAGGCCTGTGAGAAACAGGACTGCATGCATGTCCTCAGCCTATAAGCTAGAGTTTGGATTCCCTTGCCATTGGACAAGGCCTTGCTCCATCAAACCCATGTGAAAGTTGGTATGCAATAGCCACCACAAAACTCATGCACAGGCATCATCCACCCCTTAAAATGAAATTCTGGACTTGGAATGTCAGGACCCTCACGGACAACCCCAGCAGTAAGAGACCAGAACAGTGTACTGCAATCATTGCCCAGGAGCTCTGGTGTTTCAACACTGACATCACCATCTTAAACAAGACTCAGTGGACAAGCTCAAGAAACAAATACAGCTTAAGGAACAAGGCAATTACACCTTTTGTAAAGATAAACTAGAAGATTGCCACCTCCACAGGGTTAACTTTACCATTAAAAGCAGATCAGTTTGCTGTCTCAGGCTCCCTTTGCAAGATAAACGAGAACCTCATGCCCTTTGGCTCATCCTAGCCCAGAACCAGAATGCTACAGTCATTAGTGCATACACCCCAACACTGGAAGCTACAATTGAGTCCAGAGAGGAATCTGCTCCAGCCTCAAACAATCCTTGACCCAAGTCCCAATGGACAACAAGCTGATCCTCTTTGCTGACTTCAACACCAGAGTTAGAAGGGACACAGACGCCTGGGGATGTGTAATCAGCAAAAAAAGGGATAGGGAAATCCAACACCAACAGTACCCTGCACCTGACAAAATGACTAGAACATGACCTCATCATAACCATCAGCTCGTTCCATCAGGGAAACAAGAACAATGTCTCATAGCAACACCCTCATTCCAAGCAATAACACATGCTTGACTGAGTCAGAGGTGAGGGGCCACTTGACAGAAGCTGACAGGTGCTGAACGGACCACTGTCTAATCTGCTCTGTGGTCAACATCAACGTAATCCCAATGTAGAGACGGCAACAGAAACAATGCTACAGGAAAATCAGTACCTGATCTATGTTCAAGGCCTCCAGAATCAACACCAAGGAAGAGACGCTTGGTCACTTGCCCAGGAAACAAGATTGGTTCAATAAAAGCAACCAGGAGATCCAGGAGCTGATAAACCACAAGCACAAGGTTGTTTTGAACCTGAAACAGCAACCCAATTCGAACAAGAAGCCAGCTCTTCAGACAGCTGAAGACTGAGGTCCAGCTAAAAAAAACACAACCTAAAGAACAGATGGTGGTTAGAGAAAGCACAGGACATTCTGCACTTCAGTCAATAATCAGTCTTTAACACAGACCATCTATGGCTCAAGCTCCCAAGGTGTCACTCTACAGCTGACCAAAAACAAGAGGTGCTCATCAAGAACAGAGAGGCAGTCAGTACCTGTTGGAAGGAACAACTTGAAGTTTTATTTATTTATTATTGTCACAAGTAGGCTTACATTAACACTGCAATGAAGTTAGTGAGAAATCCTAGTCGCCACATTCCGGCACCTGTTCAGATACATTGAGTGAGAATTTAGCATAGCTAATGCACCTAACCAGCACGTCTTTTTGGAAGGAAACCAGAGCACCCGGAAGAAACACATGCAGACACGGGGAGAACGTGCAAACTCCACACAAACAGTGACCCAAGCCAGGAATTGAATCCAGGTCCCTAGCACTGTGAGGCAGCAGTGATAACCACTGTGCCACCGTGCTGCCTAAAAGGCTTCCTTAACAGAGACTCTGTCTTCAAAGCAGCATCCAGCAGCATGCTACCTGCCAGCATCTCAACACATCCCCAATATGGGACGAGTTAGAAAAGGCCATCCAACAGATTAAAAAAACAAGGTATCAGGAGAAAAGTGACAAATCCACTTGCAATGAATACAAAGGAATTTCCCTGCTGTCAGGGTAAGTCATTGCAAAACCTCAATCACCTTCTCCATGGCTGAAGAGTTCCTGCCAGAATCCAAACGTGGATTCTGTCTACTATGGAGCACTACAGACACTATCACCACCATGCAGGAACTACATGAGAAATGCAGGGAACAGCACTAACCCACGTATATTTTCTTTAACCTCTGAAAAGCCTTTGATACTGTTGACCACAAAGTACTATAGAGTATCCTCCTCCGTTTCAGATTCCCCCTTAAATTTGTCACCATCCTCCGCTTACTCCACGATGACATGCAAGCCATAATCCTGATGAACAGAACCACAATTCACGTACGGACTGAGGTCAAGCAAAGCCACCAATGCTCTTCTCAAACCTTCTTTATTACAATACGCCATCTCATGCCCAGCAAGATCCCCACTGTCATGGAGCTACACTACAGAAAAATGGGAATCAAAATCCACGATGAGGCCTTGGATAACTTCCCATATCTTAGGAGCTAGTGTCAATAAAGGTAAACATCCCTGACAAGGTTCAACATCCCCTTCGGTGTATTAGCACAGCATTCAGTCACCTAAGGTTTTGAAGACTAGAGCCTCAGACCTGGCATCAGGCTCATGGTCTACACAGCATTGATACCTGCCCTCCTATACAGCCTAGAGAAGTGGTCTATGTATAGTAGGCACCTCAAAAGCATGGAGAGGTGCTACCAGTGCTGCCTCTACAAGATCCTGCAAATCCGTTGGCAAGATAGGCATACCAACATTCCCAGCATCAAAGTGTTGACCATGCTTGACCTGGGCAGGCACACTGTCCACATGCCTGGTACAAGCTTCCAAAACAAGCAAGCATTCTACTTGGAGTGTCGACAAGCATGCTCCAGGAGGCAGAGGAGGACACCCTCAAATCCTCCTTGAAAAAGTGCAACATCCCCACTGACGCCCAAGAATCCCTGGCCCAAGACTACCCGAAGTGGAAGAGCACATCTGGGAAGGAGTGGTCCACTTCAAGTTTCATTGCCAAAAGCAAGTAAAGCCAAGTGTCAGTGGCAACCCATGCACCCCACCCACTTGCTCCTCCCACCACCCTCTGAACTGAGGGTCATGCACTGAGCTCCTCAGTCACTTCATTTTAGTTTGGAAGCAAGTCAACCTCAAATCCCAGGGGACTACTTAAGGAGAGAAGAAATGATGGGGAAGAGTTAAACTAGGGAAGTTATACAGTTAAGTATAACTTGATCAAAGTTTTCAGATATTATGGGAAGAGACAGAATGAATACAGAACTATGTCCACTGATTGGAAAGTCTAAAACCTGGAAACATAGGCTAAGAACTAGACCTTCCAGGACTGAAATTAAGAAACACTTCTACACACAAAGGATGGTTTGGAATTCTGTGCAAATGACAACTGATGCCAGGTCAATTGTTCCATTTAATCTTTTTTTTAAAACCATGGGTATTAAGGAATATGGGGCAAGGCAGGGCTATGGAGTCAAGTAGCAAATTAGCCATGATCTCTCTACATGGTAGATGGCTAAATGGCCAACTCTTGCTCCTATGTGTTCTCATTTCTGAGGACACACAAGATGTCACTAAACAATCCAAGGTTGGTTTGCTTGCCAGAGCAGGTTCAAGCCTAACTGATCTGTGTGGCTCAAAATCACAATTAACATTTACTCTCTAAGCCATAAGACTCAAATAAAGATTTCATTCATTCATAATCATGCCAATTAATTATCAACAACCAAAACACATGGCTTTTTATTAAAATACAGCACACTGTGCACTACATGTTGTATACAGTCAACTGCAAAGGGTCTGCCTAAAAATGACAGGAGGCATTTTACAATACTAATAAAATCTAGAATTACATTTAAAAAATTTAAACTTAATCACTGAAACATTAGAAAAATACAACTCAATTCAAAGGAGTATAAGTCCTTGTAAGAAAAGATTTGACTGCATTACCTGGTCATCCCTTTTCTATTTTGTTCAGCTGAATGTCAAGAATGGTGCCAAAGGGTGTGGACTTTACACAAGATGCTGATCTAAAGTCCACGGTGACCCACATTTCGCGGCAGGCTAAAGGGTGCTTGACAACAAAGCTGGCAGAAATAAATTCAGCTACTCAATTACACGTAAAAGAAAGGATCATAGTAATTAGTGGAGAGATGACGAAAGTATGTAATTACTCTAATGATTAAATCCCTGTGGTTAAGTCTCCGGCTCTACAGTTAGTGTTCTGAAAGCAATCTCCACAAAATTTCAGTTAATATAATTGATGTGACTATTAGATAGTTTCAGCAATTTGGAGGCACGTTGCAAGGACATCTCAGTAATCAATCTTAAAGATAATTTTTACCAATTTCTAATCCAGCTCAAGTGGTCACTCGTTTCCCCATTCAGTCACAAGCCTTTCACACAAGAACAATTTTGTTGTTGCTATTCACTGCACATATAAATTAAGCTAAGTACTTGCGTTATGAAAATTGATACTGAACATGGTCTCACTTTTCAAACTTTCTAAGCCAAGCAAAAACTCTTTGAATCAAGTTGTTTACCAGTTATCTCTTCTCCAAATGAGGACATGAGAAAAATTTGTTGGAAATATTCAGCAGGTCGGGTAGCACCCATGAAGAGAGAAACAGTTAATATTTTGGGTAAATGAGCTTTTCAAAAGAACTGGAAAAAGTTAGAAACATTAGTTTTAAGCAAGCAAAAGTGAAAAGGTTTAAAAAAATGAAAGAGCCATGATAGCGTGGAAAACAGAATAGGATAAATGATAAAACGGTTTGTGGTACAAAGTCGAAGGAAGTGGTACTGGGACAAGAAATAAAATATGCGTCTGGATGGGGTGTGAATGGATGTACAGGTGCCATCCAAAACCAAAAACCAAGAGTAAAGGGAGATTAAAGCATGCAAAGAGAAACAAAATGTGGACAGTGATTGTGGTCCGAAATTGCCAAATTCAAATGTTGACTCTGGAAGTCTGCGAAGTGCCCAATTGAAAGGTGAGATATTGTTCCTCCAGCTTGCACTGAACTTCACTGCAAGTGGTCAAGATGATCATGAGAGCAAGGTGGAATAGCCTGTGTACTTTTTTCAACGTGGTAAACTCTATTCACTACTCATAATGCAGTCTGCTCTACATTGTAGGGACTAAATGCAGAATTTCATTTAGTCCAAAAGTCCCAAGCTTTGGGTTACTCATTTTCCTTCTCCACCTTCCCCCTTTTAACATGTTTAAAACCTATTATATGTCTAACTTTTCCCAGTTCTGTTGACAGAGACCTGAAATGTTAATTCTGTTTCTCTCTCCACAGATGGTGTCCTTTAGTATTTCCACCACTTCATTTTGATTTCAGTATTATATAACATTTTATTTCAGTATTACAACATTCACAGTATTTTGTTTTTGCACACAAGCTTCGATTTCTATTGTACTAACAGATCAGGAACCAAGAAAGCAATCTTCAATTTTAAATCAATAATTTTAATTAAAAGAATCCCGGGTTCAATTCCAGCCTTGGGTCACTATGCAAATTCCGCACAGTCATTTTCACCGTGTCTCCATGGGTTTCCTCCCACACTCCAAAGATGTGCAGCTTAGGTGGATCAGCCATACTAAACTGACCTTTAGTGTCAAGGGGATTAGCAGGGTAAATATGTGGGGTTACTGGGATAGGGCATGGGTGGGATTGTTGTTGGTGCAGGGTCAATGGGCTGAATGGCCTCTTTCTGCACTGTGGGGATTCTATGATTCTAAGTAATTTCATGTTCATATTTGCACCACAAATGCTCATGCACTGCAACCTTGTGTATTTTGTTAAAATGCTAAGATGAAAAGCAGAGGCTGCAAGACAAGTATTTTCAAATCACAGAGTGCTTTGCTTCTTTAGTTACTGAATTATTGCAGATACTTGTTAAATGTACACATTTGAGTGTTTTCATTTGTCTTTGATATTATTTATTAAAGGATTTTCTATTAATATGTCTTATTATTCAGGGCCGAGTTAGACAGACTTTTGATGTACAAGGAGTTCAAGGGTTATAGAGGACTGACAGGAAGGTGGAATTTAGGCCTGAATCAAAACAGGCATGACTTTATTAAATGGCAGAACAGGTTTGCAGGTCCAATTAAGACTTCTTCTGTTCTTGATTCTTATTGTTTTGTTTAGGAATATCACAGGTGAAATACTGCAATAACAACAATTTAACACTACCGCAAACTTTCACAAGGGTCACACTGATATTTCTTGGCTCCTAAGCATTGTTTACAAGAAGGTCACTTGGACTAAACAGTTGCCTATTCCAACACTGTTGCCTGTAATAATTAATCATATCGTGATTATTTCTCATTCATAGAGGTTACTGTGTGCAACTTTGCACCAGAGGGTATATCAAAATTTAAGACGTTGTCTCATGTTTAACATCTATTTCAAAAAAAACTGCTCGAATCTTAAGGAAGAACACTTTGACGTTTTATTTGCGGAAACTGCATTTTGGCTGTAAGTATGAATCAAGAGTTTGCAAAATAAAGTGTAACTAACGACTGTTAACAACTTTTGCAATTAAAAGAAAACTGCATAGTAATACTATAAAAATCATTCTTATCCACTAAAATTATTGAGACAATATTGCAACCGTAGTAAGATATCATCCTATTTTATGTGGATACAAGCAAATCAGTGAAAGTACAAAATCAATTGCTAGCAAGATACTGCAAACCACAGGACAGCTGAACTGCATTAATGATTATTGAAAATCCTTTACTGCTAAAAAAAACCCCAGCATTCTGATGACTCCAGGATACAAGATTATTCGGTCAACAAACTGCATTACATACAACTATAAATGATGAGATCAAACACAGAATTGATCGTCCTAATCAACCATGTGCATCATAAAACATACCAGTTGTACAGCTCAGTTCAGGGATTCAGTAAGTACTTCACTCATTACTAGTCTTAGTTTCTTATTGAATATCGTTGGGACTTAACCCTCTAAAATGGAGCATGTTTAAAAATTGTGTTCTCTTGGATATCCCTACATCCCCTATTTCCACATCCACATGCATCAACTTACAATGACCCCATTTAAGTAATCCCATGTTGCAAGCAAATTCCACCAGACAAATCTTTGAAATGTAATGTCATTGTGCTTCAGATCTTGCTGTCTTCATGCAGTCTGGAATGCTCTTCAATAGCAAGTACAACTTAATGCGAATATGAATAAAGCTCAAAATCTTTAAAATAAACTTCTGAAATTAGTTTACGTGTTGTTTTGAGATTGAGATCAATCTTGGTTTAATCTTCTGATATTTCAGTTTTTAAAAAATAGATTAAATATCAACACTACATAATAAAACTAATATTCAAGAAGCTAGGATCATATTCCCTAATTCTATGCCAAGAATGTTAAAATGGTGACTACACCTATCAAGGAACAAGTCCTTTATTTTTGGTGTGAAGGCTACACAGAATGTCACAAAATGCAAATAGTTCTCTAAACAAAATATGTGCTTTTAACTACTTAAAAGCACTGACCAAATGAATCAGTTTTGATTCAGAGGCTTTTGACTCTCATTCTTACAAAATTGTCAAATCTAATGTGTATTATTGTAGCATGCACTGAACACAAATAAAAATAGAAAATGCTGGAATGACTCAGTAGGTCTTGCAGCATCTGTGGAGACAGAAACAGTCAACAGGACGTTTCATCAGAACCGTCAGACTCAACCAGTGTTAAGTTAAAAACTGCTCAAGCAATGTCACTTTCAAACAAATTAGTGACCTTTGTCAAATGGTACCATTTTGTCAAGCAAGGAGCCAAACTCCAGCAACCCTTTTTTGTACCAAGTAGTCAAGATAAAGAACCACAGAATGGAAAGATGTGATACATTTGCAAGTAGTGAAAGATGATGCCAAGCCTGAGTGCTAAAAGCAGATTATTGGTGGTAAGTTATTAAAGTTAAGAAATTCCAGTTGTAGGATGCTAGGGTGGAATGAGTTGAAACTATGCTTGGAAAAAAAATAATTGCACAAAGCCTTGATTTGGGATGGAAAAACAAAGATTGGATTTAGAACCCCATTATTTGCAGCCAAGACAAACCACGTGGAAATTTTGAGCAGCAAAAACCATTACAATGATTATAAAATGGAGAAAAATAAGACAGTGTGCAACAACTGAAAAAGTTAGTAACTAAAAGTGAGACTGATCTCCTTCTACAATGCAGGCCTTTCCTTTACAGTGCCACAGGTACCATGGGAGATTCGAGTGCAACATTCAGGTAATGGGCAAGCTTTGGTTTTAATAGAGAATTGAGAGTCCTTGAATGGTAGAAATGTTTAATACAAAAAAAACTAAACTCGAGTTCCATTTGAGATCAGAGGATAATGGGGCCAGTAACATCAATTTATGAATGAGAAATGAGGGTGAAACTAAATGGAACATTAGACTGGCAAGAAATATGAAGAAGATATTTGAAGAATTTAAAGAAATAAGGTTATTCGACAAGGACACAAAAAAGATCAAATGTGACCAGCCCATATTGTTATTGCAGAGACTCCCTGAACCCAGTCACAATTCAGTAATTCTTATTCACTATCGGCCTGTGAAAATGATGCAATCAGATGAATAGTAAGTAAGCAGCAGCATATATTCCCAACAATATATTTGTAAACAACTGCCTCAGAATGGAATGCATCCGAGGGTTCTGAAAGAAATGGCGGAGGTGATAGTGGATGCCTTGCTGGCTATTTTCCAAACGTCGCTGGATTCCGGGGAAGTGCCGGAAGATTGGAAAGCAGTTAATGTTATGCCGTTGTTTAAGAAGGGTGCCAGGCAAAAGGCAGGGAATTATAGGCCAGTTAGTTTAACGTCTGTTGTAGGTAAAATGTTAGAATCCGTCATCAAGGAGGAAACAGCGAGGCATCTTGAGGGGAATTGCTTGCTAGAGCAGACGCAGCACGGTTTTGTTAAGGGGAAGTCGTGTCTGACAAATTTAGTGGAGTTCTATGAGGATGTGTCTAGGGCGGTGGATAGAGGAGAGCCGGTGGATGTGGTCTTTCTTGATTTTCAGAAGGCGTTTGACAAGGTACCTCACAAGAGGTTACTGCAGAAGATAAGGGGGCATGTAGTTGGGGGTAGGGTGTTAGCGTGGATAGAGGATTGGTTGTCAAATAGGAGACAGAGAGTGGGGGTCAATGGGTGCTATTCGGATTGGCGGTTGGTGACTAGTGGAGTGCCCCAGGGGTCGGTGCTGGGGCCTCAGCTATTTACCATTTATATAGATGGAGGAGGGAACCGAGCGTATGGTGTCGAAATTTGCTGATGACACCAAGATTGGTGGAACGGCAAATTGCGCGGAGCGTGTGGAGAGTCTGCAGAAGGATCTAGATAGACTGGGCGAATGGGCCAGGAACTGGCAAATGGAATTTAATGTTGGCAAGTGCGAGGTGGTCCACTTTGGTAGGAATAATGGTAGGAAGGACTATTACTTACATGGCGAAAAACTGCAGCAGGTGACGGTGCAGAGGGACCTCAGGGTCCTTGTGCATGAGTCACAAAAACCCAGCCTGCAGGTGCAGCAGGTGGTCAGGAAGGCTAATGGGATGCTGGCCTTCATAGCGAGGGGGATTGAAGATAAAAGTAGGGAGGTCTTGCTGCAGCTGTATAGGGCACTGGTGAGGCCGCAGCTGGAGTACTGTGTGCAGTTTTGGTCGCCGCACTTACGCAAGGATATTTTGGCCTTGGAGGGAGTGCAGAGGAGGTTTACTAGGCTGATTCCGGAGTTGAGGGGGTTGAGCTATGAGGAGAGGCTGAACAAACTAGGCTTGCACTCGTTAGGGTTTAAAAGAATGAGAGGAGATCTCATTGAGACATATAACATGATGAATGGGATGGATAGGATAGAGGTGGAGAGACTCTTCCCGCTCAGAAAGGACAGTAGGACTAGGGGGCACAGCCTCAAGATAAGGGTGGGGGGGAGGTTTAGAACGGAGTTGAGGAGGAACTTCTTCACTCAAAGGGTGGTGAATCTCTGGAATTCTCTGCCCGTTGAAGTGGTGGAGGCTGCCTCGCTAAATATTTTTTAGACACGGGTTGATGGGTTTTTGATAAGCGAGGGGATTAAGGGTTATGGGGAGAGGGCGGGAATGTGGAACTGAGCCACGACAGATCAGCCATGATCTTATTGAATGGCGGGGCAGGCTCGAAGGGCTAGATGGCCTACTCCTGCTCCTATTTCTTATGTTCTTATGTTCTTATAAAATGTAGAATTACCCTTCCCAGATATCATTATGTAATATAACATCTCTTGCAGTCGATCTGTCTGGGACAGTGCAGGGGGAGAGTGGGGAAAGACTGCAAATCTGTATACAAAACCAATCTTCATGGCACTTGTCTTTCCTTCTCTCCCCTTAAACCAAACTTTTAGTCATCTGTCCCAAAATCTCTTGTGTCATATTTTATTTGACAATGCTTCCAGGCACCTGACAAGTTGTTGCTGTCACATACCTCAAAACTATGATTCAAAAATAAGCATAAGAAGAAGCTTTGGAACAAACTGCTAGGCCACTCACTCAGGAAAAGCTGAAGCAATCTTTGTGCAGTGTGATAGTTCTTCCTGAGAACACAGTGGATTTATATACCAAATGGAGCGTAAATGCCAACCACAGTCAAGACTGATTTAAACAAGTGAGGATAGTGTACTCTTAAACAGAGGAAGCTAGGAGTTGCACTCAGTTAGAATACATGCATTTTGGGGAACTGCCTTTGAAATTAGGTTCATGGTATGAAAGGCTGTCACTCTGACACCATAAATGAAACAAATTCTGACATCTTCAGCCAGCTTTCTATGGTAAGCAAGTCCCTTGACACAATACTGCTGACCTTTCCATGCCAAAATAGACAAACTGACCCAAAAACCATGTTTATGCTCTTCATGGTGGGTGATCCAAGGATTGCAATTGTAACTTTTCCATCTTTTCACGTTCCTTGCCTACACTGCAAACCCTTATTGCCTTATGGTCCTTTTAGTACAGAAATGTTCTGCTGCAGATTCATGTTGGTAAGCACAATGAAGCTGGCTTTCTTAGGGATCAGTCAGAATACTTAAACAAAATGACGTTGAGGTAGATGATGATCCATGATCTAACTGAACAGTGGAGGCTCGAGAGAGAGAGAGAGAGAGAGAGAGGAGATAAGAAGTCTCCCAACACCAGGTTAAGGTCCAACAGGTTTACCAGTGCTGCTCCTTCATCAGGTAATATCAAAGTCACTAGACCGTAATTTGTGTCGGCTTCCAGAGACATTAGTCATCAGCTAAAGTCATACCAGCGTTAATCAGCAAATTGAGCATTTAATAGTGGCACATTTACTCAATCCTCTGGTACCATTTTAACATCTGGAAAACTTTGTACATATATTTCCAGCTTCATCATAACTTCCACATCTTATGATTAGTACAGACGGATTATATACACGAGGAAAACAGAATCTGTTTTAGATTTTAGTGAACTATTACCATCAGTAAATTTGCCTGTCCAGTCTTCGACATTTTTTTCTACAGAAAAACTAATTTTATATAATTCCTCAAACTCAGGCGCAATTTTCCAAACCACCCAACAGATTTTCACTGCATACATAGTCACACATCCAATATATGGTTGAAGATATTTCTGAAAGTTTTCAAACTTTCCTTTTGAGAAGTTAATAGAATGCAATCACAAAATAGACGCACTTGTGATCAGGAATAACACCATTTTAGAATCCTATACACAAGACTTCCATTATTAACCATACTTTCAAATATATTCATTTATTGTGGAATTTTGTCAGCTATTGAACTCTCTGTAGAAAGAGGCTGTTCTACCTTCCACATAGTATTAACATATCAATCTCTTCTCATGAAAACCGATGACCATAAGAACATAAGAAATAGGAGCAGGAGTAGGCCATCTAGCCCTTCGAGCCTGCCCCGCCATTCAATAAGATCATGGCTGATCTGTCGTGGCTCAGTTCCACTTTCCCGCCCTCTCCCCATAACCCTTAATCCCCTCTCTTATCAAGAACCCATCAACCCGCTTCTTAAAAATATTTAGCGAGGCAGCCTCCACCACTTCAACAGGCAGAGAATTCCAGAGATTCACCACCCTTTGAGTGAAGAAGTTCCTCCTCAACTCTGTTCTAAACCGTCTCCCCTTTATCTTGAGGCTGTGCCCCCTAGTCCTACTGTCTTTTTTGCGCGGGAAGAGTCTCTCCACCTCTATCCTATCCATCCTATTCATCATCTTATACGTCTCAATGAGATCTCCCCTCATTCTTCTAAACTCTAACGAGTACAAGCCTAGTTTATTCAGCCTCTCCTCATAGCTCAACCCCCTCAACTCCGGTATCAGTCTAGTAAACCTCCTCTGCACTCCCTCCAAGGCCAAAATATCCTTGCGCAGGTGCGGCGCCCAAAACTGCACACAGTACTCCAGCTGCGGCCTCACCAATGCCCTATACATAAGAGGGTAGTCACAAATGTACAAGTCTTTAAAAATCATTTTCAACATTTCTATCAACATTTAACAAAATCCACCCCTTAGAAAAATACCAATTACTTTGCATTTGAGGAACATCTTACACAAATCTTTAAGCTTATGCAAGCAGCTTCATTAAATTACCTTTCCTTTGCAGCTTCATTAAGGACCTATACTAGCAATGGTTGTTTATTCCTATTTATCTTTATAATGGGTTCGTCCCACCCTCTCAGCAGTCCCAAAACTCAGACACGTGGAGAATGAACTTTCTGCAATACAGAACTGCCTCTCTATTTTTACAACTTAGCATGGCACAGGATACGTCTCTTGGTTTGTGCAGAGATCGCAAAAGCAATTCCAACTAGCTGTTTAATTCCACTATTGAAAGTTGGACCCCTCTATGCACATGCAAAAGGAAAAGCAAACAGCAATCAATCACATCAAACCCACACCATCCATACATCTAATCACGTACACCGATGACCCAGCTGACAATACATGAAAATCAGCTGGGATAGGCAGAAAGATTCAAGACCAATTCAGCCTGAATGATGTATTATTTTCCTTCCTTTTTATGTGAGTTTGTTTCATGTAACTGAATTGCTTTATATTGGATTAACTCAAAATACGCCACCCACAGCAATCAACTGCCAGAGTTGGCAACAAACATTCTGGTCTTTGGTCAGATCCCTGGAATTTCATTTATCTAACAATCCTGTCATCACAGAGGTATCCAAACTCCGCAGACATCTCTTTCACTTAATATTTCCGTTTCTGCATCACTCAAATACAATTAGATCTTTGAATTTCCATAGTATGCTATTATTCCAATGAACTGCTGATTTTGATCTAAATGCTAAGCATTATAAGACAATCTCAATCTTTGACTAAACAGAGCTACAATCCTCTTAAAAAAAAAGGAGCTTTCACACGTTCAAACCATAGTAAGATTTCACAAACAACTCTATTCTTAATCTTATTAGCCACAATTAACTATGAGAACATATCAGTCATGATTAAATGGTGGCACAGACTCAATGGGCTGAATTGTGCTCTTATATTTTATGGTCTTCTATTCCAAGTTGAGAAACAACAAGGATCATAACTAGGGTCACTGCAAACGCTAAAATTATCAGCAGATTTTGTTGGAGGAACACTGGGATAAAATTAGATCTTTGAAAGATCTAAAATAGAATAAAAAAAGCAAAGCACAGGCTCCTGTGAAGAGGGCAATAAACACATTAGCAATAGCACCCATAGCTCAAATTATCATATGATCTGATTTATTGTCACATGTTATAACATATAGTGCAAAGTATTGTTTCTTGCGCTCTATACAGACAAAGCATATCATACTTGGATGTGGAAAGGAGAGAGTGCAGAATGTAGTGTTACAGTTATAACTAGGTGTAGGAAAGTTCAACCTGACATAAACATTACATCAGCCATCACACAAATCTGCTACAAGACCAACCTAATAGCTTCACACAAATTATCCTGATGTACAATGCTAGCTGACACTAACATAATTGCTTTAATTGGCCGATCAAGTTTTAAATTGTCTTAAGTGTAACTAACCTCTACAATACGGCCACTCTTATTCCCCTTTTTGAAACAGGCTTTGATTTTCTGAATTAATATCTCAGCACTGAACAAGATGGGCCTGATACATTTTCAGCCGTTCTGCCTATATTCTACACATCTGAGGATGTTTCTGAACTTGATTGGATATAACATTGAATATTCAGTCAGAGATTCACAAAGGAACAAATACTTCTTATAGAATAATTTTTATTTCAATTTTCTCCCTTTTCTGAAAGTAGCAGCACTTTGTTGGAATGAAAAAAAGAAAATGCTCAAAAATCTCAGCAGAGTTCACAGCATCTGTGGAGAGAGATCTGAGCTAATGTTTCAGTCTGGAGAACTCTTCAGAATTGGTATTCAGTTCCATATCTTTCCGTTTCTTGATCACATGTTCTAATATTTTGTGTGGCTTAGTGTCAAATCTTATGTGATAATATTTCTGTGCAACACTGTAGGGAGATTTGCTATTTTAAAGGCATTATATGCAAGCTTTTCTTGCCACTGAAGTGACCAGATGAATGACCCCTGACAACAAACATCAGTAGACTACTAAGTTCGCTCCTGTTTTATAGTCCACACCAGGCACAAACACTTCCAGCTGAAGTCACTGGAGTAGATTAGGAATGACAATCTTAGCTTATTATTTCTACGACATCAACTAAGACCATGAGTAAATTGAAAGCAAAATATTGGGATTCTGGAGACTGGAAATAAAAACAGGAAGTACTGGAAAAAGTCAGCAGGTCTGGCAGCAACTATGGAAAAAGAAACAGAGTTAATACTTAGAGTCCAGTATGACTCAATTGTGCTTCTCGGTCTCCACAGATGCTGCCAGACCACTGCGTAGAACCCAAGTATTTTCTGCTCTAGCTTAGTTAACGCAATTTCAAACAAGGATAGTTTGGCTCAAGAGAGTTATCATTAATTCGAAAAATTCAGATATCAGGAAAGATTCTAAATAAGCTTAGAACATGTTTTGTACCAGAAAGTACAATTTGCTATTTAATTTTTGCAAACACGAAGGCTAACTACTGGCAATCTTACTAGTGGTGGTCAATTACACAATGAACTGTCAACTTGACATCTGTAATAGTTGGAATATCACTTTGAACAAAGCATTTTAGACAGTAAATGCTTAGAGATTCAGCGTAATATATATAAATTTTATTAAAGACTATTAGCACAGGACAGTTGGTCAATACATCCTTCAGTTTAATTTCAGATATTGGCTTAATGTGTTTTGTGATTGAGGCATCCATTAATGAACAGGAAATAATAGAAACAAAGGCACAACTGATGAGGAAGATATGCGTAGTAAACCATTACATTTATTCCACCAGTTTTTGAAGGTTAAAGTGATCAATCTGATTTGAATCTCTGCAGAATCAGTGAACAATATTAAAGCTAATATCATTTTTGTACTGAATACAGAACTAATTTAGAAATTGTCTATTTATAAAGATTTTAAAAATGTAGAATCTGGGACCAAAGGCAGTTCACCATACTTAAAGCCTTAATCAAAAATAAACGAGGTAAGACACAAGATATTGTAACGTACACTTCCGCTCTGAGCAGTCGAGAGGCCAGTATCCAAGTTTCATCTATTTTTAAATTGTCTTCATAGAATCAGCAGTATGGAGACAGGCCCTTCTTACTTTGGGTAATTTCTTTTTAATCAAAATAATAAGCATCAGTGCAGGAGGAAAAAAGACGGATACTTTCCTACTGGCAGCAAATGCCAGTATCAACTGTTCCTGAGCATGGTATAACATCAGTTAAATACATAATTTAAAAAACTCCTTTTCTCGAACATTCTTTTTTTAATGATGTGTTTTAATCTTACCATCTCTGTGGTAATTTATCCATTTTGTTCAGCCATCCTGAGGGGTGACCTTATAGAGTTGTATAAAATCATGAGGGGCATAGATAAGGTGAATAGCTACGGTTTTTTCTCCAGAGTAGGGGAGTCCAAAACCTAGAGGGCACAGGTCTAAGGTGAGAGGGGGAAGATTTAAAAGGGATCTGAGGTGCAACTTTTTCACACAGAGAGTACGTAGTGCCTATATGGAATGAACTGCCAGACGAGGCAGTAGAGACAGGTACAATTTCAACATTTAAAAGACATTTGGGCAGGCACATGGACAGGAGAGGTTTTGAGGGGTATGGGCCAAACTCAGGCAAAAGGGACTAGCTCTGTTTAGAAAACCTGGTCGGCATGGACAAGTTGGGCCAAAGAGCCTGTTTCTGTGCTGTACACATTTCTGACTCTACAACTCTATCCATTTTACTCTCAGCATTGTTTTCTTCAGTGTTACAGGCATAGGCTTTTTTGAACTCATGATTAATCAACAATAATTCATGGAGAAACCGAGTAACAAAAGTACTCCTTAATCAAACAAATTATTTTAAGGCTGGTGCAGCACTCACATATTTCAATTATGCTCATATTTAGGGATAATATATATTAGTTCAAACCACAGTATCCCAGATAGTAGTAAACTGCTTGAAAAATTATACTGCAAAAAGCGAGCAAATTTGAATTTATAAAGCTGGCCTTGGATTGTGTGTATTTATCCTGAAAAGCGTACAGGTCAGAATTCTGAAATGAAGGCATTAGAAGTCACTTTAAAACACAAACACACAACATGCTACTTCCTATACTACTTTGCACACAGAATAATTATCATTCCAGTGTTCAATGCTGTGTAGAAATTGTTCTAAAAGGATCTTTTTCTCTGTCTAGAGACTGCTTCAGTTTCTAACTATGAAACCACCTGGTCCAGATCCCCACCCAGAAAGAGTCACCCTGACATTAGCATTCCTGAGAGAGGAAGTGTTGTCACTGAAGCATACTTCAGATATTTGAATCACCCACATGTGTTACTACTCCTGAATTAGTAAGTAAGTGTTGGTCTGTAGAAATTCTTTTGAGATTAATAGCTGTGGTTACCAGTTCAGCACTGGAACAACAGTTGCTTTGTGTACACGCTCTATAGGTTACATTAGTGGTTGCCATCTGGTTAGTCCTTATTGGTTCTGGTGCTCTGAACTTGGAGTCGATGTGTGTTCAGTTACTTAAGCACTGGTGGGGAGAACAACACAGATATTCTTTCTTTCCTGTATCAATTTTTATCATGATTTAGGTTACTCATGAGGGTCTGGTCTGTTTTCTTTTATTTGTCATTTCAACTTAACAGAAAGTGTTTCTTTCTAGTAATTTGATTTTTAGTCAGGCACATATGTAACCCATACATATCTGCATCTTTTATTCAAACAGCTAGCCATTTATTGAACAAAAGATAACTGCAGCTTACCATGAAAGCAAAAAACAGCTTCAAAATTGTGTTAAAGAAGCACTCAAGTTACAAAGTAAATGAATACAACACAAAAGTTGGAAATTCTTCAAAGAACATTTTAAGGTGCAGCATACTCAGGATCAAAGGAGAATCAAGTACTGTGCAATGATCCTGAAAGGTGCAGCTAGCCTAAGAGGCAGAGGAGTGGTGGTTCCTCCCACCCAGAGGGGAATGGATGTATAAGGCAAGCTAGAGTAAAGGACTGTGAATGTTGGGCACGGGAGGCAAAAAAAAACCTTCTGCTGTGTTATGACTCATAACAGATACTATTTATTATTTAAACATGCTATCTCAGAGTCTATTTTTATCTAAATACAGTTCAATGAAACACCTTGGGATGATGTTTGACATTAAAGGTGTTTTCTTCACAACAGGTGCCCAACAAGCCGCAGCTAAGATCTTGGTTTGTCCCCGTAGTTACAGATGGGGAGGTTAGTAGGCAGCAAAATACACTCAAACGCTGATCCTAACTAGCCAGTAATCATCAGGAAGTTAGTTATAGGTACCATCATTCATATAGAAATACATTTGTAACATTTTCCTGACAATCCTGTTCATTAGTTTGACTGTGTGTGCGGATAATCAGGCATGTTGTATATCAGCAGAGTAGTACTGGCCACGCAAAGAGCAATTTAACAATCTGAGGGACTAAGCAGTAGGAACTGAAAGCGTATCATCATTAGACAACAAGGTGGACATACCAGGCAAAATTTGAAAAAAAAAATCCCAACAGGAGTGCCTTATTCATCCCATCTGGAACAAAAAACGTTTTCTTTCAATTTTTCAGGGAAACAATTCATAGAAACATTCACATAGAAAATAGGAGCATGAGGAGGGCATCTGACCCTTCGAGCCTGCTCTGTCATTCATTATCATGGTTGATCATCCAACTCCACAACCTGATCCCACCTTCCCCCCTATATCCTTTGATCCCCTTCACCTCAACAGCTAGATCTAACTGCTTCCTTAAAGCATATAATGCTTTAGCCTCAACTGCTTTCTGTGGTAGTGAATTCCACAGGCTGACCACTCTCTGGGTGAAGAAATTTCACCTCATCTCTGTCCCAAACAGTCTATCCTGTATCCTCAGGCTGTGATCCCTGATTCTAAACAACCCCATTCTTCTTGCATCTACCCTGCCTAGTCCTGGTAGAAATCTGTATGAGATTCCACCTCCCCTCATTCTTCTAAACCATCCTAACCAACTCAATCTCTCCTTAGATGTCAGTCTTACCATCTCAGGAATCAGTCTGGTAAACCTCCTCTCCAGTCCCACTAGAGCAAGAAAATTCTTCCTCAGATAAGGAGACTAAACCGCACACAATATTCCAGGTGTGGCCTCACCAAAGCCCTGTATAACTGCAGCAAGACATTCCTGTTCCAGTATTCAAAACCTCTCACTATGAAGATCAACGTACTATTTACCTGCTGCACCAACATGCTTACCTTCAGCAACTGGTATACGAGGACACCCAGGTCTCACTGAACATTCCTCTATCCTAACTTAAGGCCATTCAGATAGTAATCTGCTTTCCTGTTTTAGCTACTGGAGTGGATAACCTCACAATTATCCGAATTATACAACATTCATTTGTCCACTCACTCAACTTGTCCAAATCGCACTGAAAGATTTATTCCTAGTCATTGTTTCCTGCATGCCAACGAGTTTTCTATCCATCTCAATACATTACTCCCCAATTCTACGTGCTTTGATTTTACATGCTAATCTCTTACGAGACTATGTTAAAAGCCTTCTGAAAGTCCAAATAATCCACATCCACAGCCCCCCCTCATCAATTCTATTGGTTACATGCTCAAAGAATTCCAGTAGATTTGATAAGCATGATTTCCCTGCTGACTCTGTCCAATCCTGTCACTTATTTCCAAGTGTTTTGTTCCAAAATCTTTGATAACAGATTCTAGAATTTTCCCCAAAACTGACGTCAGGCTTACTGGACTATACTTCCCTGTTTTTTCCCCACCTTCCTTTTTAAATAGTGGGGTTACATTAGCTACTCTATAATCTGTAGGAGCGGTTCTGGAGTCTATAGAATCTTGGAGGATGACCACCAATGCATCCACTATTTCTTGGGCCACTTCCTCAAGTACTCAGATGTAAATTATCAGTCTTGAGGATTTATCAGCCTTCAATCCCATCAGTTTCCCCAAGAAACCTCTCAAGTCTAAATACAACAACATTAATGGTTCCATCCTCAGTCCTGAAAATCAACATTCAAATCCTTAAAGTAATACGGTAACATGTGAACACTCTACTAGACTAGTAACCCAGAGGCTGGACTAACGATTGGGAGACACAAATTCAAATCCCACCACCACAGCAGTTTAAATTAAATAAATAAATCTGGAATAAAAAGCTAGCATCACTTATCATATTTGGGTAAATCTGTAAACTTTAGTACCACTTATGGCGACCCCATGAAACTACAGGATCATTCTAAAACCACAGCAGTTTCATTAATACTCTTTAGTAAAGGAAATCTGCCACTCATATCCGATCTATATCTGACTCCAGATCCAGAGTCATGTGGCTGATTCTTAACTACCCTCTGAAAGGACCTATCAAACCACTTAGCTATATTCAAGAAAGTGATTCTCCACCACCTCCTCAGGGGCAATCAGGGGTGGGCAATAAAAGATAGTGATGCCCACGTCCAGTGAATGAAGAAACAAAAAGTTTCCCACAATTGAAGGTACTGCCAGGCAGGTTACTTTTTTCCCTCGTGCCAAAGATTTATCTCACAAACCACAATCCCATTCTCAGCTTTCTATAATATAAAAGATCAAACTCACAGGCACCTTTATCTCACAAAAATCTTCAAGAACTTCACACAGTTTCTAACCAAATAACAGCAATCCTTCTCTCAATTTTACTCTGCTTTCATCTTTAGTGCTCCTTTTTTCATCTTCTCTATCCAACTACCACTGCTGCCAATTTTCCTTCCTTTAAGCTCCAAATATATTGGTCTGCTTGCTCTTTCCTACAGCCTGTTTATTCACTCCGTCCGCTACTGAGACAGCAGCGTGAACTATATATTGCATGAGATGCACTAGCCACCTTCAACAACATCTTCCAAACTGAGACTTCTGCCACCTAGAAGGACCAGCAGACACATGGGAGCAACCATCACTGGGACAAAATCCTAAAACTTCCTTCCTAACAGCACTGTCGGTCCATATACATCAGATGGACTGCAATGGTTCAGAAAGGCAGCTCAACATCACCTTCTCTATCTAGGACAATCAGATTCAGGCAGCATATAGTGGCCTTGCCAGTGACACCAACATCCCATAAAATATTTTTTAAAAACTGAAATCAAGACACACAATGTGATTTCTTACTCTTTCCCCCAGGAATTCCAAATTCAAATTCTACTTCGAAAATTGTGGCCTGGCTTCACCTGACGATTATTTTCTCGTCTTCCACCCTCTTTAATATTGACATTACCCTACACTATTTGCCCAAAACCTTCAACTTAGAATCTAATCTTTTTTAAAACTACGGGTGGGGAAAAACAGAACCTGCTTTAACCTTTTCATAAAACACTGGTTAGACCCTAGCGGGAGTACTTTGTTCAATTCTGTTCAAAGGGTGTCAAAGTCTAGAGAGATTACAGAGAGTATTTACTATAACGGTACCATTATTTTGAGTAGTGTGTTTTGGTATTTTGAGCAGCGTGATTTTACTCATTGCCTTGATGCTGGGCTGATCTATCACTGCACCAGTGCATGTTAACACTGACCATGTGCATCACTGAGATACAGTAAGAAGTCTCACAACACCAGGTTAAAGTCCAACCAATTTATTTGATAGTAATCCCACAAGCTTTCGGAAACGGTGTTCCTTCGTCAGGTGTGCGGAAGGTTCTGATCACAGAAGGGCATATAAAGTCACACGCAGTTTACAGAATACTGATTAGAACGCAAGTCTCTTTAGCTAACCTGCTATTCAAGTCTTAAAGATGCAGACAATGTGTGAGTGGAGATAGCATTAGCATAGGTTAAAGAGATGTGTATTGTCTCCAGACAGGACAGTAAGTGAGATTTTACAAGCCCAGGCAAGTCACGGGGGTTACAGATAGTGCGACATGAACCCAAGATCCCGGTCAAGGCCGTCCTCACGTGTGCAGAACTTGGCTATCAGTCTCTGCTCAGCAACTCTGCGCTGTTGTGTGTCGTGAAGGCCGCCTTGGAGAACGCTTACCTGAAGATCAGAGACTGAATGCCCGTGACCACTGAAGTGTTCACCAACAGAGGAATTCATCAGGCGAATGAGGCTGCGGGAGTTCTTCCACAAATCCCAAGAGGCCAACAGCAAATACAATGAGACTGCCAATGAACCAGAACAGCCAACAGAGAGATCTGCAGTGCAGCAACCGAAGAGGAAAGAGGAAAAATTGGACTCCTCCGGAAAGCCACTGCCCTCGATTGAACGTATGCCCAAGCCATCAGGAGGTGCATCAGACTCATCAACCGCACTCACAAGACAGCCCCAAACATCACCCAAGCACAACGCAATGCCATCCATGCTCTCAAGACCAACCGCAACATTGTCATCAAACCAGCAGACAAAGGAGGGGCCATCGTCATCCTGAACAGAACAGACTACTGCACAGAAGTGTACCAACAGCTAAACAATGAGGAACACTACAGACAGTTACCCACAAATCCGACCAAAGAACACATCCATCAACTCAACTTTCTGATCAAGACCTTTGATCCGGACCTTCAGAGCACCCTCTGTGCTCTCATCCCACGTGCTCCCTGCATTGGAGATCTCTAGTGCCTCCCAAAGACACACAAGGCAAACACACTCGGCCGTCCCATCGTATCAGGCAATGGGACCCTGTGCGAGAACCTCTCCGGCTACATCCAGGGCATCCTGAAACCCACTGTACAAAGAACCCCCAGCTTTTGTTGCGACACTACGGATTTCCTATGGAAACACAGCACACATGGAGAAGTTGAACCAGGGACACTCCTCGTCACAATGGATGTCTTGGCACTCTACACCAACATCCCCCACGACAATGGCATTGCTGCAACTGCCTCAGTACTCAACGCCGACAACTGGCAGTTTCCACATGCAATTTTACAACTCATCCGTTTCATCCTGGACCACAACGTCTTCACCTTCAATGAGTTTTTCATCCAGACACATGGAACAGCCATGGGGACCAAATTCACACCTCAATATGTCAACATCTTCATGCACAGGCTCAAACAAGACTTCTTCACCACACAAGACCTTCAAACGATGCTATACACTAGATACATTGACAACATTTTCTTCCTTTGGACTCACGGGGAACAATCACTGAAACAACTATATGATAACATCAACAAGTTCCATCCCAGCATCAGACTCACCATGGACTATTCTCTGGAATCAGAGGCATTCTTGGACACACGCATCTCCATCAAGGATGGTCACCTCAGCACCTCACTTAACCTCACGATGCTCCACTTCTTCAGCTTCCACCCACCCTAAACACATTAAAGAAGCCATTCCCTACAGACAAGCTCTCCGCATACACAGGATCTGCTCAGATGAGGAGGATCGCAAGACACTTCCAGACGCTGAAAGATGCCCTCATAAAAACAGGATATGGCGCTCAACTCATCGATTGACAGTTCCAATGCGCCACAGTGAAAAATTGCACCAACCTCCTCAGAAGACCCTTCGTTGTCCAGTACTTCCCCAGAGTGGAGAAGTTACGACATCTTCTCCAGAGTCTTCAACACATCATTGATGAAGACAAACATCTCGATCCCCTCCCGGCACTTCTTGCCTTCAAACAACTGCACAACCTCAAACAGACCATTGTTCGCAAACTACCCAGCCTTCAGGAGAACAGTGACAACACCACACAACCCTGCCACAGCAACCTCTGCAAGACATGCTGGATCATGAACATGGATGACATCATCTCATGTGAGAACACCATCCACCAGGTACACGGCACGTACTCTTGCAACTCGGCCGACGTTGTCTACCTAATACGCTGCAGGAAAGGATGTCCCGAAGCATGGTACATTGGGGAGACCATGCAGATGCTACGACAACGGATGAATGAACATTGCTCGACAATAACCAGGCAAGACTGTTCCCTTCCTGTTGGCGAACACTTCAACGGGCACAGTCAATCGGTCTCTGATCTTCGGGTAAGCATTCTCCAAGGTGGCCTTCATGGCACACAACAGCGCAGAGTCACTGAGCAGAGACTGATAGCCAAGTTCCGCACACGAGGACAGCCTCAACCTTGATCTTGGGTTCATGTTGCACTATCTGTAACCCCCATGACTTGCCTGGGCTTGTAAAATCTCACTTACTGTCCTGTCTGGAAACAATACACATCTCTTTAACCTATGCTAATGCTATCTGCACTCACACACTGTCTGCATCTTTAAGATTTGAATAGCAAGTTAGCTGTAAAGACTTGCATTCTAATCAATATTCTGTAAAACGTGTGAGACTTTATATGCCCTTCTCTGATCAGAACCTTCCACACGCCTGATGAAGGAACACCGTTTCCGAAAGCTTGTGGGATTACTATCAAATAAACTGGTTGGACTTTAACCTGGTGTTGTGAGACTTCTTACTGTGTTTACCCCAGTCCAACGCCGGCATCTCTACATCATCTTTGAGATACCAGACATCATGGTTAACTGTTTCTTGACATTTTTCCGAAACTGACACATATATCTCTACCACACTCACCATGGCTATCCCCAAGCTGGAATTTTTATCAAGGAAGAGCATTTGGTTGCATTAACAGTTCTTTTGTGATATAACTAATGATGAGTTGAGGGGTGTAATGTTTTACAATGCAGTTCTATTAAACTGCAATAGCTACCACTCTCAGCAGCGAAAGACAGGCTTCCTCCCTGAACAGGTGCTCTGCTCTCTTCTGCCTCTGCATTCATCCTCCTGTCAACTTGACGGCCAACACTGTCTCCCTATCCTGTTACATTTGTGCGCTTGACCTTTCCAACCTCACTTGTACTTTTCACTTTCTCTTTTTATTCTGTTTTCTGTTCTGCTTTCCGTGTTTGTTCTTTGCTTAAAGGGCTATTTCCTTTTTTTAAACGTTCACGTTGGAATGATCACTGGAACAGGTCAAGGAAATGGCAGAGCAATTTGGAAGTAACAGACTGCAGAAAAAAGAGAGATTAAAAAAATTGGGAATGTACAAGAAACACTACGTTTAGGAAGGAGTGGGTTATATAAAATATACAGAATTGGAGGGATTGGCATATATAAAATCCACAGCAATTGTGAAGAAGTAGGCCGTGGGATTTTCAAATGCTTAAGTTTTGAGAATGATAGTTTCACTGGAGATGTTTGTGGTAATTGTATTCCTGAGCAAAGTTGGAAATTGGGCCAACAATTTAACAGATTAACTCACATATGTTCGAGGAGTAAGGGTGAATGATCTTGAAAATTTTGAAAATTAAGCACAGAGGAAAACTGCAATTTTGCCTACACATTGGTGGTAGCAAAGAAGTGATGTGGGAATTATTTTGTTTAAAGCCTTGATGGCCCCTGGGAATCGCACTCTTGGAATATGCATAGGCATATTGGCTTCAATGCAATATGGAAACAGCACAGAGATTCCAAGACAATCAGCCATGGACTTTTGCAATGATAATGACGTGAGGTTTCAGTTACATGAGAAGCTGGGATTGTTCTCTTTTCAGCAGACAAGGTTCAGAGCTTATTTCACAGAGATGTTCAGAATCATATAAGGTTTGATACAATAAATGAAAAAATGTTTCTGGGATCAGAAACCCGAGGGCACAGCTTTAATGTCATTGGCAAAACAACCAGAGGTCAGGTGGGAAGGATTTTCTTCATATAATCAGTAAACTTTGAATGATCTGGAATATATCCACCTGAAGGAATGGTGGAAAAGAAGTCTATATAACTGTTAAAAAGAACTTGGATAGCTACTTGAAGGGGAAAATTTGCAGGGCTGCATGAAGAGGGCAGGAGAATGTCATTACTTGAATAGCTCTTTTAAAGAGCTGGCACAGGCACAATAGGCTGAATGGTCTTTTTTAAAATTACTGCATGGGATTTGGGTCTCACTGGCAAGGTCAGCATTTTTAACCCATCTGTAAATGTCTTGGTGCAGATACAATCTGTGTTGCTGGGAAGGGAATTCCAGGATTTCAAATCCGATGACTGTGAAGGAAGAGCAGTGTAGTCCCAGGTCATGGTAGTGTGAGACTTCGAGGGAAACTTACTGGTGATGGTGTTCCTATGTATCTGCTGTCCTAGGTGGTAACAGATCACAGATGCAGTCGAAGAAACCTTGGAGAGTTTGCTGCACTGTATCTTGCACATAGTACAGCCTGCTGCACCAGTGAAGAGGAAGCAAGGATTTATGTTTGGAAGGTGCCAATCAAAAAGGCTGTTTTGTCCTGCATGATGTCAAGTTTCTTGAGTGTTGTTAGAGCTACACTCATTCAGGCAAGTTCCATCACAATCCTGACTTGTGCCTTATAGTTGCTGGTCAAGCTGTGGAGAGTCAGTTACTCATCTTAGAATTTCCTAGCTTCTGACCTGCTCTCTTAACCACAATATTTATTTGGCTGGTCCAGTTTAGTTTATGGTCAATGGTATTTCCTTGAATGTTGATAGTGGAGGATTCAGCAATGGTAATACCATTGAATGTCAAAAGGAGATGGTTAGAATCTCTCTTGCAAGTGATGGTCATTGCCTGGCATCTGTGCGGTGTGAATGCTACTTGTCGCTTATCAGCCCAAACCTGAACATTGTCCAGGTTTTGTTCCCTATTGGCACAGATTGCTTCAGCACTGGCAGCGTTGCGAATGGTACTGAACATTGACAATTACAGAGTGAACACCCCCAATTCTGACCTAATGCTGGAAGGAAAGTTGTTAATAAAGCTGAAGATGATTGGGCCCAGGACACTATACTGAGGAACTTGTGCTACAATGGGTTTAAGATGATCGATCTCCAACAATCACGTACTTTGCGCCAAGTATGACTCGAACCAGTGGAGAGCTTTCGGCCTAGTTCCTACTGACTTCAATTTTGCCAGGCCTCCTTGATGTCATATTCGGTCAAATGCTGCCTTAATGTCAAAGGCAGTCACTCTCACCTCACCACAAATTCAGCTCTTTTGTCCATGTTTGGACCAAGGCTGTAATGAGAAAGGAGCTAAACATCTCTGGCAGAACCAAAACTGGACAGCAGTGAGCATGTTCTCGATCAGATAACTGCCATTTTGGGCAAACAGCAACAACAGACATAGCAGTTGCAAACAAATAATTTTATAAAAAGTGATTTACTTGACTGGCTCATCTGCTCCCATCATCTCTTACCAGCCATTGACCTATTACTTTCTTTTTGCAAGTAAGTAATTTATGCTACTGCTCTGTCAGCTGAATAGTTGACTCACTCCTCCTGGTTCAAAGTGCACAATTCAATTTGCTGATTGAGGAGCTTTTACATCTTGTATTGTAATCACACAATGGTATACCTAAAAACACACAACATAACAAATCACAACAGCATTTCTCCTCCTGATACGAACCCCACTTGTCTTATTTTGATTCATCATCATCCAGGAAGCACTGCAAATTAATACAATAAGTATAGGGATAGTATTTGTAACAAGATGCAAATTTTCTGTACGTGAATATTTTTTTAAAACAGTCAGACTCTTTGTTTGCTATTTACTCTAGAGGGATAGGTTAGTTCAGTTGGCTGGACAGCTGGATTGCAATGCAGAACGAGGCAAACAACTAGGGTTGAATTCCTATTGCCAGCTGAGGTATTCATGAAGGTCCCACCTTCTCAACCTTGCCCAACAAAGTGACACTCAGGTTAAGTAACCATGTCAGCTCTCTCAAAACGATGGAGAGCAGCCTATGATCCTCTAGGTCTTTGGCAACTTCCATTTCATTCACATTTGGTTATAAATTTCACTTCCTCTCTCCCTTACATTATTTAAGCAAATCTACTCTATTCTGTTCAGCACAGGACGATACACTAATTTTGATAGTTTTCTTTAACAGCGATATGACAGCACAATCAAGTGAACTGGCAGGCAGGTTACTGGCTCTTTGGGCCATGCAGAGCTGCCCATGCACATGAAGGAACCAAGTAGAGAGGGCAAGGGTGGGACTTTGAGATCTCATTTTGCAAGCCTTTGCATTTTATGCATTAAAAAAAAGATTGATCTCCAGTCCAAACAAACCTGTTAGCAATATTTGTACCATAGTATTGATGGTATACAAATACACAAGAATTAGGAACAGGAGTAGGCCACTTGACCCCACACCACCATTGAATAAGATCATGGCTGACCTGATTGTAACTTGAACTCCACATTCCTGCCTATACCAGAAAACATTTCACTCCCTTGCTTATCAAGAATCTACCACTTCTTTAACGATGTTTTAATAAATAGATTACAATAGAATTGTAATTATTACACATTAATCAAAAGGAAAAATCTGTTTTCTCCCTTTGTTCCAGATATGACTACAAAACATCTATGAATATAGTCAATGCTCATTCACAGCAGAAGTACAAAAAGATTTAACTGGGCAAAATGGAAAAGCTTACTGGCTGAGGCACCTGAAATACGACTATTAAAAGACAAGGCTTCAAATCAATATCTAGAGCTTTGGACAGATGGTCAAAGAAGGATCAGCCAGCTTCAACCATAGCCAGAACATGTGGATATGGTCTGCAGGAGTTGGGATAGAACACTTATCGCACTTGTTGTCTGTGCTTGAAAGAACTTCCTGATTCTGGCTTTGGTGAAGTGAATTCTGTGCAGAACTCTAAACTGAATTAGCTGAGCACAAGCAGATGTGGAGTTGATCCTAAGAAGGAGCTTTTTCTCACCAGTAGTCTGTAAAGTCAAACTCAAGCTCTGCTTCCCAGTGATTTCTTATCTTGTGGAGAGGAGAAGGTCTGGAAGATAGCATGAGCATGTAGAGTATCAATGTCAGTCAAGATGAAATTCAAACTGTGAGACCAGCCATTAAGGCATTAATGTGGACTTAAGCCAAGAATAACAAGGTGAAAGGACAACATTATGAATTCAAAACAGCATGAAACCAACAAATATTCAATTCACTGTCTGGACACAGACATTTACAGCAGACAGCCAGCAAGATACCACTACTAACAACAATTAAGCCATCAAAACAGGTTCAATTTTAATCTATGGTAAACTGATATCAAGAACCAAAAATGTTTTACTGTATTCCAGAAGAAACAATACTGTTTTTATTTATGGAATTTTTGTTCTGCACCCCGAAGCAGTAGTAGGATTGTAAATAGTGCACAACAAATATTGAGCACAAAGTCCAAACTTCTGCAACTGCTGGCCAAGATGTTATGTGAAGTAATACTCCAATATCCCATTAAAAAGTACCTCAAGCCTTCAGACATTGATGCTTCAAAAGACTGATACTTTGTGCATCTGGTAGATATATTTCGGCAGAGACATTGAATACCACTGACATTGGTGCTGTGAACTGACTGCAGGTAGTAATCGTTAATTAATTGATTATAAAAGTGATACAATTTGCTATTTCACAAGTTAGGATAATCATATAAGATTGAGCTGCAAGAGGACAGAAAGCAACTTTGGGATTCCGTTGAATAATATTCCAAGTGGAAGTGCAACATAGTTCAGAATAATGCATAAAGAGCGAAATGGATGACCTCCAGGGTGAGCGAGACAAGGTCAAAGCTCAAGGTATCCTTGGGTTACTAATATTATCCATAGATACTTGTTAGACAAGTACGAAGTTGACAGTTATTTGGTAAAATGATCCTGAGCAAAATCACACCACTATTGAGCAAACAATACGCAAAGGGTGGAGGGAGAGGGGATGCAAAGGTTTTACTAATTTGTTTGTAGGTGGGACCTTTGACATTTTCAATGAACTTGCAGCCAAATTTAACCTCCCTCCATCTAATCCTTACTGCTATTTTCAAGCCCAGTGTTTTGTTCGCTTTCATTGCTCATCCTTTCCTCAAACACCTCTAAATACATTATTGGAAGGGATTTTGTCACTGCCTCAAACTATTTCAAGGTTTATGATCTCATGTTACCTTCCAGACCTTCTCCTCTCTACAAGATAAGAAATCACTGGGAAGCAGAGCTTGAGCTTGACTTTACAGACTACTGGTGAGAAAAAGCCCCCTCTTAGGATCAATTCCACATCTGCTTGTGCTCAGTTAGTTCAATTCAGCGTTTTGCACAGAATTCACTTCACCAAAGCCAGAATCAGGAAGTTTTTTCAAACACAAACAACAAATGCGACAAGTGTTCTATTCCAACCCCTGTAGACCATATCCACATGTTCTGGCTATGGTTGAAGCTGGCTGATCCTTCTTTGACCATCTGTCCAAAGCTCTAGATATTGACTTGAAGCCTTGTCTTTTGATAGTCATATTTCAAATCCCATCTGAACTGGCTAAGATTGCATTTGCTTTATTTATAGCCTACAGGCAGATTCTATTAACTCGGAGATAGCCCACTGTTCCATCCTGGTTAGGAGGGAATCATGGTAGCACAGCAGTTAGCACTGCTGCTGCACAGTGCCAGGAACCTAGGTTCAATTCCAGTCTTGAGTGACAGTGTGGAGTTTGCATGTCTCCCACTATCAGTGTGGGTTTCCTCTGGCTGTTCTGGTTTCCCTCCACAGTCCAAAGGTGTGCAGGTTAGGTTGATTGGCCATGCTGAATTGCTCCTTGGTGTCCCAAGATACATATGTTAGAAGGATTAATGGGGTAACTATGTGAGATTACAAAGTAAATCTGGGTAAGAGTTGGTGCAGGTTCGATGGGCTGAATGGCCTCCTTCGGCATTGTACGGATTATATGTCTTCTGTTTATTTGGAAAAATATTACATATGCTATAAGAAGGTCTACTGAGAAATTTTATCATAGAAAGCAGCCTTTTGTTTCTTTCTTTAAGCAATTAGTTGTCAACTTTTATTTGCAGAGCCTCTTGTTTGTGCCTTAAAAACAAAAGCAAATTATTGCGGATGTTGGATTCTGTGCAGCTTTGACAAAGGATCATCTGGATTTGAAACGTCAGCTCTTTTTTCTCCTTTCAGACGCTGCCAGACCTGCTGAGGTTTTCCAGCATTTTCTCTTCTGGTCTGATTTGTGCCTGTTTGTTTACTGGGGAAAGCTGCTTCGTTGCATCGTACTTTTGGTTTTGTAGCAGACAAACAAAAAATAGAATTTATCAAGACAAGTTAAGGTTTTGCAAGGCAGGTAAACAATAGTGGTAGTATTTAAAAAAAATACTTTACTAGGGATACTAACTGAAGGAAATCATGGAATGGGTGGGGAAAACAGAAGAAGAGCAGTGAAAAGTTGTACTGTAGTCCAAGTTTGACACAGATGAAATGGAGCAATGGAAAGGGTTTAAGCTAATGTAATAGTGGATGTGGGGGAAATTATCATTTAAGGGAGAAACAGTAACTATTGTGACTAAGTAGAAGGCTTAGTTACTCCAGCAAGAAAATACCTTCAGATAAAGGAGGAAGAAGGATGATTTGAAATAATGAGAGCTAAAAGCTTGACTGTACAAGAAACAAGGGATATCGAACAGTTCTGATGGAAGATCATTGACCAGAAACTTAAGTCAGTCTCATTCTCCAAACATACTGCCTTATTTCAATTTTTTAAATTTTTAAATTAAAGAAAGAGGCATTGCTTAATTTAGTTCTAGGAAATGAAGGGTGTAACATGAGCTAAGTTAAAAAAAAAATGACAACAGTACAATCTAAAATGCAACCAAGTAAGGACAATGAATATTGATTAAATCACAGATTCAGATACCCCTTTATAACATGCTGTTAAAATTCTAAAGAACACAGTAGATTCACTGATGATGCGAAGGATGTGAATCTACAACTGAGGAGACACTGGATGTACATCTAATGTAACAAAAAAATGGAAAGATGAATTATAGAAGTTATTAAAATTATGATGTATTTTAATCACGAATACGGAAAGATCATTTCCTCCGTTTGGGAAGTCAGCAGCAAGGGATTATCAATTTGAAGTAATCGCTAATTGAGTTGAAAAATTCAAAGAAATTTCTTCAGAGGGTTGATTCAAATCCATATTCTCAGTAACTGAACTATTGCTATTACATGAAATCATCCAAATTACACAAGGTGCTTTTATTATTCAGCTGAAGATGGAAGAGGACAGAGAAAACCACACTTCATCCGAAGAAACTACCGAACTCTAAATTCTATCAACCACAAACAAATAAAAATGGCCATGACTAGCTATGACATCCTTTGGTTTTATACCCATTGTATGAACTATCTTATTTAAATAAGACAAAGCACTGTAAAGTAGGGCGACTAGGTGTGCATATGCAACATGCATTAAGCTATTTGTTTTGCTTTTGAGCTTCTGGGGATTCCCTTGAATGTTTGCATAAGATGTGCATGTTATTGATGTTTTTCTCTTTTAATCCACAGGTGCTTCAGTCTGCCTTGTTGTCCAACAAGGGGCATATACGCGGTGGGTTGTGTGAGGACTGCTCTTGGATGTTTCGAGAGTAGCCTAGTGCTTCACGTCGTTAGTGTTCGCTTAAACTGGACAAGCTGATGGGCAACACAACAGCTCAGTGACTATCACTGTTTGCTGTGCAGATACATGGATTTGGGCCAGTATCTGTGGGAGTTTGTGCATTCTCCCCGTGCTTGCTTGGGTTTTCTCCGGGTGCTCCGGTTTCCTCCCACACCCCAAAGATGTGCTCTTAGGCTGATTGGTGTCATCAAATTGTCCCTAAATTAGTCTCCCCTCAATCTGGTTTCTAATGTGGAGTGCCATAGGCATAGACAAAGGTCATGGGTGGAAGAGGGAATTCACAATGTTAAAATGGCAGCGTGGGCTCGTTGGGCCGAAGGGCCTGTTTCCTGTGCTGTGTTGTTCTTTGTTATTTACTGAGTAAAAAAAACTCTCATCTTTTCCTTGCACCCTGACAGCTCACTGATTAGGAAGCACCATAGGTAGGAGGGAGGAAATTAAGTTCTTCACAATAGCATTTGTATGTGTTTGGTTGCTGCTGCTTTGGCTTCCAGCAGTGCTACCAGTCACAAATCCGAGAAAGCAAAAGCAAATGATCACTCTATGTTTTGAGGTTAAGCCATTTTAAATGCAAGAATATTCTTTAGATCCTTGGGCTTCCCACCCCAAAACCAAGGTTGCACAAAAAAAAAACTGCCTTCAAATCCATGATGTAGAGATGCCACTGACAGGTGTGTAAAACTGAAAGAATGAACCTTTCCTAAAATGTGTATTCTGGAAAGGTACTTCATGTCTCCCACCCACCTCAATATTTGGATGTGTCATGTTGTCAAAACATATTCCCTACACTACATGGTACAGTAACATGAATAGCTATTCAATAAATACTGAAATATGTCAAATGAAAATGCTTAAGCCTTTTTTTTTAAACAGAACATCTGGGTAATGATTAAAGTAGATCACTGTAATATTTTGGTGGATTGAAATAAAAGGTGCAATATACTTCCAACCATCTGTTTCACTGCATAAATTAGTCTGATTGCTATCAATTCCAGTTTTCACATAAATGAAACATAGGAACTGCAGTTCTGCTCAACACCAATATTATAATAGAAATCTTAATCACTTCAACAAAGGCAACAACATACAAGCAGCCAATTCAGCCAAAATTACAACATGTTCTAGAATTAGGAAGCTGGTTTTGAAGGAGATTTGATGCAAAAACAAAATTCAATCCTAAGGTGCAGTTCAGCCACTTTACAGAGCTGAACTGGTAATTAACATTCTGGTTTTAAAATGGCAGATATTTTAACCCTATAAAATTCCAAACTTTGGCACTGCAATTATATTTTTGGTTTATGTAGTCCACAGCTCAGTTGTGGAATTGAATAAATTGCATACAATGCTGAGATGACATTACTTCATCCGAGATTTTCCAAGATGGCAGGCAGTCACTTTTGAAGGCAGCTTAAAACACCTGAACATCAAGACAAAGAATCAGTTTGACAGAAGGAGGATAAACTGTGAAACTCCGTCTATCTTCAAACAAACAAATAATACACTCCACAGCTATCTATGAAGTAGCCTATGTAATTTATGGATTAAGTGATTGAAAACTGAGGCGACGCAGAGGCATCCAGTTACAAATCTCAGCATAAATAGAGGTTCGGATTTTTAAAAATAGGCAACTTCACACAAAAAAAAGCCAAACCAGTCATACACATCATTTTTGCAGTGTATTTCCACGCAACCCAATAACTATTTTTTTTGCACGTGGACAAGTAATACGCTACAGCCAAGTGTTTTTTTTTGTGCGATTCGATGGACGCAATGTGAACTGACCTGCACCTGTTTGCGGAAGTGGAGCACCTTGGACGCTGCGCAATGCCAACAGTGTCAGTAAGAGAATGCCGGCGCGTATCGCCATTCTCGGCCGGGGTGACTGCTCTCCGTCGTCAAGGACCCGAACGATCGTCGATGTGAAGCATTTACACGGATGGACCAATTCCTTCACCCTCCCCCCTGTCAGTTAGCGTCGATGTTAACAATAAACCTTCCTCCAACCGTCCACCCACCCACCAAACCAACCACTAAACACCACCGGCAACCGGCCGGCAGCCGCTCTCGCCTCTTGCAGCGCTTTTCTTTCGGATTTTTCGGCAGCAAACAGTCACTGGAGTTGGGCCACAGAAACTCATCCTTACTCACAGGCCTCGACCGCCGCTCAGCGCCGATGTTCCCGTCAGATCCCAGCCCCTCACCATTATTTTTTTACCGGTCTGGTGACAAGCTGTGCATTTTTTTTCACACGGGTGACGACGTTTTTTTATTTACTCTGCGCTTTCGCTAGCGATACGACCGCCCACCTCCCGACGCCTTTCCCACGGCCGCCATGATGCATAGCCCTGCGTCAGGAGACAGCCCGTTCTGCCCCACCGCCTTGATTGACAGGGCTCCTTGACCAATCGCGCACCACCCCTGACCAGGCCGTCGAAGGGGCGTGTACAAGCGGGGGCGGGACCTCCGGCCCGGAGGCGGTGATTGACGGGCTCGATCCCAGAATGTTGCGTCACTCGCCTAGCAACCGAGGCAGGCAGGCAGGTAGGGACAACTTGAGGCAGGCTTTTGCAAAGGTGTTGTCTGAGGGCCAGGTGATGGAGCCTCCAGTTCAATATTGTCTCTCCTTTTTGTTATGTTTATTCAGTACGCTCCTATTGCCAACCCTTTATATGACTCAATTTCAATTACGTCCAAGTGTAAAAGTTTTATGACAAACTTATTGTGGAGGATCTCACATGACAAAAGTCCATTCATACCTAAAACAGCTCTTTGAAAGGGAGGAGTCGCACTCTCCCTTTTTCCACATAGCTTTTTTTAATATGCAGCTTGAAAGTCTCAATAGAATATATTTCCCTTTCAGGTTGTGCAGGGATTACAGAGATGTGGCTGCAAGGTGACAGGGACTGGGAGCTGAATGTCCAGAGCTATCAAGTGTTTAGGAAGGATAGGCGGGAGGAAAAAGGGGGGGGGGGGGGGGGGAGGGGGAGGGGGGGGGGGGCGTAGCTCTGCTGATTAAGGATAGCATCAGGGTGGTAGCAAGGGATGATATAGGAACCAAAGAGCAGAAAGTGGAATCGTTGTGGGTGGACATTAGGAACAGCACAGGGAGGAAGATGCTGGTGGGTGTCGTCTATAGGCCCCCAAATAATGATCTGGAGGTGGGGGAGGCTGTTAACACGCAAATAAATGCGGCGTGCAGGAATGGAACAGCGATAATTATGGGGGATTTCAATCTACATATTGATTGGTCGACCCATGTTGGACGCGGTGGGCTCGAGGAGGAGTTCTTGGAATGCTGCCGGTATAGTTTCCTCGAACAGTGTGTGTTGGAGCCAACGAGGGAACGAGCTATCTTGGATCTGGTGTTATGTAACGAGGCGGATAGAATTAGGGACCTTGTGGTGAAGGATCCTCTTGGGGAGAGTGATCATTGTATGGTGGAGTTTCTGGTGCAGATGGAGGAGGAGAAAGTGGGTTCCCGGACACGCGTCCTTTGTTTGAACAGAGGGGAGTACGGAAGGATGAGAGAAGAATTGGCGAATGTTGACTGGGGGAGCGCGTTGGAAGGTAGGTCTGCTGAGGAGCAGTGGAGGATTTTTAAGGAGATCTTTCTTGCTACTCAGCAGAAATTTATTCCGATGGTTAAAAAGGACCGTAGGAGGAGAGGTGATAAGCCGTGGATAACGAAGGAGGTGAAGGAAAGTGTCAAATTAAAAGCGGAGGCGTATAGAGTAGCTAAGAGTAGTGGGTGAGAAGAGGATTGGGAGAGGTTTAAATGTCAACAAAGATTGACAAAGAAGTTGATAAAGAAGGGTAGGATAAGCTATGAAGCTGGGCTAGTGCTTAATATAAAAAAGGATAGCAAGAGTTTTTATAAATATATAAAAAGGAAGAGGCTGGCTAGGGTGAACGTTGGACCCTTAGAGGATGAGAGGGGGGACTTAGTGGTAGGGGATGGGGAAATGGCTGAGGTCTTGAATAACTTTTTTGTTTCGGTCTTCACGGAGGAGGACGTGAATAATTTGCCGGGTGTTAGCGATGGAAAGATGGTAGGACTGGAGGGTCTCAATGACATTATTGTTACTAGAGAGGCGGTGCTCGACAGACTGGAGGGGCTGATTGTGGACAAGTCCCCAGGACTGGATGGAATGCATCCAAGGGTTCTGAAAGAAATGGCGGAGGTTATAGTGGATGCCTTGGTGGTTATTTTCCAAACGTCGCTGGATTCCGGGGAAGTGCCGGAAGATTGGAAAACGGCTAATGTTACGCCATTGTTTAAGAAGGGTGGCAGGCAAAAGGCAGGGAATTATAGGCCGGTTAGTTTAATGTCTGTTGTAGGTAAAATGTTAGAATCCGTCACCAAGGAGGAAATAGCGAGGCATCTTGAGGGGAATTGCTTGCTAGAGCAGACGCAGCACGGTTTCGATGAGGGGAAGTCGTGTCTGACAAATTTATTGGAGTTCTATGAGGATGTGTCTAGGGCGGTGGATAGAGGAGAGCCGGTGGATGTGGTCTTTCTTGATTTTCAGAAGGCGTTTGACAAGGTACCTCACAAGAGGTTATTGCAGAAGGTAAGGGGGCATGGAGTTGGGGGTAGGGTGTTAGCGTGGATAGAGGATTGGCTGTCAAATAGGAGGCAGAGAGTGGGGGTCAATGGGTGCTATTCGGATTGGCGGTTGGTGACTAGTGGAGTGCCCCAGGGGTCGGTGCTGGGGCCTCAGCTATTTACCATTTATATAGATGGTCTGGAGGAGGGAACCGAGTGTATGGTGTCAAAATTTGCTGATGACACCAAGATTGGTGGAACGGCAAATTGCGCGGAGGGTGTGGAGAGTCTGCAGAAGGATCTAGATAGGCTGGGCGAATGGGCCAGGAACTGGCAAATGGAATTTAATGTTGGCAAGTGCGAAGTGGTCCACGTTGGTAGGAATAATGGTAGGAAGGACTATTACTTACGTGGCAAAAAACTGCAGCAGGCAACGGTGCAGAGGGACCTCGGGGTCCTTGTGCATGAGTCGCAAAAACCCAGCCTGCAGGTGCAGCAGGTGGTCAGGAAGGCTAATGGGATGCTGGCCTTCATAGCAAGGGGGATTGAATATAAAAGTAGGGAGGTCTTGCTGCAGCTGTAAAGGGCACTGGTGAGGCCGCAGCTGGAGTACTGTGTGCAGTTTTGGTCGCCGCACTTACGCAAGGATATTTTGGCCTTGGAGGGAGTGCAGAGGAGGCTTACTAGGCTGATTCCGGAGTTGAGGGGGTTGAACTATGAGGAGAGGCTGAATAAACTAGGCTTGTACTCATTAGAGTTTAGAAGAATGAGGGGAGATCTCATTGAGACGTATAAGATGATGAATGGGATGGATAGGATAGAGGTGGAGAGGGTCTTCCCGCTCAGAAAGGACAGTAGGACTAGAGGGCATAGCCTCAGGATAAAGGGGGGGCGGTTTAGAACAGAGTTGAGGAGGAACTTCTTCACTCAAAGGGTGGTGAATCTCTGGAATTCTCTGCCCGTTGAAGTGGTGGAGGCTGCCTCGCTAAATATTTTTAAGACGCGGGTTGATGGGTTTTTGATAAGCAAGGGGATTAAGGGTTATGGGGAGAGGGCGGGAAAGTGGAACTGAGCCACGACAGATCAGCCATGATCTTATTGAATGGCGGGGCAGGCTCGAAGGGCTAGATGGCCCACTCCTGCTCCTATTTCTTATGTTCTTATGAGTGGCACAGTGGTTAGCACTGCTGCCTCACAGGACCAGGGACCCAGGTTTGATTCCCAGTTTGGGTGGAGTTTGCAGGTTCTCCACATTTCTGTGTCTCCAGGTGCTCTGGTTTCCTCTCACAGTCTCAAAGACACGCTGGTTAAGTAGATTGGCCATGCTAAATTCTCCCTCTGTACCTGAACAGGTCTCGAAATGGTGACTAGGGGATTTTCACAGTACTTTCATTGCAGTGTTAATGTAAGCCTACTTGTGACTAAGAAATAAACTTTAAATTTGCATTCCAGATCAGGGTTTTTGATAAGAGAGGGGATTAAGGGTTATGGGGAGAGGGCGGGAATGTGGAGCTGAGCCACAACAGATCAGCCATGATCTTATTGAATGGTGGGGCAGGCTCGAGGGGCCAGATGGCCTACTCCTGCTCCTATTTCTTATGTTAACTTTAAAAAAGTGTTTTTTGCACCTATCCGTGGCTTGCTTGGCAATTATTTTATATCTGTCTCATCAGGTTATTGGATTTTCAGCACCATGGCTTCAAGTTCTACCTCATTTTCATTCTTCAAGACATTCCAAGCCTACATCTTTGACCAAACATTTTGTCATAGTATTTCCTTCCACTCAGTGCCATAACTTGTTTTATAAGGTCCCTGTGAAGTGCCCTGGGATATTTTAACATTAAAAGCACTATAGAAATACAACTTGTTGCTGTCATCTAATCTATCAAAAAGCCTTCATAATTTTCAGCATCTCTATTAAATTTTCCTTCACCTTCCTTGCCCTTGAAGTGAATGATCATTATTAATAATTCTTAATTAATTTGGAAGTGTATCCAATGAGTACAATTTTTTTATGTTTCACGTGTTTCTAATATTGAAAATTGCTGCAACAAAACTGTTGTTAAAACTGAAATTCAGGTTAAAAATAATTAAATCTAAACCTGTTGGCATCTTGTAGCTCTGCCAATATTGACAAAATGTGAGATGTGAGATTTATGATTATGGACTAATAGATCCATTGATTTTTAATAGTGCTATATATCATCATATTTTATTTGAAATCAAATTGAGGTATCGTTAAAACTAGTGATTGACCCATGGCTGTTCTATTAGAGATAACTTGGCATGATGAATGCTCTGATGAAGAAAAAGGTATTTTTGCTGTCCTCTAAAATAATTTTGATAAATGTGGATTAAAATATGTTTACAACCTACCATAATGGCTGAGTGTAATATTTCACCACTCAAAATAATTGATTATCACTCCACCTTTAAGACAATCCTTAAAATTTATCTCTTTAGCTAAGCTTTTGACTGACAGTTCTAATTGCTCCTTCTTTAGCTCAATGTCAGTTTTTGCCTGATTAGGCTTCTTGGTGTCCTACTATATTAAAGCTGCTACATAAATGCAAGTTGTTATTATTAGTTGCATCAACCATAAGGCTTGAAGCTTGATCCATCATCTTTGCTGAATTAGTTGATGGCACAAGAAGCAGCAACAGAAGCACTGCAATCCAGGCTTTCTGCAGAGGAGAATCAATCCGTGCTTTCCATTCCTGATTTCTATCTGTTGACCTTTCTGGAAATGACATATGTGTGGTCATCAGAATGATGATAGGGTACGGGCTCAGATATGAATAATCAGTACTTTGAAGTGGGAAGAATACTGGAGGGTGAACTCACCTAAGATTTGAATTCAAGAATGCTGTTAGTCTTAAAGAACCCTGAACCTACAGTGTAATACATCATCCCTTACACTGTATATAATATGTCTTGCTTTATTAAAAAGTACATTCTTTACTTAATATAAACAACTGTATGAATCTATGAGCTTTCGGTCTTTGTTGGTTAAATTATGCATTCCATGAGCTTTAAGGACATTTAAACATTGAGTCCATCTATATATCTAAACGTTGAATTCATATTTCAGTTATTTGCATGAACAGTATCTCAAGTTGCTGAAGCTAACATCTTGAGCTTGAATTTTTGTAAAGATCCATGCCTTAACCGAAATGACACTGGAGCCCTAATGTGGAAGTCCCAACGACAAACCCAATATTCACCATATTCACTGCAGGGGTTAGCGGATGAAATAGAGACGAGCTGTACTTTGCACATCTGTGGTTCACATGTAAAAGTGAATTTTCAAAACACGACTCACGGGCTTTTGACATTTGAGGGGAAAAAAATCTAAAACTGCTGGAGTTATTTGGAAAACTGGGGTGCCCTTTGGGATTGTTAGAATATGTATTTTAAAAAAAAGGATTAGCTCTGTGGGAGAGTCAAGCTATCAAGTCTTTTAAATACCCAGATCCTTTAACCTTTTGAAAAAGAATATCCCCTTCTTCACTTGAGAAAAATTGGTGTGTGCTATTTCACTGTTTGTTCACATTAGCATGAAAATTGTTATTGTAGGATTCATGTGTTGCTGCTTCCATAACCTACTCTTACCACTGTGGGGAAGGGAAGGGGTGGAATGCTGTAAATTCACAAGTTGATTGACGGTTCCAAATGGTTATAAAAAGAGATTAGTTGTCTTTGGTATTAAACTTTTATCCAGCCTGCCTCAGCACCCCTAGTGACTGCCACAACTTTTTCTGGAGTTGGCAGCCTGACTCCTGTTGGCATCAACCCTCATGGAATGAAATTATGACCATTCAGGGTACTTTCCAGTTTGCAGATTTGGACATTTTTCCAACTCGGGAGATGAAAATTAGTCCCTTGGTGTTCTCATTTGGGATTTATCCAGTAAAGGGACAACAGAAGTAAGACCAGCTCTTTACAAATTTCCAAATTCTCACAAAACAATGAATTAAAAATACTGTATCATCATATCTTAGTCCCTCCCTGCCAACCCTATAGTTAAGAAAGCCCACCAGTGCCTCTACTTTCTCAGAAGACTAAGGAAATTTGACACGTCCACTATGACTCTCACCAACTTTTACAGACCACCATAGAAAGCATTCTTTCTGGTTGTATCACAGCTTGGTATGGCTCCTGCTCTGTTCAAGACTGCAAGAAAGTACAAAGGATCATGAATGAAGCCCAGTCCATCACTCAGACCAACCTCCCACCCAGTGACTCCGTCTACACTTTCCGCTGCTTCAGAAAAGCAGCCAGCTTAATTAAGGACCCCAAGTCCCAGTCATATTCTCTTCCACCTTCTTCCATCAAAAAAAAGATACAAACGCCTGAGGACACGTACCACATGACTCAAGAACAGCTTCTTCTCTGCTGCCATCAGACTTTTGAATGGACCTACCTCGCATTAAGTTGATCTTTCTCTACACCCTAGCTAAGACTGTAACACTACATTCTGCACCCTTTCCTTCTCTATGTATAGTATGCTTTGTCTGTACAGCAAGCAAGAAACAATTTTTCACTGTATACTAATACATGTGACAAAAATAAGTCAAATATATAGAACCAGACTCTGTGCAATTCGAACACAACCAAAATAAAGAATAATGGATGATGGGATAATAATTACAAATTAATCATATTGAACTTTTAACCACAAAGAACAATAGGATTCAACTTGGATTATTTGTCACCTTGAATGGTAAGATTAATCTTTTCCATTATAATAATTGCTACCCATCTGTAATCTTTATAAAATCCATGCAGCTGCTCATACTAAGTAAGAGATGTGCCATTCGATGAGGTAAAAAATGTTATAGAGTGCAAGGCACCATCTATTATGCTAAATAGACTTTAAGACTAAAAGTGTTAATTGCTCTGCATTCTTGAATTCAAATCTTAGGTGAGTTACAGGTCAGACTATAGATCAGAATCTTAGCTCTCTTACTGGGAAGGTCAGTTGAGGATTTGCTGTTAGACATTGGAGAATGATACAGAAATTTGCATTATACCTAGTGTGACATTAACACCCCGTTACAAAATTTGTAATATATTGTGTTGGTTGGGTTGAGGACAATATTGTGATGACTTATGGGATGGCACGATGGTTAGCATTGCTGCCTCACAATGCCAGGGACCTGGGTTCAATTCCCAGCTTGAGTTGGGGTGGAGTTTGCGCATTCTTCATGTGTCTGCGTGGATTTCCTTCGGGTGCTCTGGTTTCCTCCCATAATCAAAGGATGTGCGTGTTAGGTATGTTGGCCATGCTAAATTGCCCCTTAAGTTTAAAAAGTTTATTTATTAGTCACAAGTAAGGCATACATTAACATTGCAATGAAGTTACCATGAACTTCCCCTAGTCGCCACAGTCTGGCACCTATTTGGGTCAATGCGGTATAGTGTCAGGTGGACTAGCTGGGGTAAATACATGGGGTTATGGGGATAGAGCCTGTGTGGGATTGTGGTCAGTGCAGATTCGATGGGCCAAATGGCCTCTTTCTGCACTGTAGGATTCTATGACTTTTTACCTTTGGTGCATATCTCTAATTGATCCTCGCTCAATACTTAATAGATACTATACTATGTGGTTAGCAGGCTTCAATATAAAAGTCAGTGGAACAATATATCCATTGCTCTGTTCAGTTCTATTTGTAAAATAGAATTTGTGCTTGGAAAAAATGAAATATGAATTGGTTGCATTCTGGGAGCAAGCAGATGGAACAATTAAAACCAGGTACCAAAATGTTACCTTAATTTTTTTCTGGAATGGGTTATCTTCTTGTCTTCCAACTGTTGATTGCAAGTATCACAATTCCTATTGCTGGCTCCCAACTGCTATATGCATTAATGCAGTTTTTATTTAGTAATGCATACTTTGGTATTTAAATTACTTATTGATGCTATATTGTTTTGTGATTTATCTTCCATTATAAATCAGGTAATCATTAAGGCACCTGCAGGAACACCTTAATAATTGCTGATGCTCAGAATACACACTGGGACATCACAAATTGCAATTCCTCAAAATGTACAGTAACAATTTGTATTACGTGCTGCCTTTAGCGTAATAAAAATTGCAAGGTGCATACTGAGAAAAATAGTGTCTCTCATTTGAGGAAAATACCATGCCACCTAGTGCATTAACAGGTAATTGTTACAGATAAGAGTGCAGGAGAAAAAATGTAAAATCTGAACACTAGCTCCCTCTGGAAGTATTTATGCAGCAAGTGTTGATGGAAAACTGCCACCACACAAAGGTTTTTAATAGGATATAGAGACTGATGTAAAACAGCATTATTTATAGTAAAATAAATTAAATATGGTTTGTGTTCTATTTCCATTCCAAAGAAGAGTTATGTGGACTTGAAATGTTAACTCTGTTTCTTTCTCCAGATACTACTAGACCTGCTGAGTTTGTCCAGCATTTTGTTTTTTTCCTTTCTCCAATATCTGCAGTATTTTACTTTTATTACACCATTGTCTTTCCACCTATGGAAGCCTACAAGATATGTTGTCATGTACAATGTGATGTTCTCCTCACCCACTTGTGTAGCCTTCTGTATTCTTGGAATATTTATGGGTGTTTTTAATCACAATATGACATTCTCCTCACATATAGGGATGCAATGTGCAAAGATTTTTTTAAACACTTTCCAAATTATATGACTTGTATTCTCTTCTTTAGTAATTTAAAAATAATTAAAACATCATCCAAAGTTTCTGTGAGATTACAGGCATTTATCTGCAGTGGATTACTGGCAAGTAGTACAAATGTTTTAAGTACAACCTAGTAGTTCATTGGAAATCATATAGCATCATAAGCCACAAGATTGAATCTTGAGTTATTTATAGCAGTTGTCTGAACGCTAAAATGAGATTACAGCCTTGAAAGCAATTCAGAGGTTTCCTAACTAATGTGGTTCGTGGGGTGGAAGGAATTGTTGTTCCATGGCCCAGCTTCGTGGGTCTTTTGGAAGACAATCAAGTGTGGTATATGCCATTCAGATATTAAGATATATTGATATTTGAAAAAGATTAAGAAACATAACACAATGGTTGAAAAAAACTGTACTAATCCTATTAGTGTTCCTTGTTATTACACTGTGATCAATATATTGGGATGTAGCACATGCATCAAATGGCATTGTATCAATGTGATCAGTTGTTTTTCTAGAGGGAGGAGGAGGAATACAATACAACTAACCCTAGTAAAACTTGTTTGGTATCATCCCCAAATTCCTCCACCTAATTTCTCTGTTTTACGTTTGATACCTAATATTTGCTGTTTGGCCATTTGAATTGATTTGCACTGGAGGGAGATCAGGTCTGATCCTAAGCAGGTCTGCTGATTTACATGTTCTTCATTCAAATCTTAAGTAAGTTATTCTTATAAAGCGCAGCCTGAGGAAAATCTATTTTAGTTTACGATATCCACATTAAAACACCAACTACCAGACAATATTAATTTGGGATGCTTCAAATAGAAGACTGAACATTTTTTTGTTCATTTATGCCAGCATTTGTTGTTCATCCGTAATAACCTTGAGAAAGTGGTGATCTGCCACCTTCTTGAACCATTGTACTCCATGAATTGTTGTTGGAGGAGTGTTGTTGGATCTGTCCGTGTGAAGAATGTAACATTACATGCCTGATTTGTGATTTGTGTTTCATTGAATCCCACAGAATCTTACATTGCAGAAAGAGACCATTTGGCCCATCAAGATTGTACCGACTCTCTGAAAGAGCATCTTATCCAGACCTACCAGCCCTCCCTATCCCTACATCACAGGGATATATAGGGATATCCCTATCCTTATAACCAACCCCACACATTCATCATGGCTAATCCACATCTTTGAAGGGGTTATTTAGCATGGTCAATTCACCTAACCTAAATATCTTTGGTATTCAACAGAAAGGCTTAGAAGAGTCAGGAGGTGAGTTATTTGCTGTGGAATTCTCAGCCTCTAGCCTGCTCTTGTAGCCATAGTATTTATTTAGCTTGCCCAGTTTATATTTATGGTCAATGATAAACCCTAGCATGCTGATGTTGGAGGATTAAGTGATGGCAAGGCTATTAAATGTCAAGATGAGATGGTCAGATCCCCTAATTTTAGAGATGGTCGTTGCCTGGCAATTAAGTGGCAAATAACATTGTTCACACATCAGCCCAAGCGCGAATGTTGTCCAGGTCTATGTGGACACAAACTACTTCAATATCTGAGGAATTGTGAATGCTATTGAACATTCTGCAATTATCAGCAAACTTTCCCACATATAATGTTATGATGGAAGGAAGGTCAGTGAAGGAACAGTTGAAGGCGATTGAGTCAAGGACACTTCGAGGGCCACCTGCAACAATGTCCAAGGACTGAAATAATTGGCCCCCCAAAAACCTTTATTGTCTTCCTTTGCAATAAGTATGATTCAAATCAATGAAAAGTTTCTCCCTAATTCACACTGATATTTGCTAGGGCTCCTTGATGTCACTCTCTTTTAGTCAGTGTCTGGACCTAGATTGTAATGAGGTCTGGAGCTGAGTGCCCCAGACAAAGCTTAAACTGAGCACTGGTGGGCAGGTAGCTCAGCAATGCTCTGTTTAGGTTATAGACAATTTCACATTGCAAAACTTATGATCCAGACAGACTTCGTAAAACACCTTAGAGTTTATGACCTGACTTATAACAAATTACACTAAGCCATAATGCTCGTTTGGAAAGCTGACACAGACATGATGGGCCAAATGGCCGCCTTCTGCGACTTAATAATTCTGTAATAGAGCAAGCAAGAGGGGAGAATTAGAAGCCTGCTTCATTTACCAGGATTTGGCATGTTTAAGTCTCCATTCCACTCACTAATCCTATCCACTTATGGCTGAGCCAGATACAAACAAAATTAACTATGAGTCCTCTGAGGCAAAGGGTCCAACAGGATTAAAGGTCACCTCCAAAAGGAGAAGGCCATATCCAGTATCCAGTATATCTGAGGGTTAAACAATGCTGAAATAGTCCAGTCTTTCTTTTCAGTGGAATTAAAAAAAAAAAGATCTGCAGAACAATTGCAAAGGATTGGTGGTGTTTTTGTGTTCTTCCATTTGATTTTGAATATTAAGATCTCCATGATCCCTTCAATCTCCTTCATAAAGGACATTACCATGTTTCAAAGGCAGTAGAAGAGTTGCCTGTATACAAGGAGACTGAGTCAGAACGCTGATGCATAATCTTCCAAATACCAAAGTGGGGTTTGATGGCCACTGACTGTAATGCCAAATTAACTACAGTGCAAGCATCCATTATGTTTCCCACCCAACAGGAAAATGAGAGAGCAAAGCATTTCCTTGGTACTTTTCATGACAATCTGATTGACGTTTGATATATGCATTATTGTCCCAGTACAAAGTAATGCAGTTTATTTGTACATCTTATCAAGTCAGATTACCCAGATTGCGGTATGTTCTGAAGGTAACCGACATTAGGAAACTCTCATGCAGCTCGAGTGTGCCTCACAATAACTTTACATAAACAGCAGCAAAGAAACCTTTTGTAACACATTGATAGGTTAACAATTCCTCACTGCTGCTTTTCAGTCTAATCTTAGCACTATCCACATGGCCACTACAGTAATATTGCATTTCAACTGTAGTACAGTGAATGTGTTAGAATGTTAATTTAAAACATTTTTTTGATGCATGGAGTTAAAATTGGGGCCAATGCAAGTGGATAGGTTTTGAACAAGTTAAAATCTCACCCATAGTCTCCATGTGATTTATCAGTCTTTGTATTTCAAAAGATGAATTATGGTTCATTGGCCTGTATTGTAGTTACCACAGCAGGTAGTGGGAGTCAGAAGAAATTCTGGCTTCTCCTCGGGATCTTCATTGCTGAGGGATGGGCCAGTTGGGCTAGTTAATGCATGAAAGAGGTTGGAGGTGTCCACAAGCTACTTAAGAGGCCCGCTGTATGTCTGGACTATGTAAGTGAGGCCCTCACCCCTCATTCCTCACACATTTCCCATGCCCCTTCATATCATAATGCCAAGCTATGCCCTCCATCTAACCCTATGGCCCATCATGCACCCTATTCCAAACCATGCCCCAAAGCCCTCATGCCCCTTCTGCCAAGCTGTAGCACTTTCATGCCCGTTCACACACTATACACTACAGAATCAATAAACCAGTGGTGACAATAGGATGTATAAAATAAGCAGTTCGTTACTTGTCAGTATGTTTATTTCAAAAAAGTCAATACAGGACAATAAAAATGTCAATTATCTTTTAAGAATCAATAGCAGAAACTGCAAGCAATTTAAACCTCAACCTTAAATGGATTTCTGTACTCTCAACTCTTATTATGTATTCTTGGGTTAATTGGCTCATGACCCAAACCTCATCCTGAAAAGGAACTCCTGCAAACCACAGCCCAATGGGAGTCAAGAAATCCAGCACAGGGACTCGCCCGCCATTTTTAAAGGACAATTTTGTCAAAGTCCAGCCCATAGTGCCTGTAACATGTAGGTCATACCCTATTCATTTTAAAATAATGGAAGTGTTAATGTAATTGTGCACCTACAGTACAGAGGATGAAGGTTCAGGTATCACTGCGAGTAATATTCTTCGAATTCAGCCGTGGTGGTTCAGGTGTCAATGCGACTAATAATCTTTCAGTTCTGTGACTTTGATCTCAGTGCAGGTTGATGGCAAAGAAGTTTCCATTTTCTTACAATTACCAGGGTGCAAAGTAAGAATTTCAGGCAGCCTCAACTTAGCCAGAGAACATTAAACTGCTCATACCAAAAAACAAAAGCTTGTCACCTTTCAAAACTGAACTTGAAATGCAAGTCAAAATAACTTCAAATTTCAAAATTAATTTCCCACATTTTTTTGCACTCAGAAAGGAAGTAAAAACATTTCCAAGATTACTTCAATTCCAATAAACGTGAAACCTGTTGTTTTGAAAGCATCCTTCATCACCGGTTATTAACTACCAGATGCCGAATTGCTTTGCAACCAGGACAAAATTGACTTTGGAAAATCTATGGGGAAAAGCTCCTACCTGACCGTGTAGCTGAGCAGTGACCAAAAGAAAGAAGAAATAAACAACAAGCACACACTGGTAATTTTTTTTTTGAGTCTTACCATTTCTCCATAACATGGGAAACTGGAGTCACAGAGGTAGAGAAACTAGAGCCACAGAGACCAGGACAATGCTCTGGGGACCCTGGTTCGAATCCCACCATGGCAGATAGTGAAAGTTGGATTCAGTAAAAATCTGGAATTAAAATTCTAATGAAACCATTGACAATTGTCATAAAAACCCACCTGGTTCACTAATGTCCTTTAGGGAAGGAAATCTGACGTCCTTACCTGGTCTGGCCTACATGTAACTCCAGATTTGCACAAATATGGCTGACTCTTTAATGCCCTCAGGGATGGGCAATAAAATGCTTGTCCAGCCAGCGGAGCCCACATCGCGTGAACAAATAAAAAGAATTGGACAGATGTTATACATGCCAGCCAATATTCAGAAAGTCAAGCAGGATGTATAACGGACAACTGATATCATTCCATTCTTTTTGCGCTAGCATCCAAAGCAACATTCGATCCTTTTGGTTTGTTGAAAAACTTCTGTCAGCAGAAATTGAACTGAAATGGATCCATCTGTCAGTTAAATATTATCATTAAAGCTGAGGTCTCTCTCATCATTCACCTGCCTGGAACCTTTCACATTGCTTGTCAATCAAACAAGCAGCATTCTCACTATTGGATTGTATGTTCTAAATAGTATCTGTACTTCTTTAGTTAAATGATAAATGCTGATTCTTAACTGTATAAGCTGTTGAAGCCATATGGTAAATATAATGAGTTCTAGAATATTTAAAGTTAATTGGGAAACCAAAGCTCATTTCTGCTTGTAGGCAAGTACTACTCTCTTTCTCTGCTGCAGACATTCCTGTAATCTATCTCCTCTTGCTAAATTTAATCATTCTTTTCTGCAGATTCAAATTGATTGAAATTACAGAAAATGGCCTTGGGATTGGAGGTCTGTTTAATTTGGTAAGATTTCAGTTTGGCAAGTTGTTACAGTTCAGGGACTGGAAAGTCAATGAAGCACTATTCCAATCAGTGGTGACATGATGACGGATTTGGACAGGAAAAGTTGGCATGCTTTAGATTCATTGGACTCAAAAAGTGTCAATACAACACGATCGGGGGAAATGAAAAATTGAAATGTTAGAGGCTAAAATAGAGGAGGGAAGCTGTGGAAAACCTGCTTTAATATATAATTGTTGTAAACACAGCAGTACATTTACAATCTGTGTGATGCCCACAGTAAACAGAAACCTGGCTCACTTAATTTCAGTAAAAAGTCTGACAACACCAGGTTTAAGTCCAACCGATTTATTTGATATTAAACTCACTAGCTTTCGAGGTTACCCCCTTCGTCAGGTGAATGGAGAGTTCTGGCCTCAGATAGAGCATATAAAGCACAGACAGTTTACAGATTACTGATTAGAATGCAAATCTTTACACCTAACCTGCTGTTCAAGTCTTAAAGTGGCTAACAATGTGAGTGGAAGGAGCACTGATCACAGGTTAAAAAGATATGTATTGTCTCCAGACAGTACAGTAAGTGAGGTTTTGCAAACCCAGGCAAGTCACGGGGGTTACAGATAGTGCGACATGAGCCCAAGATCCCTGTTGAGACCGTCCTCATGTGTGCGGAACTTGGCTATCAGTCTCTGCTCAGTGACTCTGCGCTGTCGTGTGTCGTGAAGGCCGCCTTGGAGAATTCAAGGCGGCCTTCACAACACACGACAGCACAGAGTCGCTGAGCAGAGACTGATAGCCAAGTTCCGCACACATGAAGACAGTCTCAACAGGGATCTTGGGTTTATGTCGCACTACCTGTAACCCCCATGACTTGCCTGGGTTTGCAAAACCTCACTTACTGTACTGTCTGGAGACAATACACATCTCTTTAACCTGTGATCAGTGCTCCTTCCACTCACATTGTTAGCCACTTTAAGACTTGAACAGCAGGTTAGGTGTAAAGATTTGCATTCTAATCAGTAATCTGTAAACTGTCTGTGCTTTATATGCTCTGTCTGAGGCCAGAACTCTCCATTCACCTGACAAGGGGGGTAACCTCGAAAGCTAGTGAGTTTAATATCAAATAAATCGGTTGGACTTAAACCTGGTGTTGTCAGACTTTTTACCGTGTTTACCCCAGTCCAACGCCGGCATATCCACATCACTTAATTTTCTCATAATAGTTGAGCTCATTTTATGCAAAATGAGGATTTGTTCTCTGAAATTGTAAATACAGAGTGTATTAAATCCCCCGATGCTCAATGAGAGGGCAACCCAATCCTATTTGGAATGCTGGTTCTTAACTATTTTTGCAATTTAGGAAAAAAGTGAGAGAAGAGATAAACCTGTTGAGGCAAGGTGTCAGTCTTGTTGTAAATTATTGAAATAACAGTGTTTATTAAACTTTAAAACACACAAGAAGGCAACAGTAAAGAACAACATTTAACCACAATAATGATTACCCAGACTTAAAATTTAAAAATTAAAAATTAAAATTAAAAAATTAAAATGTTCAAAATCCAAATGCATCTACTTTCCAGTACTAACACACAATTCCTTTTAACCAAAACTTGATCTCGATATCAAGAATACTGACAATGCTTAATTAAAGTCATGAATGTGATCTTCAAATTTCTGCTACCAAAACTTGATGTGCTAGAGAATAGGTCAAAATTATTCACGCAATTTTTTCTCAAAGGTTCTTGGACTATGACCTATTTCTTTCAGGATTCTGTATGTTTTTAAGCTTCCTTACTTCATTAAAATAAAAATTAACTAGTCGACAGACTTGATAGCAAGGTTATGTGTAACTTTTGATTTATCTCAGGTTCCTCTGGTTCATAATGGGAAATGACCTGGAAGCTTAATTATAAACAATTTGAAAATGGGAATGCTGAACCCAGTGTTTTCAGCCCCTGCCACAGACTCCATGGAGCTACTGTCTCCATCCTGCTCCCTGACAACTGTCTGAGGCTAATCCAGACCATTTGCAATCTTGGTGTTATAATTGACCATAGGATGAGCTACCAACCAAATATCCAGACCATCACTGAAACCACCTATTTCAACCTTCATAATGTCACTCAATTCCATCGTGCCTTAGTTCATCTGTTCATCCCCCTGCCAAAACTCTCATCGACACATTTATTACTCTGTGACTTCACTATTCCAATGTGCCCCTGGACAACCTCCCATATTCTACCCTCTGTAAACTGAAGGTCATGCAGAACCCTGCTGCTTGTGTCCTTACACCAAGTTCCGTTGACCCCTCACCCCCATGCACGCTCACCTACACTGGTTCCCAGTCAAGCAATTCCTCATTTTTAAAACTGTCATCCTGGTGTTCAAATCTCTCCATGGCTTCACCCTCCTAATCTCCTCCAGCCCCACAACCCTCCTGCGCTCATCTAATTTTAGCCTCTTGAGTGTTAATTCATAATGAACCCAGATGGTGAAATAGGAAACCAGATGCCAATCTTTTACTTAATACTATATTTATTTACAGAATGCAACATTACAAATGTCTGCCTTCTGCTTAACCAACAGTGTCACAAAAGTCTCTCTTAGTACCGTCAGTAACTGAAGAACAAATGAGCAAATTATTTAACTATCCTTTAAAGGAGCACTGTAACAAAAAAAATTTAGGAAACTAATATTAATGTTACCAGGCATTCCTTTTTTTGTTAGCCAAATGAACATATAAGCAAATCAATTAATTAGCTACTTGAAAGCCCCTTAAAGTGGCACTGTTTAAAAAAAAAATCAAAATTAATTAAAATAAGGATTTTGGGGCTAATAATGCACTCCAGCTTCTGAGCCTCTCTATATTAGTCTTTTTTTATTCATTTGTGGGACATGAGCGTCGCTGGCCACCAACATTTATTGCCCATCTCTAGTTGCTCTTGAGAAGGTAGTGGTGAGTTGCCTTCTTGAATTGCTGTAGTCCACGTGCTGTGGGTTGACCTACAATGCTGTTAAGGCGGGAATTCCAGGATTTTGATCCAGCAACTCCAGGAACTGCTTGTCCTTCAGCAGCACATTGTTAAGTTGCACACAGACCCCATTTGAATACAGGACAGAACTAGTTCTACCTACACCAGACAGTGGTCCAAGCATGGTACCTGCTGCACAGAAGCTGCCAGAGTGCAGGACACAAACACCTTGGCAATATAAAGATGGTCAATCCTGGATACTCTGCCTACAGGCCTCACAAAAGTAGAGACATTGAAGTCAGGATAGGGATTCTGCCAAGTCAAAGGACCTGATCAGGACCCTTATCTTCCCTGTCAATAATGAATGGTGTGGAGTACCAGCATAGTCCTACTCCCCAGGGATGCAGTTGAAATTCCTCTGCCCCCCCCGACATGAAGGAAAATACACTCACTCTCTTATCTTGAAGGCACAGCCTCAAGATAAGGGGGGAGCAGTTTAGAATGGAGTTGAGGAGGAACTTCTGAGTTCTAGATGGCCTACTCCTGCTCCTATTTCTTATGTTCTTATGTTCACTCTCATCAATGACAAAGTGAATTGCCACGGCCCCCCCCAGGTGGACGGTGAGGTGCAACAATCGGTCTGGCAAGGCTCCATAAGTGACCGTTAAGATATCTGCCTGAAAATGTGGGACCAACAAAATACCCACCCTCCCAGAATTCAAGGCTAGTTCACTCATGTCAGCTGCCCCTTGCCACTCCAGGAATCATGTGGCTTTATCTCCAGAATGGTATGGATTTCCTGCAAGAAGCACACTGCATACTTCCCATCCCTCAAGATTGAGAAGGTCTGAAATCTATGCTGTGCTTCTCTGCTGCCGTGGATGCTAAGGCTGGCTATGATTATCTTCATTGTCAGAAGCATGTGTCACCATCACCAGCAGAAGGAGAGGATGTTTGAAGTTTTCCTCCCTTTTCAGGAGCCTGGTAAGAAACATCCAGAACCACCACGCAATATTCTATTCCAGCTCAGGAGCCCTTTTTGCTGCATGCACGGACTAGAATATCAGCAAAAAGGAATGCAACTGGTCCAGGGCTCTGTCTTTGCAATACAGATTACTCTGCAAAATGTCCTGGCGTTCCCTTGTTGGGATGAGGGGAGGATTGGTTGGGGGTCAACTAGGGCTTCCGCAACATCATCTTACAATGATTCAAGTTTTGCCTGCTGCTCGCCACAAACACCCCACCTTCCAATAGGTCTTTGCCTTCGGCTGACACATTTCTCACATTAAACGAGGGGACTGGTTCAGAGCCACTGACTCAACCTTTGCCTCAATCAAACCCTCAGGATCAATGGCAGAGGGGTCCAGTCTGGTCTCCTTTGATGAGTCACCATGTGGCTGTGAATCAGGTCCTGCACCAATCCCAGCGTTAGGTGGTCCGGTGTGTCAGGAAACAATTCCCACTGCAGTACTGGGGTGTGCAGCACTGAAACGGGGAAGGAGGCAAAGGGGCTATCTGGGGCACTGCTGAAGTTCCCAGGTGGGTCAGGAGGCACCTCAGGGCTGCAGGGAGTTTCTTGGCAGGGTGTGCCCTCAGACTGCCCCCATGCTTGCTCTCAAGGCTCCCTGGCCAATGGACTGTGGCATTATGTCCCTACTCTGTCCCTCTTCCGAAGGCAGTGCAAGGTTTTCCTTAGTGGTGACAAAACTACCTTTTCTTCAGCGGAACATACAGCACACTGCATGCCTTTCCAGGAGATGTTAGGAGCCACAGAAACCTCCATGTCTTTGGAGACTCCCTTTTCCTCTTCCCATCACTCTGTTCTCCAGGGCTTTTATGTTTCAGTTTGCCCAAGGACTATGATAAGTTTGGGCCACATGGGGGACGGGTCCCAGCTTGGCCACCTTGGTGGTATTGGTGGCCATGAAGGTGAGGCAATGCTTTCACAAATGCCCCATCTCCTTGCAAATGTGGCACCACAGGTCATCTGCTGACCAAATGACCTTGTAGCTAGTGCCTTCATATTGTACTGTGAAGCCTCCTCCCCGGCCAGATTAATAAATACCTGGCACTGGAAGGAGAACACGTGGCAGAGGCTTGGCTCCCTCAGGCTGAACAGCATCAGCACTACTCCAGACTCGACTGCTCAGAGATTGTGTAGATGGAGGAGGATGAACTTACCGGGGACAAGGGGCAAGATGTTAGAAAGTGTCAGGGTGGGGAAGTCTCTTAACAGGAATGTTCCACTTGTGGTGAGCCCCTTTTGCAGAGCCCAGTGACTGCTCACTTGGTCGTTGGGAAGAGTATGGCTTACATCTTAAAAGCTGCATCTATGTGAGTGGAGCTGACAACCCCAGCCACAGCCTTAACACACAAAGTTATCCCAAGAGCCTTGATCAGAAGGCAGAGAAGTGATGGGGACACAGAAGCAGCTACTCCATATATATTAGGAGGTCTCACCACCAGTGAAGATGTTGCTGCCACTGGGGTCCAAGATACACCCACCCCAATCTTATCTTATGATTGAGCGATATTCTGGGTGGGTGAGAGGAAAGGTGATAGAATCTCTCTCCCCAAAACACAGTAGGAAGGAAGGGATTGAGAGAGAACAGGAGGGGATAAAGATGCAGTTTTCCTAAACACAGGGATTAGATGTCCTTTCTTTGATTCTTGGATTTAAACACTTGTGGAAACAGGCAGGGTCTTTTAAATGAGCTCAAGGCAAAAGGCACTTGAGCCCAATCAGTCACGCAGCCCTTCCTCCCCAAATCCTTTATGATTCTTCTCTCCTTCCCCTACAAACACAGTTCTTGACAAATCCCCACAAATATTCACCTGTAGACATTGAAATATTTTCTCTTTAAGATATTACAATCTTTCACCTGGTCCCCCGGTTCCCTACCTCCTTTCTCTCTCTTGCCTCCAACTCCTGGGCCTCTCGGTTCCCCAGATTCCTGGATCTGCAGTAGAACCTGCAGCAGTGAATACAGTAACAGGCTCAGGAAACAGCACAGGCTTAGAAAGCACAGCAATAGGCCCCAGGTCTTCTTAGCTGATTGCAGAGTTGTTTCAGCAAGTAGGCAGTTGCTAAGCCATTAATGAGCTCCCAGCCTTTGCAGCCTTTAAGAAACTTTGTCTTTAAGCAAAACAAAAAAAGAAAGCTTTGTTTTCTCTCTCTAATACCCATAGCATGAAAGAGGTTGAGTGTGAGGCACTGGACAAAGACTGTGTTAAGTCTCACCACTCTCCTCCCATTTTCCTAGCGTCCCAGCTGTCCTGTATTTATACTCTTTTGAGGATGTCCATTAAATCAATGATCAAATTAACAGGTTGAATTAAAGTGAGATGGTAAGAGGTTCTGTAACAAAAGACAAAATATTAATAGAAACTTATTCAATCAAATTTTGGTTTGGGACAAGTGGCACAATGGTTAGCACTGCTGCCTCACAGCACTGGGATCTGGGTTCGATTCCCGGCTTGGGTCACTGTTTGTGTGGAGTTTGCATGTTCTCCTTGTGTCTGCATGGGTTTCCTCCAGGTGCTCCGGTTTCATTCCACAGTCCAAAGATGTGCAGGTTAAGTGGATTGGCCATGCTAAATTGCCACTTAATGTTAGGGGGACTAGCTAGTGTAAATACATGGGGTTACGGGAGTAGGGATGGGTGGGATTGTGGTTGGTGCAGATGTGGTGGGCTGACTGGCCTCCTTCTGCACTGTAGGGATTCTATGAATTAGGGATGGGCAACAAATGCTGGCCTAGCTAGTGAAGCCCACATTTGTAAATGAATTTTTTTAAAAGGTGCAAAGTATTTTCGGAGCAAGAGGCTCCTCAATTGGACACTGAAGAAGATTTGAATAAGTTGTTAAAATTTCTTGACAAGATTTATAAGAAAGATGATCTGTGAAATGGAAATGAGACATGGTCAGATTTTGATAAATTTAGAAGGATGGATGGTTATTCCATAGAAGGTTACTCCACAGAAAATTATATCATAGAACTTAACAAGCTACACACAAGATTATAGAAATTCTGTTTGGAGATCCATATTCAGTGCCAGCTTTCAAATTGTTGGATTATGCTAAAGGATCGAACATGAATAGGCTTCTGGTCTTAACTGCAGTTGGATTCTCAGAAAGCGATAAGCTTTTGGAACAGATGTCTGAAGCTTTGAAAAAAATCCTTCCGGGGAAACATTTATTTCCAGCCACATTCATGGCACCATTGGGATGTTCAGCAGGGTAAAAAGTCTGACAACATCATTTTCAGCAGGAACAGAAAAAAATGGAAGATTCAATGCTGACAGCATTTCGAGATTGTTTTGGATATGGGCACAAGCACCAATATGAAAGAAGAACCACAACAGTAGAAATGAGTACAGTAAGAAATCTTCAACACCAGGTTAAAATCCAACGGGTTTATTTGTTATCATGAACTTTCAGAGCGCTGCTCCTTCATCAGGTGAGTCAGTAGAAATAATAATAGAGAATCTTTTTGTAGCTCGAACAAACAATAGAAATTGGGATGGCAAGAGAATGAACCCCAAAAATAATCAAGGAATGGTAAACAGCTGTTTCAGGTGTAACTCAAAAAACCATTATGTTATTATTAGTCCAAAACAGAATAACAAGCTTTTTTGAAATGACATAATGCGAAAACAAAAATTTGGAAGGGGCAGATAACAATTCTAATCGGTCATTAAGAATTGTATTGGTTACCGGAAGCTTCAGTCTGGTAATGGATACGTAAGTTGAGGATTCATTCAATTGTGCTGTGTTAGACAGTGAGTGTGAATCCACAATATGTGTTGTGGATCGGTTAAAATGTTATCTGGCTTTCCTTAAGAGTAAAAGACCAAAGAAAGTTTAAGGAATATGAAAGTTCTGCTTACTTCAAGGTCAGGACAATAACACTAGTCAAAGTCATTAAGCAGTTTGGTGATTCCATATAAAATAGCTGGGGTTAAGCATTTTATCAGCACAGTTGTGGCATCCAGTAAAATACTCATACTGTTGAGTAAGCCATCAATGAAAAAGGCTCAAATAAAATTAGATATGGAAGATAATAAAGCAATTGTTTTTGGAAATGTGCAGGTTAACAGTTTATCCAATTGTGGCAAGTGGATGAAGTAACAGTGGGTGACCACTTTGGAGATGACAATAATAAAAATTAAGAAAATTTATAAGAATAAACTAGTGGGAGGCCTCCAAAAGTGAGATTCTACAGGCACAGTGTAGATATGTCCCCATAAAGAAAAATGATGTTATGTCCCCTGGTTATCTAGAAGCATAGAAGGTAAGATAAAGCAGAAAAAGAAAGCTGATAGTAGTCAAAGAAACTTAATATCGTAGAAAGCCTGGAGGAGTATAGGAAGTACAAGGGTGAAGTTATGAAGTTAGGAAAGCAAAGGGAAGATGTGAAATAATACTAATAAGTATAATTTTAAAAACAAAGATATTTTACCATTACATTAAGAGCAAGACAATAACTAAAGGTTGGGCCCTTCAAAGATGCACGTGGCAACTTGTGCGCTGATGCTTAAGATGTGGGCAAAGTTCTTAATAAGTACTTTGTCTGTCTTCACTAAGGAGAGAGATGAGCAGACATTCTGGTTAGAAGAGTGTAAGATATTAGATACATTAAGCAGAAGTGAGACAGGAAGTAGTAGAGGGACTGACATCTTTGAAGGTGGATAAACCACCAGAGCCAGATGATTGTATCCCAGGCTGTTAAAGGAAGCCAGGGAAGAAATAACAAATGGTCTGAAGATAATTTTCCAATCCTCACTAGATACAGGTGAGGTACCAAAGGACTGGAGGTCTGCGAACATTATACCATTATTTTAGAAAGGGTGTGAGTGATAGGCCAAATAATTATAGGATGTTCATTCTTTATTGGATGAGGTATAGATTACAAAAGCAGGGATGTAATGGTGAAACTGTATAAAACACTGGTTCAGCCATACCTGGAATTTTGTGCATAGTTCTGGTCACCACATTACAGACAGGACAAAATTGCTCTGGAGAGAGTACAGAAGAGATTTAAAAGAATGTTGCCAGGGCTTGAAAACTGCAGCTTTGAAGAAAGATGAGATAGGCTGGGGTTGTTTTCCTTGGAATTGAGGAAGCTCAGCGGTGACCTGAGTGAATTGTACAAAATTATAAGTGGCCTAAATAGAGCAGACAAAGATGCCCTGTTTCTCCTAGCAGAGAGGTAAATTACCAGGCGGTACAGGTGATTTTGGAAGGACTGGTGGGGGGACATAGGAACATTTTCTTCATCCAGAGGATGGTGAGTATTTAGAATTCACTGCCTGGTTTGGTGGGGGAGGCAGAAACCCTCATCTCATTTAAAAGGTAATCTGGATCTGCACCTAAAGTGCTGTAACTTAGATGGCTACAGACAGGGTGCTGAAAAGGCAGGATTAAAACGGGCAGCTAATTTTTTATTTTTCAGATGGCACAAACACAATGTTCTGAATGGCCTCTTTCTGAGCCATAACTTTTCTATCGTTCTATCCATCAAACCAGATTTCAGCCTATGACCTGATGTGTCTGTTATTAACACCAGCTGGGATTGTTACAAGGTGAAGGGCATTGTTAGTTAAATATTTTGATCACATAAATGGGGAACAATGGGACACTGGGTGTTTTGGAAAGAGGTATGTGATTGAACGAAGTCAATAAATTCCCTCTGTAAACAAAATCTTTGTGTCTTGTTTTTGAAATCACTTGGATTCTGTTATGACCATCAGACTTAAAATTATAGCTTCAGATTCATAATTCATATGTGGCACTAATCCACTGAATCTGGAGAGAAATCCAATGGTCCCTAAAAAAGAAAGTACAAGAAATATTTTGACTAACTTGGAGTACAACTCCCTGTGAACATACAGATTAGAAATCAGAGGTTTTGGAGATCAAGTTCCACCCCAGAGACGTGAGCACAAGCTGACACTCAATGCAGTACTGTGGGGAATGCTGCATTATCAGAGGTGGCATCTTTTGGATGAGATGTTAAACCAAACATGCCCTCTTAGGTAAATAACATATCCCAAGACATTTTTTCAAGGAAGAAGAAGGGAAGCTCTTCACAGGAATCAGTATTTATTCCTCAAAAAAAATGAAAATCTACTGCACATCACCAAAGCAAAATAAATCTTTAAGCTGAGCAGTAAGGACTGACGCTAAAAGGATATTCAATTTGTTTCAAATAAACTGCCTATTCAAGAATCATTTTGTGATCTATACCCAATAGACAATTAGCAATTCGAATAAACTACCAGTTTGAATAATGGGATCAAAGGTGTTGGGAGGGTTCAAAACCAAATTGAACGTTCAGCTGAATAAATTGGAATATGAATGGAATTGAAAAATTCATTATCTTGTTGTCCTTTGAGGAATCTTGCTGAGTGCAAATGGGCTGTCATGATTTCTATATTACACCAGTGATCACACTTTAAAAGTACCACATTGACTGTGAGACACAGTGAGGTGAGTTACAGCCTGAAAGATGCTACATAAAGTGGGAGAGGTTTTTGTTTTGAAAAACTGTTTTGTGTTTTCATAACTGCATCAAGTTATAAGATATGAAACATCTCTGTTGGCTTAAATGTAAAGAGAGACGTGTCCAGACAGTGGCAGCAAACTACAGCAAAGTAACAGATGAGGAGCTGTCTGTGAATATATTTGGATACGTCCTTACATTCTTTTGTCTGCAAGCTCTTCAATTTGCAAATCCGACTTGCTCCTGGACAGATGTTGGGAAAAGAATGTGCAGCACTGGCCCCTTTCAACATCCAACTCTCCATTTTTTTCATTTCCATGAGTCATTTTAGATGTGTTATGTGAAGTGACACTGTTGTGAGCTATTTATATGAGCTGTAAACAACATGGCAACAAAATCGTGAATGTAATATATACTATATATAGTAATTGCTTAATTATCACGTTTGACTACAAGATTTGATTAAAAGTATATATCTTCAAATTGGGTTTTATTTCATTTGTCAGTAGGCGTGCACGAGAGCTGTTTAAAAGTATTTATGGCTCAAGGTGAATTGAGCAGGTGTTAGAGACATAGAGATGCTAAATCTGTTCTAAGTACTTTATATTAAAAGTTTGTAGAAGACTACAAAATGTTTCTAAGCACAAAATCACACATACTATCAGCAATGAAGACATTTATATTTATGCAAAGATATGGTATGAATCAGCTTTATCAAACATCGAACGTCACTATGCTTCAATTTACATAAGATAATGACATGTAGCACATCAAATCCTTTGAGGCCGGGGTGGCTTCAAATAGTGCAATTTTGCTGATAGCTGAAGGATCATCCTGTAAGGAGCAGGTTCTGCCACGAGTGCCATATATGTCAGTGACAGGGAATTGGTGACATCTTCTTCCCATATCTGCATGGGTTTCTGCCAGGTGCTCCGGTTTCCTCCTACAGTCCAAAGATGTGCGAGTTAGCTGGATTGGCTAAACTGTCCATTAGTATCAGGGTGATTAGCAGGGTAAATGTATGGGGTTACAGGGATAGGCATGGGTGTGATCATTACAAGTGCAGGCTCGATGAACTAAATGGCCTTCTTCTGCACTGTGGGCTTTCTATAATTCTAAGTGGATTCTGGTACTAGTATAGTGGAAAGTGTGATCTGTTCCGTTGGGACTGTCCATACCTGAATTGTGCTGGGGGGATGGTGGGGGGAGACGGTTTTCTTGCAAGTCACATAAATAGGGAAGTAGAGATGGTTTTAAGCTAGATAGTGGGAGAAACAGATCAAATTTGGGAAGATGTGGGAAATCAAAGAGCAGAGACAAGGCAAAAGAAAACAATATTATTACAGGAAATGAAAAACAGACACTGACATGAAGTGATAGAGTAAAAATCTAACAGTAAATTAACAGATGAGACTAGAAGTTATAAAAAGAATAAAAGGCTGAAATTAAAAGCTCTGTATCTGAATGCACATAGCATTCGAAATAAAACAGATGAACTGACAGCGCACATAGAAATAAGTATGATTTAATAGCCATTACAGAGACATGATTTCAGGAGGATGTAAAAGTTAAAGTTTATTTATTAGTCACAAGTAGGCATACACTGCAATGAAGTTACTGTGAAAATCCCTGAATTAGGACTTGGCTATTTAAGGGTACAGGATATTTAGGAAGGGCAGGAAGACAAAAAAAGCTAGAGGGATGGTTCTTTTAGTTAAAGATGGTATCAACACAATACAGAGGGAGAGCCCAAGTTCAGGAAACCATGATGTGGAAACGGTTTGGGCAGAAATGAGAAACGATAAAGGCAAGAAGTGACTTATGGGAGTTATGTACAGGCCCCCTAACAGTAACCACATGGTAGGGTGAAGCACAAAGGAATAAATAATTGGAGCTTGTCAGAAAGGCAAAGCAATAATCGTGGGATATTTTAAATTACATATAGATTGGAAAAGTCACATTTGAAAGGATAACCTAGATGAGGAATTCATTGAATGTTTTCAGGATAATTGGATAATTCAGGATAATGGGCAGCACGGTGACACAGTGATTCGCACTGCTGCCTCACAGCACCAGGGACCTGGGTTCAGTTCCCAGCTTGGGGCACTGTCTATGTGGAATTTGTATGGTCTCCCCGTGTCTGCATGGGTTTCCTCCAGGTGCTCTAGTTTCCTCCCATGGTCTGAAAGATATGCTGGTTAGTTGCATCAACCTGAACAGGTGTCCGAGTGTGGCAGCTAGGGGAATTTCACAGTAACTTTGTTGTCTTACTTGTGACTAATAAATAAACTTTACTTTCCTAGCATGTTCTGCAGTCAACCAGCTATTACTAGACCTGGTATTGTGCAATAAGGTGTAAGTATTTAATTCTTTGAGGAGGTAACTAAGTGTGTAGATGAAGGTAGAGCAGTTGATGTCATGTACATGGATTTTAGTAAGGTGTTTGATAAGGTTCCCCATGGGAGGCTCGTGAAGGAGGTGTGTGATAGAAGGAAATTTGGCTGATTGGATAAGTAACTGGCTGTCTCATAGAAAGCAGAGGGTGGTGATGGAAGGAAAATTTTCAGACTGGAGGCCAGTTACCAGCAGTGTACCACAGGGATCAGTGCTGGGTCCTCTGCTATTTGTGATAGCAGAGGGGCTATAGGGTGAGTTAGTAAATTTGCTGATGACACCAAGGTTGGTGGAGTAGTGGATGAGGTGGAGGGCTCTTGTAGGCTGCAAAGAGACATTGGTAGGGAGCAGAGCTGGGCAGAAAAGTTTAACTCTGATAAGTGCGAGGTGATTCATTTTGGTAGGACAAACTTGAATGCAGATTACAGGGTCAACGGCAGGGTTCCGAGGAATGTGGAGGAACAGAGAGATCTTGGGGTTCATATCCAAAGATCTCTGAAGCTTGCTACTCAAGTGGATAGAGCCGTGAAGAAGGCTTATAGTGTGTTAGCGTCTATTAACAGGGGGTTTGAGTTTAAGAGCCATGGGGTTATGCTGCAACAGTACCAGACCTTGTGAGACCACGTTTGGAATATTGTATTCAGTTCTGGTCACCTCACTATAAGAAGGATATGGAAGCATTGGAGAGAGTGCAGAGGAGATTTACCAGGATGCTGCCTGTTTTGGAGGGTAGGTCTTATGAGGAAAGGTTGAGGGAGCTAGGGCTTTTCTCTTTAGAGCGGAGGAGGATGAGAGGTGACTTAATAGAGGTGTATAAAATGATGAGGGGGATAGATAGAGTGGATGTTCAGAAACTATTTCCTCAGTGGATGTAGCTGTTACTAGGGGGCATAACTATAAAGTTCATCATGGGAGATATAGGAGGGATGTCCGAGGTAGATTCTTCACTCAGAGAGTGGTTGGGGTGTGGAATACACTGCCTGCTGTGATAGTGGAGTCAGACACTTTAGAAACTTTCAAGTGTTTATTGGATAGGCACATGGAGCACACCCAGAATGATAGGAAGTGGGATAGCTTGATCTTGGGTTTGGACATAGCTCAGTGCAACATTGAGGGCCAAAGGGCCTGTATTGTGCTGTACTGTTCTATGTTTCTATGTTATTTAATGATTTCATATTAAAAGTGCCCCTAGGTAGCAATGACCATAAGACCTCAAGAAACTATAAAGGGTCGTAAATGAAGCCTAGACCACCACACAGTGGCTTTGTCGACACTCCCTGTTGCTTCAGAAAAGCGGCCACATAATTAAGGATCCCATATAGCTCGGACATTCTCTCTTCCACTTTCTTCCATCTTCACAAAATCCTGAGGCCACATACCAACTGACTCAAGAGCAGCTTCTTCTCTGCTGCTATCAGACTTTTGAATGGATCTACCTCGCATTGAGTTGATCTTTTTGTACGCTCCCGCTATGACTGTAACACTACATTCTGCACTCTCTCCTTTCCTTCTCTATGAACAGTATGCTTTGCTATATATATACACAGCATGCAAGAAACAATACTTTTCACTGTATAATAATACATGTGACAATAATAAATCAAATCAAAAATCATAATATGACTGAATTTTACATTTCAGTTTGAGGGAGAGTGGAGTGGGTCTGAGATTAATTTTTAAACATAAATAAGGGCAATTTTGAGAGCATGAAAGCTGAGCTGCCTAAAGTGAATTGGTAAGTTAGGTAAGCACTAGGTCAATGGAGATACAGTGGCAAACATTCCAACAATGAAGAAAATGTCCACGGGACTGACCACCATGTTTAACTAGAAAGGTTAAAGATAGTATCAAACTTTAAGGAAAAGCATACAATTGTGCAAAGACAGGTGGCTGGTCAGAAGAATGGACACAATATATGGAACAGCAAAGGCTGACTAAAAGACTAATAAGAGGAAGCTAGCCAGAAATACAAAAACAGATGGTAAGAGTTTTTATAATTTAACAAAGTGAGCATTAGTCCTATAGAAAGTGAGTTGGAGATAATGGAAAACAAGAAGATAGCAGATGAATTGAACAGGTATTTTGCATCCATCTTCATTATAGCGGATACAAGTAACATCCCAGAAGCAGCTATAAACTAGGAAATGAAAGGAGGGAGGAGCTTAGGAAAATTACAGTTACCAGAGAAGTTGTACTCCTTAAATTGTTGGAGCTGCAGGCTGATAAGGGCCTCAGTTCTGATGGACTTCATCCTAGGAAGTACTATTAAGATGGTTGATGTATTAATTTTAATTTCCCAAAACTCCCTAGATTTGGGAAAGGAGGCAAATGTAACTACAGTATTCAAAAAGAGTGGGAGACAGAAAGCGACAAACTACAAGCCAGTTAGCCTAACATCTGTGACGTAGAGAAAATGTTAGAAGCTATTATTAAAGAAATGATAGCAGGGCACCTGGATAAACGCCAGGTAATCAGACCACATGGTTTTGTGAAAGGGAAATCATATTTAACCAAGTTATTGGAGTTCTTTGAGAAAGTATTTTGTGCTGTGGATAAAGGGCAACGAGTGGATGTACTGTAAATAGATTTCCAGAAGGCGTTTGATAAAGTGCCACATCAAAAGTTAATGTGTAAAGTTATGGGGTAACAGGAAACAAACAGTAGACATAAATGGGTCTTTATCAGGTTGGCAAAATGTAATAAATGGAGTGCCACAGAGATCAGTGCTGAGACCTCAGCTGTTTAGAATTTATATAAATGACTTGGATGAAGGATGGTTGGCATACTAATGATGACATAAAGGTAAGTAAGAACGAAGTTATGAAGAGGACATAATGAGACTACAAAACTAATAGATTGTTATCATTTATTGCAAGGGGAATTGAATACAAAGTAAGGAGGTTATATTTCAGTTGTGAGGGCACCAATGAGACTACATGTGGAATACTTTGTAAAATCTTGGTCACCTTAAGAACATAAGAACATAAGAAATAGGAGCAGGAGTAGGCCATCTGGCCCTTCGAGCCTGCCCCGCCATTCAATAAGATCATGGCTGATCTGTCGTGGCTCAGTTCCACTTTCCCGCCCTCTCCCCATAACCCTTAATCCCCTCTCTTATCAAAAACCCATCAACCCGCTTCTTAAAAATATTTAGCGAGGCAGCCTCCACCACTTCAACGGGCAGAGAATTCCAGAGATTCACCACCCTTTGAGTGAAGAAGTTCCTCCTCAACTCCGTTCTGAACCGCCCCCCCTTTATCTTGAGGCTGTGCCCCCTAGTCCTACTGTCTTTTTTGAGCGGGAAGAGTCTTTCCACCTCTATCCTATCCATCCCATTCATCATCTTATACGTCTCAATGAGATCTCCCCTCATTCTTCTAAACTCTAACGAGTACAAGCCTAGTTTATTCAGCCTCTCCTCATAGCTCAACCCCCTCAACTCCGGTATCAGCCTAGTAAACCTCCTCTGCACTCCCTCCAAGGCCAAAATATCCTTGCGCAGGTGCGGCGCCCAAAACTGCACACAGTACTCCAGCTGCGGCCTCACCAATGCCCTATACAGCTGCAGCAAGACCTCCCTACTTTTATATTCAATCCCCCTCGCTATGAAGGCCAGCATCCCATTCGCCTTCCTGACCACCTGCTGCACCTGCAGGCTGGGTTTTTGCGACTCATGCACAAGGACCCCGAGGTCCCTCTGCACCGTCGCCTGCTGCAGTTTTTCGCCACGTAAGTAATAGTCCTTCCTACCATTCTTCCTACCAAAGTGGACCACCTCACACTTGCCAACATTAAATTCCATTTGCCATTTCCTGGCCCATTCGCCCAGCCTATCTAGATCCTTCTGCAGACTCTCCACACCCTCCGCACAATTTGCCTTTCCCCCAATCTTGGTGTCATCAGCAAATTTCGACACCCTACACTCGGTTCCCTCCTCCACATCATCTATATAAATGGTAAATAGCTGAGGCCCCAGCACCGACCCCTGGGGCACCCCACTAGTCACCAACCGCCAATCCGAATAGCACCCATTGACCCCCACTCTCTGCCTCCTATTTGACAACCAATCCTCTATCCACGCTAACACCCTACCCCCAACTCCATGTCCTCTGACCTTCTGCAGTAACCTCTTGTGAGGTACCTTATCAAACGCCTTCTGAAAATCCAGAAAGACCACATCCACCGGCTCTCCTCTATCCACCGCCCTAGACACATCCTCATAGAACTCCAGTAAATTTGTCAGACACGACTTCCCTTTAATGAAACCGTGTTGCGTCTGCCCTATCAAGCAATTCCCTTCAAGATGCCTCGCAATTTCCTCCTTAATGACGGATTCTAACATTTTACCTACCACAGATGTTAAACTAACCGGCCTGTAATTCCCCGCCTTTTGCCTGGCACCCTTCTTAAACAACGGCGTAACATTAGCCGTTTTCCAATCCTCCGGCACTTCCCTGGAATCCAGCGACGTCTGGAAAATAACCACCAAGGCATCCACTATCACCTCCGCCATTTCTTTCAGAACCCTCGGATGCATTCCATCCGGTCCTGGGGACTTGTCCACAATCAGCCCCTCCAGTCTGTCGCGCACCACCTCTCTAGTAACAGTAATGACATTAAGACCCTCCAGTCCTACCACCTTTCCATCGCTAACACCCGGCAAATTATTCACGTCCTCCTCCGTGAAGACAGAAACAAAAAAGTTATTCAAGACCTTAGCCATATCCCCATCCCCTACCACTAGGTCCCCTTTCTCATCCGCTAAGGGACCAACGTTCACCCTAGCCAGCCTCTTCCTTTTTATTTAAGTAAAGATGTAAATGCATTGGAAGCAGTTCAAAGAAGGTTCACCAGACTAACATCTGGAATTAATGGGTTGGCTTATAAGGAAAGGTTGGAAAAGGTAGGTTTGTATCCACTGGAATTTAGAAAAATAAGATGTGGCTTGTCTGAAATATACAAGATCCTGAGGGTCCTAACAGGGTGGATACACAGAGGATGTTTCATGTTGTGGGAGAATCTAAAACTAAAGGTCACTGTTTAAAAATAAGGGGTCACCCATTTAAAATGGATGAGGCAAACTTTACTCACTCGGAGGGCCATGAGTCTTTGGGACTTTCTTCCTGAAAAGGTGGGGGAAGCAGAGTCTTTGAATATTTTTAACGCAGAGATGGATAGACTCCTGGTAAGCAAGGGAGTGATAGATTAATGGGAATATATGGAGTGCAGGTTTAAGGTTACTAACAGACCAGCTATGATCTTATTAAAGGGTGAAGTAGCCTTAAGGGGCTGAATAGCCTACTCCTGATTCTTGCTCATATGTTTGTAAGTGTAAAACAACTGGCTGTTTGAGCCGAAATATCCCAACCTAGCAAAGAAAGATAAATTAATGTAAAATAATTTGATGAGAACAGAGGACTCCTGGGGACTATTGCTGTATACTATCTACTGAGTCTCATTTTAAAAAAGAGTTGTGTTCACCTGTACCTCACCTTTACTTTGCCCATGGCCCATGACAAAGATACTTTCCTGTCTCCCCACATATCACCAACTCTCTGTTTCCTATATGTTGTTCCTGCAATCCAGTGGCCAAAAAATGTAAGGAATAAGATGGGATTATCCTAATAACATTAGAGCAAGTGAATGTGTTCCTTTGATACTATACAAAATGTACATTTGGTTGTGCAGTCTTTCTCTTTTTATCATGAAGTGTGACTAGCCTACATTCAGAAACTACCCCAGTGGCTCTTGTGGAATGGAAAGCTCAACACATGAAGATTTGATAACTGGAATTTTACCGCCACGCCTGCTTCGATTCCAGGGGTGGGCGAGGCTCAGAAAATGGCATTCTCCATTGGCCTCAGACAGGTTCGTATGAACCTCAGAGGACATGCCATCCCAATCCCTCACTCCATGGTGCAAAGTGTTACAGCATTCCTGAGAGTGAGTTCCAATCAAGGCAATGCTTCAAATTGTGGCTGTCACTAAAATGTTAATCTTTCATTACCAAATTGTCAAGAAATGAATGCTGAACATCTGAATGATATTGTGGACCTTGCAAAAAATTCATGATCTGAAAGCTGTTACTAAGTGTGTTTATCCGGTTAATTAAAGGACAGTTGCCAGGCAGCAGCTAGTATGAGAGAAAGTTGGCATTGAAGGAGTCCTCTTTGACCCAGATACTGTGTCAATGCACTGAAGCCAGCCAACCTGAAAAGCTAAACATAATTAAATTAGAAGCAACCAGCAGGAACTTCCAATGCAATGAGGGAAGAAACTAAGGACATAAACATTAATAACATTCAGAGGGACTAAAACGTGTATTTTTTTAACAAAATATATAGGGAATGCTACCTCAATGCTACCTCTAAAAATTTTAAACTGGACAAAGACCAAAAATGGTTGCATCTATGTCCCTCTGTGACACTCAGATGAAATAATCTATCTGGCACTATCAGGGAAACTCATGCATCATTATCTCTGGACAGCCATTAATGACGCTCCCCCCCCCCCCCCCCCCCCCCACCCCACCCCCTCAATCCCTCTGGGTTGCAAGGAACAAGAGGGCCACAAAAGGCCGTCTGCATTCTGGGGATGGCGGGACTGGTGTATGAGGAGAGATTGACTAGGATTGTTTTCGCTGGAGTTCAGACGAATGAGGGGGAGATCTCATAGAGACTTATAAAATTCTAACAGGATTAGACAGGGTAGTTTCAGGGAGGATATTCCCGATGGTGGGGGAGTCCAGACCAGGGCCCACAGTCTGAGGATTCAGAGTAGACCAATTAGGATGGAGGTGAGGAGACATTTATTCACCCGAAGAGTGGTGAGCCTTTGGAATTAATTACCAAAACATTGAATTTATTCATGAGACAGCTGGATATAGCACTTGGGATGAATGGGATCAATGGATGTGGGGAAAAAGCAGGATTAGGCTATTGAGTTGATGATCAGCCATGATCGTAATGAATGGTGGAGCAGGCTCAAAGGGCCAAATGGCTTCCCACTGTTCCTATTTTCTATGTTTCTATAACCCAGGCTGGCCAACTGGAGTCTACTCATCTGCTAAGACAAAGAGCCTGCAACCTTCCTTTCACTTCTTAATGGTTGAAAGATTTAATAATCTCAGAGACTCAGCCGAGAGATAGATGACTTTTGTCAAAGGCATTGTGGAGAGATTGGAGTCATGTGACATGCACCTCTAGTTTATGGAACTAGTGGTATTACCTTGTGGAATGACAAATTCAGTCTGTTCTTTACCATCCTACAAGTAGCCTCACAGACAAGGAACTCTGGCTATTGGGCACCTGGCTACATCTACACTGCTTCGACTGGAAATTCTGTGCTATCAACTACAAGACTGATTCATCCCTGTATACTTAACTCATCGTGTGAATTCAACACCACCAAGAAGGTGAATTATCCAGCATCAGTTCTCAGCTTATCAACTTCATTGGACTTTGATTCTGGACTCCAGAAATCATGTGAAGCAATATTTCTTTTCAGCAGTGCATAATTTACCTTCACAAATAAGGAAAAACTCAAGTTTAGCTACAAACATCTCAAGTGTTCTATATAAGACCATAAACCATTTGGCCCATCAAGTCTGCTCTTCCATTCAATGAGATCATGACTGATCGGATGTGATAATTCTCAACTCCACTTTCCTACCTTATCCCCATAACCCTTTATTGATTAAAAATCTGTCTTCCCCACCCTTGAACATACTTAATAACCCAACCTTCACAGCCCTCTGGGGTAAAGAATTCCACAGATTCACTACCCTCTTGAGAGAAGAAATTTCTCCTCATCTCCATCTTAAATGAGTGCCCCTTACTCTGACTTTATGCCCTGTGGTCTGAGCCTCTCCCAGAAGGGGAAAAAACTCTTAGCATCTACCCTGTCAAGCCCCTTGAGAATCCAATATATCTCCAATATACCTCTCAATCCTTCTAGACTCCAGTGTATAAAGCCTCCTCAATCTCTCTTCATAAGCAAATCCTTCCATTTTCAGGATCAACTGAGTATAAGATAAGGGAACCAAAACTGTTCATAGTATTCCAGGTGTGGTCTAACTTGTGCTTTGTACAGTTTTAGCAAAACTCCCCTATTTTATACTCCATTCCCTTTGAAATAAAGGTCAACATTCCATTTGTCTTCCTTATTACCTGCTGAACTTGCATGCTAGCTTTTTGTGATTTATGCATGAGAATCCCCAATCCCTCTTTGCAGTGGTTTTCTGCAAGTTTTCTCCATTTAAATAATATTCAGCTCCTTTATTCTTCCTTCCAAAATGCATAACTTCACATTTTCCTACATATATTCCACCTGCCAAGTTTTTTTCCACTCACTTAACCTGTCTATGTTCCCCTGTAAACTCTTTGTGCCAACCTCACAACTGGCATTCCCACCTATTTTTTGTGTCATCCGCAAACTTGGCAAAAGTATATTCACTTCTCTTGTCCAAGTCTTAAAAATATATTGTAAATAATTGTGGCTCAGCTCTGATCCCTGTGGCATTTCCCTGGCTGCCATCCTAAAAATGCCCCTTTTATCCCAACTGGTCCTGGTAATATTTCAACTCTGATCAGCCAAAATCTGTGTGGTAAATTTGGGCCAAAGAAACCCTGCAATTATGTAATTATAGTAGAATTTACTACTTTGCAATTATGCAGATTTTGAGTAGTGGAAAAGGGATTTCAGAGTCAACCAGTAAATGCTGCTACTCTTGTGTAAACACACTGGGGTCAAAACCAAATGACATTTTGCAGCCAGATCCCCCAAAAATGGAAGTTCAGAATAAACTAGAAAACAGCTAAAGCGATGGCTTGAGGGATACAAAATAGTGCATTAATTCAGCTCTGACGAATCATAGAATCTACAGTGCAGAAGAAGGCCATTTGGCCCATTGATCCTGCACCGACAACAATCCCACCCAGGTCTTATCCCCATAACCCCTCATAATTACCCTACTATTCTCCCTGGCACGAGGGTCAATCAACCTAACCCGCACACTTTGGAGTATGAGAGGAAACCAGAGCACCAGGACGAACAGTCACCCAGATTCGAAACGCTAGCTTTATTCTCTCTCCACAAATGCCGTCAGATGTGCTGAGATTTTTGCAACATTTTCTGTTATTGTTTCAGATTCCAGCATCTGCAGTACTTTGCTTTTATCAGTTTAGCTTTAGTGTCTTGCGTTACTGTGACTGTGTGTCACAAAGTGGTTATAACTGCACTTCCGGATTGTTACTCTGGCCTGAAGCGGGATTGGTCTAAATTGGATTTGGACTCATCATCCTTTCTCATCTTCAATCCAAATCTCATTCTCGCCACAATGGCATCACAGGTGATTCTTATGGATGCAATGCAATGCACTGTCTAAGAGGAGGAGAGGGGCACTGGTTGTTAATATCTAGAATTAGGCCATTGATGCCAGGAAATGCCATTTGAAACCGCCTGCAACTGGCAAATCTCGGAGTCAATGATTGTATGGTGCTAATTGCAAAATTCTGTTAATTTAGCACAATCTGAGTGCAAAATCAGACGTAAAGGCGACCGCCCTGCCAGGAAGCAGATGCCAATATTTGCAACCTACCAGCTCACCCTAGCACTTTGGGTTTGATTGAGAAGAAACGGGCTCCCAATCAGGTCGGGATCGTCTGCAAGCAGCGAGACACACACACACATGTTCATATTCTTATCCGGAAAAGACGAGAATTACAGCCTGGGCCTGGTGTGGTGAAGGATAGTATGAGATACACACACGCTGCGTGATAGGGCTATGCAACCTTAGCCTGATCCAGCGGGTATTCGTGTCCACTCTGCGGCCGTTGACTCTGATATGTTCATGGCTGCATTAAGCTGAGCTGTGTACAGACCAGAAGACTGGACAGCCCCCGGGAATTCTACTCGACAGTGTGACATCGGATAGGCTTTTCCAGTTCGGAATTTCCTGCCATAGCAGAAAGAAAAACCCAGCAGCCAGCCGAGCTGCCCAGTCCGAAGATAGCCCTGATGCAAGACCTAAATAAAGACAGAAGCGTTCGCGCAGCTTTGGGACAAACGTGTGTACGCTGCATAAAGTCTTGCTAAGGCGGGGATGTCATCACCCGACGAAGGAGACAGCAAATCCAAGCTCCTCACTCGCCAGTCTAGCGGGGGAACGACGGAGAATTGGGGCGCAGAGTGGATATATCATGATGTGTTAACATTATCCCCTAGAGAAGGAAGGCATTGGGACAGGCCAGCACTTGAAAAGATTTGTCTAGTTAGTGCCATCCCCCTGCACCCACCACCCCACACACGGCTTTGCAACTCTTCTGCATTGATTCTCTACAGAGTCATACCATCGAATCAGACCTTTCGGCCCAACCGATCCATGTCCACCATGGGGCCCTCCCAACTAGTCCAAATTGCCCAAGTTTGGCCCACATCCCTCTAACCCTTTCCCACCCATGTCCTTACCCAAATGCTTTTTAAATGTTGCGATTGTATCTGCCTCAACTACTTTCTCTGGCAGTTCATTCCGTGCATGCACTACCCTCCACGTGAAGTTGCCCCTCGGGTCCCTTTTAAATCTTTTCCCTCTCACCTTAATTCTATGTAAATTATTGGTATATGAATTACATAAGAACATAATAAGAACATAAGAAATAGGAGCAGGAGTAGGCCATCTAGCCCTTCGAGCCTGCCCCGCCATTCAATAAGATCATGGCTGATCTGTCGTGGCTCAGTTCCACTTTCCCGCTTTCTCCCCATAACCCTTAATCCCCTCTCTTATCAAAAACCCATCAACCCGCGTCTTAAAAATATTTAATTAGGGTTGTTTTCTGTCGAAATACAGGTTAAGCTTGCAGTTAAATCTGGTTGTTCACAATTTCAGAAGATGAAAAAACATTTTAAAGAAGGATTCGCATGTATATAGTGCTTTTCACGTGCTTTACAGCTAATGAGCTACTTCTTGACGAGTGGACAGTGTTGCAGTGTAGCAGCTGGAGTGTGGATAGTTCTCTTGCCTGGACTTTCAGCTATGAAAGAACCCAGCCAGTAGTGCAGGCATGCCAGTGTATGTCAATGCTGGTCCCCAGGCCAAATATCTGGGGCGGGTTGTTGGCAGGAAGGGCATCTGGCTGTAAAACCACCTGTCAAATCCAAACATGAAGGTCACCAGCCAGCATTGTGGCAACCACATGTAACTTGGGAAGAGCTGAAAGAGAACAGTTACAGTGTAGGAAATGCTGCAGCCAAACTGTGCACAGCAAACTCCATTGTGAAAATGACCATACAGTCTGTTTTCTGTGATGTTGATTGCGAAATAAATATTGGCCAGGGCACCGAGGGTCTTTTACATCCTGGGGAACAGGCAGTTGGGATCCCAGTTTAACATCTCATTGCAAAGGTTTTATAGCTAATAAAGTACATTTGATGTCCACTGTGGGGAAATACACCAACAAAGTTGCACACAGAAAGTTCACACAAACAGCAATGAGATAAGTGACCAGATAATCTGCTCATTCAGGTTGATTGATAAATAATGTTCAGGGTACCTGGAGAACTCTCCACATCCTCTTGGAAATCATACCATGGGAATGCTACCCATGAGGGCATTGCTGAGACAGCAGCATAAATTTTGACAATACAAACATAGACTGTACTCTAACTAAAAAGAGAAAATATTGAAAATTGGTTAGGAGGTTGACACATATATAGTCTCAGCTCCAGAACCTAGCCCTTTCTGAGGAAACTCTTTGCCCTAAACATTAACCTTTCAGATTGTGGGAGGAAACTGGAGCACCCAGAGAAAACCCATGCAGACACAGGAAGAACGTGCAGACTTCACACAGACAATGACCCAAGCCATGAATCGAACCTGGGTCCCTGGTGCTGTGAGGCAGCAGTGCTAACCACTGTGCCGCCATGTGCCACCATGCTGTCCCACAAAGTCAACTAACTGGTGGAGTTTTTGAAAAGGTAACAGAGAGGGTTGATGAGAGCAATGCTGTTGATGTGGTGCACATAGACTTCCAAAAGGTGTTTGACACAGGGCCACACAACAAACTTTTGAGTAAAGTTATTGCTTGTGGAATAAAAGGAACAGTAGATACATAGATATGGGATGGGATTCTTCAAAAAAATTTTAAGTGTCAAATTTGCGTAAATACTGGAGTAAATCCTGCTGTTTTTTTTCAGCGGGATTTTCAAAATCAATGTCCCACACTCTCTGCTCTGGAGTTCTCCAGCGAGATTCACGTGAAAAATCTGTGGAAGGGGGCTATTCCTGCTGGAAAGACTGGCAACATAGCATTGAACAAGCCATTGCGCATGTGCTGATCTGTCAGTGTTGAGATTGGTGCATGCGCAGTAGCCCAAATTGTGACCCCCCCCCCCCCGGTCACTGGCCAGCCTGATTAGTGGCCAGCACAGCAACCCACCCCCATTACTAACCCACTGATTAACACCCCCCCACCACCACCACAGCCCAATCACTGACTAGCCCCGCGACCCCACATCGCTGCCCTCCTCTCCCCCCCTCTCCCCCCCCCCCAGGGGCTGATCATTGGCCCCTACACATATCTGGGCTAGTCTCGCAGCCCTCCAGCCTACCTCAATCTAATCTTCTTCCCTTGGCAGTTCCAATCTCCCGATCCCTCCCACCAGCAGCCCCAACCCCACCCCCCAACCCCCCCACCTCCCCAACCCCGCACTCATCCCCAATCGCTGGCCTCCCCCCCTCTTACTGCGGAGCGCAGGGTGGAAGCCAGATCCCCCATCCTCACCAATCTCCACCCTACAAAGCCCCCACCCCTATTAAGCCCCACCCCCTTGCCAGGGTGCCCCCTGGTCATTGCCACTTTGCCCCTTGGGCAGTGCCAGAGGGCAGGCTGGCAATACCAAGCAAGCAATGCCCAGGAGGCACCCTTCTTACCCCCGACCCTCTGGGGGGCCTCAATGGCCACCTTCACTCCAGTAGGGTCGGGCCGCCTGCTCCCTGCTAGGGGGGAGCTATTGTAAACCCACTGGAGTGAAACCTGGCTGGGATGGAGAGGCTAGCGGGTCAGGATACTTCGTTCCCAGGCCCAGTAATTAGATGGAAATTATATTTGCATAATTTATACTGTTCCGGGCCAATTTCTGGCGTGGAGCTTATGGTGCCGGCAACTGATGGGTTTTTGATAAGCGAGGGGATTAAGGGTTATGGGGAGAGGGCGGGAATGTGTAACTGAGCCACGACAGATCAGCCATGATCTTATTGAATGGCGGGGCAGGCTCGAAGGGCTAGATGGCCTACTCCTGCTCCTATTTCTTATGTTCTTATTATGGAGTCTCACTGAAACCGTAGTACCCAGCAGGAAGCCCACTAAACAGCCTCCGCTTGAGTCCCCCAGCCCACTACGTTACTTTAAAATCCCCCCTGGATTTTAGCTGAGTGGCAGGAAACAGAGACTTAGTGGATGTTTCTAGGGCTGGAGGAAGGTTTGTACTGTAATTCTCAAGGTGTTAGGACCCTTGCTTTTCCTGGTATATATTAATGATCTAGTTCTTGTTATACAGGGTACAATTTCAAAGTTTTGAGATGATACAGAATGCTTTGAGTGAGTTAGATGTAGCTCTTCAAAAGGACAAGTAGTGAAATTGACAGATAGGTGAATTCAATACGGAGAAATGTGAAATGATTCATTTTGACAAAAAGAAGCTGAACAGATAGTGAAAAACAAAAGGTAGACTCTAAGTATTCGCATTTGCTCACATTGCTCACAAGGGCAGTGGGACTTTGATATATATGTGCATAAGTCATTGAAGGTACAGAACACATTGAGAGCATGGTTAGTAAAGCATATGGTATCCTAGGCTTTATTAATATGGGCATAGAGCAAGAATATTATATCTAAATTTGTAAAAGTCACTAGTTTAGCTGGAATTATTACAACCGGTCCCCAGTGAAGTTCCCCAAATTTGTTAATCCCGGACAGCTCCAACAATACCCCCAAATTGTTTTGCCCAGGCTGAGAAGAGATGAACTGACTGTCTTTCTTTATTCAACACCACAACCCCCCCCCCCCCCACCTTGCTGGCCACAACAATATTAATCTAAAAAGGATCACTGTTTTCTGGATACTCTTTTCCAGTCCCATTATTTATGTATCAGAAGGAATCAATTTGACCAGACTTTCTTGAGTTAAAAGGTAGGAAAAGGTTATTAACAGTAAAGGCAAGGAAATGCTGAAAAACATGGATATACATTCATACAGATCAGAAGTGAGAATTGACTTGAAAGTAAGTACGTTTAAAAAAAAATACAAAATGGTCCTTGACTCGTGGGAAGTAGATGATTGAGTGTTGCGACCATTGCAATTTGAGATTTCAGTAGCACTGATTTCAGCAGGCGAATAGTTGGTTTTGTGATTCCAGTGTTCTGCAGTTTGGCAGAGAAGTTTCCCTATTTCCACTCCAGCTGTGGTGTTTGCTGACTTGGCAATTAGACAGACAGAGAGAGAGATACCTGCAAAATGTTTTTGCAGGGGTGCTGTTCAGCTGGAGGGCTTTTGTTTTGGTGTCACAGATGTTCCGACAGCCCGGCACTAATTTACATACTCCAATACATCACACACTAGAGGCAGCGTTTCAACTGGCTTTTATCCCAGTCTTTATATATTCCTGGAAGGCAAAATCCAAAATCCATCTGGACATTATCACAGGATATTTCTTGATGAGATGATGCTCATCTCCCATTATGTTCCATTGTCTCCACTAGAGATGGCAATTAATTTCTGTATGAATCATAGAATCCCTACAGTGCAGAAGGAGGCCATTCGGCCCATCGTGTCTGCACTGACCATAATCCCACCCTATTCCTGTAACCCCACATATTTACTCTGGTAATCCCCCTGACACTAGGGTCAATTTATCATGGCCAGTCAACCTAACGGGCACATCTTTGGACAGTGGGAGGAAACTGGAGCACTCGGAGGAAACCCATGCAGACAAAGGGAGAATGTGCAAACTCCACACAGACAGTGACCTAAGGCCAGAACTGAACCTGGGTCCTTGGCATTGTGAGGATGCAGAGCTAATCACTGCACCGCCCAAAGCTTCAGAAGTATCTTCGTCTGGAAACAGTGTGAGATTCCATTGTCTCTCAGAGTATCACCCTCCAGCAATTCAGCCAGTGACTAACTTCACCTCCTTGGCTAACTTTGGCATTTTTTTTAAACTCACAGGTTTCATTTAACATTCACTATTACCAGGCATGATTTGGTGCTTTATCTTCATTAATAAAACATCAATTTTTAACCAATCTTTCAGCTCTGATTGTGGACTGGCTGATTTCAGATTTTCTGTATTTGCAGTTTTATTTTTTGTCCGACCATAAACATTTAGTTCAAATTGCAGCCACAGAGTTAGCGGCCTGCCACCCATTCTTTCATCACATGTTCATAACCTATCCATATGTTTATATACAGGAGAAGGTGGCCCACAACAGGAGGGAGAGGCAGAAAATGGGGGTGGGGGTGCCTAAACTCAGATCTCTCAATGCATTCAAACAACTGGCTGCTGAGCTGGCCAGGAAGGATCATGACCATTCCTGTGCTGACAAAAAGGCCCACCTCAGCATCTAGTGAGGAAGCCAGACAACTTCAGACAATCAAACTGAGTTCCAAGCTGAAACTTTCTCTCTTCTCTCCTTTCTAGGTGCCCAGCAGAAGCAGGTGAGGCCAGCTCTTGCAACCTGAAATAAGCCCTAGCTCCCAGGACATGGAGGAGGAGGACGATGACTTCACACTTGTACAGCTGTCAGTTCACCTGCACCCTCCACCAGCCCAGAGACACACACTTCAGTGACTTACATATCTACCTTAGAATTGTGCTCACACTCTAGGTGGTCGCCACACAGACATATGCCCACAGCACAAGATGACAGTGACAGACAAGATCTCAATAAAACAATTGACCAGATCATCTATTTCAATTTAAACCCTGCCCTGGCAGGGATGCCATCTCCTGGATGAGACTTTAAACCAGGGTCCAATCTGTCCTCTCAGGTGGAGATGGAAAATTCCACAGGTATTTTCAGAAGAGCGGGGGAGTTTGCCCCAGTGTCCTGCCCAACATGTACACTTCAACCAACATCACTATAACAGATGACTCATTATCACACTGCTCTTTGCAGAATCTTGCTGTGCATAAATTGGCTGCTGGGTTTCCCATATTAAAATAGCAACTACACTTCAAGTGTAATTCATTGGCTGCAAAGCCTTTGGGACATCCTGAGGCCATAAAAGGTGCTATAGCAATGCAAGGTTACATAGCAAGTAAAAGCAGGGGTAGGCCACCTAGCCCTTCAAGACTGGTTCAGCATTCATTTTGATAATGGCTGATTATCAAATTTAATATCTTGATCCCACCTTCCCCCATAGACCTTAATCCCTTTAGCCTCAAGAGCTATATCTACTTTCTTCTTGAAGACACACAACGTTTTGGCTTCAACTACATTCTGTGGTAGCAAACTCCGTACATTCACTGCTCTCTGGATGAAAAACACTCTTCTCACCTCAGTTCTAAATGGTTTACCCCTTATCATCAAGCTATGACCCTGTCTAATCCTGTTAGAACTTTATAAGTTTCTATAAGATCCCCTCTCACTCTTCTAAACAACAACAAATATTATCCCAACCGACTTAGTCTCTTCTCATATGACAGACCTGCCACCCCAGGAATCAGCCTGGTAAATCTTCCTTGCATCTCTCTATAGCAAGGACATCCTTCCTCAGATAAGAACACCAAAACTGTACACAATACTCCATGTGTGGCCTCATCAACACTTTGTACAATTGCAGTAAAACATCTCTATTACTATACTCAAATCCTCTGTTACGAAGCTTTTTGTTTCTTTTTTAAGCATAGGGAGGGATTTCACAATTTTTAAAACAAAATAAATATGAAATGGGTGATTACAAGATGCTTAGCCACCTTATCAGTCCATTGTTTGAATGTATCTATCTCCCAGAAATCACCTGATCCCTGGGTTGCAGTAGCTGCAAACGAAAGCAAAACAATACTCGCTACAGGAATGCAAAATCTGAGGTTTTATATTTTGATTTTCTGGTCCAAACCTTTTATATTAATAACACTACATTCTTGTTTCCTTCTTTATGAACGGCATGTTTTGTCTGTACAGCGCACAAGAAACAATAGTTTTCACTGTACGTTAATACATGTGACAATAATAAATCAAAATCAAAATCAAATTAAATCATTCATGTGCGAGATATCGGGCCGTTATGCGAATATTTTGTTGATTGCGGTTACTACCACCAGAACGCGGGAGTCGTGTTACTAAATCCCCGATTTCTCGCGAAACCATATATAGGTTGATATAGGCAGGCTAAATGGAGACGGCGTGCATCTGAAATTTTATTGTGCGAGTTCTGTGAAAACGATCCGCCGGAATGAATATCACGTTTATTGAAGATGTTTATTTTATTTTCTGCTGAGCTTTGTTTTCGCAAACATTTTGTTGCTGTTTTTAGCACCTTAAAAGGAACTGTCAACTGCTCCATGAATTATAGGCATGTCCTAAATTTGTCAATGAAGCGAGCGATCAGGTCTCCCACTAAATTGGTCCCACCCCCACAACCGTGCGCCAACTGCCAGATCTGTAGTACTTGAGGAATCAAATTTTTTTTTGGGGGGGACGGGGGGGGGGGGGGACGGGGGGAGAAGGGGCGTCAAGACATCAGTTAAAAAGAAGTTAATAAGGTGCAAAAGCAGATATCGGTTCCCTACCCTCTATCCTATGCTGATATCAACTGATTTTAATCCAGTTCTACCGGATTGTGTCTAAGTGTCAATTCGATGCAAAGCAGGACGCCACTTCATTCCCAGGGAGATGCCAATGTCCTCGATTTTCTACTTAGTCGAAGCAAATCTGATCAAATAAAAGTTAATCCGGCCAGTGCCACGCAATGCTCCTTATTTCATACCAAGGCAATCCTCTCCACCCCAGATATAAAAATAGAATACGTTTGATCAAGCGAATTGGATAGCTCCGCCCATCCAGCACCTTAAATTACAGCAATCATTCTGCAAACAGGGTGTTAGTTTGGAAAGTAGAGAGATGGTCGATGCGACAATGCCACGCTAACACCTGACCTAGAGCTGATAGTGTTAGTCGAGACAAAACTGTTCCGGATGCATAAAGTGTAACCCCGTTGCAGTTTGTGTCTAGTTAATGTCGCCCAGTGCATCGGACTCGCTTCAGACGGCGGCCAACTTTCATAGTCTGAATGCTTAATGGCTGTGGGTATCACACGCCGACTGACCAGCACAGTCTGATGTTTAACGGAGTGAATTTTCACAGCGGGTTGATAGAAGTTCTATATATCTCATGATAATGTTGGAAGGTCCAGCTACTGACCTTATTGTAATCTGCAACGTAACTCTGATACCAAGCAGAATACAAGTGTAGATTTCAGCTCACACAATACAGGCAACCCAGCAACCCCCGGGGGTTCACTCTCACAAGATTGCGGATTCGAGAGCCCTTCACTTCCTAACTCAAATAAAATGCTAGACAGCAAGTGGGAGAGGCACCTGCTCGGGCCAGCTGTTGCTTTTATATCTCCATTGAAAAGGAACAGAAATGAAATGGCCTCAATCTCTCTCATACATTTTTTATTTTAATCCAGGTATTCCCGCGAATACCTGGATTAAAAGAAAGAGATAGATAAATGGATTGGATTTCTAATCCAGGTATTCCCGCGATATTAATAAAAAAAAGCAAGATACCATAAAGAATCGAGAATCGGAATTAATTTGCTATTCTGCAAATCATTAGCATACAAATTGATGTCCCGTGTACTACAAACAGTCAAAGATTGAAAGTCTTGCATATATTTTTTAAACTGTAGTTTACATTTAATTGCCTCTGGCTGTCTACAGCATTATATACATTTATTAACGCACGCATGGTTCTAATCACCAGTTATCAATATTGTAACAATATTTCATTGTATATAGCAATGTGGATTTTCTTTCGCCCTCCCTCTAAAAACCTGACCTCTCGGTGACTGTGAAAGCGGCAGCCGCCAAAATTCTCCTTGTACGGGCTAACTCCCGGACCAGAAACTGACTGCAATAATTATCACTTATGTGAAAGCTTGGAGGGACGCTATACGGTTTCAGGGTCCCAGCTGTGATTACACGGATTTAACTGGCTCCGCACATTCTTGCACTATTTCAGACTGTGCCTGAATTAAATGCTTTCAGCCGTCTGATCAAATTGCGCGCTTCCCTTCCGCATTGATTAAAACACACACACTGTACTCTGATTTGTGTTTGCACATTAGACTGGCCACAGAAAGTTAAGTCAAGTAATTAATAGGTTAAGCATCTCTTTAATTATGTGATAACTGGTACCAACTGCCAAATCAACATCTCCGACCCAGACAGAGAACAATTAAAACTGGAGTCTCAGTCCTTCATGTTGTTGGAAAATTTTAAAATGCTAAATTTTAAATTTCGCAGTTCTTAATTTTTTTCCTTTGTCCCATTTCTCCCGCTTAATCCAATCCATCTATCTATCCCTCTCTTTACATCGCTTTCTACACCTAATGACATTGAATTCACCCACTTGAATTCATCAGTTTTTCTTCTGTTGATTCCTTAATTTTTAAATCTCAGTTGGGCTGTTCTGTCTTTACTAAAGGAGCCTGGTGTCTTGTTGCCCTCACATTATCAGCTTTTACTCTCTACAACTTTCTGGGCAAAAAATGTTAAATCCTTAATGTGGGTGAACATATCTAACGAGTGGGATCCATGCAAGATGCCCCACTTGGCAACATATGGCCCTCTGAAACATCAGAAAGTAACATTTATGAGTTATCTTTCCTCCCCACATTCCATGGACCTTTCTTGACAGATAAAGCTCAAATTAATGTTCAACCTCTCTACCAGTGTCTTTGTTGCAAGAGATTGGAGAAATGTTCCCTCAAAAATTTAGTTGTACTGCATGGTCTCTTTGTTTTTTTTGGCCTGGCCATGCACACACAGTATTTATAGTAAGAAGTTTCACGACACCAGGTTAAAGTCCAACAGGTTTATGCGGTATCACGAGTTTTCAGAATGCTGCTCAGGTGAGTGGAGAGTTGGATTCACAACTGATGAAGGAGCAGCACTCCAAAAGCTTGTGATTTCAAATAAACTTGTTGACTTCAACCTGGTGTTGTGAGACTTCTTACTGTGCCCACCCCAGTCCAATGCCGGCATATCTACAGCACAGTATTTATCACAGGCCAAGACCTGTGCAACACCTTTCAGGCTGCTGTTTGGCCATGTGTGCAAGTAGCTTAATGGGCACATTGGTTTGGAGTATTAGTGTGAGGAAGGTTAGCTTGCAGTTGTATGAGGTTTTGGAGTATTATGTCCACTTTTGGTCTCCTTACCTAAAGAATGTTATACTTGACTTACAGATGTGCATCAAAGGTTCACTAGATTGATTCCTAGGGTGAGCAGGTTGTCCTTTGTGAGAAGATGGAGTAGATGTTTTGAAGTGTCATTACTGCTGTTATGTAAAAAAGACAATAGCCACTCATTTGCCCACCATAAGCTCCAATAAGCATCAATGTGATAATGATGAGATAATCTGTCTATGGGACATTGTTTGAAGGATAAGTATCAGTCAGGACACAGTGGGGTAATTTTACTGCTCGACTTTGAAATGGTGCTATTTGACTTAGAGGGCAGTTAGGGCCTCAGTTTAACATCTGTGACAGATGGCATCTCTAATAATGCAGCACTCCCTCACTATTCCACTAGTATCAGCCTTGATTTTTGTGCTCGAGTCCAGTGGGACTTGAACCCATAACTTTCTGAATTAGATGTAGTAGATTAAGCTATGGCTGACACTAAAGGGATCAAAAGGGATGTGGGGACAAGGTGGGAAAGTGGAGCTGAGGAAAATGATCATAATCTTATTGAATGACAGAGCAGGGCTTGAGGGGCTGACTATTTCTCTTATTCTTGTGAACTCCATGTCCCTCTGCACAGATGCTGCCTGATCTGGTGATTGTTTTCCAGAATTTTCTGGTCTTTTTTAAAATTTCAAACTGTAACGATGGTGTATTCTGGATCACTTCATTTTGATGGCAATTCAAGTTCAGCACGGTAAAATGACCAAAATTGTAATGTTAACAAAAGGTGTTTTTTCCAGTGTTGTTTCGGTCGTTCACCATTGACTTTTAATTTGATTTATTATTGTCGCATATATTGGGATACAGTGAAAAGTATTGTTTCTTGCATGCTATACAGGTAAAGCATATCATTCATAGAATACATAGGGAAGAAGGAAAGGAGAGGGTGCAGAATATAATGTTGCAGTTATAGATAGGGTGAAGACAACAATAATCTTAATGTACAATAAACCCTTCCAAAAGTCTGATGGCAGCAGGGAAAAAGCTATTCTTGAATTAGTTGGTACGTGTTCTCAGACTTCTGTAAAAAGGTGGAAGACAGTATGTTTTTAAAGTTTATTTATTAGTGTCACAAGTAGGCTTACATTAACACTGCAGTGAAGTTAGTGTGAAAATCCCCTAGCCGAAACACTCCGGTGCCTGTTTGGGTATGCTGCGGGAGAATTTAGCATGGCCAATTCATCTAACAAGCATATCTTTTGGACTGTGAAAGGAAACCAGAGCACCCGGAGGAAACCCATGCAGACATGGGGGAGAACATGCAGACTCCACGCTGACAGTGACCCAAGGCAGGAATCAAACCTGAGTCCCTGACGCTGTGCTGCAGCAGTGCTGACCACTGAGCCGCCATGCTGCCCCTACTGATTTCAACTCTTGCAGTGAAATATTTTCCTAAATCGTTTTCGCTTGATCAAAATCACTGAATGTCAACATTTGTAGATTTCGTTGTTCGAATGACAAAAGTGATTAGGTAGGATACATAAAAATATTCAGTCCAATGGAAGAATCCAAAACAAGGCAACATGATTCTAAAATTAGGACCAGGCCATTTTGGAGTGAAATCAGACAGTTACTTTTTCACACATTGGGTAATGGAAATCTGGAAAACTCTTTCCCTAAAATGCAGTGGGTGTTGGGGGCCAATAGGAAGTGTCAAAACTCAGACTGATAGATACTTGTTAGATAAGGGCTTTGAGAAATATGAAGGAAAGATAGGTTTATGAAATTGAAGTACCAATCAGCCGCAATCTAATCTGGATGGTGAACTCCCATTCATATTTTCCTGTTCTAACAATATTTTTATGATTTCAGATGTTTTATTCATTCGTGGGACATGGGCACTGCTGGCTGGCCAGCATTAATTGCCCATCCCTAGTTGCCCTTGAGAAAATGGTGGTGAGCCACCTTCTTGAATCATTGTAGCCCATGTGCTATCAGTTGGCTCACAATGCTATTAGGAAGTCCCAGGATTTTGACCCAGTGACTGTGAAAGAACGGTGATATATTTCCAAGTCAGGATAGTGAGAGGCTTGGAGGGGAACTTGCAAATGGTGGTGTTCTCATGTATCTGCTGCCTTTGTTCTTCTAACAGGAATTGGTCATGGGTTTGGAAGGTGCTGTCTAAGGGTCTTTGGTGAATTGCTGCAGTGCATCTTGTAGATACTATACACAGCTCTACTGAGTGGGATGATGGAAGGATTGAAAGTTTGTAGATGTGGTGTCAATAAAGTGGGCTGCATTGTCCTGAATAATATCAAGCTTCTTGAATGTTCTTGAAACTGCATCTATCCAGGCAAGTGGGGAATATTCCATCACACTTCTGACTTGTGCCTTGTAGATGGTGGACAGACTTTGGGGAGTCAGGAAGTGAGCTACTTGCTGCAGTATTCCTAACCTCTGACCTGCTCTTGTAGTCACTGTGTTTATGTGGTGAGTCCAGTTGAGTTTCTGGTCAATGGTAACCCCAAGGATGTTGACAGTGGGGGATTCAGTAATGGTAACACCATTTAATGTCAAGGGGCAGTGGTTAGAATATCTCTGATTGGTGATGGTCATTGCCTGGCATTTGTATGGTGCGAATATTACTTGCCACTTGTCAGCCCAAGTCTAGATACTATCTTGCTGCATTTGAATATGGACTGTTTCAGTATCTGAGGAGTCATGAATGGTGCTGAACATTGTGCAATAATTGACGAACATCCCCATCCCTTCCCTTATGACAGAGGGAAGATCATTGATGAAGCAGCTGAAAATGAGCCTAGGACACTACCCTGAGGGACTCCTGAAGAGATTGTTCTTACAGAGATTATTCCCCTTTGGCAGAGTATTTATTGGTAAGGCAAATGCTTTATTTATGGCCAAACAAAGTTAAAATTGCTAGTACATCAATCAATTTACAAAATAACCTTCACAAATGAATTCCACATTTTCAATATATCCAATTCTATCTATTCTAAATAAAAGGTAATGCTGCAGTTCATTAAATCTATATTAAAGTAATATCAGTAGTCAGTTCTCCTATTTGATCTGCAGCTCTCATATCAAGGATGATTCTTTCTTGCAAATGGCTGAGTGGAACTGTGGGTTTTCAAATGGTTTCTGTGTCCTATCTTAGCCTTGCAGGCTCTCCCACAATGAGGACATCAGTTGTCAGCTATTAGAGGCAACAGTGGGATGTGAGTTGAGCAACTGCCCTCTCTTTCCATCTCTCTCCTCATTCTCTCTGTGGCTGCTCTTGTTGCTTGGATGATCTCGATACCATTTTTAATGATGAATCACCGTTTTAGTAACAATTGGGCCTCTGCTTCCCAAATGTTAATGCTAATAGAGCAAGCCTTCACTGAGGTTTTGAGATTCTTTAAAACACTTCCTTTAGCCTCTTTGTGAATGGGCTCCCTGGAGTATAGATCAGGCAGTCTTGAGTCTGGCATTTTGATGGCATGTTCCATTCAAATTAGTTGATGTGAGGTTATCGTGGCTTCCATTCTTGGCATATCTGTGTCTGAAGGATGCAATTGTTTGTTCTTTGATCCTTCCACTTGGTTTACAAGACCCTTCTAAGAAAGCATTGACAATGTTGATTTAGGTGCTTAATATAGTGTCCATAAATTGTCCAAGCTTCAGCATCTTGGAATAGCATGGGAAGTTCCACTGCCCAGTAGGCTTTGAGTTTAATGTTGCATCTGATGTTAAATTTTCAAACTTGAGTACATAATTTACCATAGGTTGAACTAGATTCAATGATGCACCTTCTCATCAACAGCTTTCTGGAACAGATAGAAGTGAGGGGCATTTTCCAACATCATAAATCTCAGTTGAAGGCATTAGCTTTGATACATTTGGAATGGGTTGACGGAGGTCTTTGTTTTTCCTGGTGTTCAGGGCAAGTCTCATGCTCACTTAAGCTTCAGTGAGTACATCAACTGTCTGTTGTGATTCTCCAGAGTGAACACTAACAGCTACATCATCGACATACTGTTTTATAGAAGTGGTTGATGTCTTGGTTATGGACTTCAATTAGTTGGGTTGAAGAGCTAACCATCAGTGCAATAAGTTATTTCCACATCCAGGGAGAGCCTGTCTGTAGGTGGCAGGGAGACTCATTGGCAATGAAGCTCTAATTCAGTGCAGTTTGGAAAATTTTACAGAATCATAGAATCACCACATTGCAGAAGGAGGCCATGTGGCCCATCGAGTCTGCACAGAGCATCCTACCCAGGCCCTCCCCACAAGCTAGTGTTCGGTTATGGTTCCAGTAACAAAATCAAATGGATCACCCAAGAATCTGTAGATTGTATGCAGTTGAATAAAACTATTGAAAGGGAAATTCATCCAACGTCATCTGTGGATCAGAGTCTGGCTAAGCTGGGAAACAATTCGATTTTCACAAAACTCAATGTGAATACTTTTTTTTGGCAATTACCCTTAGATGAGGAATCCAAATTACTTACAACCTTTGTTACACCATTTGGGAGATGTTACTTTCAGTTTCACATCTGCTCCTAAGATTTTTCAGTTGATGTTGATGTGTAACCTGGAAGGATTGGAGGGAATAACTTACCAAGTAGATGACATCCTAATCCATAGTTCAACTACAACTGAGCAGGATGTCAAAGTGAGAGCTATGCTACAATGTTTACAAGATGCAGGATTTGCCCTTTGTGGGTTCTCACAAATATTAAAATTTTTGTACATGTGTCAGGGGTCGGTGCAGATCCTCAGAAAAATTGAGCAATCAAAGAATTTTCACCTCCTTGAAATGTCATAGAGCTCCAATGATTTATGGAATGGTGAAGCAAATGCAGACGGTCTTATGCAACTTAGCAAACATAACTAAACTATTAGGTCAGCTGCTAAGACAGGACCAGGCTTGGTTCTGGGCAGAAACCCAACAGATATCGTTTGATAGGATCCAGGAAATGTTAACATCACCAGAAACTTGGCTCATTACAATCCAGAAGTGTGTACGATTATTGCCACAGAATACCTTATCAACTCAGAACTCTGAGGAATGGTAAACGTAGACTGGTGCACCACGCATCTCATTCTTTAACCAAAACAGAACAAAAGTATACAGTTATTGAAAAAGAAGCTATAGCTGTCAACAGGGTTGGCGAGAAATTTGCAGACTACATTTTGGATTTTCAATTCACAATTGAGACTGACCACAAATCTTTGGTTACACTATTGAATGCAGAAGAATTAGTAAAGATGCCACCAACGGTGTAAAGGTTCTATATGAAGTTGGTGTGATTTGATGCAGCAATTGAGTATGTGCAAGGGAAGAAACGGATTACAGCAGATGCATTGTCGCGTGTTCCTGTAGCAAGGCTGGAACAAGGGAAATAAGTTTTGTTGAAGACATGAAGACCTTTACTTCACAAATGGCCAAATATCTACCTGCTACGACACTACACTTTAATGGGATCAGAAAGGCATAAATGTCAAATGAAGAATTGCTTAAATCCACAAGTGCTGCATTAGAGAATGGCTGGAATATCTATCTCAAAATCTTATTATGAGGCAATATTTTGAGTAAGTAAGACACCTCAGTGTCTTGGATGAGTGGCTGATTTATGATGAGAGGCTGGTTATACCTAGAACCCTATGACTCAATATACTGCAGAAGTTACATCAAGGTCACGGGTATCATAAAGTGTTGTGCCAGAGCAAGAAATTATTTTCGGTGTCCAGGGCTCTCCAGATCATTGGACAAGATGATATTCAATTGCATCACACATGCAGGAGCAGAGGAGACCACTGATGGCATCCTGATTTCCATTCATACTGTGGGAACATCTCAGGATGGATCTATTGGAACTCAGAGGGAAATCTTTTTTGATAGTGGCTGACCACTATTCAAGGTGGATTAAATCCATCCAAATATCCACATGATCAAACGCCTGAGGCTATCATTGCATCACTGAAATAAATTTTTACCAGACGTTGGATTCCAGACCTCATCGTTTCAGCCAATGGCCCAGAGTTTGTCAATTAATACTTCGGAGACTTTAGTGAATCTTATGCGTTTGTCTGCATGACTAGGTCAACAAGATATCTGCATGCTAATGGTCATGCTGTAAGGGGAACACGGTCAGTAGAGGCTTTATTTAAAAAAAGGAACAATTACATTATCCTGACATTGCAAAGTTATCATTCTACAATTCAGATTATTGATCTGAATATGTAACTGAGATAATTCACATGGGGTAGCACAGTGGCACAGTGATTAGCACTACTGTCTCACAGCACCAGGGACCCAGGTTCAATTCCCAGCTTGGGTCACTGTCTGTGCGGAGTCTGCACTTTCTCTTGTGTCTGTGTGGGCTTCCTCCAGGTGCTCCAGTTTCCTCCCACAGTCAGAAAGACATGCTGGTTAGGTATATTGGCCATGCTAAATTCTCCCTCAGAGTAACTGAACAGGTGCCAGACTGTGACAATTAGGGGATTTTCACAATAACTTAATTGCAGTGTTAATGTAACCCTACTTGTGACACTAAAAAAAAACTTCAAGACTTTAAATGTTCTCCCTGTGTCCGCAAGGGTTTCCTCTGGGTTCTCTAATTTCCTCCCATATTTCATACTCCAAAGATGCGCAGGTTAGGTGGATTGGCCATGGTAAATTGCTCCTTAGTATCAGAAGAACTTGCAGGGTAAATACATGGGGTTATGGGATAATGCCTGGATAAGATTGTTATCAGTGCAGGCTCAGTGGGCCAATTGGCCTCCTTCTGCACAGTAGGGATTCCATGATTCCATGATCATCCTGGAGAAGTGGGGTAAGATCACATGACTATCCTGATCAGATTCCCTCTTGCAGCCTCATGGCAAGCCTCATTCTAGATGAAGTTATTTTTTGTTGTGACAGCTTTGAATGTAGTTGATGCTAAAACCTACCTCAGAAGACTTCAACAGTAGTCATTACATTAGGTGTGCTATGGACAAAATGCAGGAGAATGGGATTCGAATGAATTGGTTCTTGATGGCCAGTGCAGATGTAATTGGCCGAAGGATCTCTCTGTGCTGTAAAGTTCTACGACTACATGAAAAAAGATTGAGAATAGCATTGTTGCAGCGACACACTCCTGATTGGCACTTGTTCTGACAGAGAAGGGTTGAACCATTGCATAGAACTGTTGTTTACATATTGTCATGTAGGAGAAAAATGTCCTTTAAGAACCTACCTGGGCCTCCATATCGCTGCAGCATCTTCCAAAAGTGGTTCAATTCATCAAGTTGAAGGCTTTTGTGAAATCATTTCAGCCCTGGGAAAAGCCTCTAACTATCCACTCAATCAACATCTCTCAACATCTTATACACATCTATCAGGTCACTCCTCATCCTTCATCTCTCCAAGGAGAAAAGGCCGAGCACCCTCAACCTATCCTCATAAGGTATGCTCCCCAATCCAGGCAATATCCTTGTACATCTCTTCTGTACCCTTTCTATGGCTTCCACATCCTTCCTGTAATGAGGCGACCAGAACTGAGCACTGTATTCCAAATGGGGTCTGACCAGGGTCCTATATTAGCTGCAACATTATCTCTCAACTGCTAAGCTCAATTCCTCGATCGGTTGGTTGGTTGGTAGCCCACTCTCCTCAGCCCTGACCTGGAGGTCGCCAGCTGCTCACCCAATGGCCGTTGGCCAAGAAATCCTCCTCAGTCCTCACTGAAAGCCTGTCACTTCAGGCTGCCAGGTCCAAATGTCAGAAATTTGGCTGTTGCTTTAGACCAAACAGTCAGAAGATCCTGATCCAAACTGCTCTCCAGTCACCACCACCTCTCAGCATCTGGGTCAGTGTTTTCCCGCTCTTAAGGGGACTCCATCAATCAGAGCCTGATGTTGTTCTACATTGACTGCTGATAGGCACACCAGCAAATTCAGAGCTACCAGACTCTGATTGGTGCTCTCACAGCCACCTCTCAGTATGGACCCCTCCCATTTGCTGGGCCCCCGCGCTGTATGTTGCATTGTTATTCCACCTCTGGAAAGATGAGTCTGTGGAATTTTCAATCCCAGAGCACTGTGGATTCTCAGTTGATGAATGTATTTGAGACCGGAATCGATAGTTTTTTTACCAATGTGGAAATCAAAGGATATAGGGACAGGATGGGGAAGTGAAGTTAGTGCAAAAGGTCAGCCATGATCTTACTGAACAATGGAGAAGGTTCTGACAACGGAAGCAGCCCTAGGACTGACATTGGAAATGTCCAACAAACTAACAGTTCAGAGAGTCCCGTTAAGAAGAGACATATCAAAAACTATTTTGTGAAACAGTGAGCATTGCTTAGAAGCAAGAATAAGGTTATTAAATGTAACTCCCAGGCAGTATTAAAAAATTAGTGCAACAAATATTACTTGACTGTAGAATGTATATCTTAACTTACTTAGTTACATAAATGGCAAATGGCACAGCACTTTGCTCACTCTTTATGATGCTAAGCATTGACCCAAGTTCTGTAGCACAAATAAAGAAAGGCTTTGCCTCTGGAAATTCATCTTTATCTCAGTAAACTCAGAGGAACTGCAGTGCCACTGAATCGCTGTCTATCAGCACATGATAGTAGTAATTCTTGGCAACACTGCACTATTTGAACATGCTACAAATCAGCAGCTCAGCCTCATCATCCAGCTTTGACATTGCCAACATCCTCTGTAGTGTCCCTGCCAATGATGACCGCAGCTGCCTCTTTGTAGACAGGAAGGCTTCTATTTTGCCGGGCATCACCAGCATTTCTCATTCCCTCTCCCTGTTAGGATAACAGCAGTGTGGATTGATTGTGAATTTATTATGCAGTTCCAGGATCAGTGTGCTCCACAGTTTCTCTCTTATCAAACCTGTTTCAATGCCACATTCATCAACTCACAGGCTGAGCTAATACACTGTTAATCACAAAGTCAGTTTCATACCGACAGCCAATGACTGTTACATTTATGTCACCCACACTTCCTGCCAGGAACATTTATTTTGAGACATTAAATCCAAAGATGTGCGTGTTAAGTTAATTGGCCTTGCTAAATTGACCCTTACTGTTGGGGGGATTAGCAGGGTAAACATATGGGAGTAGGGCCTGGATGGGATTGCTGTCAGTGCAGGCTCAATGGGCTGAATGGCCTCATTCTGCACTGTAGGGATTCTATGAAATTGAGGTTGTAAAAGATTACATGGCACTTTTCAAAGCAAAGCAAGGAAGTTCTTCCTGGTGACCTGATTCATATTTATCTCTTGATCAATTATCTCTTGTCATTGACTTGTTGGTGTTTGTGCAACATTGCTGTGCATAGTTTGGTGGATGGAATCATTTCATCCAAAAGTCCACTGCGTTGAGAAGTCACACATGGGATTTGCACCCATGTTCTCCTCGATTCAGGAATGATTAGTGCTACCAACTGAGCCAGAGCTGAGACTAACAAGCCCAACCCTCTCCTGATGTGGTCTCATTTTCTACAACATTAAGGTGGAGCTCTTATTAAGGAATGAAGGGCAATGGGGTCAACTTTCCACTTCACCACGTGGACAGAGTGAATCAAGGTAGCAACAACAGTTGGACAATAGGTGAAGTACAGATCTTCCCCAACAATAAGCTGTTTTTGGCCAAAGGATAATTTTGCTCAAGTTATCAAAAGAAATAGTTGCATTTATATAGAAGAAACTGAGTACAATAGTTCTAGGGCTGAGGAAATAAAGCTACGGGGGCAACATGGTGGCACTGCTGTCTCACATCTTTGGACTGTGGGAGGAAACAGGAGCACTTGACTTCAGTATCTCTGATACTGCAGCAATCCCTCAGTACTGCACTGGAGCGTCACTCTAGGCTTGGTGATTAAGCCTGTGGGCTTGAATTTGCAATCTTTTGAGTCAGAGATGAGAGCGATTCCCCACAGGCCAGGACTGACAATTGGTCACAAAACCCTCGAGGATGTGTAAACTGAAATCACTAAGATTGTGACAAGGGTTGCTAATCTGGAGGTAGACACAGAGTTCTACCATTAGTCAAGGTCTCAAACCAGATTGCAATGAAAGGAAACTAAATTAATTTGATGACTTTTACCCTAGCTAATCCCCTGACACTAAAGGGCAAGTTAGCATGGCCAATCCACCTAGCCCCCACATCTTTGAATTGTGGGAGGAAACCAGAGCACCCAGAGGAAACCTATGCAGAGATGGGAAGAATATGCAAACTCCACACAGTCAATGACCCAAGCCAGGAATATGCAAAAGGGTGATCAATGTATGAGACAAATTGGCCCTGTCGGTTGTTAAAGAGAGATTATACAGGCTTTCAAAAGGAAAGTAGATATATTCCTGTTATCTCAAGGGATCAATTTAATCTAGTACATTACGGGAGGATGTACATCAGATGGGTGAGTTAAATGAATCAAAGGGCTTTTGCTCAAATTACCAAAAGAAATAGTTGCATTTATATAGAAGAAACTGAGTACAATAGTGCCAGGGCTGAGGAAATAAAGCTACAGTTACAGAGGCAGCACGGTGGCACTGCTGTCTCATAGCTCCAGAGACCTGAGTTCAATTCCAACCTTGAGTGACTGTCTATGTGGAATTTACACATTCTCCCTGTGTCTGTGTGGGTTTCCACCGTGCTCCCGTTTCCTCCCACAGTCCAAAGATGTGTATGTTAGGTGAATTGGCAGGGTAAATCCACAGGGTTACTGGGATAGGGTGGGGGTGGGCCTGGGTAAGATGTTCTGTTGGAGAATCAGTGTGGATTCAGTGGGCTGAATGGCCTCCTTCCACTGTAGGGATTCTATGATTCTACATGGAGAGACTAGAGAGACTGGGTTGTTCCCCTAGCAGAAAAGATTAAGAGGAGATCTGATGGGGTGATGGGTATGGATTCAGTAATAGCCCTCGAAAGGGAATTGGATAAATACTTGAAGGAGAAAGAGGGTGCGAGTATACGGGAAAAGAACAGGGGAGTAGGCTAACTGGATTTCCCTCTGAAAGAGCTGGCACAGATTCGGTAGATCACTTCCATGCTGTATTATCTTATGATAAAAGTTTTCATGACTTCAGTATCTCTGATACTGCAGCAGTCCCTCAGTACTGCACTGGAGCATCACTCTAGGCTTGGTGATTAAGCCTGCGAAGTGGGCTTGAACCTGCGATCTTTTGAGTCAGAGATGAGAGCGATTCCTCGCAGGCCAGGACTGACAATAGTAATATTATTGCCTACCATGTTAAGAGAAGGAAAACAATGCAAAAAGATGCTGAACACTGATCAGTGTCTAGATCAAGTTAACAGCAAACAGCATTGCTGTATGATTTGCCAACAATCACTCCAAGGTTATTAGTGGTTGCTATCAGTAACAAGGGTACATACATTCTCAAATTTATCTTTATACTCCTGTTGATCAAACAATGCACAAGAGACATTTTGCAAGTAACAAGATACTGTGGCAGTTATTCTGTTTAACCATATGTAGGAATCTGCTTCCTACCAAATAAACATTAAATTAAATTAGTGAAAGCAATAGAGTTAAGTTGCACAGGATATAGGCATAGGTCATGCAGTCCCTTGATGCACCATCCAATTAGATAATCTAATATATATATATTAATCTCTATATTAAACCCGTCCACATAATTTTAATGTTGTAATACCTTTGCTTAACAGTCCTGTCCTATAGGAGGTCTTGTGATGCAATGGGTAGCATCCTGCTTCTGAGTTAGAAGTTACAGGTTCAAGACCGGCTCCAGGACTTGATGGCCAAAGATAGTGCGTCCATGTTGCAGCCAAACAGATATCAACTTATAAATCCTTCTAACATATAGTGATCGCAGGTGGTAAGGGTGGAAGAGATTCTTAGTCAACCATGCGATGGAAAGAAATTAGAGCCTCCACCATCACTATTCACAGCTCCAGACTAACTCATAGCTCCATGCTAAAATGTGCATGTAAAGCTGAGTATTGTCACAACAGTTCAGGCTTCTTGATGAGGGCCAGTTGACTGGATGGTGAGTGGTAATCAGATTGGTGCCAACAGCATGGGTTTCGATCCCCATTCTGGTGGGGTGGATCCAGAACCTGCTTCTTTGCCCTACCCATGGTGCATGCTATGACATTCTAGTGTGGGCCTGCATCGGCAGAGAATTTGAGCAGATGCCCCAACAACCTGTGTATCAACCTTTTCTTTAAATTTTTAACTGACCTAGTCACATTAATTTAACTCAAGAGAATACAGGGCTAGTCTATATGACCCGCTGTCTTTATAATTTGACTTTACAACACTCCTGTGAAGTACCACAAGTTGTTTTATTACTCAAAGGTATTATATGGGCAGCATGGTGGCACAATGGTTAGCACTGCTGCCTCACAGCACCAGGGACCTGAGTTCAACACCTGGCTTGGGTCACTGCCTGTATGGAGTTTGCACATTCTCCCCGTGTCTGCATAGGTTTCCTTCAAGTGCTTCAGTTTCCTCCCTCAGTCCAAAAGATGTGCTGGTCAGGTGCATTGGCCATGCCAAATTCTCCCTCAGTGTACCTGAACAGATGCCAGAGTGTGGTGACTAGGGGATTTTCACAGTAACTTCATTGCAGTGTTAATATAAGCTCACCTGTGATTAGTAAATAAACTTTAAAACTTAAACAAAACATGCAGGGACACAGGGAAAAGACAAGGGGGCTAGGCCTAATTTAGTAGCTCTTCCAAAAGATACCATATGGCAAATGGTCTCTTTCTGTGCTCTATCACTCAATGATTCAAGTTGAATTGAACCCACGGCCGTGCAGCAATAGAATGCTGACTAATCCAACTCAATTACCGTCCAATCCCATTTACAAAACAGGTGTTGGAGGAAGGGACATGTTCCATCACACACAGAGACGACGGGCCGAATGGTATCCATCTGAGCCTTAAATCTTTGAGTTCCTTTAACATACAGTTGAATGGTGGAGCAAGTTTGCATTTCAGGGAAATTCCAATTGCTTACCCCAAATAAGCGCTCGGCTTGTGTTTAGTGTTCTGTATCACTTGAGTTTATTGTCTTTTATTTACCCTTTTAGAATCAGATATATATTTAACAGCTCCGAGCAGCCAGTTACAGAGAATCGCTGAAGCTATGAAGTTATTGATCATTATTAAATATAAATTCTGTTCAGATAAAAATAGGTTGAAGAAAGTGATTAGCTGGTAAGTTCATTTGACACTGATCCCTTCTTCGTGTTCAAGGAGCCGTGATGACGCTGAAATTTGAATTCTGCAAACGCCTGGCAAATTGAAGTGTATATAAAGCGCGGCTCAGATCAGAGTTGTGCGCTGCCCTTGCTCTCTTCACCTCCTGATTCGCCTTTGGAAAGGGTAGAAGACCCACAGAACAGGTGAGTTGTACCAGCCTCCTCTCAATCTTCCTTCAGGTCTTTTCAAGGTGGACTCAACGCATCCAACCAATCAACCAACCATCAATAAGAAGAAAAAGAACTAAACCCGGCTTGGGTCTTCGGAACTTCTTCAACAGACCTTCTCGATGCCTTGGACCGCCAGAGCTAATTTAACTATGGACACTTGGGGGTGGCGATATCTTGCAACTTGGTGCATACCATTGGGACTTTAAAAGTTGACCACCCTTCGTCCAGAGACAGTCGGTGCTGAGGGAAGCTTCTTTGACATCATTTCTCCATTCACAGGACATCTTGCTCGCTGGTCCCAAGAAAAGTGGTCGCCCCAAAGAAGTCTTCACTGACCAAAAAAAGTGCGCAGCAAGAGGAGGAGATAACGATGCTGTTACATCTCATTCATTATGTATAAAAAATAACGGGACACTTGATAAGGAGATGTAGAGAGGAGTCTTATTATTAAGTAAAGAAAATGTTATTGTGGAATGCACAAGAGGCTGCCGTTGAGTGACTGACCCTTTTCATTGTTATTTTCCAGTATCACAATGTCTATGAGCTCAGTACTCAGCCCCGGTGACATCGACAAAGCCCTGGCTGAAAGTGCCGGTGAAGTATCTCATTTTCTTCTTACACTGTAGCTTGGCTGACACCATTAGATTGTTCCAAATTTTCATTGAGTCAGGCGCGTTCTTTTTGAGTTGAAGCGGCTTAACGATATTAGGGCAAGGAAATGTCATAGGCTGGGCTCCTCATTCTGCAACTGCAACCTCCACTCCTCTCCCATGAACAAATAGTTACTTCAACCTTTAGACAACTGTAGATGAAAATAGTCCAAAATCTAAGCAAGTTCTAGGGGATATTCAAATACCAAAAGATTCATTATTCATCTCCTACTTGATTGTGTGAGGCTAGCGGTTAAAGGGGTAGATGGATCCCATTCAATATTTCCTAGAGGGAAGGATTTTTTTTAAGGGAGATTCTGGGGTTCATTGCTAGAAGTGGTTCTTTGGCCGTATCTTTCTATTGCAACTTTTCTCTGCATTTCTCCCCCCCTACCCCGACTTCCCCTTTCCCAATATCAGGTTCATTCAATCACAAGACATTCTTCGTAACCAGCGGCCTGAGCAAGAAAACAGATGCCGAACTTGCCAAAGTTTTCGACATCCTTGACCAGGATCGGAGTGGGTTCATTGAAGTAGAGGAACTGAAGTAGGAACAGACGTATATTTTGCTGTACTGTGTCTATTGATAGATTGTATGTTAAATATTGACTGCTGACCTAATGCATATAAATATACACTATGGAAGGTCTTAACTCTGCTCCCAGGACATTGAAAAGTATTGGAACAGAAAGCAGACGGTTGACACCCTTTTCTGAACATTTATGGCTTCATCCTAATTATGATGAACAACACCACCCCCCCCGCCGCAACTCCCGCCGCCATTCCTAGCCCGTCTTCACTCTTCAGTATCCATTTATTTTTGAAAGACAAGTTCCCTCATCCGATTGTCTTTTTTTCCTCTATTATTTTCTAACGTTAAGGCGAATTGTTAATAGAAAGCGAATAAATCAACAAAGGGGGACGTCCAGCCCCCATCAGCTCGTTCTGCCATTCACTGAGGACACACGGCCAACCTGTGACCTATCTCCTTTGCCCATTCCCCTTACTACCTTTTGTTTGACAACAATCTATCAATATTAAATTTAAACTTAAGCTTATTGAATTAACATCAATTGCTGTTTGCAGAAGAGAGTTCCAAATTTTTACCACCCCTTTTTGTACTGGAGTGCTTCAGTCTTGAAATGTATAGCACTAATTTGTCGAATATGCACAACTAGTGAACACAAGTTTTTTTCTCTCTCAATCCTATTCTTTCTATGTAATACCTCAATCAAACCAGAGAAAAGTATCCTCAGTTTATCCAATCTCTAAACTTGCGGAAATGTTTAGCTTTCATTCATTACCAATTATCTGTTGCAGGGTAATGGGAGACTGCAGCAAGTTGTTCTGCTGGCTGCAGCCAAATGCTCTGTGCTGAAACAATTACCCAGTATGCTTAAACTCATACAGAGGCCCAATGAGATCGATAAAGTTGATACAAAGTGAGCTGCAATACGGACTATCTGAGAACTTTTAAACTTAGAAGAATACATTCTTTAAAAATTGGTTCACACTTTTGATCATTCAGAAACTAATTGCTGTTAAGAACATGCTGAGGTCAATTGTAAATATATATTCTGCTGCTGGGCATAGACCCCTGTTGATTGGATATGATTGGTAGTCTTTTGTTGGTACTATTTTAAACAGTGTATGACAAAATGATTGCTTGATTGAAACACCTTAATTTCTCCACATAACCAGCAGATTACAGTGGCATTGCTCACATTGAGGGTGTGTTATTAATAACGTATGATAGGAAAAGTATTACAATTGCAAGAAGTGTGCACATTACAAAGGATATTGATTGGATTCTAAGTGAATAGATGTATGAATATTTAGAACACCAATTTTGTTTGCCATCCTGATGAAGGCCTATTTAACATCACATTGCAACGGTAAGATATTTGTATAGTTATAGCACTTTCATCTTAGGGTAGACCCAATGGATTACTTTAATGTGTAGTCACTGTTGCAATGTAGATGATTTACATAGTTGCTTTTCTTGCTTTTAGACTCTTCCTGCAGAACTTTTCTGCCAGTGCAAGGGAACTGAACGAATCTGAGACCAATGCTTTCCTTGCTGCCGGAGACAGTGATCATGATGGCAAGATTGGAGTTGACGGTGTGTTAAGCACTTTTACAAAACTATCTTTTCTACAGACTCTTAATAATGAGCGAAGATACTGCTGAGTGATCTATAACAGTGTATAAATTCCTTTCTACTTTATTTTAGCTTTTGCGAATGTATTTTGTTTTCACTTTTGTAACTTGCCTGTCCTAAAAAGGCTGACTTTTTTTGTTCTATATTTCTTTGGCTGTCAACCAGATATTTGAGTATTAATAACAGAAGAACATAAGAAATAGGAACAGCAGTGTACCATTCATCTGCTCCACCATTCAATACAATCATGGCCAATCTTCTACCTCGACTTTCCTGCTCATTCCCTATATATTCCTGGATGCCCTGAGAAATCAAAAATCTCAGACTTGAAAATACTCAGTAATGGGGCATCTACAATCCTATGTAATATATAGTCAAAAAGATTCATAGCCCCCTGTGCAAAAACATGTATCCTTATCTCAGTCCTAAATGATTAACCCTTTATCCTAAGGTTGTGTCCCTGTTAACTAAATTCTCCAGCCAGGAAAAATGACCTCTCCTTCAGGATCTTACATTCTTCAATGTTGATGGTTTGACTTAGAATGTAGAAAAAGATTGATTTTACCCTTATGCACTTGACGGTAAAGATCATTAAATAGTGATTGAACGCAGGAACTTGGCTGATTGTGTATCTGCTTCCTAGCCTGTGAGTTGAGAGGAGGGGGGCCATGAGTCAAATTATAATGCTACCGATGGATCTTCCCATCCTTAGTTGAGCTAAGGTATAATTCATCACTGACCAGGGATCAAATCTGGGTGGACCTAACACTGTACAATCAGAGGACTTGAGTAACTAATGAAAAAGCTATGCTTCAGAACCAGCTGATGATCTGGGAGAAACTGATATTTTGTACTTGTAAAGTTCATTTGAAAACATCACTTTAATATTCAAACGCATTCATTCTGAAATTCTTTGTTTTATGTTCCAGAGTTCAAGTGCATGGTCAAAGCATAAAGGAGCTGAAATAGAAGACCACTCTGTCAATGCTGAGCCGTTTGGACATCTTTACTATCATCACACATAGCAAGCACGTTTTTATTTATACATTTTGATACAGTTGAATGACATGAATAAATGTCTAAATGTCGTTTCCTTTGTTGGAACTTTTTAACTGAGCATTTTCTGTGCAGTCTAATTGATATTTATTGTTCGACATATTAATTGTGGAAAGAGCCTCAAAATGCCAAATTCACAAATTAATAAAGATCGCTATTGAAAGTCATTTCTTTGATTGATTTGCTTGTGTCCTTTAGATGGGTTAGAATACTGGTTCACTCTTTACCATTGATTTGGTAAGATAGGCAAGCATCATTCCAATTTTAAATAGCCTCAAATGACTGAAAGATTAAGCATATGCCCCCAGTGGTTTTAATTGAAGAGAAGTTGAAATAAAGTAATTTTTTAATCACCATGGTTACTGAAACAAACAAAAGACAGAAATATTATTTTCTACAAGGTAGACAAGCATAGGCCCCAGCATGGTGTATATAAACTGTCTTTCTCTTTCCTGATTTATTGCACATTCCAAAGACTGCACTATGATCGTACCTTCATTACACGTTGCAATCAAAAAGGGGTGAATGGTTAGGGTTTCCAAAAATGACGGTGGGTAAATGTATGAGTATGACTGTGAAATTTCAGCGCACCCTACCTATAGCTTTTGGGTCCTATTGTCAGACATATTCCCAAGTTAAGTTAGAGACTGGCATGTAGCTTGGAGATAGTGACACTGAATCTGATCAACCAATGCTTCACCATATTTGCTAAGGCTTTCGTCCCTCCGTTATGTCTTAGTGCATTCTGAACATCTTAGTTCTTCCTCTCTACATTTGCCAGGCATAGTATACGAAGGTTCGATGCCTGATTGGCAATGTTCCCAGGATTCACCTCTGGCTCACATTAACCATTGAAAGAGGCTCAGGGATTTACTGACCTCCCAGACCTTTGTCAGCTCTGCTCATGAAATGCATAGTACAGAGTTTCAATTAGTCGAGAGCTTCAATTTGTCCACACCTTTGTCTTTATTTACCAATGCCTTTGATTTTTTTCACTGTTTGGCATGTAATGTCACAGAATATTTGTAGCCTAACCTAGTATTTAAAAATAAAAAACAATACGCTGATTGTAAGTAGGATCCCTAAATAAACTTTGAAAATTAAAGTGAAAACCATTTCTAATCATTTCATAATCACAAACAATGACCTACAGCAATTGCATTTCAAAGATTAATTCATTGGATGCGGGACACCTCAACAGTGCAACAATTCACATACTAAATGCAAGTTCTTCTTCTCCACAAACTCGCAGTTATTTCTAAACTACCTGATAATTTGAGTTATAGCTTATGGGTCATCTGTTGGCTTTAGCAGAATATCCCATAACTAACCTGGAAGTGTGTAACACCAACACTGGATGCCAGCAACATTATTTCCCAGACCTTGACCACAGGAAGCAAAAGGAAGTAAGATATTGGGCCATGCAATAGGTGGCACAGCACAAGATGATGAGTCATGTTGAAGCAAACTAAAATGAGGAAGAAGATTTTGTGATTTCTTAGATGAATGGTTCAGAAGCAGGAACCATAAGCTTTTAGCTAATTAAGGAATTATAAATTTATTAACGTTTTGGAGGGAGAATTGAAGCTAGCGGAAGTGGTATCTCTTCAAATAATTCATTCATCATTCTTCAATTGTGACGCATCACAGCTGATCCCGATCTCATCTCATACACCCTTCCAGAAGGGGTCAGTAGCAGGAAGACTGGCCAATTTTTATTCCACGCCCACCCCCAGCCCCCTCTCGCCTCCTCCCCCCACTCTTTGTGCTCAGGAATGTTGATGCTTATCACCTGCAATGTACCCCACCCTGCCAAAGGCATTTACAACTGAGAAAAAATATTCACAATAGATCAGGATTAAACCTGATGCTTTCCTGCCTCATATATCAATACCCCAGAGTATAGCTGACACAACTACTAAAAGGGTATAGGAATAAAGGAGGCTATTAGCCACTTCAGTATACTCTGCTGTCCAGTCACATTGTGGCTGATCTATCCCTTAGCTCCATCTAACCACTTTGGTTCCATATCTCTTAGAAGCTTTACAAAATAGCTCAACAAAAATCTATCAATCTAAGTTTTGAAATATTGACCCCAGACTCCAGCAGCTTTTTGGTTGGGATGGGAAGTGTGATATTCCATATTTCCATTATTGTTTGGGCCACATAGTGGCACAGTGTCTCACAACACCAGGGACCTGGGTTCAATTCCAGCCTCAGTCTGTGTGGAGTTTGCACGTTCTGCCCTTGTTGGCATGGGTTTCCTCCAGGTGTTCAGGTTTCCTCCTACAATCCAAAGATGTGTTGGTTAAGAACATAAGAAATAGGAGCAGGAGGAGGCCATTTAGCCCTTCGAGCCTGCCCCCCCCCATTCAATAAGATCATGACTGATCTGAAGTGGATCAGTTCCACTTTCCCGCTTTCTCCCCATAACCCTTAATTCCCTTGTCTATCAAAAACCTATCTACCTGTGACTTAAATATATTTAGCGAGGCAGCCTCCACCACTTCAACGGGCAGAGAATTCCAGAGATTCACCACCCTTTGAGTGAAGAAGTTCCTCTTCAACTCCGATCTAAACTGCTCCCCCCCACCCCCCGCCCCCACCGCTTACCTTGAGGCTGTGCCCTAAATGCTCAAACCTCTTTCAGGTTAGGTTGATTGGCCGTGGTAAATTGACCCTGGTGTCAGGGGGATTGGCAGAGTAAATATGTGGGGTTGTGGGGATTGGATCTGGGTGGGAATGTGGTTGGTGCAGACTCGATGGGCCAAATGGCCTCCTTCTGTACTGTAGGGATTCTATGATCTATGTTTGTGTGAAGAAGTATTTCCCCTGAGTGGTTCAGCTCTAATTTTAAAGTTTGGTCATTTGTTCTGGACTCTCCGTCAGTTGAGTTTGCTGAATAGGCATCGAGTAATTAGCAGATGGAGAAATTTGGGAAATTGATTTGCAACAAATTTGGCCAGACTGTTAATAAAACACAGGAACGTAGCAATAATGGAATTCATTAGCTCATACTTTGTGTGAATGCTTCTGCCAGGAAAGATGAATGATGAAGAATTAAGTATTTGTTCCAAACAAAAGTATGTGGAAAGAAGGATGTGCATCTCTTGAACCTTTGTACTGGCATTTCATGAATGGAAGTCTGTTTATTCCATTCCCTAACCTGCATATCTCTGGATTTTTGGATTGTGGGAGGAAACCTGAGCACCTGGAGAAAACCCATGCTGACATGGGGAGAACATGCAAACTCCACACAGGCTGAGGCCAGAATTGAACCCAGGTCCCTGGTCTTATGAGACATCAGTGCTAACCACTGTGCCACTGTGCTGACCAAACGATGATGGAAATATGGAATATCACTACCCCCGTCCCAACCAAAAAGCTGCTGGAGTCTGGGGTCAATATTTCAAAACTTAGGTTGATAGATTTTCGTTGAGCTATTTTGTAAAGCTTCTCCTCGTGTCTGCATGGGTTTCCTCCGGGTGCTCTAGTTTCTTCCCAGAGTCTGTGAGACATGCCGGTTAGGTGCATTGGCCTTTCAAAATTCTCCCTCAGTGTATCCAAACAGGTGCATGAGTGTGGCGACTAGGGGATTTTCACAGTAACTTGATTGTAGTGATAATGTAAGCCTATTTGTGACACTAATAAAATAAACTTGAAGTGACACAATGCATCCATTCAAACAATTGACACTAAATGCTCAAAGCTCTGTCAGCTGTAGCTTTGAACTGGCAATGTTTCCTGAGAACATTAGCAGCAGCACCTCAAACCTGTTTTTAGTATTCCTTGTAAGAAGTCTCACAACACCAGGTTAAAGTCCAACCAGTTTATTCGATAGTAAACCCACAAGCTTTCGGAAACACTGTTCCTTCGTCAGGCATGTGGAAAGTTCTGATCAGAGAAGGGCACATTTAGTATTCCTTGACAAGGAAAGAGGAAGAATTGAACTTGGATTGGTGCTTTGGCATTATGATAGCTGTTAAGAAACAGTGGAAACATGAGATGGAAAATAAAGAAAATTATTAAGACACCTGTTCTGTGTCCCGGCCCAACATTTAATCTCCAACCAACATTAGCAAAAGAGATTAACCAGTCATTATTAAATTGCTGTTTGTGGGATCTTGCTGAATGCGAATTGCATCCCGTGTTTCCCACATTGCAACTGTGGCTATATTTATAAAAGTACTTCATTGGCTGTAAAGCACTTGGGATGTCTTGAGATGATGAAAAGTATCATATAAATATAAGTCTTTCTTTAAAAAGTGGAATAGATAAAATCCTAATTTCGGTCTGGCAAATGTGACTATTTTTCATTGCAGAATAGCTTCTTAGTTTTTAACTAAAGTGAACCCATATGGAAGGAATGGACAACTCTATTATAGGTCAGATTGTAATCAGGTATTGGGTTTGTGCAACTCCAGGACATTCATATCTGCAGTATATTCTTGCGCTATCAAAAATGCTCACTTACTTTTTCACATCAGTCTTACATAACATGAACAATAGCTTGCATTTATGAAGTTCACTCAATACAGCAAAACATTCCAAGATATTGGAAGAGCATCATCATACAAAATTTGACACTGGGTCACTGAATAGAGTGTCAGGACAAGGTGAAGTAGGTTTTAATAAGGAAAAAAGACTTGCATTTATATAGCACTTTCTACAACCGTAGAATATCCAATTAATTATTTTTGAAGTATAGCAGCCGTTGTAATGTAGGAAATGCAGCAACTAATTTGCACACAGCAAACTCCTACAAACAGCAATGTGATAGCTACCTGATAATCTGTTCTGTAATATTGATTGAGAGATATCTATTTGTCAGCTCTCCAGGAAGAACTCTCCTAGTATCCTCTGATACAGAACCATGTGATGCATTACTTTCTAAATTATTTCATGGGACGTGGGCATTCACTGGCTAGGCCAGCATTTTTATTGCTCTTCCCTGATTGTTCTTGAGAAGGTGATGGTGAGCTGCAATCCACACGGTTAAGCTACAGTGACCTGCCACCTGAAAGGGCAATTAGGGCCTAAGATGACATCTCCAACAGTACAGGTACAGTTCAGCACTGTACTGGAGCACCAGACTTCACTTTTGATCTCAAGCCCTGGAATGAGACTTAAACCCACAACCAACTGAGCCATAGCTGACCCTCAAAAGGAGAAGAGTGAGGTATAGATCCAGAGAAATGTAGGGAAGTTATTCTGAAGTTTAGGACCCAAATTGCTGAAGATAAGGCAGCCAACAATGGAAAAATGACAACTTGGGATGCACAAAGGCCAGATGTGGAGGACTTGGAGATCTTGGAGGGTTAGATGAAGTGACAGAGATAGGGAGTGGAAGTAGGATTTGAATGTGAAGGTTAAGATTTTAAAATGGAGCTATTGGCATTACAGCAAATATAGATTAGACACTGGGAGTGGGATTTTCTGGCCACACTCACCCCATGACCGGAAAATCCCACCCGAGGTCAACAGGCCTCTGCATGGTCCATGTCCCGCCTGCTACGATTCCCATGGCGGGGGTGGGGGGCCGGTGCACGGAGGAGAGTTGGGGGGGGGGGGTGGAATTCCACCCTGAGTCACAGAATGGAATGTTAGGGCAATGTGAGGTAGGTTTTAATAGGGAAAAAGTGGGTGATAGGTGTACAGGATTTGACATGAGCTAAGATGTGAGCAGCAGAATTTTGGATGTGTTGATATTTTATGAATCTGATTTCTAACATGATTTCAATATCCCAATATTAGGAATTTTGGCAAGGCCATGTGAACAACGTGAAGACTTCAGAGGCTCTGATCCTGTATAGCTTGAACAGAAAGAGCCCTTTGCATATTGATCATTCATTTTTAATCTATTACTTCCTTTGCTATGAGAAACACAGCAATGAAACCCAATAGCAACTGAATTCATTACATGTAATCATCACCTACTAAATCTCCTACCACTGACTCCAAACAAGGTAGTGATCTGGAATTGATTATCTGCCCATATAGAGTATCAGTGTTGAGCTGTCAAATGCTTATTTATAATTAAGCATGTGAGCCAAGTATATTGTCCTGCCTAACACAAGTTCAACAACCCTCATCCTGAGACTCTGTCCCAGGTTTCACGTGACTGAAGCTCTCCATGCCTATGACACTAAACTGGTTCTGGCTCAGGGCCCTGACTGGTAAATGTTTGCACTTGTACCTCAGAGTTAACCTTCTTAACCTTGAAATTAAAATTCTTAATTCTCCATTCTAAAACAAAATTACTCACAACCTGCGTAAGTAAATAAGCTTATAATAAATAGTATTTTACAAAAAATTTAATATTATTAACTTCACGCAGATAATAACTATCTCAATACATCCCAGTATTATTTAATATTGTCCAATAAAGTCTAATGTATTCACTATGATTTTATTAAATTTATAACGATGCTACAGTCCTCAGGAGTTCAAAAAGGCAGCTTACCAGCATCTTCTCAAGGGCAACTAGGAATGGCAATAAATGCTGAACTAGCCAGCAATATCCACGTTGTTTAAATGAAAAAAAATTGTTTATTAGTGTCACAATAAGGCTTACATTAACAGTGTAATTTGCTCTATCAGATAAAAGGCCATAGTATCTTAACCACATGAACTGTGGCTCACCAGCATTTCCTCAAGAACAATCAGGGAATAAAAATGCTGAAAATCTCCTAGTCACCACCCTCCTAGCTCCTGTTCGGGTACACTGAGAGAGAATTTAGCCTGGCTAATGCACCTAACCAGCACATATTTCAGACTGTGGGAGGAAACCAAAGCACCCAGAGGAAATCCATGCAGACACAGTTAAAGTTTATTAGCTACAAGTAGCCTTGCATTAAAACTGCAATGAAGTTACTGTGAAAATCCCCTAGTCATCACACTCCAGCACCTGTTCAAGTGCACTGAGGGAGAATTTAGTATGGCCAATACACCTAACCAGCATGTCTTTCAGACTGTGGAAGGACATCAGAGCACCCAGAGGAAACCCACGCAGACACAGGGAGTATGTACAGACTCCACACAGATAATGACCCAAGCTGGGAATCGTGAAGCACTGTGGCACCGTGAAGCAGCAGTGCTAACCACTATGCCATCGTGCCGCTCACAATTTTACTGCATTTGGTACTATCATATTACATCTAATCCAGTTCATGTGATCCTATTGCATTTTTTAAAAATCCACTGCATTTAATATACTGCATTTGGCATAATCATATTGCATTTAATCCAGTTCATGTGATCCTATTGTATTCTTTAAAAATCCTCTGCATTTAATATGGTTTTGTGCATCTAACAGTGTCCTGCAAATTTAATAGATGCATTCATTAAAAGTATAATTTGATTTTATGTGCCCCATGCATTGAATGTAGCACTATTTCCTTTAATGTGCACATAATTAAATGTTGTAGAATATGTTAAATGTTGTAAGGACTATTTTAATTGTAGAAGAAAGAAAGACTGGCATTTCAATTTATGTCCTTGGGAAGTCACAAAGTGCATTACAATCCAATTAAGTATTTTAGAACTGTAGTCACTTCTGGACTATAGGAAATGTGGCAGCCAGTTTGCTCACAGCAAGCTCCTACAAACAGCAATATGAAAATGGCCAGAAAGGAAGAGAGTTCACTTTCGAGGTCAATTACCTATCATCAGAATTGTCAATTCATCTTTCTTTCCACACTGGGAACCAAATCATTTTTATTTTAGTGGGGAATTTTGAACAAATGAATTTGTGACAAACACTTCATTTTCTCCAAGGGAATCCTTAAAGTTAATCATCAAAATTTCCACTGCTTCTGTTTTTTTCTAGCGAGTAACTCAAAAGAAGTTTTAATTTGATGGTAGCAGCCTGTGCATAAGAACATTCGAGAAGGAACAGGAGTAGACCATTCAGCCCCTCGAGCCTGCTCTGCTGTTTAATAAGATCATAAGTGATCTCATAGTAATCTCAGATCTGCATCTTGCCTACTCCCAATCATCTATTACTACCTTGCTTACCATTCACCTCTGCCTTAAAACTATTCAAAGACTACTTCCATCATCTTTTCAGGAAGTGAGTTCCACAGACACACAAATCTCTGAGTGAAAAGAATTCACTTCATCTCCATCTTAAATAGGTGACCTCTTATCTTTATACAGTGACCCTTAGTCCTAGGTCTTCCCATAAGAGGAAATATCCTCTCCACATCCACCATGTCAAGATCCCTCAAGATCTTATATATTCCAATCAAGTTGTCTCTTATTCTTCTAAACTCCAGGAGAAACAAGCCTAATCTGTTCAACTTGTCCAAGTCTCACAACACCAGGTTAAAGTCCAACAGGTTTATTTCGTAGCACAAGCCACAAGCCACTAGCTTTCAGAGCATTGCCTCTTCATCAGGTGGGTGGGAGTTGTGTTCACAAACGGGGTATATATAGATACAAACTCAATTTACAAGATAATGGTTGGAATGCGAGTCTTTGCAGATAATCAGGTCTTAATGGTACAGACAATATGAGTGGAGAGAGGGTTAAGCACAGGTTAAAGCCAAGTTCCACACACATGAGGATGGCCTCAACTGAGACCTCGTGTTCATGTCACACAATCTGTAACCCCCACGAATTGCCTGGGCTTGCAAAATCTCACTAACTGTCCTGGCTTGAGACAATTCACATCTCCTTAACCTGTGCTTAACCCTCTCTCCACTCACATTGTCTCTGAGGGATAGCGCTCCGAAAGCTTGTGGCTTGTGCTACCAAATAAACCTGTTGGACTTTAACCTGGTGTTGTGAGACTTCTTACTGTGCTTACCCCAGTCCAACGCCAGCATCTCCACATCACAACTTGTCCAAGACAACCCATCCACTTTGCATGTTAGTCTGGCAAACCTTCTCTGAACCATTTTTAATGCATTTACATCTTTCCTTAAATAAGGTGGCCAATACTGTAGACAACATTATAAATGTACTCTCTTTGGTGCCCTGTACAACTGAAGCATAATCTCCTTACCTTTGTATTCAATTCCCCTTGCAATAAATAATAACATTCTATTAGCTTTCCTGATTACTTGCTTAACCTACATACTAGGCAGGAAAGCTGCAGCTGATACAGTTGAGGTCCTTTAATGTTTTTAAGCATGATTCCTCCTTGGCCTTATCCTAGGACTAGAGGGCACAGCCTCAAGATAAAAGGGGGGCGGTTTAGAACAGAGTTGAGGAGGAACTTCTTCACTCAAAGGGTGGTGAATCTCTGGAATTCTCTGCCCATTGAAGTGGTGGAGGCTGCCTCGCTAAATATTTTTAAGACGTGGGTTGATGGGTTTTTGATAAGAGAGGGGATTAAGGGTTATGGGGAGAGGGCGGGAATGTGGAACTGAGACACGACAGATCAGCCATGATCTTATTGAATGGCAGGGCAGGCTCGAAGGGCTAGATGGCCTACTCCTGCTCCTATTTCTTATGTTCTTATGTTCTCCCTAAATCTGTAATCTCCTCTAACCCTACAAGAAGGTGGCATGGTGGCACAGTGGTTAGCACTGTTGCCTCACAGTACCAGGGACCCTTGTTCAATTCTTGCTGTGGGTCATAGTCTGTGCAGAGTCTGAACATTCTCCCCACATCTGCATGGGTTTCCTCTGGGTGCTCTGATTACCTCCCATTGTCCAAAGATGTGTGGGTTAGGTGGATTGGCCATGCTAAGTTTCCCCTTAGTGGCAGAGAGACTAGCTAAGGTAAATGTATGGAGTTATGGGGATAGGGCCTGGTTAGGATTGTGGTTGGTGCAGACTTGACGGGCCAAATGGCCTCCTTCTGCACTGTAGGATTCTATGAACTTTAAAGATCTCTGCAATTCACGTCCCTGATTTTAATTGCTCTACCTTTAGTAGCCATGCCCTCAGGTCCCTGGGCCTGAAACTGTGGAATTCCCTCCCCGCCCTTCTCCACATCTTATCTTCATGTTCCTCCTTCGAGAGATTCCCTAAAGCCTATCCTCGACCAAGCTTTCTGTCAGCTGCCCTAATGTCTCCTTATGCTCGGGGTCAAATTTAGCCTGCTGGTGCTGCAGAGCGGTGCCTTGGGACGTTTTGCTGAGCTAAAGTCACTAAATCGACGCAAGGGTGTTGTTGCGATGGAAACCTCTCCCTCAACAAGGAAGAGCTGAAGCCAAGTTTTCAAATTTACATCGTCTACTCGTTCTAAAATTAGGATGAGTGAAGAGTTTTTATCCATCCTTGTGGGTGACAGTGGCCCAGCCTGTGTCTATTGTCTATCCTTGGTAGGGACGCAGACTGGGCTGTTAAAGCCAGCCACTTCAGCCTGAGCAACACCATCTGCAGGTGGCAGGTGCCTTCTCCTGAAAGAAACTACTTTGGTTTTCAACAACGAAACCAGCAGCTTTCATGGTCACTCACAGGCCAAGTGTGTCCCAGCTACTTGTTCTGATTACATTCCACAAAACTGCCTGATCACAATTGAACCAAAACGAACACAATAGTATTTCAGTCGTAATTGCAATCCCCTGGACGGGCCGGGAGCTGCAGCTCCTGCTTTCTGCTCTGAGTGAGAATTCCTGGGGTTACCCAGTCAGGCGGGATGCGTTTCTGGAGATTTCATCACAGGAGGTGGTTTAATGGCCTCCCCCATGGCGAGTTAATGGCAGGGGACATTTAATCAGGAGGGAAGATGGTGGTTGGGGGTTGCCCTGCTCCCTGCTTCTGCCTTGATTAGGTGTGGGGCAAGGAGACTCATTGATGGCCTTCCCCACCTACCCCCACTACACCCCCCCCCCCCCCCCCCCCAAGAACTGTCAATCAAGGCCCTTTGTGAGTAAGCAATTAATGTCCATTTATGGGCCTCATCCCACCACCATTGCTATTCATCTAGCAACCAGTAGGGGAACTCACCTTGCAGGAAGCCCCAAAAGCAAACCTTGGAAGTCCAAAACCTGTCCACATCGTGGGCGCGCCTTCATCATACGGGCTGCAGTGATTCAAGAGGAAAGCCCACCATCACCGTCTCAAATTGTCTGCGATGCCCCCTATAGTTGATTTTTTCACCAGCAGTCACTATTTAGTCTGATACCAAAAGGAGTAAGGGACTTGCATTCATTTAGAATCATAGCACAGAAGGAGATTATTTCAGGCAGTGCATTCCCGAACATAACCACTTGCTGTATGAAAAGTTTTTCCTCATGTCACCTCTGTTTTTTTTGCCAATCACCTTAACTCAGTGTCCTCTGATTCTTGATCCTTTCACGAGTGGGAGCTGTTTCTCTCTGTACGTCAACACTCCTCATGATTTTGAATAATGCCATCAAATCTTATCTCAACGTTCTCTTCTCCAATTGATCCACCTAACTGAAGTCATTTACCCCTGGAATCATTCTTACAAATCCTTTCTGCTACCTATCCAAAGCCCTCACATTCTTCCCAAAATGTGAATTGGGTACAATACTCCAGTTGAGGCTCAACTGATGTTTTATGTAGGTTCACGATAAATTCCTTACTTTTGTTCTCTATGCCTGTGTATATGACGCCTAATGTGGCTCATTAACCATTCTCAACCTTTTAATAATTATATACTTCAGATCCCTCTGATCCTGCACCTCTCTGAGATTTGAACCTTTCAATTTTCATCTCTTTAAAAAAAGAGGCAGTGCAGTGAAGGTTTAACAGCCTGATTTCTGGGATGACAAGATTGTTGTTTGAGGAGAGGTTGAGTCAACTGGGCTTATGTTCACTTGAATTTAGAAGAATGAGAGGGGATCTCACTGAAATATATAAACTTCTGAAAGGGTCGGATGGACTGGATTGCAGGGATGTTGTTCCCTGTGGCTGTGGGTCAAGAGGGGGTCACGGTCTCAGGATACATCCATTTAGGACTGAGATGAGGAGAAACATCTTCACTTCCAGGGTAGTGAACCTGTGGAATTATCTACCACAAAAGGCCACATTGAATGTATTTAAGAAAGAAATAGAGTAATTTCTAGACAGTAAAGTTGCCAAGAGCTATGGGGAGAGCATCAGCGCATGCCATTAAGATAGAAGATCAGATTGAATGGTGGAGCAGGCTTGATGGGCCTTTCCTCATTCTTCCTCCCAAAATGTGTCACAGAACAAAGAAAAGTACAGCACAGGAACAAGCCCTTTGACCCTCCAAGTCCGTGCCAATTATGGTGTCCTAATTAAACAAAAAAAAACTTTCTGCTCTTATCCCTCTATTCTCTCCCTATTCATGAATCCATCCAGATGCCTCTTATATGTTGCTAATGTGCCTGCTTCCACCACCTCCTCTGGCAACATGTTCCAGGCACCCACCATTCTCTGCGTGAAAAACTTTCCCCGCTCATCTCCCTTAAACTTTCCCCCTCTCACCTTGAACGTGTGCCCCCATGTAATTGGCCCTTGCGCCTTTGGAAAAAGTCTCTGACTGTCCACCCTGTCTATGTTTCTCATAATGTTGTAGACCTCTATCAGGTCTCCCCTCAGCCTTCGTCTTTCCAGTGAAAACAATCCCAGCTTATTCAACCCCTCCTCATAGCCAACACCCTTGAGACCAAGTAACATTCTGGTGAACTTTCATTACACTCTCTCCAAAGCTTTGACGTCCTTCTGATAGTGTGGTGACGAGAACTGCATGCAGTACTCCAAAAGCAGCCTAACCAACCTTTTATATAGCTGTAACATGAACAAAGAACAAAGAAAATTACAGGCCCTCCAAGCTTGCACGACCATGCTGCCCGTCTGAACTAAAGTCCCCGACTCTTCTGGGCACTGTATCCCTACATTCCCATCCTATTCATGTAGTTGTCAAGACACCACTTAAAAGTCATTATCGTATCTCCTTTCACTACTTCCCCGGCAACGAGTTCCAGGCACCCACCACCCTCTGTGTAAAACACCTGCCATACATGTCTTTTATACCTTGCCCTTTGCACCTTAAACCTATGCCCCCTAGTAATTGACTCTTCCATCTTGGAAAAAGGCTTCTAGTTATCCACTCTGTCCATGCCCCTCGTAATCTTGTAGACTTCTTTCAGGTCACCCCTCAGTCTCTGTCATTTCAGTGAGAACAAACCAAGTTTCTCCAACCTCTCTTCATAGCTGATGTCCTCCATACCAGGCAACATCCTGGTAAATCTTTTCTGCACCCTCTCCAAAGCCTCCACATTATTCTGGTAGTGTGGTGACCAGAATTGAACACTATACTCCAAGTGCAGCCGAACTAAGGTTCTATAAAGCTGCAACATATCTTGCAAGTTTTTAAACTCAGTGCCCTGACCAATGAAGGCAAGCATGCCGTATGCCTTTTGACGACTTTCTCCATCTGCACTGCCACTTTCAGTGACCTGTGTATCTGTACACCCAGATCCCTCTGCCTATCAATACTCTCATAAGGGTTCTGCCATTTAGTCTATATTTCCCATCTGTATTAGGCCTTACAAAATGCATTACCTCACATTTGTCTGGATTAAACTCCATCTACCATCTCTCTACCCAAGTCTCCAACCGATCTATATCTTGCTGTATCATACTCTGATGGTCCTTATCGCTATCTACAATTCCACCAACCTTGGTGTCGTCTGCAAACTTACTAATCAAACCAGTTACATTTTCCTCCAAATCATTTATATATTTTACAAACAGCAAAGGTCCAAGCACTGATCCCTGAGGAATGCCACAAGTCACAGCTCTCCATTCAGAAATGCACCCTTCCACTGTGTTTTCTATAACTGAGCCACTTCTGTATCCATCTTGTCAACTTTCCCCACTCTTGTATGCAATGCCCAGGCCCATGAAGGCTTCATATTTCTCTGCATTAATTTTTAGCTGCTACTTAGTCTCCTCATTCTATTGAAATCAGTTACTATCCTCTTCACAGTTCACAATTCTTCAATCAAGTTTTGTGTCAGCTGAAAATTTTGAAATTGTACCCTCGCACTCCCAATTCTAAATCAATCCAAAAAAAAACACTCACTCAAAAGACACTGCGCTGGGAGAGTCAGCCTAGAATTGTACTCAAGCACAATTCTGAGTTCAGTCAGATACTGGAAGGCAATTAATGGATTTCTGCCCAGTATGGATGGAGCAGATTAGGGAGAGAATCACAGCGCTGCCAACTCCCGAACATTTGAGAGTCACCTTTGTAAACATATGTTTCAGTATTGCCCTCTGGCGGAAATTGGCTGCATTAAATTAATACCCAGTAATAATTTCTTCAAAGGGGGCGATCGTGCCAGCTTGTCCCACTGGTCCATTGGTGTGACGTGCTGATAAGAGCTGGCGAGAGGTGGAAAATAGGGTTTGTGTCAAGTTTTTCACCTCTTGTGATGATACTGGCCCCGTTTGGCCAGCGAGAGACAGGATCCACAGGCATTTAGAAAGGCAAGGACTGATTAGGAACAGTTAGCATGACTTTGTGAGTAGAAAATCATGCCTCACAAATTTGAATGAGTTTTTTGAAGGGGTAACCAAGAAGGTGAATAAGAGCAGTGCAGTTGACGTTATCTAATGAACTCAAGGTAGGTTGTTGCATAAGGTTAAATCTCACTGGATCCAGGGTGAGGTGGCCAAATGGATACAAAATTGGCTTTATGACAGAAGACAGAGGGTGGTTGTAGAGAGCTGCTTTTCAAACTGGAGGCCTGTGACCAGCAATGTGGCTCAGGGTTCGGTGTTGAGTCCACTGATATTTGTCATTTATATAAATGATTTGGATGAGAATTTAGGAGGCATGGTTAGTAAGTTTGCAGATGACATCAAGATTGGTGGCATAGTGGACAGTGAAGAAGGTTATCTGAGATTGCAACGGGATCTTGGTCAATTGGGCCAGTGGGCTTATGAATGGCAGATGGAGTTTAATTTAGATAAATACAAGGTGGTGCATTTTGGTCGATTGAACCAGGGCGGGACTTATTCAGTTAATTGTAGGTCATTGGGGAGAGTTACAGAACAAAGAGATCTAGGGGTACAGATTCATAGCTCCTTGAAAGTGGAGTCACAGGTGGACAAAGTAGTGAAGAAGGCATTTGGAATGCTTGGCTCCATTAGTCAGAAAATTGAATACAGGAGCTGGGACGTTCTGTTGATGTTGTACAAGACATTAGTAAGGCCATACTTGAAATATTGTGTACAGTTCTGGTCATCCTATTATAGAAAGGATATTATTAAACTCGAAAGAGTGCAGAAAAGATTTACTAGAATGCTACCAGGACTTGATGGTTTGAGTTATAAGAGAGACTGGATAGACTGGGACATTTTTCGTTGGAGCATAGGAGGCTGAGGAGTGATCTTATGGAAGTCTATAAAATAATGAGGGGCATAGGTCAGCTAGATAGTCAAAATCTTTTCCCAAAGGTAGAGGAGTCTAAAACTAGAAGGCATAGGATTAAGGTGAGAGGGGAGAGATACAAAAGGGTCCAGAGGGGCAATTTTTTCACACAGAGGTGGTGAGTGGCTCAAACAAGCTGCCAGAGGTAGTAGTAGAGGCGGGTACAATTTTGTCTTTTAAAAAGCATTAGACAATTACACGAGTAAGATGACTATTGAGGGATATGAGCCAAATATGGGCAATTGGGACTAGCTTAATCATTAAAAAAAGGCAGCATGGACAAGTTGGGCTGAAAGACCAGCTTCCATGCTCTCTGACTCTATCTGTGCCGTGTGATTCTATTAGAAAGGCAGCAAGTGAACTGTACATTAAGATGTCACAAGCTACCGAGAATCAGGCCATGAGGGCAGGTTATTGAATCCCACGCTTTATCAGCTGAACTCATCTTCACAGCATCTGTGCATTCCAAACAATGGAAGGAAAGAGTCATTGTTTCCACCCCAGCTGCCTGCATAAGCTAGCCGACCATGATATTGTAGAAATATTCACAAATAAATCACCAGCTGTCATCCTTGGCATTAGAAGCCCTATTAAACATGGTGATTGGTCTCACTGTTGTCTGTGGGATCTTGCTGTGTGCAATGTGCTGCTGCCACACTCCCTACATCACAACAGTCACTGCATTTCAGAAGTGAGTCAGTGTCTGTAAAGCACTTTGGGCCATACTGAGGTCACAAAAAGCACTACTTAATAGCACACTCTGTCTATAATCAAATGGGAAAACAGGCTTGAGGGGCTGAATGGCCTACTCCTGTCCTTCTGTTGCAATTTCAGTATCTTATAAATCAAGAAAATGTACTTTTCTCGGGTGCCCCTGAGTCCTGGATATAATTTATTGATTATATAACTGCAAGAATACACAACAGTAACCTTTTGATTTCATGGTGTGAGTGCTAATATTCAGAATGTAATTGCTTGTAGAGTTGAAGAGAATAAGGGATATTCTGTAAGGTCAGGATCCCAAACAGGGTGAAATATTTAATCTTTATTCTGCAATAAGAGTTGCAATAAAAATCAAAATTTGTATCCCAGCAGAAGGTGTTCTTCAAATTATCGAATGCCCCAGCACAGGGAGTCTGCTCTGAGGCTCGGTCAGCCAGTAATTCAGAGGTACTGCCTGCAGGGGGCACTCAGCTCCCATTCCCAAGGCTCAGACATATAGAAAGTCAACGTCACCTTGGGTTCCTGTGAGGAGGGAGAAGAGAGAGAGAGAGAAAAGAGTTGTCAGCAATTGTTTCAGTAGCTCAGTGCCTTCTCACCTTTGAGCCAGAGGTTTGTGGGTTCAAGTCCCCCTCCAACTTACTAACTTTCCCAACCCTTGTACTCAATGCCCCGGCTGATGAAGACTTCGTATTTCTCTGCCTTAAATTTTCGCTGCCACTTAGCCTGATCATTCTATTGAATTCAGTCACTAATCTCTTCACAGTTCACAATACTTACTTCAGCATAAAATCCAGACTGACATTGTGAGTGCAGCACTGAGGGAGTATTTCAGTGTCAGAGCTTTAGTTTAATTATTCGTGTCACAAGTAGGCTTACATTACACTGCAATGAAATTACTGTGAAAATCCCCTAGTCACCACACTCAGGCACCTGTTTGGGTACACTGAAGAAAATTCAGCATGGCCAATGCACCTAGCCAGCATGTCATCTGGACTGTGGGAGGAAACCAGAGCACTCGGAGGAAACCCATGCAGACACGGGGAGAATGTGCAAACTCTGCACAAACAGTGACCCAAGCCAAGAATTGAACGCGGGTCCCTGGCGCAGTGAGGCAGCAGTGCTAATCACCATGCCACCAGAGGTGCAGTCTTTCAGATTACATGTGAAACTAATGCCCTAACTGAGAAAAAATAGAGAGTGTGAATCTTCCCTTGCATACCAGCCAGTAGTTATCCCTCACCCAACAAGTTTATATTGGGTTTACTGGTCATTACCACATTGATTTTGATAGGATCTTGCTTTGCACAAGTTGGCGCTTCCAAAGTGGTTTATTGGCTGTAAAATGCTTTGGAAACATAAAAAAAGGAAACATAGAAACTAGAAACAGCAATAGGCCATTCAGCCCTTTGAGCCTGCTCTGCCATTCATTTTGATCATGGCTGATCATCAAATTCAATATCCTGATCCCCCACCCCCCCATATCCATTGATCCTATTAGCGCCAAGAGCTACATCTAATTTCTTCTTGAAATCAGGAAACGTTTTGGCCTCAACTACATTCCGTGGTAGTGAATTCCTCACATTCACCATCCTGTGGGTGAAGAAATTTCTTCTTATCTCAGTTCGGAAAAGTTTATCCCTTATCTTCAAACTATGACCCCTAGTTCTGGACTCTTCTGCCACTGGGAACATTCTTTCTGCATCTACCCTGTCTAACCCTGTTAGAATTTTATAAGCTTCTATGAGACCCCCTCTCACTCTTCTAAACTCCGGTGAATATAATCCTAACTGACTTAGTCCTTCCGCATACGTCAGGCCTGCCATCCCAGGAATCAGCCTGGTAAACCTGCGCTGTGCTCCCTCTATAGCAAGGACATCCTTTCTCAGATAAGGACACCAAAGCTGCACACAATACTCCAGGTGTGGCCTCACCAATGTCCTATACAACTGTAGTAAAACATATCCCTATCCCTATACTCAAATCCTCAGGCTACGAAGGCCAGCATACCATTGATTTTCTTTACTGCCTACTATTGAATGCTTTGGAATGCCTTGAAGTCAATGAAAGGCACATGAGAAACACAAGGTATTTTCTTTGACCCAGGAAATGGGTTGGCATCGCATTAATCCCAGGTTCCACCAGAGCCTAGCCTCCAGCCTCCAAAACACTGAGGCTGAAAGTTTGGCCTTGGGTGAAATCTAGGCCAGAATAGAGCCTGTCTCCTAAGTCACCCAGCCACTTTTGAATTGAAATGGAACCAAAATCACCTCTCCACATTCCTTTCTGTGGATTATGGCTCCCTCCTTTGCATAAAAACCTAGCCAAAGAGGTGGATTCAAAGGAGCATCTTAATGGAGGAGGAAATGATGGAGAGGCGGAGAGGTTTAGAGTTGGAATCTCAGAGTTGGTGCCAATGGTGGAGTGATTAAAATCAGAAATGTACAAGAGATCAGAATTGGAGGAGCTCAGAGGTCCTGGAGATTTGTAGGGAGATTACAGTAACAGGGAGGAGTGAGGCCTTGGAGGAATTTGGAAACAAGGATGGGAATTTGAAATTTAAGGCACTGACATTTATTTATTAGTGTCACAAGTAGGCCTACATTAACACTTTAATGAAGTTACTATGAAAATTCGGCCCCTGTTTTGGTGCACTGAAGAAAATTCAGCATGGTCAATGCACCTAACCAGCATGTCATCTGGACTGTGGGAGGAAACCAGAGCACCCGGAGGAAACCCACACAGGCAAAGGGAGAACATGCAAACTCTGCACAGACAGTGACCCAAGTCGGGAATCGAACCCGGGTCCCTGGCACTGTGAGGCAGCAGTGTTAACCACTGTGCCACCATGCCACCCAATGTAATCCAACATAGATCAGTGAGCACAGAGATGATAATTAATCAACCATTTTAGTGCTTACAACAAATAATTTCTGAACACAATGGCACCAATTCTAATCCCGATTCGAATACCAAAGTTCCAAATCTGCTGGTTGGTCTAAATTTTGGGCCTAAGATATTTTAACTCCCTAGACTGGTTGTATTGTCTCGCTTACCATATTGCAGGCATGGGGCACGGGGCAGCTCCAGTGAGGAGAGGTCTCACATGGGGTGGGGGGGAGTGTGTTGTACATCATCCATTGCTAAAACCAGCTGCATTATAATTGGAAGTTCATAGGATCGTAGAATCCTACAGCACAGGAGGCCATTCGGCCCATCAAGTCTGCACTGACCCCACAATCCCACTCAGGCCCTATCCTCATAACCCCCATGCATTTGCCCTAGTTAGTCCCCTGACAGTACAGGGACATTGAGCCGAGCCAATCCACCTAACTCACACGTCTTTGGGCTGTGGGAGGAAACCGGAACACCCAGAGGAAACCCACACAGACAATGACCCAAGCTGGGAATTGAACCTGGGTCCCTGATACTGTAAGGCAGCAGTGCTAACCACTGTACCATCATGTCACCCTTGGGAGGATGGAGCCATTCTGCTTTAACTACTTGCCCTCTCCAAGGTGCAATTTCCAGTTAATACCGCATCATGGGCGGCACGGTGGTATGATGGTGAGCACAGCTGCCTCACAGCTCCAGGAGTCTCCCCGTGCCTGTGTGCGTTTCCTCTGGGTGTTCTGGTTTCCTCTCACAGTCCGAAAGACATGCTGGTTAGGCGCATTGGCCATGCTGAATTCTCCCTCAGTATCTGAACGGGCATGGAGTATGACGACTGGGGGATTTTCACAGTAACTTCATTGTAATGCTAATGTAAACTGACTTGTGACGCTAATAAATAAACTACTTTCTATATCCCAGGTCACCTTCACTGACCGTCATTACCAAAACAGACATTGTCAATGGCTTATACCCCAGGGAACTGTCAATATTTTTATTATTCATGCTCAGGATCTCGGTGTCACTAGTGAGGCTAGCATTTCTTGTCCATCTCTGATTGCCCTTGAGACGTTGGTGGTGAGCGACCTTCCTGAACCCCTGCTGTCCATGCGGTGTGAGTGTACAAGTGAGTTCCAGGATCTGAACCCAACAGCAGCGAACAGTGATGTAGTTCCAAGTCAGGATGGCGAGTGACTTGGAGGAGAACTTGCAGCTGGTGGTGGTGTTCCCATGCATCTGCTGCCCTTGTCCTTCCATGGATTTGACAGGCGCTGTTGAAGAATGGACTTTACTTCAAATTGACCACAATTCGGTTACGTTCACCTTAGTGATGGAAAAGGATAGGCATGAACCTCGGGTCAGTAGTTTTAGCTGGGGGAAGGGTAATTATGAAGCTATTAGGATAGAATTAGGAAGCATAGGTTGGACTAGGAAATTACAGGGACTGGGAACGTCTGAAATGTGGAGTTTTTTCAAGGAGCAGCTACTGCGTGTCCGTGATAGGTATGTCCCTGTCAGGGATTTGGTAGGGCTAGGGAACCGTGGGGCACTAAAAAAGTTGATTCGTTGGTTAAAAAGAAAAAGGAGGCTTATGTTCGGATGAGGCTTGAGGGCTCAGGTAGTGCATTAGAAAGCTTTAGATTGGCTAGGAGGGAGTTGAAGAGTGAGTTAAGAAGGGCTAAAAGAGGACATGAGAAGACTTTGGCTGATAGGATTAAGGAGAATCCTAAGGCGTTCTATAGATATGTCAAGAACAGAAGGTTGGTTAGGGCAAGATTAGGGCCAGTTACAGACAGTAGAGGGAAGTTGTGTGTGGAACCAGAAGAGATTGGAGAGGCATTGAACCAATATTTCTCTTCGGTGCTCACGCAGGGGGACATGAATATAGCTGAGGAGGACACTGGGTTGCAGGGGAGTAGAATAGACAGTATTGCCGTTGATAAGGGGGATGTGCTGGATATTCTAGAGGGTTTGAAAATAGATAAGTCCCCTGGTCCGGATGCGATTTACCCTAGGATTCTCTGGGAGGCAAGAGAGGTGATTGCAGAGCCTCTGGCTCTGATCTTCAGGTCGTCGTTGGTCTCTGGTATAGTACCGGAAGATTGGAGGATAGCGAATGTTGTCCCATTGTTTAAGAAGGGGAACAGAGACTTCCCCGGGAATTATAGACCGGTGAGTCTTACTTCTGTTGTGGGCAAGGTTTTAGAAAAAATTATTAGGGATAGGATTTATAGTTATCTGGAGAGTAATGAATTGATTGGAGATAGTCAGCATGGTTTTGTAGCGGGTAGGTCATGCCTTACTAACCTTATTGAGTTTTTTGAGAAAGTGACCAAAGAGGTGGATGGGGGTAAGGCAGTTGACGTGGTATATATGGATTTTAGTAAGGCGTTTGATAAGGTTCACCATGGTAGGCTTCTGCAGAAAATGCAGATGTATGGGATTGAGGGTAATCTAGGAAATTGGATCAGGAATTGGCTAGCAGATAGGAGACAGAGGGTGATGGTTGATGGTAAATATTCGTCATGGAGTTCGGTTACGAGTGGTGTGCCTCAGGGATCTGTTTTGGGGCCACTGCTGTTTGTAATTTTTATTAATGATCTGGATGAGGGTATAGTTGGGTGGATTAGTAAATTTGCTGATGACACCAAAGTCGGAGGTGTGGTAGATTGTGAGGAAGGGTGTCATAGTTTGCAGGGAGACTTGGACAGGTTGCAGAGCTGGGCCGAGAGGTGGCGGATGGAGTTTAATGCGGAGAAGTGTGAGGTAATTCACTTTGGTAGGAATAACAGATGTGTTGAGTATAGGGCTAACGGGAGGACTTTGAATAGTGTGGATGAACAGAGGGATCTAGGTGTATGCGTACATAGATCCCTGAAAGTTGGGAATCAAGTAGATAAGGTTGTTAAGAAGGCATACGGTGTCTTGACGTTTATTGGTAGGGGGATTGAATTTAGGAGTCGCAGCGTCATGTTGCAACTGTACACAACTCTGGTGCGGCCGCACTTGGAGTACTGTGTGCAGTTCTGGTCCCCACATTACAGGAAGGATGTGGAGGCTTTGGAGAGGGTGCAGAGGAGGTTTACCAGGATGTTGCCTGGTATGGAGGGGAGGTCCTATGAGGAGAGACTGAGGGATTTGGGGTTGTTTTCACTAGAAAGAAGGCGGCTAAGAGGGGATCTTATTGAAACATATAAGATGATTAGAGGTTTAGATAAGGTGGATAGTGATAGCCTTTTTCCTCGGATGGAGAAAGCTAGCACGAGGGGGCATGGCTTTAATTTAAGGGGGGGTAGTTATAGGACGGATGTCGGGGGTAGGTTCTTTACCCAGAGGGTGGTGAGGGATTGGAATGCCCTGCCTGCTGCAGTTGTAAATGCGCCTAGTTTGGGGGCGTTTAAGAGATCCGTGGATAGGTTTATGGACGAAAAGGGATTGGTTTAGATTAGTGGGTCATTGTTTTTTGACTGGTCGGCGCAACATCGTGGGCCGAAGGGCCTGTTCTGCACTGTAATGTTCTATGTTCTATGTTCTATGTTCTAATTATGTTACAAAAATTGTGCAGCATGGAAATAGACCATTCAGCCCAACTGGTCCATGTTGGTATTAAAGCTCCACGCAAGCTTCTGCCCATCCCTTTACCTGTTACCCAATTAGCATATCCTTCTATTCCTTTCCCTCTCATGTGTTTATCCAGTTTCCAGTTAAACAATCATGCTTTTGGATCTCAAACTGGGTCCTGCAGCATATTGGGGATGCAGAGACCTCTCAGGGTGCCACAGTCAAGGAACAGCAGCTGGAGGAATGTCCTGCTATCCCTCTGTACTCCTGCTGTCTCTGTGCTACCCTCACACACTTTTCACATTCTGCTGCCCCTGGTTTCTAGGCATCCTACTTTCTCCAGAATAACAGACTCTAATAGGCATACCCAATCAAATAATCTGTAAGTAGTTAGCTGTTTTACCACATGTGCAGCACAGTGGCACGGTGGTTAGCACTGCTGCCTCACAGCACCATGACTGTCTGTGTGGAGTTTGTATGTTCTCCCCATGCCTGCATGCGTACCCTCCAGGTGCTCCAGTTTCCTCCCACAGTCCAAAGATGTGTAGGACAGGTGGATTGGCCATACTAAATTGTCCCTTAGTGTCCCAAGATGTGTAGGTTAGGTGGATTAGTGGGATAAATATGTGGAGTTGTAGGGATGCAGGGGGGGAGTAAGATATTGTGTCAGAGAGTCGGTGCAGACTCAATGGGCCAAAGGGACTCATTCTACATTGTAGGGGTTCTATGATGAAGTGGATTGACCAAGCTAAATTGCTCCTTAGTGTCCCAAGCTTTGATGGTTAGCCATGGTAAATGTATGGGGTTACAGGGATGGAGTAGGGGAGAGGGCCTAGTAAAATACTCTGTCAGAGAGCTGGTGCAGACTCAATGGACCAAATGACCTCTTGTGCACTTTGGGATTCTGTGTTTCTATGATTCTATGTGTTAAAAGACTCTTTACCTGCTGCATTTTCATATTATGCTCATTATAGAGTATTACATAGCCTAGGATACTCCATACTTGCTAATCCATTTTTGAAAAGGCGTCTTTCAACCCAAAGTATTTGAGAACCACTGAACTGTCTTATTTTCCTCAACCACTACTTGCAGTAGTGAGTCCCACATTCTAAACACTTTCTGGGTAAAGGAATTTCTCCTGAATTACAGGACTTACTCAGTTAATAGTAGGGTGTCGGGGAAAGTAATAGAACAAAATGACCTGGGGTACAGCTTCATAGCTCCTTGAAAGTGCTTGATTTCATTGGTCAGAACATTGAATACAGGAGTTGGAACGTCCTGTTGCAGTTGTACAAGACATTGGTAAGGCCACACTCTGAATACTGTGTACAGTCCTGGTGCAGAAAAGATTTACTAGAATGCAACCAGGACGTGATGGTTTGAGTTACAAGGAGAGCTGGATAAACTGGAACTTCATTCCCTGGAGCATAGGAGACTCAGGAGTAATCTTATAGAGGTCTACAAAATAATGAGGGGCACAGGTCAGTTAGATAGTCAACATCTTCTCCCAAAAATAGGGGAGTCTAAAACTAGAGGGCATAGATTTAAGGTTAGAGGACAAAGATACAAAAGGATCCAGAGGGACAATTTTTTCACACAGAGGGTGGTGAGTGTCTGGAACAAGCTTCCAGAGGTAGTTGTAGAAGTGGGTACAATTTTGTCTTTTAAAAAGTACTTAGACAGTTACATGGTGGGTATAGAGAGATATGGGCCAAATGCAGGCAAATGGGACTAGCTGAGAAGGGCCAGCTTGCACAAGTAGGGCCAAAGGGCCTATTTCCATGCTGTAAATGTTTATGACTCTATGGCTCTAATTATGGTTGCTAGTGTTGGATGCCCCCACAAATAGAAACATCCTTTTTGCATCATAGAATCATAGAACTCCCTAAAGTGCAGAAGAGGCTGTTCGGCCCATGGAGTCTCTGACAGAGTATCTTACCCAGGCCCTCTTCTCTACCCTATTGCTATAATCCTGGTTGATCCATCTAACTCTCGGAGACTAAGGGACAATTTAGCACGGCCAATCCACCTAATCTGCACCCTTCCTATCAAACCCTTTCATCATTTTAAAGACCTCTGTCAGTCAGCCCCTCAGTCTTCTCTTCTCCAGAGAAATAGAGCCCCAGTTTGTTGACTGAGTTCAAACCAGAAGAGAAAATGCTGGAAAATCTCAGCAGGTCTGGCTGCATCTGTAAGGAGAGAAAAGAGCTGATGTTTCAAGTCCAGTTGACCCAAAGAGAGAAAAGAGCTGATGTTTCAAGTCCAGTTGACCCAAAGGGTCATCTGGACTTGAAACATCAGCTCTTTTCTCTCCTTACAGATGCTGCCAGACCCTCAGAGATTTTCCAGCATTTTCTCTTTCGTTTCAGATTCCAGCATCGGCAGTAATTTGTTTTTATCCAGTTGTTGACTAAGTTAGCAGACTGGAGATTGCACTGACCTAACACTGCTCAAAGACATTGCAGAATTACTCGTATGAGCCCCAAAACCAATATTTATAATGAGATGTTGGAATGGCCCCAGTTGAGAGAGATGAACTTAACTGAGAAGATTATCCCAGACACAGTACGGCCGCTGATTGTTCTCAGTCCTGTTCCGAAAGGTCACTGCACCTGCATTAGGTTATGATGGGATGGGGGGGGGAGGGGGAATGAATGCTGGAGCCAAAGGAAGATGGTTGGTGGGAACCAAAAGTGATCAGCCATCATTCACCAACCAGCACCACCAACCCGCACCTGCAGCAGCACTAATCACTCTCTCCCTCTCTCACACACAAGTGGAAAAATTCTATTGGTGCTTCCCAAGCAAGATGATGAGAATAAGCCAGCTTTTCATTTGACACAGTCTCCGCCCTCTTGTTAATGAGCCATAACGCTGAATTCTGCAAATGCTGGACAGGATGAAGGTATATAAAGGGGCAGGCACATTGCGGATATCACTCAGCCGCACTCTCTCCACATTGAAACTTGCTAGTGCTGGGAAAGCAGGAACACAGGCAGGTGAGTGGTGTTAGATTCTCTCTCTTCCTCTCTCTCTCTTTCGCTTTCTTTATCTTTCTCCCTTTACGTCAGATCAGAAACTGACCTTGGATCAGACTGATGAACCATTACGTTGGAAGTCTGGAGCCAGCTTGGGAATTGAGGGAGGGAGAGAGGGGATGGCATTTCCACCCCTACCTGAAACAACTCAGCATTAAAATGCTGATTTAGCTAGTCGCAGTGAGTGGAGACTGAAGCCCTGACTCAGAACACTGGACTGACCTCCAGTGGATGTGAATGTTCTCTCCTTGCAGCACACCTCCCCCGCTCTACCCCACGTCCGCACCCCCAACCCCAACTCCGCACCCCTCCCTCACCCACCCAACCTCACCCCACCACATGGGTTCTAGGAGCCTATAAAAGCCTCCCACTATAGTAGGCTACCCCCACCCCACCCTGCAGCCCACCCACCCCTCTCCCTAACCCATCAGCTATGAATACGATGACCAAGGCCATAGAAGGAGAGTTCATGTCAAAGCCTGTCAGACTGAATCATCTAGCTGTGAATCTTTCTGCTGCTTCCCTTATGGAACAGCGAGGAGTTTGACAACCATCGAGCGAACAGGGATCTTGCATCTTATTCCAGAGCACTTTGTGACACTGAGTACTTTGAAAGGTAAAACCTTTCAGCGTGATAAGGGACAAATTCCCAAGTTTATTGGTCAAAGGGTTTTATTCTGTGGCTTTGTAAGAGGATTTGAAATCTCTGAGGGCTGTAACCAGGTAAGATTTTGCTTTAAAGAATTTATTCTAAGAATGAAAGGTGGAACGAAGTGATTTCTTGTGAGCTGTCCCCAGCATACCCTCAAAGTCTATCTTTTACTCTCGTTCTATGCTTTTAAAACTGTACTCTAACTCTTAAACTTTCTAATAACGTTACACCCTAGCTATGACTGTAGCGCCATATTCTGTACCCTCTCCTTTCCTTCTTCCCTATATAGAAACATGGAAACTAAAAGCAGGGGTAGGCCATTTGGCCCTTTGAGCCTGCTCTGTCACTCATTTTCATCCTGGCAGATCATTGTATTCAATATCCTGATTCTGATGGGCAGCACGGTAGCACAGTGGTTAGCACTGCTGCTTCACAGCTCCAGAGACCTGGGTTTGATTCCTGGCTCGAGCCACTGTCTGTGTGGAGTTTGCACATTCTCCTCATGTCTGCTCCGGTTTCCTCCCATAATCCAAAGATGTGCGGGTTAGGTTGATTGGCCATGCTAAAGTTGCTCCTTGGTGTCCTGAGATGCGTAGGTTAGAGGGATTAGCGGGTAAATATGTAGGGATATGGGGGTAGGGCCTGGGTGGGATTATGTTCGGTGCAGACTCGATGGCCCGAATGGCCTCTCTCTGCACTGTAGGGTTCTGTGATTCCTCCAGTGCATTTTTTCTTTTGATTCCTGATTCCTCCCACCTTTAGCCCCAAGAGCTATATCTAACTTTTTCTCAAAATCAGACAATGTTTTGGCCTCAATTATATTCTGTGGCATTGAATTCCACATATTCACCACCCTCTGGGTGAAGAAATTCCTCCTCGCCTTAGTTCTCTATGAATGGTATGTTTTGCCCATATAGCATGCAAAAACAATACTCCTGACTGTATCCTGATACATGTGACAATAATAAATCAAATCAAATCAGTTACACTCACCTGCATTCAGGTCTTAGCTACTTTCCTCCCCCTCTCAGTCCTGCTCCAAGAAGAGTGAAAGATCATTTCATTCTATCGAAACAAGCTTGCTGACAGTGAGCACATCTGCAAAATAATATTCCAACAGTATTCTTTGCTCAGAGTTTTTAAATTTTGTTTGAAGTTTCGGTGTTATTTTCCTCTAATAGTTTCATCATGAAAATCACTGACGTCCTGGGAGCTGGTGATATCAACTCTGCCATTTCAGAATGCAAAGGTAATGGTTTTCATCTTTCATGGACTAATTTGCCAAAAGAAATCAAAAGTGGTAAAGGGATTTTAGTTAAATATACAACAATGTGAGACGGCAGTCTGAGACCATTGTGCCATTACATTTTACAACAGGAGTCTAAATAGTAATATAAGCCTGGGGGAGATTGTGAGATTAACTCTAGTGGAAAACATTAAGCTGCTTTATAAGGAGAACATCTATATAATTTAATAATTTATAATACTATACAGTGAATACTGAAGGAATTAACCTCCACTGGTGATTCAATGGATACATTCTCATCTGTGATTCAGAAGGTCATTGGTTGAGTCAAAAGGTTATTAATTGAGGCACAAGATCATTGGTTGATCAAAAGGTCATCAGTTGAGTCGGAAGATCATTGGTTGAAGACCCATTTAACGGTGTATGATCTGGAGTGATACTCTGTGCAATACTGGTATAAGGTGGCATGGTGGCACAGTGGCTAGCACTGCTGCCTCACAGCACCAGGGACCCACGTTCATCTTGAAGGGAATTGCTTGATAGAGCAGACGCAGCACGGTTTCGTTAAGGGGAAGTCGTGTCTGACAAATTTACTGGAGTTCTATGAGGATGTGTCTAGGGCGGTGGATAGAGGAGAGCCGGTGGATGTGGTCTTTCTTGATTTTCAGAAGGCGTTTGACAAGGTACCTCACAAGAGGTTATTGCAGAAGGTCGGGGACATGGAGTTGGGGGTAGGGTGTTAGCGTGGATAGAGGATTGGTTGTCAAATAGGAGGCAGAGAGTGGGGGTCAATGGGTGCTATTCGGATTGGCGGTTGGTGACTAGTGGAGTGCCCCAGGGGTCGGTGCTGGGGCCTCAGCTATTTACCATTTATATAGATGATCTGGAGGAGGGAACCGAGTGTATGGTGTCGAAATTTGCTGATGACACCAAGATTGGTGGAACGGCAAATTGCGCGGAGGGTGTGGAGAGTCTGCAGAAGGATCTAGATAGGCTGGACGAATGGGCCAGGAACTGGCAAATGGAATTTAATGTTGGCAAGTGCGAGGTGGTCCACTTTGGTAGGAATAATGGTAGGAAGGATTATTACTTACGTGGCGAAAAACTGCAGCAGGCGACAGTGCAGAGGGACCTCGGGGTCCTTGTGCATGAGTCGCAAAAACCCAGCTTGCAGGTACAGCAGGTGGTCAGGAAGGCTAATGGGATGCTGGCCTTCATAGCGAGGGGGATTGAATATAAAATCAGGGAGGTCTTGCTGCGGCTGTATAGGGCATTGGTGAGACCGCAGCTGGAGTACTGTGTGCAGTTTTGGGCGCCGTACTTACACAAGGATATTTTGGCCTTGGAGGGAGTGCAGAGGAGGTTTACTAGGCTGATGCCGGAGTTGAGGGGGTTGAGCTATGAGGAGAGGCTGAATAAACTAGGCTTGTACTCGTTAGAGTTTAGAAGAATGAGGGGAGATCTCATTGAGACGTATAAGATGATGAATGGGATGGATAGGATAGAGGTGGAGAGGCTCTTCCCGCTCAGAAAGGACAGTAGGACTAGGGGGCACAGCCTCAAGATAAAGGGGAGGCGGTTTAGAACGGAGTTGAGGAGGAACTTCTTCACTCAAAGGGTAGTGAATCTCTGGAATTCTCTGCCCGTTGAAGTGGTGGAGGCTGCCTCGCTAAATATTTTTAAGACGTGGGTTGATGGGTTTTTGATAAGCGAGGGGATTAAGGGTTATGGGGAGAGGGCGGGAATGTGGAACTGAGCCACGACAGATCAGCCATGATCTTATTGAATGGCGGGGCAGGCTCGAAGGGCCAGATGGCCTACTCCTGCTCCTATTTCTTATGTTCTTATGTTCAATTCTGATCTTGGGTGACTGTGTGGAGTTTGCACATTCTCCTCGTATCTGTGTGGGTTTCCCCCAGGTGCTCTGGTTTCCTCCCACAGTCTAAAGGTGTGTTGGTTAAGTGGATTGGCCATGCTAAATTGCCCCTTAGTGTCCAGGGATATGTAGGTTAGCCGGATTAGCCATGGTAAATGCTCGGGGTTAAGGTAATGAGAGTGGGGTGGTATGGGTAAGATACTCTTTCAAAGAGTTGGTGCAGTCTCAATGGGCTGAATGCCCTCCCTTTGCAAGGTCAGGATCCTATGGTTCTGTAGTACAGAGGATGTGCTGTACTGGCAGAGATGCCATCTATCAGGTGAAATGTTAAACTGAGAACCTCATCCACCTTCACAAGAGGATATAAAAGATCTCAGCTGCTATTTTAAAGAAGAACAAAGCAAATTTCTCCAATGTCTTGGATCAATATTCAACCATCATTAAAACCAAATATCTGGTCAATATCCCAATACCCTAAGATATTTGAAAATGCTAAATAAATGCAAGTTCCTTCTCTCTTCGATTTAGAGATTTTTAAATGTGTTCACTCTGCCATCCCTGGTAGAACCTGGTGAATTATCAGTTTCTTTAAGTTCAATGGGATAAACACTGAGTAGGTTCTACCAGGGCTTTGCCAAATTACTGCCCACTGCAGCATATGTATAATCTAGCCCTGCATCATTGATTTATGTGGGAGGAGGAACTAGAGGGGCTGAAGGTCCTCCTTCACCGGTGGTTGCAGTTGTGAAATTGTCGCTGCCAACATGGCAATGTTTGGAATTTTCCAATGCAAGGCTGCCTGAAATGGCCAGAGCAACATTTCTGATACAAGGAAGATAGTAATAACGTAGCCACACGTAAATTCAATGGGGAATTCAGGGGAAACCACAGTGTGACTGGAATGTGAAGTTTGCCACCACAGGGAGTGGTTATGATGAATAACTCAGATAAGGGAAGACTAGGGAAACACTTGAGGGAGAAAGGAACTGAAGGAACTGCTGATAGGGTTAACTGAAGAGACGACTTATGTGGGCATAAATGCAGACAAAATCAGTTGGGCCAAATGGCCTATTTCTGTACTGCGCATTCTATGTAATTCTATTCCATACACTCAGATCAGATATAGCTGAACTGTGCATGTTGATGTAAGCGGCACAGTGGCACAGTGGTTAGCAGTGCTGCCTTATAGCACCGGGGTCCTGGGTTAGATTCTGGGCATGGGTGACTCTCTCTGTGGAGCTTGCACCTTCTCCCCATGTCTGCGTGGGTTTCCTCCGGGTGCTCCAGTTTCCTCCCACAGTCCGAAAGACACGCTGGTTAGACGCATTGGCCACGCTAAATTTTCCCTCAGCGTACCCGAACAGGCGCCGGAGTGTGGCGACTAGGAGATTTTCACAGTAACTTCATTGTAGCGTTTATGTAAGCCTCCTTGTGACACTAATAAATAAACTTTACTTACTTTAAAGTTCTGCACCCAACTCTGCCAGATAGGCTGAAAATGATGAAACTATTAGAAACTTTTGAAAATAGAGAGGATAGACAAAACCTTTCTATTATCGGGAAATTAAAGATGTTGCAGTGAGTTCCTGTTAGATTATAGCTTAAAATGCTGCCCCTCCCCCACTGACTGCAGTTATACTGTAACATGTGCTGGTGCCAGTCTGCTACTGTAAAATGGTTCTAGTACCAACGTTTGCATTGTGCGCTACAAAGTCTATCATTGCAGCAAAGTGGGACAAGGGTCCAGGGGGTTCAAAACATTGTGTGCAATATCAGCTTTGATTATGTTAACATTGGTATGAAATTTGTTTGCTTGCTATTTTAATGAAGACTCTACAATCATAACAAACAACAACATTGCCATTGTGGAGAAGTTGAGAGCCCTTTGTGTTTCATCCCAATTTATTAGCAAGTTGGGGAGCAAAGAATTCAGTGCAACCACGAATATAAAGACTGCAAGGTTTTCTCAACCCTCTTCCTGACATTCTCATTGCCTCTGCATTTCTCTTCCCATCCCAGCTCCTGAGTCGTTTGACTTCAAGAAGTTCTTTGGAACGTGCGGTCTGACCAAAAAATCCGTAGAGGATTTGAGGAAAGTCTTTGCAATTCTGGATCAGGATGGCAGCGGCTGCATCGATAAAACTGAGCTCAAGTAAGCACACATTGCATGTAAAGCTCTGCATTACAAGGTTCAACAGGGAAGGTCTTAATATTCACACCATGGGTAAGATGATCCTGAAGGCTTCATATGCTGTCTGATTTCAAGAAGAAATTAGGTATAGTTCTAAGGGCTAAAAGGATTGAGGGATATGCGGGGAAGGGAGGGGGGAATCAGGATATTGAATTACGATGATGAAAATGAATGGCGGAGCAGACTCAATGGGCCTACTCCTGCTTCTAGTTTCTATCACATGCCTTTACCCAACACTCCAGCCATTTGTCGGCCAATTTATCCATCCGGATATACCAATTGGAAAGCAAACTGATTCATTACCCAATTGGATGATGGTTGACTCTCAGCCAAGCAATCTTTTCTTCCCCCAGGTTCAATATTTTTAGATCTGGTAAGGAGAATTATTCAAAGAAAATTTTAATAAACTATCTTTTTTAACGTCCCTACGATTTTTCTCCAGGATTATGCATGACAGTGTCCGGGAGTTTGACTTTAAATTCCTGGAAGTTCCTGGAAGGTTGGCAACCCTACACATGGGCAGCAATCTGATGGAGCCAAGTGCTCACTTATTCAATGACTTGCCTGTTCTTTGTTCCATTGACTAGAATTTGCCCCTGTGTTTGTGTTTCAAATTCTATTATCTTCTTCTGAAAGAATGCAGTTACCTCTGACTTGACTTGGTACTGCCTTTGTGACAGCTTGTTCATTTCTGACAAAGTCTATCTGGCATTGGAATGAGCATACAGATAAAAGTGTCTCATAATTGCAGTTGCAGGCATATGGTCCTAAACAAGAGATGGAGGAGCTCAAACTGATTATGTTCGAAGGTAGCACAAATTGGCTGCACGCTCCCCATTCTGCCCTATTGTTTGATCTGTTGGCTTCATTGGGAAAGGCATATGCTGATTCTTTTTTTACCAATTCACTATCAAAGCACAACAGAAAATTAGAATCCACTGATTATGACTGTAATAGGAACAGAAAGAGGCTATTTAGTCCTTTATGTTCTGCCACTGAATCAGATGATTACTGATTTATTACTAACAAATCAGGGTGGTGAGTGTCTGGAACGAGCTGCCAGAGGCATAGTAAAGACAAGTACAATTTTGTCTTTTAAAAAGCATTTAGACAGTTACATGGGTAAGATGGATATAACAGGATATAGGCCAAATGCAGGCATTTGGGACCAGCTTAGTGGTAAAAACTGGGCGACATCGACAAGGGCATTTTTCCATGCTGTAAATCTCAGTGACTCTATAACTCCATATCCCTTAATACCCATATTTCACACACACAATCCCACCAACCTCCCCCCGGCTTCTCCCCACCTCCCAAATCTATTTCTTTCACATGACTTAACTCCAGGAACAGTCCAATCAGATTTGGCAAACCTACCTTATGCACCATACTGAAATTGATCTCCTAAGGTGATTGCTCACATCAAGTGTGGTAAGATCAGACACAGAACCAGCTCTAACTCAGTCCCCCTGCCACCTACAGACCATCCCCAAAGGGGAAAAGTTATTACAGAATAAACACGTAAAGTGAAAGAAATTGCAGAGCTCAGGAGAAAGAATGAGGGGAGAGGAATTGGTTGGGCACTTCTTTGTCAGAGACCAAATCTATGAAGCCACACTGGAAGCTCTTGGCCACACAGCTTGTCTGTCAAAGAGACTATGGCCAACAGCAGCAAAGATCCCATAATAAAATACTGCAGATGCTGCAAATCTGACACAAAGAAAACTAGAAAGAATCCGCAGGTCTGGGGAGGTCCATTTATGTTGAGAATGGGCGAGCTGTGGGAAGGGACATTTGCTCAGAACCACAACGACAATGCTTGTCTGATTCCTGGTTGGTCCCAAGCTTTATTAAGTGAATTTAAATTTCACCAGCTGTCACGGTGGGATTTGAACCATAGCCCTCCAGAGAGCTAGCCTTGAAATGACTAAGCCTGCGGCATTATCACTACACCACTGCCTTCTCTCCTGCTTGCTGATGCTAATGAACAAAGAGTTTAATACTCTACCATCAACTGAATGAAGAATGATTGGTCATGCTTTCGATGGATGAGTGGGTAACATATTAATCATCAGTCTTCACGGGTAATTCAAACTGTTTGACACAGATCGACTAATTAAGCCATCGCTGTTCTATTCAATTGCAAACAACCTGGGTGACTTAACTGGCAGAAGAGCCAGAGATAAGATGTGAATTTTATTTTACACAGGCGAGTTGTTGTGATCTGGAATGTGCTGCCTGTTAGGGGGATGGAAGCAGACTCGATTGAAATTTTCAAAAGGGAGTTGGGATTTGTAGGTTGAAAGGGAAAAATAAATGCAAGGTTATGGGGAAGGAGTCAGGGAGTGGGATTAATTGGGTATCTCTTACAAAGATTGAGCGCAGGCCTGATGGGCCAAATGGCTTCTCTGTCACATTATGATGTAGAATTCTGGACATTTTTTTGTGAGGAATCACATTCTACATTTTATTTTCTTTTCTATGTTATGATGCCTTATTTGCATCACCCCTAGGCTTGCTAACCTACACTGGCTCTTACACTGGCAGTGCCTCAGTTTTATAACTTGCATTTTTTTCACTCCATAGTCTTGTTCCCCTTCCCATTTCCGTAATCCCCAATGCTCCAAGATCTAAGCACTCCTCTAATCTGTCCTCCTATAAATATCCCATTTCTATGATAATCTGTCTTGGCTCTAAGTGCTGGAATTTCCTCCTAAAATTTATTTTTAAAGTTTATTTCCTATTGTCGCAAGCAGGCTTACATTAACACTGCAATGAAGTTACTGCAAAAATCCCCTGGTTGCCACACTCCAGTGCCTGTTCGGGTACACTGAGAGAGAATTTAGAATGGCCAATACACCTAACCAGCACATCTTTCAGACTGTGGGAGGAAACTGGAGCACCCGGAGGAAACCCATGCAGACACAGGCGGAATGTGCAAACTCCACACAGACAATGATCCAGATCGGGAATTGAACCCAGGTCCTGACACTATGAAGCAGAAGTGCTAATTACTGCGCCACTGCACTGCCCCAAATTTTCTGCCTCTCCTCTAAGAGACTCCTTAAAATCTAACCCTTCAATATTTCATGATACTAAATTATAATTGCTCCCGTGAATCACATTGAGAGGTTTATACTAAGTTAGAAAGCCATTTAAATGCAAGTATTTTTGTCGATTGATCACTAAGTCATGGTTCTCCGCTTCAGGTTGTTTCTTCAGTATTTCTCCACTGATGCCAGAGTACTGAGTGATAACGAGGCCCAGTCAATGCTCTCTGCTGCTGACAATAATGGGGATGGTAAAATTGGATTTGAAGGTAGGTTTAACACATTTTTTAAACAAAACATTTGGGCAATGAGAGAGAAACTTAGGTCACATACTGTGCTATAATTAAATAGATTGATTATAAAGGAATGAGGGAACAGTTGATTAAGGGGACTGGGAAAGGAGTTTAGCAGGAAAGACGGTTAATCAACAATGGCAGACAATTATGAAAATAGCTCATGACTCACAACAAAGATATATCCCAGTGAGGGAGAAGGATTCTAGGCAGGGGACAAACCAACCATGGTTAAGCAAGGAGTGTGGCAAAGATTAGTGGTAAGCCAGAGGGTTGGGAAAGTTTTAAAAATAGGTGATCTGCTTATTATCGCACGGGGAGCTTGCTGTGCACAAATTAACTGCTGCGTGTGATTACATTTCAAAAGTGCTTCATTATCTGTAAAGTACATTTTGATTCAGTGAAAGGTAATATATAAATACAAATTCTTTCTTTATAAAATGTAGTAGATTTTATTTCTTCACTGATTTTTAATAATGCAGGGTATTTTTCAAAGTAATTTTATGTTTCTCTCTGACTTTTTTCCTTTGCATATGTTGCTTGAAATGAATAGTTCTCAATAACTGTATTAAAAGTTCTGCACACCAAAAGCTAAAGGAGGCACAATATTTTCTCTTGCTCCTTATCTGTCTGCCTGTCTGTGTAGTTTTCTTTCTGTCCCTCTGTCTAGCTTTCTTTCTGTCTGTCTCGCTTTCTACCTGTCTAGTTTTCTGTCTGTCTATCTGCCTGTCTATCCATTTGTTCTCTCTCTTTCTTCTTTCAGTCTTCCTTCTACGCTCTCTCTCTGTTTGCACTCTTGCTATTTGTACAGCACTTCAATGATTTGTAAGCAGCAATTCTAACAATCTATGAAATGCTTCTGTTGTTAACTACCATCCCCAAAGGGGAAAAGTTATCACAGAATAAACACGTGAAGTGAAAGAAATTGCAGAGCTCAGGAGAAAGAATGAGGGGAGAGGAATTGGTTGGGTACTTCTTTCAAGGAACCAGCAAGGGCACAATGGGCCAAATGACCTCCTTCTCTGCAGCCTCATTCAATGGCGCCACTCATCTGGGACAATAAAGTGATCCCATTATTAGGCTGCCACCGAGGTTTGCATACCAGGCCAAGCTACTCACAGATTATTACCCTGGTCCTCAGCCTCGTCTTGGCACCCATCAGCTTGATGCAACTTAACTTCAGTGTTGAGGCGAGCTGAATCTGCATTGCATCACGCACCATCTCACCCTACTATTAATTTATTGTATTGTGCATAATTAAAGAGTCATAGAATTTCACATCATGGAAAGCGGTCATTCAGCCCATCATGTCTGTGCTGGCCAACACATAGCTATCCAGCCTAATCACACTTTCCAGCTCTTGGTCCATAGCCTTATCAACTTCAAGTACATATCCAAGAAGATCTTAAATATTGAATGACTTATAATCTCTACAGGACAGAAAGAGGCCATTCAGCCCATCGGGTCTGCACTGACCACAATTCCACCCAGGCCCTACCCCCACATCCCTACATATTTACTAGTCCCTCTAACCTATGCATCTCAGGACACTAAGGACAAATTTAGCATGGCCAATCAACTTAACCTGCACATCTTTGGACTGAGGGAGGAAACCAGAGCACCCGGAGGAAACCCACACAGACATGAGGAGAATGTGCAAACTCCACACAGACAGTGACCCAAGCCGGGAATCAAACCCAGGTCCCTGGAGCTGCAAAGCAGCAGTGCTAACCACTGTGCTACTGTGCCGCCCGAATATTGTAGGGTTTCTGTCTCTACTACCTTTTCAGGCAGTCAATTCCAGGCAGCCATCACCCTCTGGATGAAAAATTTCCCCTTGAATCCCCTCTAAATCTCTTATCCCATTCTAAATCCACATGCCTGGTTCTGGACTTCCTAACCAAGAGGAATAGAGTCTCCTTATCCATTATATTTAGACCCCTCATCATTTCATACACTTGAACTAGGTCATCCCTCAGCCTACACTGTTCCAAAGAAAATGACTCCACCCTATCCACAATTCCTCAAACTTAAAGTTTTACAGTCCAGACAAGATCTTCATTAATTGCCTCTGTACCCTCACGAGTGCAATCACATCTTTATCTTTTCATTGCAGAATTCCAGCGACTAGTTCGATCCTAAAGAAAGACTAGAAACTGAAGTCAGAGTTCAAATAAAATGTTCAAATAAAACCTCTGAGGCCACCTGCAACGCAATGTGTCTGTACAGTCGAGGTGCATAAACAAATGTACACTCATAGAACTGCTTTGCAACAAGATTTATGTCTCATGACTAAATAAAATACTCTTTTGGAAACAAATTTATGGCGTGACTTATCTGGAACTTTTTTGAAAAAGTGTTAACAAAAGATGCATTGATGGGACTTGGTACTGTACCAGAGGCTGGCTACACTGTCGGACTGTTTAGGGTGAGATACTAAACTGAGGCCCCATCTGCTTTGTCAGACCACACAAAATACTCCATGGTATCATTCAAAGAAAAACAGGGGAGTTCTTCCCACATTCCTGGAAATTATTTGACCCTCAACTAATATCACTAAATAAATGATCTCAGCGCCCTTTGTGGAAACTTGCTTTGCTCAAATTTGCTGCTGCATCTCCCACATTACAATACTGACCGAACTTCCAAAGTATTTCACTGGCTGCAAAACATAACAGAACACTCTGGGGTGAGAACACTCTTGGGACAAGACAGTGGCACCGTGGTTAGCACTGCTGCCTCACAGCGCCAGGGACCTGGGTTCGAATACTGGCTTGGGTCATAGTCTGTGCGGAATCTGCACATTCTCCCTGTGTCTATATGGGTTTCCTCCAAGGGCTCCAGTTTCCTCCCACAGCCCAAAGATGTGCGAGTTAGGTGAATTGGCCATGCTGAATTGACCCTTAGTGTCAGGGGAACTAGGTAGGGTAAATGCATGGGGTTATGGGGCTGGGCCAGACTTGATGGGCCGAATGGCCTATTTCCACACTGTAGGGATTCTATTCTAACCCTGAGAATGGGAAATGTGTAGGATAAATTGAAGTTATCCCTCTGTCTCCTCTTTCACTACCCAAGTCGCTTCCCCCCATCAATGAAATATTGCAACATAGTGGCTGTGTCACTAATATAGCAATTGTGAGGCCTCGATTGCTGATTCAAGTTCAAACACCACCACGGCCATTGGAGTTCTGAAGTTTGGCTAATTACACACATATGGAATTGAATAATTCATATCAGTAATGGCAATCAGATTGTCATAAGAAATAGTGTCAACAATACCTTTCAGGGAATGAATTCTGCCAATCTTATCTAGTCTGGCCCCCATGTGACTCCAGGCCCAGAGTGATATGGCTAGTGCTGAAATAGCCTAGCAAGCTGCTCGGCTCCAATCAAAAAAGTGACTCACTGGTACCTTCTCAAGGGCAATTAAGAATGGATATTAAATATTGCATTGCCAGTGATGATCATATCCTGTGAATTAACTTAAAAAAAACCTTTGTGTTAATAAGAACATAAGAAATAGGAGCAGGAGTAGGCCATCTAGCCCTTCGAGCCTGCCCCGCCATTCAATAAGATCATGGCTGATCTGTCGTGGCTCAGTTCCACATTCCTGCCCTCTCCCCATAACCCTTAATCCCCTCTCTTATCAAAAACCCATCAACCCGCATCTTAAAAATATTTAGTGAGGTAGCCTCCATCACTTCAACAGGCAGAGAATTCCAGAGATTCACCACCCTTTGAGTGAAGAAGTTCCTCCTCAACTCCGTTCTAAACCGCCCCTCCTTTATCTTGAGGCTGTGCCCCCTAGTCCTACTATCCTTTCTGAGCGGGAAGAGTCTCTCCACCTCTATCCTATCCATCCCATTCATCATCTTATACGTCTCAATGAGATCTCCCCTCATTCTTCTAAACTCTAACGAGTACAAGCCTAGTTTATTCAGCCTCTCCTCATAGCTCAACCCCCTCAACTCCGGCATCAGCCTAGTAAACCTCCTCTGCACTCCCTCCAAGGCCAAAATATCCTTGCGTAAGTACGGCGCCCAAAACTGCACACAGTACTCCAGCTGCGACCTCACCAGTGCCCTATACAGCCGCAGCAAGACCTCCCTACTTTTATATTCAATCCCCCTCGCTATGAAGGCCAGCATCCCATTCGCCTTCCTGACCACCTGCTGCACCTGCAAGCTGGGTTTTTCCGACTCATGCACAAGAACCCCCCCCATTGTTCCTGAGGTTCAAGGGCAAACGTGAGAAGACAAAATTGCCTCACTACCTGGACACACACCCGTTACACGGCTAGCCCTCTGGCTTAGATTTAAGACCCCTACCCACTGAACCACTTCCTGCATCACCTGAAAAGATGGTGTAAGCAAATCCAATATTAACTTTCAAAATGGAATTGAATCTCCACTTGGGCTATGAGGAAAAAGCAAGGGGGTTAGATTTGATCCAGAGGCACAGCCGTGATGGACCAAATGGCCTTCTTTAATACTGTATGATTCTATGATTCCGGCTTTACAGACTTCATGACAGCTGCTTTGAAGTGAATGTTGGTTTTTAATCTATTGTCCTGCCTGTTCTGACACTCAATCATCTGTTGAAATGTGATTTATTCTGCAAAATGAAGGAAGATTTGGATATGGGGGATGGGGGGGCTGGGTGAGGGGGGGCTGGCGAGGGAGCAGTGCTGACATCACATTTTGTAGCCTAGCTTACAGAGTTTATGTTGCCTCGATAACATAATTTCCAGGAGCTAACTGAATATTTTGGAATTATTCATTCGTTGTGTGCCTAATAATAATTATTTCCACTATCAAAAATTTGCAATATTTTGTGGCCAAATCTATTGCTTATCAACAATCTTCATTACTTTCTAAAGATGGGGGACACGGTGGCACAATGGTTAGCACTGCTGCCTCTGGCTGCTCATTCCCAGGCACTCACCACCCCCTGAATGAAACAATTGCCCCACTGAACCCTTCTATATCTCTCCCCCCTCACCTTAAAACTCTGCCCTCTAGTTTTAGACTCCCCTACCTTTGAAAAAAGATGTTGACTATCTAACTGCCCATCATTATTTTATAGACCTCCATTAGATCACCCTTAAGTCTCCTACGCTCCAGGGAAAATAGTCCCAGTCTATCCAGCCTCTCCTTATAACTCAAACCATCAAGTCGTGGTATGTCCTCAGGTGGTTGAGATGGTGACCCCACATTTACTTCCTGTGTAACTTAAACCCTCATGGAACTGTATGCCTATTCCTGATTGGCATTTCACATCAAAACAAGCGAGCTCCACGGGGGCATCTAGATTTCCACAAATATTTCTGGAGCATTTTCTGTTGGGTAAGGGGAAAGTAAGAGTTAACGACAATAAAATTGTATTATAAGGGCTCAAGATACAACAAGACCATGTGGGAATTGAGCACGGTTGGAGGTTTCTGACAAAGATACAAGATGCTGTTTTGTCCATTGTATCTCAGTGTTGAAGCTCATAGCCATAGTGTGAACATGACGGTATAATCACTGCAAATGTGTATGAATATTGATTGGGTAGTAAAGTATCAAATCATGTTAATTTGTGATTGGTGAATGCAAACAAACTATTATCTATGTAAGAGTGTAAGAATGATGTATTCTAATTGATGGAGAAGTTTATACTATGGCTACAGCCTCCTCTACTTTGTACTGAATGAAGACCAGTACAAAGAAATTTGAGTCTTATTTGGTCTCTGCAGAATTAGAGGGTATTTAATTCCTCCTTTTCAGGTGGATTTTGCACTTTTTTTCCATAACCATTCCCCCTCATAATTTGTTCACTAAAATGCATGTCCTGAAACTGGATTCATGCAGTGTATACTATACAGTGTCAGTTGGCTCAGTCAGTTGGCTGGACGGCTGGTTCGTGATGCAGAGCGACGCTAACAGCTTGGGCTCATTTCTCGTATGGGCTGGGGTTATTCATGAAGGCCTCACTTTCTCAGCCTTGCTCCTCCCCTCGTCTGAGGTGTGGCAAGCCTTGGATTAAATCACCACAAATCAGGGGGAGCCCTCATAGGGGAAAACAGCCTATGGTCATCTGGCACTATGGTAACTTACTATTACTACAGCAAGCATTGGCTGCTTTAGATAGTTAACAAGCATGTCTATCATCAGGACAAGGTATGTTCTTTGCAAGGCACCCTCTCAGACAGCCCTCAGTGTAAAGTTGTGTGTTTATGAGGATATAAGATGAAGTCTATTTTATGTATGCCCTGTGCATTGACTGGGTCCTTCTCTCTCAGTATGTATGCTGATGTAGAAGAACAGCCACCGTTATCAATTCAGGGCCCACCTCTTCCGTTAGCTTCTGGACAAAAATGTTTCCAGGTCACCAATAATGGTGACACATTTTAGTACAGTCATTAAAAAAGCAAGCCAAACTGTGATTAAGTTTCCAAAAAGATGGAATTGAAAAGCAACAGAGGAGTATCAGACTTTGTTTGGACCACACTGGGAAGATCATTGACAGTTCTTGTCTCCATATTATAAAAAGTACATGGAGGCATTGATGAAGATGCAAAAAAGATTTACAAGTATGATACCAGAACTGAGAGTTTCTAACTATCAGGAAATACTGAACAGAGAGGATAGACAGAGTGGCTGGATTAAAGTCTTTAAGTTTATGAGGAGTTTGATATGCTAGCAAAAAGCCTCAGTTCCTGGATACATTCCTTTTGTCAGTAGAGAACTGGTCTTTGCGTATGAATATATGCTGCTTTCTAGCAAGTGTAAATAAACCACATTACGAGCCTGGCTGATAAGTTTGAATTGGTTGTAGTATAATCTTTATCACACACAGGATTGTTTAACAAGTACTGTCCAACTGCAGATTTATTAATGCTGAATGTTAGATAAGCTGGATAAATTGAGTTTGCATACATTTGAACTGTGATCTAATTGAATGATGAAACGGGTTCATGGGGTTGAATGACTTCCTGCTATTCCCCTATTCCTATTCGTGTCTGAACTGAGTTAGTTTTGGTGTGCAGCTCAGGTTTGCCAATGGAATAATTCCAAGATGATCAGTGGTCATTTCTGTGAAGTGATGGTGTTCTAACCTTCCACACAAACAATGGCTGTCAGAATGAGTGTTGCTGACACACTATTTACCTTGGGCATATCATACTCTTCTATTTTTGCACTAAGGTCTCATAAAGCACCGCTGTGTGTATATTGTCCTTTGTACATCAGTCTTCTCATCTGATTATGCATCGTGTGCAAATTCATTACACAGAGAGTTCCATTCGAAGATACATTACTTTCCAGGTGATAAATAATTGATGGTAGAAACAGGAGACTGAAATTTCACTGTGGGACAGAAGCTTCGAGAAATGGACCTCAGGGGATGTTTGATTTAATACAAATGGGAACATTTCCCAAGGACCGAGGTTGGCAATCAAATGTGGTGGAGAACCAAACTTACCTCAGTAACTCTTGGCGAATGATCAGAAATAGCAACAGGATTGTATTATACAGACAGAAATTAACAATAATGTCTAGGGATTTCTATTGTGTGTGTTCACTGAAGGGACCCGACAGTGACTCAATCGGAGATGATTAAAATTTTAAATCAAACGATTGGATTTCATGATAGCCCGGAAGATCCATCTACCATTACAGTCAAGTCTCCTGAGCACCAGAAGGTTCTGGGAGTCCACAGACAGCCAACCCCCACCCCTTCCCACCCTCCACCTCCCTTCCCTGCAACCCAGTATAGGAACAGACAGCAAGTGAGGTTTGAACGTGGACCCTTTGTAGAAAGAAGTTGAAAGTTGGGAGATCCTCTCGACTACCAATGATAAGAGGGTGAATAGAATGGATTACTCTCCACTTCCCTGGATGAGTGCAGCACCAACAACACTCAAGAAGTTTGACACCATCCAGGAAAAAGCAGCTGGCTCCATTAACACTTCATCCACCACCTAAAACATTCACTCCCTCCACTGCCAGTGCACAATAGCAGCAATGTGTACTGTCAAAAGATGCACAGCAGCAACCTACCAAACTTCCAATAACAGCACCTCCTAAACCGACAATCTCTACTACCTATAACAAGCTTGTCTAACTTTTTCCATTTTTTCTCACTCAAGTATTCAATGAGCAAACTTCAGAGAGATACATGAATTTCAAAATAATTTGAGTATTAAAGAAAGAAACAACTTGCTGAGCAAAAATAAAGCAACACTGGAGCATTAAATGGATGGTTCTTTTAAAAAAGAGCAATTAATAAAAATGACTATCAGAGTGTGAGAGGATGAGTATGTGTATTTGGCTCTCTCCCAGTGTCAGTGTGTTTAATCACACACCCTCACTCACTGTGAAAGTGGGTAATAGTATGTGATGATGTGTGGGGATGAGGGTGAATGAGAATGGGAATGAGCCACACATATTCGCACACTCCCTCTCATACATATACACACACTCACATGCACCTGCATACTCTCTCTCAGTCACATACACACACACACACACACACACACACACACACACACACACACACACACACACACACACACACACACACACACACATTCACTCTCTCTCGTTCACACACAAAACCTTTGTTTCTCCCTTTCCTCATCCACATATACACATCATATACACTCCCTCTCTCTTTTGGACACCTACACATACTCTATGCCTTTCTTTTCACACACTCACACTCACTCTCTCCCTTTCTCTTTCACACTCACGCACTCCCTCTCACATGCACACAGTCCCTCTCACACACAATCACTCACTCTTCCTCTCACATACTCTCACTCCCTCTCACACATGCTCATTCCCTCTCACACACATTCACTCCATCTCACACACATTCACTCACTCTTCCTCACACACACTCACTCTCCCTCACACTCACTCAGTCCCTCTCACTCATACTCAGTCCTCTTTCACACACACACATTCACTCTCTTGCTCTCTCTCTCACGCACACATATGGACACATTCACTCTCCCTCTTTTTCACACACATTTGGTCTTTCTCTCACTTTCACATAACTCTCTCCCCAAAACCCACTTGGATCCAAAGCACCATCTCTAACTACCCCCCCATCCACAGACCTACATCATCATCTCTCCCTCCCCCCCAGCCCCCCAGACCCTACAACACCACCCCCACCACCCTCAGACCCTACAGCACCATCTCCCCCCACCTCCCAGACCCTATAGCACCATCTCCCTCCCACCCTCAGACCCTGAAGCACCATCTCCCTGCCACCCCCAGACCGTACAGCACCATCTCCCTCCCATCCCCAGCCGCTGCAGCACCATCTCTCCCCCCCTCCCAAGTTCTGCAGCACCATCTCCCCCCCATCCCCAGACCCTACAACAGCATCTCCCACCTCCCCACCTCCCAGACCCTACAGCACCATCTCCCTCCCACTTCCCAGACTCTATAGCACCATCTCCCCCCCACCCCCAGGCCCTACAGCACCATCTCCCCCGCACCGCCCCCCCCAAACTGGCTTTGTGAATGTGGTAACTGCACATTAAAAAACCCAGTGCCCTCTCCAGCAATAACTGACACTCAAACAAGTTATTCCCAACTGATCCATCTGCCTATATTTTTTCCATCAACTCCCAATACGATATTGCACTTATTTGCCACAATAAAAAGTTGTAATTATTAACTTCAAATTAAATAACTTGATTCAAAACACTGCCGGAGAGTGATTTCTGCATTTTAGCCAGCAGGATCTTCTGATCAAGCTGACTTCCGGAATTATTGGAAATAAATATTCCCTGAGCAGGTATTGGATACTATACTGCAGCACTAATAGTCCAATTCTTCACTCTGCTATTCAGTGGCTGGATTCCTGCTCCCACTAATATTGTCCACAAATTCTTTCACTTTGATTGGGAAGTCTGGGACCAGAGGACACAATCCAAAAATCATAGCTCGGCGGCCATGAATGAAATTGGAAATCGTTTCCAAACAGAATGGATGGCAGGTATTTTGGAACACTCCTTGGCCAAGGACAATTGATGACCCATTGATAGATTGTTGTTAATCTGAGGAATATGGGGGGAAAGGTGAATGTATGGAGTCCGGGGGAGTTGGGGGAAGGGAAAGGGCTAAATGGCCTCTTCCCTTCCCAACATTCCCAAGGCTGGAATTGTCCAGTGGGATGTTCCGGTCCTGCCCACGCTAGCCAGCCCCACCGCAGGGGTGGGGATGGGAAGTTCCAACCCATATTATTTCAACACCCCCCCACCCCGTTGCCCATTCACCAAGCTTCCCTTATGCTTGTCATGTTTGATGCTCATTTTGAGCATAACTTGTGGGCTGTATTGGTGTAGATGTAAAAACCAGCAGCAACAAGAGAAAAGGGTTTAATCAGTCTCAGGGATCACTCAGTACAGCGGAGGTTCACTAGATTTGTTCCTGGAATGGGAGGGTTGTCCTATGATGAGAGGTTGAGTGAATTGGGGCCATATTCTATACAGTTTAGCAGAGTGAGAGTGATCTCATTGAAACAAGCAAGATTCTGAAGGGAGCTTGACAGTAGACACTGAGAGGGGGCCGCTAGCAACAATGGAAAAATTGGCACTCAGCCAAAACTCCATTCACTGCAGCGGGACTGGAAAATCCCAGCCATTGGGCAAGGTTGGAGTGGGGTAAATATGTGGGTTTACAGGAATGGGCTAAGGTAAGATGCTCTGTCAGAGAGTTAGTGCAGACTTGATGGGCTAAATGGCCTCCTTCTGCATTGTAGGGATTCTATGATTCAATGATGAATACCAGCCATTCTTTCTCCTGGCTGGGGAATCTAAAATATGGAGGCATGTTCTCAGGATGATACAACCATAGAAAATTTCCAGTGGGCCTTTCAGCCCATCATGTCTACACAGGCAAAAGGAAGTGATAAAAAAAATGAACCACTCCTTTTAATCCCACTTTCCAGCATCTGCTCTATTGTCTTGCAGATTACAGCACTTCAGATGCAGATCCAGATACCTTTAACATGAGTTCAGCATGTCAGCCTCAATGACCAACTCAGGCAGTAAATTCCAGATGCTCACCACCCTTCAGTGAGAAGGTTTTTCATCATGTCTCCTCTAATCTTTCTACCAAGTATGTTACATGTATGCTCTCTCTAACTGAACTCTCACTGGAGGAAACAAGTCTTTCCTGTTTGATAGGTTGTCATTTTGGACTGAAATAGAACCACTGAAGCCCTACAGTGCAGGTGGAGGCCATTCGGCCCAGCGGGTCTGCACTTACTCTCCGACAAAGTATCATACCCAGGCCCACCCAGCCCCTCTCCTCCTCCACCCATATGAAATGAGGAGAAATTTCTCCACTCAAGGGCTTGTGAACCTTTGGAATTCCCTCCACAAGAGGATAGTGAATGGTGTATCATTGAGTTGATTTAAGTCTGAAATAAACATATTTTGTCTTTTTAGGGAATCGATGGTTATGGGGACATTAGGGAACCAGATATAATTTTATAACAATCTAGTTACACAGTAAGCAAACCATAGTAATTTTTAAAATTGAGTTAATTAGCTTCATTTAAATTTCCCAGTTGCCATGATGGACAATCAATTTTAAGTTTATTTATTAGGAATCATAGAAACCCTACAGTGCAGAAGGAAGCCATTCAGCCCATCGAGTCTGCACTGACAACAATCCGCCCTGACCCTATCCCCATAATTTCAAATATTTACCCTGCTAATCACTCTAATCCACACATCCTGGGACACTATGGGGCAATTTAGCATGGCCAATGCGCCTAACTTGTCACAAGTAAGCTTACATTAACACAGCACTTAAGTTACTGTGAGAATCTGCTAGTCACCACTCTCCAGCACCTGTTCGGGTACACAGAGGGAGATTTTAGCGTGGCCAATGCACCGAACCAGCACATCTTTCAGACTGTTGGAGGAAACTGGAGCACCCGAAGGGAGAATGCACAAACTCCACACAGACAGACAGGCAGTCCCTGGCACTGTGAGGCAGCAGTGCTAACCACCATGCTGCATCAGTCCAGACCTCTTGGATTACAACATGTACAACATACTTCAGATGTTGGAAATCAGAAAAACATACAGTAAATGCTCAGCAGGTCAGGCAGCATCTCTGGAGAAAAAAACAGAGTCAGAACAGGATAATCCAATGACAAGTCCAATAACATCCTATTGTCAACTTAACTTCAGCAAGAAAGCATTGGTGTAGAAGTGACTTTGCAGAGGAAGACCATTAACACTTTACACACATAATTTTATTTCAGATTTTCAGCATCCACAGTATTTTGCTTTTATCACCACAGGGGACACCTGTCACCAAAGTTACCCAGACAAATGATCAGAAGGGTATGAATACATTTCCAATAACATCTTTTAAGAGGGAAAAGTCATAAATCTCATTCAACAATCTCTATTCATTAAACTCATTGGGTGATTGCTGATGAAAGGCTATTGACCTGAAACCTTAACCTAGTTTCTCTCTCCTCAGGTGCTGCTACACCTGCTGAGTATTTGCAGCATTTTCTGTTGGCATTTCAGATTTTTGGCATCTGCGGTATTTTGTTTTTATACATAGCCTTAGATTTAGTTAAAGAAGTAACTGGAAGTGACCGGGAGCTGTATACAATGCAGGGGACTTTTGTAATATGGAAATGACTCTAAATCAGCACTAGGTCATGTCTGTGCCTCCCAATTAGAGTGTTGGACAAAAAACAAAGGCTTAAGGTCCAATCTCATTCATCTTCTACCATCCCCATGATATAGGGCTGATAGAGATGTTGATACTCATAGCAACCAATCTCCATCAGTGGGTGTAGGGCAGACCCTTGCATGACCTGAGGAAATAACTTGCAGGAGTAAAGCTTGAGGAATCATAGGTCCAAAATTACCCACTCCTCCCAAGCACCTTACATCCACCAGCAGTCAGGTGTCACTCACATTACCGTATCCAAAAATTACCACATCACTGAAAAAAAATCTATGTTTTTCACTTGAGCCAATCAATGCTTTTCGATTTTGATTTATTATTGTCACATGTATTGGGATGCAGTGAAAAGTATTGTTTCTTGCATGCTAAGGGTGGCACAATGCTTAGCACTGCTGCCTCACAGCGCCAAGGACCAAGATTCGATTGCCAGCTTTGTCATTGCCTGTGCAGAGTCTGCACATTCTCCCCATGTCTGCGTGGGTTTCCTCTGGGTGCTCCAGTTCCCTCCCAGTCTGAAAGATGTGCTGGTTAGGTGGATTGGCCATGCTAAATTCTCCCTCAGTGTACCCGAACAGGTGCTGGAATGTGATGACGAGGGGTTTTTTCACAGTAACTTCATTGTAGTTTAACTTTAAAACTTTAAATACAGATAAAGCATACTGTTCATAAGAATACACAGGGGAGAAGGAATGGAGAGGGTGCCGAATATTCTGTTACAGTTACCGATAGGGTGTAAAAAAAAGATCAGCTTAATATAAGGTAGGTCCATTCAAAAGTCTGACAGCGGTAGGGAGGAAGCTGTCCCTGAGTCGGTTGGTGCGTGATCTAAGAGGTTTGCGTCTATTTCCGATGGAAGAAGGTAGAAGAGAGAATATCCCGGGTCCAGGGGTCCTTAGTTATGCTGGGTGCTTTTCCGAGGCAGAGGGAAGTGTCAATAGATGGGACGCTTATTTCTTCCAATGCCTGCCCGGGGAACCAACCCCAGTGTTAGCTTGGAGGGATAACTTCCTTTTACACAGAATTCCCTCTTTTACGATAACATAACTCGGACTCAGGACCAGATGCCACGTCCTCCGTTCACTTAACCAGGGAGACTGGGCCATATCATGATCTCCCACATCCTCCAGTCTGCAAGTCTCCCTCACTTTCTGTCTTGTGACTCAACTTATCTTCCCCCTTTCTCCCACAACATTCTCGCTAACCCAGTTACAGACAGGTCCCACACCCAGTAGCTGCCAAGACCGTAGCGTGGAAGAAATTCTTGTTTGTGCATTAATTTAGCAAATAATGTCTCCCAGTTAAAGTAAGAGTGGAATGGGCAAGCACCCTTGGAGGATGAAAAAAGGGGGAGGGGGGTCGGAAAGCCAAGGCTATGATCGTCACAAATACTGGAGAGGTCATTGAGAAACATTCTCCCTTTAAATCTTGCACTGCCCAAACCCAGGAAACTTATTTGCTCCAGTTACAAAGAGCCCGACATAACACAACAGCAGAAGCTACTGAAGTGTCTTTGAAAAGGGGCTGTATCAGGTGTGCTGGGGGGGGGGATATAAATAGAATCAGTTCATTAGCTGGGGAGGAAATTCAATAGCAGGTGAAACTCGTCCATCTGATCCATGCGACGCAACCCAAGTACAGTAAAGAGTCACCTTAATGGACTGCATATAAAGCAGGTCTTCCTGCCGGACACACGCAGAGAAGGTGCATCGCTCCCATCTGCTGCAAGGCCCAGAGAGGTTCGTTAAAGGTGAGAGTCTCTGACATTGGGGTGGGGGAGGGATCCACTACTCTGAATTTAACCATGGTAGGTCGATTCCCCAACACTCTCAACACACATTTGAAAAAGAAACTGGAACTAACTTGAGTGGTTTCGGCGTGTGAGACAGGTTATACTTGGAGTTTCTGAGCTTTTGGGGTGTAGGGGGGATAAATGTTCAATTTCCTCAGTGTTGTTGTGCTGTGGGCTGGGGCATGGGTCGGACTGGGGAGCACAGTTAGTTGGTGAGTTGGCGACAACAGTCTCCATGTAACGGTTCTTGTGAACATCAAGAAGGTATAAAACCCCCACCCGTTCATGAATGTTGTCCAATCCGTCAAGGATGCAACCTGGACCAATAACTTTCCCATTAAGCTGAACAGTCCAGATGTGGGGCGGATTTTTATGTATATGCATTCCGCATGGAAATGGTTAGACAAGCCCTCAGTTCAAGGGCAGTTAGGGATGGGCAGTTAATGCTGGGCCAACCAGTGACACCCACATCCCATGAATGAATATCATTTTCCCATGGGCAAATTTGCAGTCTGTAGGGAAAGGGGGTGGGGGCGGGGAGAATTGTGGAACTAATTAGATAATTCTTCCAAAGAAGCAGCATTGACAATGGGCTGAATGGCTTCCCCTGTGCCGTGTGGCTATGATTTAGACCAATCAGCAGCCATGGATGTACTTCTATTCTGTATGGGAAATATTGCAAGCTCATCTGAGATCCTGATATCGATGTACTTAAGCCTGCTGGAAGATCAGTTGTCGGATAACCATAGTTCCATTCTTCATCCTAATATTGATGATTACACTGATGTTTGGAGTTAAAGTCTTCTGATGCTGGTGTGTATTATGAGGGAGAGGAAAAAAGGGAGTGTGAGAGAAGGTACCTATGCGTAAGAGAGACAACGTGTGTGTGTGTGTGTGTGAGTGTGTGAGAGTGGATGTGAGAGAGAATGGGCGTGAGAGAGTGTGAGTGCGAGAATGTGTGTGTGAGAGTGGATGAGAGAGAGAGCGTGTGTGTGTGTGAGTGCCTGTGTAAGTGTGTGTGAGCGTAAGAAAGAGAATGCCATGTCTAAGTGTGTGAGTGTGAGAAAGAGAGTGACTGTATGTGTGCGAATGTGTGTGTGTGACTATAGGAGAGAGTGTGAGAAATAATATGCCTGTGTGAGTGAAAATGTATCTGAGACTTGTAGAGAGAGTGTGAGTGAGACAGAGAGTGTGAATGAGTGAGAGTGTGTGTGTCAGAGTGTGTGACAAACTGTGGGAAGGAGTGTGTGAGAGTGTGTGAGACAGTGTGTGTGAGAGACTAGGGAAAAGTGCGTGTGTGTGAAAGCGAGTGTGGATGTGAGCGAGGGTTTGTATGGGAGGGAAAGAGAGACTGGGAAATAGTGTGAGACTGTGAGAGAGACAGTGCGAGAGGTTGTGAGTGTGTGTGCGATGTGTGTGAGAGAGTATGGGAGAGTGCATGAGAGAGAGCGAGCGCATTTGAGCGTGTGAAAGTGCCTGTGTGAGTGTGAGAGAAAGACAGAGAGAATCAGTGGGGTGAGGGTGGGGGATTTGACCTCAGATGGGATTTTTTGGTTTTGGGGAGAGCGTGGCAAGAAACTCCTGCCCATCGTGTGTGTGTGAGAATGTGTGCGTGAGGGTGTGCGTGAGAACGCGACTGTATGTGAGTGTGTGAATTTCTGTGTGAGAGAGGGAGAGAGATAGACTGTGAGAGAGAGTGTGGGACTGTGAGAGTGTTAGAGAATGTGTATGGGTATGTGAGTGTGAAAGAGAGAGACTGTGTGTGAGAGAGAGAGACTGTGTGTGTGTGTAAACAAGAAGCTGTGAATGTGTGTGTGTGAACAATGTATGAGAGTGAGCAAGAAAGTATGGGGAAGCAGTGAGTGTGTGAGGGAGAGAAAAGTGGATGTGAGAGAGGGTGAAAATGAGAGTGCGTGTAAGAGACTGAATATGTGAGAGGGAGAGAGTGTGATCATGGGAGACTATGTGTGATAGGATGTGAGAAAGTGAGTGTGTAAGAGAAAGAGGGAGCAGGCAACTTCACACTTCGAATGTCATCAATCCTTGTGTTTCATTTCCCGGCAGTTTCAGAATGGAAATCACTGACGTTCTGTCTGTTGCTGACATTACCACTGCATTAAAGGAATGCCAAGGTAATGTATCCCAGGACCCTGCTTGCAAATCCGCATCATTTGTTTTTGGTTCGAGGCAGAAGGACATGAGTCTATTACAAACATTTCCTGTCTTGCTTTACAGGCCACGAAAGCTTCAACTGCAAGAAATTCTTTATGACTTGCGGCCTGTCTAAAAAATCCGCTGAAGATGTCCGAAAAGTTTTCCGAGCCATTGACGATGACGATAGTGGGTTCATTGAAGAGGAAGAGTTAAAGTAAGACATCAACTACCTCGGGTTCCTTTGTCACGCCTGTACACTGGACTTAAAACAGCAATGGTGGGGAATTCAGTTCCAGGCTTAAATGAGGTTACAATCCTTTATTCTGGAGTCTTGTGGCTCGGTAGGTGACATGCCTGCCACTGAGCTAGAAGCTCCAGTTTCAAGTCCCACTTAGGGAAGGATTCTCCAGCACCCCCCTTCCCCCCATCTACTCCCCCCCTCCCCCACCACGGCATGTTTTCCGGCAAAGGAGGTGGATCGCCATTGGCTGCCAGCGGGATCTTCCAGTTCTACCAATGTCTACAATGTTTTGCCTGGTTCGCCCACCCTGCCGTTGGATAACCCACCACAGAGAGGGTGGCCTTTAGCGGGACTGGAAAATCCCACTGGCAGGAAGGACTGGAAAATCCCACCCTTGCAAGACTTGCTGACCACAGAAGGAGCATCCATAATACGATTCAAATAGGTTGATGATCAGCTGGCTAATCCTTTCAACACTGGCCTACTATTACCCAAAGGGGGGTGGGTGGGAAACTGCACAGGAAGATACACAGCAAACAAGTATTGAGTGCTGTCAGCTGTGGGTTGGTGGGCAGCAGTCTCACCTTTTCCTTTAGAAATGGTTGTGGGTTCAGACCCTACACCAGAAACTTGAACATATGGTCCAATGCTGACAGTCCAATGTAGTACTGAGGGAATGCTAACCTGGCGTTGTGAGACTTCTTACTGTGTTTACCCCAGTCCAATGCCGCCAGCTCTACATCATGAATGCTGCACTGTCAGAGATGCAACCAGTTAGGTGAGACCTTAAATCAAGACTTCCTCTGACATCTCAGGTGAATGGGAAGGATCACATGGCAGTAGGAAAGGTGAATGGGAAAGATCACGTAGCATTGAAGAAGAGCAGATGACATCTCCCCAGTGTCCTGGCCAATGTCTATCTCTCAGCCAATATCATTAGTGGTTATCACATCGCTGTTGTAAGATCTTGGTGTGTGCAAATTGGCTGCCACATTACAATACTTCTAAAGTACTCCATTGTTGTAAAGTGTTTTGGTAACGTTTGATTTAATTTGGTTTGATTTATTATTGTCATATGTATTAGCATACAGTGAAAAGTATTGTTTCTTGTGCACTATACAGACACCCAGAGCATACCGTTCATAGAGAAGGAAACAAGAGAATGCAGAACGTAGTGTTACAGTCATAGCTAGGGTATAGAGAAACATCAACTTAATGCAACATAGGTCCATTCAAAAGTCTGATGGTTGTTGCCAGGCGCTGTATAAATGGTCACTCCTTTTATTGCGACACTGTCCTGTATTGCTGTTTTCTACCATTTCTGACCCGTTGATTTGTTTCATTAACTCAAGAGCAAGTGACTCCTCAGCACTTTTGCAATGGAAACATTGCAAAGACTTTTTCCACAGTTTCATTTTTTCTTATAGAACTGTCGAATACTGGAGTATAATTCCTGAAGTAACATCAGACCCTTTCTTTATACCTGCTCCAAAATGTTCATCCATCAGGGAGGCATGGAAGGAAACAAGTCAGCAGCTAATTATATACACCACACCCCAAGCCTCCCTTCACACAGCAACTTCCCAGCATGGCTGATGGATGATAACAACACACCTTAGTTCATTCACTTATGTCCTCACTTCCCCTGTCTAGGGGAACCAAACTCATCTGGACAACTATCATTGCAAACTTGCCAGATATCAGAACAGGCCTGGGATTGCCCTCATTAGTGCTGTATCTTTCTGTTACACAATGTCTCTTGGATCCAATTAATGGGAGATTGTTGGGTGTATGAATTATATATGTAGCACAGAAACAGACCATTCAGCCCAACTGACCCATGCTAATGTTCATGTTCCACATAAAGTTCCTCCCTCCATGAACTCCGATGCATCCTATCAGTTTAATCTTCTAATCCTTTCTCCCTCATGTGTTTTCCTAGCTTATCCTTGAATATATCCATGCTATTCATCTCAATTATTGACCATGGCACATCCTGACCACTCTTTGACTAAAGAATTGTTCACTAACCAGACTAATTCCAGTAACAATATTGCTCAGATTTGTGACCAAATGGAATTTTGAATGCTTTGATCATTCCACAAAGTAATTCTAGATTTTAAAAAATGATTATATGATTTAAAAAATGTCAAGTAAGTTAACACGAGGTGCAATATCCTCTGTAATCCAATGCAAAAATCTTCTTTTGGAGGTATTTATACCACAATAGAATCAGAATCACTACAGTGCAGAAGGAGGCCATTTGGCCTATCAAGTCTGCACCGACCACAATACTACCCAGGCCCTATTCCTGTAACCCCACGTATTCACCCTAGTAATCCCCCCGATACTAAGGGTCAATTTAGCATGGCCAATCAACCTAACCCGCACATCTATGGAGTGTGGGAGGAAACCGGAGCACCCAGAGGAAACCCAAGCAGACACAGGGAGAATGTGCAGACTCTGTGACCTGAGGCCGGAATTGAACCCATGCTAAACACTGTGCCACCGACACCAGATAAGAAAAGATCACTCTCTAATTGAATTTGGAAATAAGTGCAAATATCATTGTGACCTGAAAGTATTCTGTAATGCTTGGTTAGATGATGGGTGGGTGTGGCTCATGGGGTGAAGATTATGTTCCCAAATGACTGACTATCCTCATTAACTGGCTTTGCCCACCCAGGTTTTTCCTGCAAAAATTCTCTGCTGGGGCTAGAGTCCTGAGTGACAATGAAACCAGGGATTTCATGGTCAAAGGAGATAAAGACGGTGATGGGAAAATTGGTACTAATGGTATGTTGAATAATCTCTGCAATTAATTATAGTTTTCAAAACACGATTGAACATTTCTGAGGGAGAACTGTTGACCAGGATATCACTGGGATTTTAATTCCCAATATTGACTGTCATAAACCATTTGTGACCATTTTGTTTCTGCCATTTGGGGAGCTGACGGCCTAGTGGTATTATCACTAGACTATTAATCCAGAAACTCAGCTGATGTTCTGTGGACCTGGGTTCGAACCCCACCACGGCACAGGGTGGAATTTGAATTCAATAAAAAAAACCTGGAATTAAGAACCTATTGATGACCATGAAACTATTGTTGATTGCTGTAAAAACCCATCTGGTTCACTAATGACCTTTAGGGAAGGAAATCTGCTGTCCTTAGTTGGTCTGGCCTACATGTGACTCCAGAGCCACAGCAATGTGGTTGACTCTCAACTGCCCTCCAAGGGCAACTAGGGATGGGCAATAAATGCTGGCCAGCCAGCAACACCCATGTCCTACAAATGAATAAAAAAAGCTGCTTTATTCATGCTTGTAAATCCTTTTTTCTTTATATTTCTTTGTGGCATTTCGAACACATGTTTATAAAAATAACCTGATGTGTTCCATTGAATTTAAGAACTGAAAAGTCTCAACATTTAACAAGCAATCTTATTTTACAGAATTTGTCGACCTGGTACTCTCGTAGGACAAGCGTTTCTTCCATCTGCATTTGAGTGCAAGGGTACATTAAAAGCAAGGCTCATGTTTGTATGGTATGATTGCAGCATTAATGACATATTTCTGTTGTAACGAAGGGATTGTCGGAGCACTTCAGGCATTCAGATGTAGCCCGGTGTTTGTGTAATGTGTGGTATGACCTGCTCTGTAAATGTAATGCCTTTGGAAATTTGAAAGCAATAAAAAAACTTGCCTTGTACCCAAATGGCTTTTGTTGTCAATGTCTGTTTCAATTAAGATTGTTTAGCTGTTTGTGGAGTTAAGTAGAGTCTTGCTGATGTGAGTAAAATCCTAATGATAAAAGCCTGCACACTCTGACATCTTTGTAATTCTCCTCTTGTTTGATGTGTAATGTCTCTTCAAGAGACTAGAGTTATTCAGTGGCAACTGAGTTCACAAGGCAAGGTGAGAGAAGCTAACATCCGTGACATTGATTCAATAACTTCTCAAGGTTTTATCCAGCATTATAATGTACAACATAAGTTCATGAAACACATTAACTATTCTTCTTTCTACCCATACCCATAGCTAAAGGGTCAATTACCAGGGGGCATAGGTTTAAGTATTTTTTTAAGTTTATTTATTAGTGTCATAAGTAGGCTTACATTAACACCGCAATGCTGTTACTGTGAAAATCCACTAGTTGCCACACTCCGGCCCCTGTCCCGGTACACTGAGGGAGAATTTAGCATAGCTAAAGCACCTAACCAGCGTGTCTTTTGGATTGTGGGAGGAAACCAGAGTACCCAGAGGAAACCCATGCAGACACGTGGAGAACATGCAGACTCTGCACAGACAGTGACCCAAGCTGGGAATCAAACCTGGGTCCCCTGGCACTGTAAGGCAGTGGTGCTAACCACCTCCCAAAGTGACTGGTAGAAGAATTAGAGGGAGCATGAAGAAAAATCCTTTTCACTCAGAGGGTGGAAGGAATCTGAGATACATTGCTGAAACATTCAACTCACCTGGATCTGCAGCTGATGTGCGATAACCTGCAAGGCTACGGACCAGGTACTGGAAAGTGGAATTAAAATGAATGGCTAGCTTCTTTTTTTCTCTTTTTTGACCTATGCAAACACGATGGACTGAATGGCCTTTTTTTGTATTGTAATTTTTCTATGGTTGTATGGTTCCATCCTTCAAAAACCCTTTTGAATCTTTGAATACATTTCCCATATTATAGAGGCATCTATTAATTCCAATAACTTTACTTCTGAATTTTATTTTTGATCACTGATCTTCACTAAACAAGGAAAGGACTTGCATTTGTAAAGTGATTCAGATACCCTCAGGAGGATAGAATTAAATTGAAGTACTGTCACTGTTGTTATGCTTAGACACAACCAGTGCATCAGAACAAGATCCAGCAAATGAGATTTATGACCAGATAAAATCTACATTTGATTGTGTTGGTTGAGGGATAAATGCTATCCTTCATTTAATGCCCTGGGATCTTCCATATTTTTCTGAACAGAGAAATGGGGCACTCTGTGTCACCTAATTTATGGTGTACTATAATCTCCTGTACATATCCCAGAAGAGAACTTGTTGTGACTATGTCACATTCAAATAACACCAGGTATTTATTTATTTGTTTCTATTTAATCATGGAATCATAGAATTCCCACAGTGCAGAAAGAGGCCATTCAACCCATTGATCCTGCACTGACAACAATCCCAACTGTAACCCCATGCATCCACATTATTAATCTCCCTGGCGCTAACAAGCAATTTAGCATGGCCAATCAACCAAACTCGCACATCTTTAGATTGTGGGAGGAAGCCGGAACACTCGGAGGAAACCCACGCAGTCACAGACAGAATGCGCAAACTCCGCACAGATTGCCAGCCAAGCCAGAATTGAACCAGATCCCTGGCATTGTGAGGCAGCAGTGCTAACCACTGTGCCACAGTGCCGTCATCATTCCATGGGAGAATTGTAAGAAGTCCAAAGTTGATTTTATCATGCAAATTGAGAATAATTTACATTTTTATCCAAGCTACATTGTGCATTTTTAATCTATTTGTTCATCTGGTAAAAACCATTCAGTTAATGAGTATGATTAAGTCCTGTCTCCAAACTATTTAGAAAGGAAAGAAAAAAACAGTAAATGTACTTCATAGTTCTTTGAGTTTCAGCAGTGGCTTGGATGGTAGTACTCTTATTCTGGAGTCAGAAGGTTGTGTGTTCATGTCCTGCTTTAGGGTTTGAGCACAAGAGTATCAATGCTGTCACAGCGCTGAGGGAGGGCTGTGCTGTTGGAGGTGCTGCATTTCAAATGAAACGTTAAACTAAGGCACTATTTGCCTTCTCAGGTGAACGTACAAGATCCCAAGGCACCATTTCAAATAAGGCAGGAGAGTTATCCCTGATGTCCTTCAGTTAATATCATTAAAACATTATGTGATCATTAACTCGGTGACACAGTGGTTAGCACTGCTGCCATACAGTGCTAGAGGCCCAGGTTTGATTCCTAGTTTGGGTCACTGTCTGGGTGGAATCTGCACATTTTCCCTGTGTCTGCGTGGGTTTCCTCCAGGTGCTCCGCTTTCCTCCCATAGTCTGAAAGACTTGCTGGTTAGGTGCATTGGCCATGCTAAATTCTCCCTCAGTGTACCCAAACAGGTGCCGGAGTGTGGCAACTAAGGGATTTTCACAGTAACGTCATTGCAGTGTTAATGTAAGGCTACTTGTGATACTAATAAATAAACTTTAAACATTTCTGTTTGTGAGAGGCTTGTTGTGTGCAAATTGGCTCCTACATTAAACCAGCGGTGACCCATTAAAAACTACTTAATTGACTATAAAGTGTTTTGGGATGTTCAATGATAGAAAACTGTGCCATATACATCTACTTGTGTTTATCACAGAAATGATGCCACTAGTTCATTCAAAAGTTTCCTATCTGAAAGAATACTGAACTGTCCAAACCTCAGGAAGTCCTAAAGGATATTGCAAAGGAATCACAGTTACTGCTGCCATAGATGACTAAGTGTCTCCATGTAGTGATCTGGATTAAGCAACCTTAAATGCTTCTAGTTATGTAGCTTCTTTAACTAATAAAATGCCTTAACGTATTTCACAGCAGTATAACAAAATAAAATATGAGGTGGAAACGCTGGCCTTGGACTGGTTGGGCAGAGTAAGAAGTCTCACAACACCAGGTTAAAGTCCAACAGGTTTATTTGGAATTACGAGGTTTCAGAGCGCTGCTCCTTCATCAAGTGATCTGTTGGACTTCTTCAACCTCAACTCTATAATTTACTCTGAGCCCAATTGGAATGCACACATCTCCTCCAATGCTAAAGATGCCTTAAGGAAATTTCAGTCACTCTTTTGTGGCAAACGTATCTTTTCCTTTAATGAGTATGATTAAGTCCTGTCTCCAAACTATTTAGAAAGGAAAGAAAAAAAACAGTAAATGTACTTCATTGCAGCTCTTTAAGTGTCAGCGGTGGCTTGGATGGTAGTACTCTTATCTTGGAGTCAGAAGGTTGTGTGTTCATGTCCTATTTTAGGGTTTGAGCACAAGAGTATCAATGCTGTCACAGCGCTGAGGGAGGGACCCTGAAGTCTCAATAACACCCAAGCCCATTCAAGTCTAGAATACTCTTCTCAAATCCAGGAGGCTTGTCAGGCATTCCACTAATATTCCAGGCCAGTACATAATTTTTTTTTTAAAAAGTGCGTCACAAGTGATCTTTCTTTAATCGCTTGCCTCTAACCACCAAAAGCCAAAAGCTCAGAACCTTGTTAATAATTTATTGATTTTCCTCTGGTGTATCATTCATGGGGAGAGTAGAAAGAAATGTGTTAATCAGGTCACTTTCCTTTCAGAGGTGACCAGCAGCTGAAGTCTCAGGATGGGAAAGGGACAAAAAGGAAGATTTACTGAAGTCAGTTGATGGGGACCAGAAGGAACAGTTGTTGGAGGATTGAGAAGGAAACCATTGACACATTTTCAGTGCTCCTGATGCATAGAGTTGACAGGAGGAACATTCATGTTTAGTGCTTCTAGTGGGGTACGTGGCAAGAATTGGATCTTTACTATTAGTCGTCTCAAAAAGAATTTGGTACCAAGCCAACATTTCCTTAGTAAAGCTTTAACTCTAATCACAAAGAGGAGACATTCTGTGCAAGAAAAAGCAGCATGGGTGGTGGAGAAATTTCAACTACTGATGTAGCACCCACCTATCTGTAATCCCGATGACCAATGGTGTGATCTGATGACTGACAGTCTTAATCTTCTCCACATTCAACACTTTGCTCACATCCACACTTGGAGGTTTGAAACCAGAAATCAGTTAAACTGCTAGCTTACTTATCCCTTTCTAGTTGGCAATTGGGAGAGTATGTTCTTATGTATTTGGCTTTTGGTTTGATAGATAGTGTGCACACATTATGTAATATGAATAATTCGTTGTTCTGCCTCGAATTTGAATATTTCTGGTGTGAAGTCAAAGTTACTGACAGATCTGACAATGCCCCCAGACACTGGGGAAACAACAACATTGTGGTAATTATTACTGAATTAGTAATCCAGAGACATGGGCTAATACTCTGGGGAAATGGGTTAAAATCCCACCATGGCAGCAAGGGGGAGTTAAGATCAATTAATTAAGGCATTAGGAATAAAAAATGCTAGTTTCATTAATAATGATCATGAAACTACAGGTTGTTGTTTTAAAAATCTAACTAGTTCCGTGATGCCCTTCAGGGAAGGAAATCTGTCATTCTTACCAGATCCATAGTAATATAGTTGACTCTAACATGGCCTAGCAAGCCTTTTGCTTGTGTCAAACACTACAGAAAGCACCACATGGACTGCAGAAGTTCAAGAACATGGCTCACTGACTATCTTCTCAAGGGTAATTCACTGTCAGCTGTCCTTCAATTTGAGGGTAATGTTTCACTGAGTTCAATGTTGCCACACTTCAAGGAGAGCTCCAGAATGTTTTTGAAGTGTTTGCTTTGTCCTCCCTGGAATGTTGACCATCTGGGAGTTGGCAGGTAACCTAGTGGAGGGAGACTGTTCTCAGCCATACAGACAAAGTCCACCAAAATTGATTTTGCAGGAGTTTTGCCTGAATGCTTGCAGGATTGGCATCAAGAAGGACACTAACATCTATTTGACCATCCCCCCATTGAATCTGGCAGGTGTGGCTGATGGAATTTCTCTACGTGCCACTGATACGCAGCCCAGGTTTCACCTCTCTGCAGGAGCACGATGGCAACAACTTCTCTGGACACTAGGACCTTTGTTGACCGCGTGGGTCTTTTTTGTCACTGCTGCTATTTATAGAGGGCTAAACTAGTGCAGCTGGTCCAGTGTTGGATCTCCTTGTCAATGATTCACTTTTGAGAGAGGTGCATATATGAGAAGTGCAGAAAATATTCTGGACTCTCTCCTTGAACATATACATGAGGTGGAATATCTGGATGACCAGTGTAGGTTGAGTTTTGTTTTGGCAACATTCAAGTTTTTTGTCTGCAGAATTGAAGAGATCAGAGCGGACTCAGTGGATCAAATGGCCTAATTCTGCTCTTAAATCTTATGAAGAATGGTTTAGAAATCTGGGGCAGAGTGGGCAATGACAATGCCATCATCCACAAATTGTAGATTATACATATCTATGATGATCAGTTTAACTTTCGCGTGCATGTGACTAAAGTTAAGGAGCTTTCCTTCCAGATGGTATTTAATACAGGATACCAGTAAATCATGAGTCTCTGGAGATTATGCTCTAATGATTTGGATGTTGGAGAAATTTCATCACAATCCTGCAATTGCTTCATGTTGATATGACTCTGATTGCCTTGAGAAGGAGATCTGAAAAAGCTGCCTTCAGAATCCAGACTGACATCAAGAAAGGTTGTGTGATAGCCCACAAAATGTTTACAATCTACCTGACGGTGTTTATTCAGCTGATCAAATATCACCTTCCCTTATGGGCTATTTAGGGGTAGACAATATATGAGCAAAATTCACATCCCCGAACAAACACAATTCCAATTCTCTTCCCACACCCAGTGGTGCACTAGGACAGACTTCTGTCTGTTTCCATAGCTTCCAAGGACAGGTCTGCCACCAGGAGCTTATATCTTGAGGGGAGCCTCTCCACATCAAGCGTAGTTGACCAAGAGTCTATCCCGCTCTTACCGCCAGCCATTGGCATCTTTGGAAGGATTTGCAGGTTGACACACCCAACCTGTTTGACCATGTTACAAACCTTCCTTGGTGCTCAAGACCTGGGGCGGGAACTGAACCTAGAGCTTCTGGCTCAGAGGCAGGGATTCTACAAGACCTCCTAGGACAAATTTCAAAAATGTGCTTATACTCCTTTTGGCTGGCAGTTCAGTGAGTGGGCATTGAGCCACAACTTGTGTATTGATAATACATGGTGGGAGGCTAAGGTCTCAATGTATGAACCAGGTTAAATAGAGGAGGCTAGGAGACAAAACACATCATGAAGAGATGAGTCAAAACTTGAGCCATAAGAGCCTGTTGCTGGAAAAGATTTCCAAACCTGAGGACAGAGGGAGGAGAAACAGGAAATAAATTGTCAAGGAGATAGATTAGGGGGAACAAAAGGGTAAAGTTCAGTAAAAACCAAACTGCAAACTATAATTTGGGAAACCTTCATTTTGTCAGTTGCCAAAGTATTTGGTCGTCTGCTCCTAGCCCCTGTTTATATGGTTCATTATCAAGTTTTGTTTAAAAATGTTCCTGTGCAGGACCTTGGAATATTTTACAATGTTAAAGGTGCTAAATAAATATAATTTACTGTTGTTGTTGACAAAACAGGGAATGACAAATTATTGTTAATCAGAGAGAGGAATTTCCCTGTCAGGACACCAGCTTTTACTTGCCTTTCCCTCATTGTGAAGATTCTCAAACAATCTCAGTCTTATGCTGCCATTTATTCCATCCTGGATCAATAGTATGTTTGACATCAAATCAGGCGGCACGGTGGCACAGTGATTAGCATTGCTGCCTCACAATGTCCGGGACCTGGGTTCGATTCCCAGCTTGGATCGCTGTCTGTGTGGAGTCATAGAACATAAGAAATAGGAGCAGGAGGAGGCCATCTAGCCCTTCGAGCCTGCCCCGCCATTCAATAAGATCATGGCTGATCTGAAGTGGCTCAGTTCCACTTTCCCGCTTTCTCCTCATAACCCTTAATTCCCTTGCCTACCAAAAACCTATCTACCCGTGTCTTAAATATATTTAGCGAGGTAGCTTCCACCACATCCACAGGCAAAGAATTCCAGAGATTCACCACCCTTTGAGTGAAGAAGTTCCTCCTCAGCTCCATTCTAAACTGCACCCCCCTTATCTTGAGGCTGTGCCCTCTAGTCCTGCTGTCCTTTCTGAGCAGGAATAGCCTCTCCACGTCTACCCTATCCATCCCCTTCATTATCTTATACATCTTTATAAGATCCCCCCTCATCCTTCTAAACTCCAATGAGTACAAACCCAATCTATTCAGCCTCTCTTCATAGTCCAGTCTGCACATTCTCCTTGTGCCTGAGTGGGTTTCCTCTACGTGCTCTGGTTTCCTCCTACAGTTTGAAAGGCTATAAGAACATAACAACATAAGAAATGGGAGCAGGAGTAGGCCATCTAGCCCTTCGAGCCTGCCCCGCCATTCAATAAGATCATGGCTGATCTGTCGTGTCTCAGTTCCACATTCCCGCCCTCTCCCCATAACCCTTAATCCCCTCGCTTATCAAAAACCCATCAACCCGCGTCTTAAAAATATTTAGCGAGGCAGCCTCCACCACTTCAACGGGCAGAGAATTCCAGAGATTCACCACCCTTTGAGTGAAGAAGTTCCTCCTCAACTCCGTTCTAAACCGCCCCCCCCTTTATCTTGAGGCTGTGCCCCCTAGTCCTACTGTCCTTTCTGAGCAGGGAGAGTCTCTCCACCTCTATCCTATCCATCCCATTCATCATCTTATATGTCTCAATGAGATCTCCCCTCATTCTTCTAAACTCTAACGAGCACAAGCCTAGTTTATTCAGCCTCTCCTCATAGCTCAACCCCCTCAACTCCGGTATCAGCCTAGTAAACCTCCTCTGCACTCCCTCCAAGGCCAAAATAACCTTGCGTAAGTGCGGCGACCAAAACTGCACACAGTACTCCAGCTGCGGCCTCACCAATGCCCTATACAGCTGCAGCAAGACCTCCCTACTTTTATATTCAATCCCCCTCGCTATGAAGGCCAGCATCCCATTAGCCTTCCTGACCACCTGCTGCACCTGCAGGCTGGGTTTTTGCGACTCATGCACAAGGACCCCGAGGTCCCTCTGCACCGTTGCCTGTTGCAGTTTTTCGCCACGTAAGTAATAGTCCTTCCTACCATTATTCCTACCAAAGTGGACCACCTCACACTTGCCAACATTAAATTCCATTTGCCAGTTCCTGGCCCATTCGTCCAGCCTATCTAGATCCTTCTGCAGACTCTCCACACCCTCCGCGCAATTTGCCGTTCCACCAATCTTGGTGTCATCAGCAAATTTCGACACCATACACTCGGTTCCCTCCTCCAGATCATCTATCTAAATGGTAAATAGCTGAGGCCCCAGCACCGACCCCTGGGGCACTCCACTAGTCACCAACCGCCAATCCGAATAGCACCCATTAACCCCCACTCTCTGCCTCCTATTTGACAACCAATCCTCTATCCACGCTAACACCTTACCCCCAACTCCATGCCCCCTTACCTTCTGCAATAACCTCTTGTGAGGTACCTTGTCAAACGCCTTCTGAAAATCAAGTAAGACCACATCCACTGGCTCTCCTCTATTCACCGCCCTAGATACGTCCTCATAGAACTCCAATAAATTTGTCAGACACGACTTCCCCTTAACAAAACCGTGCTGCGTCTGCTCTATCAAGCAATTCCCCTCAAGATGCCATCGCTATTTCCTCCTTGATGACGGATTCTAACATTTTACCTACAACAGACGTTAAACTAACTGGCCTATAATTCCCTACCTTTTGCCTGCCACCCTTCTTAAACAACGGCGTAACATTAGCCGCTTTCCAATCTTCCAGCACTTCCCCGGAATCCAGCGACGTTTGGAAAATAACCACCAAGGCATCCACTATCACCTCCGCCATTTCTTTCAGAACCCTTGGATGCATTCCATCCGGTCCTGGGGACTTGTCCACAATCAGCCCCTCCAGTCTGTCGAGCACCGCCTCTCTAGTAACAGTAATGTCATTGAGACCCTCCAGTCCTACCACCTTTCCATCTCTAACACCCGGCAAATTATTCACGTCCTCCTCCGTGAAGACCGAAACAAAAAAGTTATTCAAGACCTCAGCCATTTCCCCATCCCCTACCACTAAGTCCCCCCTCTCATCCTCTAAGGGTCCAACGTTCACCCCAGCCAGCCTCTTCCTTTTTATATATTTATAAAAACTCTTGCTATCCTTTTTTATATTAAGCGCTAGCCCAGCTTCATAGTTTCTCCTACCCTTCTTTATCAACTTCTTTGTCAATCTTTGTTGACATTTAAACCTCTCCCAATCCTCTTCTCACCCACTACTCTATGCTAAATTCTCCTTCATTGGCACCCAAACAGACACCAGAATGTGGCAACTATAGGATTTTCACAGTAACTTCATTGCAGTCTTAATGTAAGCCTAATTGTGACTAATACATAAACTTTAAATTCTAATCAATAGACTCCTGGAAGAAATTAATATTCTCAGCAGCTGGATTCATTTTAGAACAGATTGTTAGAAAGCTCTTTTATTTCTCATTCTTGCCTGGGATGTGTGCCTTTCTGGCAAGGTAAGTATCTATTGCTCATCTCTAACTGGCTTTGATTGGGTGATGGTGAGCCACCTTCTTGAACTGCTGCAATCCATCTGATGTCAATGCACCCAAATTGCTACGGGAGAGGGAAGGCATTCTCAGAGACCTGCTGTGGGGGGTGGCAGGGAGGGCATCTGTTGCGAAAGGGAGTTGGCCTTTGAGACCCTGAAAAACTGAGAAGGGGGAAAGCAAACCATATTTCTAGTCCTGATTACTCTCAGGTGACACTCCTTCCATGGTTGGCAAGTGTAAAGACACTGAAAGTGTCTGGATCAGCTGCAGTAGCTCACAAGATTGAGTCTTCTCAATGCCCAGCTACCCATGAGGTGACCATTTGAATGGGATAATGTCAAGTTACTGATGCCCATGGAATGCCCAGCAGCATCAATCATCACTTTGAGGAGAAATAGGCCTCTTTTTGCACGGTACAGATTCTATGGTGGCGGCATGGTAACACAGTGGTCAGCATTGCTGCCTCACAGTTCCAAGGACCCGGGTTTGATTCCCAGCTTGGGTCACTGTCCGTGTGGAGTTTGCAAATTTTCCTTGTGTCTGCATGGGTTTCCTCAGGTGCGCCGTTTTGCTCCTGAAAGATGTCCAGTCCGAAAGATGTGCTGGTTAGGTGCATTGGCCATGCTAAATTCTCCTTCAGTGCCGGAGTGTGGTGACTATGGGATTTTCACAGTAACTTCATTGCAGTGTTAATGTAAGTCTACCGGTGACACTGATAAATAAAACTTTTAAAAAATAAATAGCGAAAGTAGACAAAACTGGATAAAACATATTTGTTATATCATTTTAGTTAGCCATATCATTATAAAAACTAACACTTTGCAAAGGTACATGATTTGAGACGCCATGCAGATGGCCCCGCCTAGTTACAGAATTAAAAATCTGAGGGGACAGCAGCTCTTTACTCCAGTGAAGAGAAGGTTGACGAGTGACTTGGGGGCAGAATCCCCCAGCTCTTCCAGGGGAATGTTCCAGGTCTGTTGAAGTTGCCATGGGCCTACAGGTTCCCCACACCATCAACACCATCAACTTCAGTGGAACTGGAAGCAGTCAATGATGAGCCACCTCCACCACGGGAAAGCCCGCTGTGGGGGATTGATGGGAAATTTCACCCTTGGTCTTTAAGATTATGAAAAAGTTCGATAGGCTGAGGCAGAGAAGATGATTCCACTTTGCAAGGATGACAAAACCAAGGGTTCGTAATTGTAAGATAGTCGTGGATAAATCCAATAGGGAATTCAGGAGAAATTTCCTTAGCAGGAGATGAGGTGACAATGTAGAAGTTGCTACCACAAAGAATAGTTCAGGTGAATAGACAAAATGATTAACGCAGCACCAGAAACCCAAGTTCAGTTCAGGCCTTGGGTGACTGTATGGAGTTTGCATGTGTGTCTGCGTGGTTTTCCTCCAGGTGCTCTGGTTTCCTCCTGTTGTCCAAAGAGGTGGCAGTTAGGTTGATTGGCCATGCTAAATTGCCCCTAGGTGTCAGGGGGATTAGCAGGATTAATACATGGGGTTATGGGGATAGGGCCTAGGTGGGATCATTGTTGGGGTAGGTTCAATAGGCCAAATGGCCTCCTTCTGCACTGTCGGGAGTCTATAATTGTATCTATGAATCTATGATTCTAGTATAGGTTTTTATGGGAAGCCCACAAATGAGAAAACAATAGAAGGTTCTGTTGATAGAGTTAAATGTAGAAGAATGGGAGGAGGCTCATATAGAGCATTAATACTGGGATACAGGGATCGAGTGGCCAATTTCTGTGCTGCAAATTCTGTGTAATTCTATATCATGGGAGGGAGTTAATTAGAATTAAATGAGAGAAAATGGGTACGAATATTTTTCAGGGGGTGTGAGTGAATGGGAAATGAGACAAATAAAATGACCAACTGAGGGTTAACTACAACTTCCAGTGTTACTGTAAACTGGAGAGGGAAGTTTACCTGAGAGTTTCCACTGATATTGCATGTGAACAAAGGTCTTGGTCATGGAGTTACAAATCAGGGTTTTTTTTGTGACAAATCTGATTAATTTTCCATTCATATTTGTGGAACTCTCAGCAATATTTTCCACTATCTAGCAGTTTCCAGCAGGTGAGTCTAAGGACATCTGAAAGATAACAAGGGATGTTGTGTCAGCTTGTGTTCCAATTCAGAATTCCCTTCAGCCGGACCTTGTGAATCAATTGTTCTTATATCAATCATTGCTCTTCAGGGACACTGTCAGACCCAGATAGGCACAACTCACTGTGTTGTCCTGGATTTCAGGAAGGGAGCCATGCTCCCTAACTGGATAAGGAGGGAATACACAGACATAGTTAGATTGCAGAACAAATAGGAATACATACCTCAGTGCCGAAACCCTTGCGAAGTGAGATTTAACTTGGAGATGTTAAAACAAAGGCTAAGTTTTGGGCTGATTTAAAATACAAACAGGTATGCAATGAGGGAAGTGAAATAAGCATCTGTGTATTTGAACAGAATCAGAACTGTCTCAGAACTCTGAATGCTGGGGAGGGGTTATAGTTACAAGTATACAAGTCTAAAGTATCTGGAAATTGTCAATGGATGTCCATTAATATTTAGCAGCTTTCATCTCTGTGCACTAACATGTACCCTAGACCCATCAAAACCGGAATTCTGCTATGTAACATCATTGAATATGTAACAATAAATGATCTCCAAGGATTGTACATGACCTCTGGGAAGGTATGTTTCAATGGGACAGGGTGCACAAGTCAGACTATAAGAACTCAGCAAAGGCCTCTCTCTGCCATGGTGGCTCTTTCTCAGAGTTGTCATCTCTCGTTGCAACAATATTAAATTCTGCTGTAACTCTGCATTCTGTCAGGGTCTTATTGTGGTTTCTTTGCCTCTCTATACCACCCTCAATTCGGCAAGTAGTAACCCTCTCTAAACTATAAACCCTAATCAATTTTCTCCACTACACTTATACAAGGGATTTTAACTGTCTGGTGACAAACTAAGCTCAGAAGTCAAGCTTGGTCACTATACTGCCACTGAATGTCAACTAAAAACAGTAAGGGATGGATGCTCGGATAAGATGCTCTTTGGAGAATCTGTGCAGACTTAATGGGCCAAATGGCCTCCTTCTGCACTGTAGGGATTCTATGGTTCTATGGTATTGTTTAATTAAATGCTTTGAACACATAAATAGCGGATTGCATTAGTTTAACCTCAAAATAGTATAAATACGGTGATAGTTGGGACACTAGGCATGTGGGAAGGGAGCTGTAACACTGAACAAAGTCAAAAAACTCTTTTGAAGAAGAAAATCTCTGTGTCCTAATTTCAATTCCATCAACTGGCTTGGATCTACTATCAACGGAGAATGTAAGATCTTTCTGTATTCATCCCATACCATGCAGATTGAAGATTGACAATCGAATTGCTGTTCGTTTCAGAATATAATGTGACACAGAGCTATGCTGACTAAAACATGTATCAGCAACTTGAGAATGCGTCTAAATTCCTGACATGCATTCCTGGTAAGACAAGGTCACTTAACTGATCTGGGGTTGAAGGTAATAGTTGCTACGATTTGATGGAGAAAATAAAGAGATTTTAATATGGTACTCCATCATTCATGTGATTTTGATTTCTCTCCAACAACAGCTTGCATTTATATAGCACCTTTAATGCAGCAACATCTCCCAAAGCATTTCACAGAAATGTTGTCAGGCAAAGTTTGACACCAAGTCACATAAAAACATGTGAGGAAAAACTTGGTCGAAAAGCAGCATCTTAAAGCAGGAAAGAGCAGTCGGGAGGTAGCAGCTTACAGAGGGTATTCCAGAGCTTAGGGTCTTGGCATCTAAAGGTACAACTGTCAACGGTGAAGTGATGAAAATAGGGGAGAGGGGAGGGGGGATCACAGAGACATTGGACGCTGCAGGATTGAAGGAGATTACAAAAATACGAAGGACTGTATTATACTTAGATTGATGTGGAGATGCCGGCGTTGGACTGGGGTAAACACAGTAAGAAGCCTGACAACACCAGGTTTAAATCCAACCGATTTATTTGATAGTAAACTCGCAAGCTTTCAGGGTTTGCCCCTTCTTTCTTCACCATATCAAAGGTAATTGTGGAAAATGAAAGCTCATGGTGTAGGGGGTAACATGTTAGCATGGACAGAAGATTGGCTAACTAACAGGAAACAGAGAACTGGCATAAATGATTTTTTTCTGGTTGGCAGGATGTGACAAGTGATGTACCACAGAAATCGGGTTCTCAAGTTTTTACAATTTATATAAATGACTTGGACAAAGATACTGAGGGTATGGTTGTTAAATTTGCTGACAACACAAAGATAGGTGGGAAAGTAAATTGTGAAAAGGAGTTACAAATGGACGTAGATTGGTTAAGTGAGTGGGCAAAAACCAGACAAACGGTGTACAATGTATGTAAATGTGAAATTTTCCATTTTGGCAGGAAGAATGAAAAAGCTTATTATCTAAATGGTGAGAGATTGCACAGCTCTGAGATGCCGAGGAATCTGGGTGTCTGAGTGCATAAATCACAAAAGACTATTTTACAGGTATGGCACATATTTAGGAAAGCAAAGACAATGTTATAATTTATTGTGAGGAGAATTGATTACAAAACTAAGAACGTTATGTTTCAGTTGTACAGAGCGTTTGTGAGACACATTTGGAGTATTGTGCATAGTATTTGTCTCCTTATTTAAGGAAATATGTAAATGTGTTGGAAACAGCTCAGAGAAGGTTTATCAGACTAATATCTGGAATTAATCTGTTGTCTTATGAGGAAAGGCTAGAGAGGTTAAGTTTGTATCTACTAGAGTTTAGAAGAATAAGGGCAACTTCGCCAAAACATTTAAGATTGTGAGGGGTATTGACAAAGTGGATGTGGAGAGGATGTTTCCTCTTGTCAGAAAATCTAGAACTAGGGGTTATTGTTTAAAAGTAAGGAGTCACTCACTTAAGATAGAGATGTGAAGTATTTTTTCTCTCACAAGGTCATTAGTCTCTGAAACTCTTCCTTAAAAGGTTGTGGAAGCAGAATCTTTGAATAGTTTTAAGGCAGAGCAAGATAGATTCTTGATTAACAAGGAGGCGAAAGTTACCGTAGATAGACAAAAATATGGGGTTGCAGTTACAATCAGATCAGCCATGATCTCAATGAATGACAGAACAGGCTCAAGGGGCTGGGTGGCCTACTCCTGCTCTGAATTCATTTGCTTGTATGCATGAGGCTGTGGAAAGATTTGAAAACAAAAATAAAAGAGATTTACGAATTGGGAGCAATATAAATCAGTGAGCACAAGGGGTGAGTGGGATTTAGTACAACCTAGGATCTAGACAGAATTCTGGGTGAGCTGATGTGCTTGCAATTGTCCATTATCATGCTGAATAAATAGAACTACAGACTGGCTGAAACTACCACCTGCCTGCCCCGAAATTGGAGCAGGTGAGGTTCCCAGAACAAAATCTCCATTGGCTTCGGGCAGGCCCTGAACAAGGCCATAAAATCCTGCCCACTGTCTCAAGAATATTTCACCCACATCAAGAAAATAACTGATCATTCAATGCAGTGAAATCAAGCCCAACATAGCTTCAAATCATGTGATTTAGTTGTGAAGACTGACCAGTCATCAAATTGTCCACCAGGAAGTTAAACTTTGGAGAAAAAGAGTGATGTGAGCAGAATGAAACAGCCTCACTGGATTGTGGCTCCAAGGATAGAAGACACCTCGGAATCCAGGGGACGCTATTGGAACTTTACTGTTGCAGTGTGAAGTATTCTGTTCACCCATTGAGTGCATCTCCTGTCGTTACACTTCAGCCTGTTACATGCTGTGTGCACACCTCCAAGGACAAAACCATCACCTTAGGATAGAATGATCCCCAGAGGAAGCAGAGCAGGCAATTAGTAATGCAAGGAATCAGTCATGCCTCACAAATCCAATGGAATTCTTCTGGTGGCTGACTAAATTAACAAGTAGCTCAAATAACATGTATACTTGGGTTTCTGGAAAATGTGTCATAAAGGGGTCCTGCCCATTAGGTTTCTAAGGTTATAACCAATTAGTGGTCAACTAACCTTGAGGCAATCCCATTCACGATAAATGTTTTCTGCTTTGCCATCATGTTTTGGTGTATGGTCGTAAGGCAGGAATTTAATGCGGAGAAGTGTGAGGTAATTCACTTTGGTAGGAGCAACAGATGTGTCGAGTATAGGGCTAACGGGAGGACTTTGAATAGTGTGGATGAACAGAGGGATCTAGGTGTGTGTGTACATAGATCCCTGAAAGTTGGGAATCAAGTAGATAAGGTTGTCAAGAAGGCGTACGGTGTCTTGGCGTTTATTGGTAGGGGGATTGAATTTAGGAGTCGCAGTGTAATGTTGCAACTGTACACTACTCTAGTGCGGCCGCACTTGGAGTACTGTGTGCAGTTCTGGTCCCCGCATTACAAGAAGGATGTGGAGGCGTTGGAGAGGGTGCAGAGGAGGTTTACTAGGATGTTGCCTGGTATGGTGGGGAGGTCCTATGAGGAGAGACTGAGGGATCTAGGGTTGTTTTCGTTGGGAAGAAGGCGGCTAAGAGGGGATCTTATTGAAACATATAAGATGATTAGGGGTTTAGATAGGGTGGATAGTGATAGCCTTTTTCCTCGGATGGAGAAAGCTAGCACGAGGGGGCATGACTTTAAATTAAGGGGGGGTAGCTACAGGACGGATGTCAGGGGTAGGTTCTTTACCCAGCGGGTGGTGAGGGATTGGAATGCCCTGCCTGCTGCAGTTGTAGATGCGTCTAGTTTGGGGGCGTTTAAGAGATCTCTGGATAGGTTTATGGACGAAAAGGGATTGGTATAGGCTAGTGGGTCATTGTTTTTGTAACTGGTCGGCGCAACATCGTGGGCCGAAGGGCCTGTTCTGCGCTGTAATGTTCTATGTTCTATGTTTGTTTACGACTTTGTATTTATTATACGACACAATTCAATGAGCCCAGGTCTGACCCCTGTGAACTTCTTCAGGCAAACGTGTTTCTGTTTTGCAAATAATGTGCTTGAACATGGTAAATGACAGACCTCTGGAAGCAAATTGAAACAGTAAGAAGTCTTACAACACCAGGTTAAAGTCCAAATGCCACTACCAAATAGACCTGTTGGACTTTAACCTGGTGTCGTAAGACTTTTTACTGTGTTTACCCCAGTCCCAATGCTGGCATCTCCACGTCAGCAAATTGAAAGACAGGTGATTTTTTTTTTAGGACCATCAAGGTTAAGGAGATTAATGCTGAGTTATCTGCCCTGAGCACCAAACTTCAGAAGGAAAAGCCTTCTGGTGAGGGAGAAAGAATTTGCATTTCTACCACACTTCTCATGATCTTAGACACAATTAAGGACCCAGCAGTCAGTGAAATATTTTTTAAGTGTAGTCACTGTCATAGGGTGGCACAGTGGTTAGCATTGCTACCTCACAGCGCCAGTGACCCAGGTTCAATTCTGACCTTGGGTGACTGTCTGTGTTGGAGTTTGCACATTCTCCCTGGCCAGAACTCCACCTCACCCATCATCGGAATTGGAGCGGGCGAGGGTCCAACTACGGAAATCTCCTCAGGCGGGAATTTCCGGTCCTGCCTGAACGAGGCCATAAAATCCTGCCCACTGTGTCTGCGTGGGTTTCCTCCGGGTGCTCTGGTTTCCTCCCACACTCCAAAGATGTGTGGGTTAGGTGGATTGGCCGTGCTAAATTACCCCTTAGTGCTGGGGGTTTAACAGGGTAAATGGATGGGGTTGCGGGAGTGGGGCCTGGTTGGGATTGTTGTTAGTGCAGAATCAAGGGGCTGAACTGCCTCCTTCTGCACTGTCAGAATCTATGATTCCTATGATAATATCAGAAACACAGCAGTCAATTTGCAAACAGAAGCAAACGCTCACAAGCATTTATCGGAGACAGAACATGCTGGAAATGTGTAGCAGCTGTGGCGAAAGAAACAGAGATAGTGTTTCAGGTTGTGATGTTGAAAGACGCTGCTGGACCTGCTGAATATTTGCAGCACTTTCTATTTTTATTTTGGGTTTCCAGCATCTGCAATATTTTGCTTTTGTACTATTCTTTCTCATGATGTTGGTTGAAGGATAGAACACCAGAGAGAACTTCACTGCTCTTCGTCAAAATGTTGCCATGGTATCTCTGACATCCCCTCAAGAGGGCAAATGGAACATCAGCTTAACATCTCACCCAAAAGATGGCACTTCCAGCAGTGCGACACTCCCTCAGAACTGCACTGGGGTGTCAACCGAGGTTATATGGCTACAATGGGACATGAACACATAGCTTTTTGCCTCAGGGGTAGGAATGCTGTCAGCTAAAGCCACAACTCTCAAGCAGGGACGAAAATGCCTACAGTGCAAAAGGAGGCCATTCAGCCCATCGAGCCTGCACCAGCAACAACTCATCCCAGGCCCTATCCTCGTAACTCCATATATTTATCCTGCTAATCCCCCTGACACTCAGAGTCAATTTAGTACAGCCAATCAATGCTAACCCACACATCTTTGGAGTGTGAGAGGAAACCGGAACATCCAGAGGAAACCCACGCAGACACAGGGAGAACATTTTTCTGTGTCCTAACGGAATATATGTCCTCCCTCAAACAAAACTCATCTGGCAGACAAAATGGGTGGGGTGCTCTGGCCCATCCTGTTACTGGGGAATCTGCCATGGTGGGTCGCCAGCGGCGGGACTGGAAGATCCCACCACCAGGAAAGGCCGGAAAATCCCGCACCACCACAATAACAGCATGGAGTAGATGATAATTTTCACTATCTACAGGTGTCTGACATTGGTGAATTGTCTGCCTGCTATAGGCTCATGGACTTTTCCCAAAGGTTCTGAGGGCTACTGGGATATTGAAAGATAGGTTTTTTTTGACCCATCAAGGTTAAGGACATTGATGCTGAATAAGCCACTCTTGGCGCTAAACATCAGATGTAGATGCTTTCAGGGGAAAAAATAAAACTTGCATTCTATAGCACTTTTCATTACCTCAGGATATCACCAAGCACATTACATCCTGAGTGCTCTACTGGAGAAGTATGGCTGAGAGAGAGATTTTTAAAGTGTGAGAAGGATTGTGAATGGGGAAAGATATGAGTCAGTGGAGAAAATATGATTGACGACAGAATCATAGAATCCTTACAATGCAGAAGGAGGTCATTCAGCCCATTAAGCCCGCACCAACAACAATCCCCCCCTCCAGATCCTATCCTCGTAATCCCATGTATTTATCCTGCTAATCTCCTTGACATTCAAGGTCAATTTAGCACAGCCAATCAAAGCTAACCTGCACATCTTTGGACTGTAGGAGGAAACTGGAGCACCCAGAGGAAACCCATGCAGACACTGGGACAACATGCAAACTCCACACTGTCACCCGAGGCTGGAATTGAACCTCGTTCCTGGCAGCAGTGTTAACCACTGTGCCACAGTGTGCCCGGATTTCAGAACGGTTGAGGATTTGTAGATACAGACAAGAGGAATGGTCTCTGTGATGTGAAATGAGATATCTAAGGAGAAGAAAAAGGGGGCGATTCTGCCACACTGCTAATTTTTGTAGCACACCAGGCCGGGAGAATCACGCATTGGCCGATTTATGGGATTCCCGTGAGTGTTCATGCCACGCTTGTGTCTCCCAGGCTTGGGTTTCCTGCCACGCCTGCACAGTGCCAGAAACCAGCTGGGAGACGGGGTCAGCGTTTAAATAATATTTTACAGACCATTTAAACGGTGTTAGCAGGCCCAGGGCTGAATTCTCCAGGGCCGCTTGCATCCCCCACTCCGCCAGACTGTTTCACTCCAATGTGGATTAATTATTACGGCTCCCAACTTTCGGGGAACTAGCGGGATAACCATGCTGGAGTGTAAAGGGGGCAATCGGAGCCCCCCAGGGGGTCAGGAGGTGGGAATCATGCCCCCTGATCATGGGCACCCTGAAAGTACCAACCTGTGCGCCCCGGCACTGCGCAAGGGACAAAGTGCCCATGCCCAGGAGGCACCTTGACACTGCCCACTGGGCATGGGGCAGTGTCAAGGGAGGGGGCCAATGGGAGGGCAGAGCCTGCTGTGGGAAGGGCCTAGTGGGTAGTTGGTCGGAGCGGGGGGGGCCCCGTTGCCACGGTGCTGATCAGGGCTGGAGGGAGGCCAGCAAGTGAGGCAGGTTGGGGGTGGGAGGGGGGTTAAGCCAGGGTTGGGGGGGGGGGGCTCTATCTGCGGGGGGTGGGGGGATTGAGGGGGCTGGAGATTGAAGCAGGCCGGGACCAGGATGGAGAGGGGGGTGTTTGGGGCTGGCCCGTGAATGGACACGGTGGTCGCGATGGGGGGGGCTGGGGGGCAGCCGTGCGGGGGTCCCGGGCTGGCCAGCAAACTGCAGGCTGACAGTAGGGGGCCACTGCGCGGCGCAGAGCAGAGCCCCGCTTATTTCAGCCTTTCCAGCGTGAATAGGCCCTGTCTCCTGAAATCTAATGATATTCACTCTGGTGGCTTCTGCATTGCTCTGAGTGTGGGAGATACTTGTGTGAACTCCCACCGAAAAACACTCCAGTTTTTCCGTGAATTCGGGAAACTTCTGGTTTTTTTGGAAGAATCGCCCCCAAAGACTTTCACTAACATACAGAGAGTAGGATATTGTAGGAGGATGTAATTGTGGACTTTTCAATTCTTCCAATCTGGACTATAACAGCCTAAGATTTTTCTCACTTGTCCCAGGACACTGTGGGGCTTTTCCTATCTTTCTTTGTATGTTTCTGCGAGCATCAAGGCGGAGGAAACAAGTGATTAAAAAAGAATTTAAATCTGAACAGGTTAAGTTCCAATTTCTTTTCTTCCCGTTGGTTTGATAAAGCAATGAACCTACAACAGTCTGGTTTACAGACATAAAATTGTAAAGTTGTCGGAGATATTTCATGTCTCGTTAAATCAATAATTTGACGCCCTCCAGCAATCAGCACATCACCACCTGAAGAGTTGCCAAGTGAGGAAGATAAGATCTAATGTAAGAAGGACATGGGACAATTTGGCTTTCCATTATGTCTTTTTTCCACATTAAGATAAACTGATAAGGGGCTGAAACCTTTGCTGAGAAATTACATCTCAAATTGCCCTTTCTTTTTCCTTTGTTTTCCATCAGTGACATGGTTTTTAAATGATCCAATAGTCTTTAATGATCTACTTTACCCACACAATGAGAATGATTATTTTCCTCAGGACCCTCCAGTGACCAAGGTAATGACTATGATTTTCTTGGGTGCATTCCCATTCTTGTCCTTTCTTATTTTCTCCAGATTTCTAGGTGCTCACAAGGTAAACCACATTTAAAGCAGGGTTTTCTGGTGGCCACACTACCTGAAGGACGTGGATACTTTGAAGTGGGTGCAAAGAAGGTTTACCAGGATGTCACGCCTTGTCTGGAGGGTTTAGGTATGAAGAGAGGTTGGATAAGCCCAGATTGTTTTCACTGGGAAGATGGAGGCTAAGGGGCAACCCAATAGAAGCCCACAAAATTGTGAGAAGCAGATAGCCAGAGGCTTTTTCCCAGGGTGGAAGAGTCAACTATAATATGGCACATGTTTAAGGTGAGAGGAGATAAGTTTAGGGGAGACGTGCGGGAAAGTCTATCACACTGATGGTGGTGTGTGCCTGGAACACACTACCAGTGGAGATGGTGTAAGCAAGCATGCTAGCAACATTCGAGGTGTATCTTGATAGACACATGAACAGGAGGTGAACAGAGGAATAGAAACTATGTATCAGTAAACCAGACTTGGTGGGCCAAAAGCCCTGTTTCTGTCCTATATTGTTCTTTGTGTTTTGTTCAGGCCTGGCTGAGGTTGGGAATGGAAGTGAATGGGGCTTGGAGATTATGAGGCTGGCCAACGTGCCAGCTTTCCCACCTGTTTACAACATGGGCCATTTGGACTGATACAGGCTTTGGCTGATCTGGCAAAAGCTGCCTGGCCCCCATGAGGCTGACAGGCACTGCTAACCACAGTGCCACCATGCTGCCTTAAACAATTAAGTCAAATCAAATCAAAAAAGATGAAATTAGAGGGTATGCTGGGGACAGCTCACAAGAAGTTGCCGCGCTCAAACTATTGAAATAAAAATGCATCGCTGAGCTATTTGTCCATCGGCATCAACGTCATGGCAACATTTTGGCTGCCAGCTGGGTTTGCCGATAGTATCCAGCACACCCAGCCTCTCAGTGTTCTTAGTTAAGTCTGCAGCCTTCAGCTGAAAGACAAGACACTGACTATCACCTGGAATTCCTGTCTGAGCTGAACCGCGAATCAACTGCCCTATTGCCATCGATTCCAAGGTCATTGCAAATATTCTTCATGCCTGCAAGAAAATCAATGTGAAAACACAGAGGTGCAAGAAACCATTTATTGATAGTTTAATTTCCAACACTGGTGTCATCAAAAAAAAAGAATTGCGGAACTAAAACCTTTACACGGAAGGATGACCCACCTGATCAGGTTTCAGTCAGAGGTACATTTAATACTGTGCTCTCTAATAACATTGAGCCTGTTTCAAAGCAGGGTTTAGCCTTGCAGACAATTAGGGTGATGGAAGGATCTGTAATCACAATACTGGTTTCTCACCTGCTTTGCTGCCTTTAAAAGTTTATGCAGGTGATACGGTTTCACCAGACAAGTTGCTGACCTGTGGGGTTTCGTCATGTTTAATGATTTATTGCCAAAGCAAATGATATAATCCCAAAGTTGAGGAAGCAATGATCCTGTGTTTCCAAAGAGGAAACCACAGGGATTGCTGGAAAATGTACCTTTTCTTATAGCAATTTTAACCTGGCATTACTCTTGGCATCTTCTCAAGTGTTTCTCCCCTAGGTTTAATAGCAATCAAATTCCAACATTTTTTGTTAAGTGTTGCTAAAACGGCAAAGTGTGTAGAGTATTTGTCCAATTGTATTTTAATATAACATTTCCTCTGGCTTTTAGAGGTTTTGTCACTGTGATGAGAGGGAAATGATATCTTCTGGTGAGTGGGTCAATATCTGGAGGTTATACATTCCAAACCGTTGGAGTAAAGATACAGAAGAGATTTTTTTTCCACTCAAAAATGTTGTTGTGATCAGGAACGCTTGATCCGAAAAGGGGGTGAAAGATGATTCCAAAAATAACTTTGTACGGAGATGGACAGGTACCCAAGGATGGGAAGCTTATCAACAAAAGGTGAGGATATGGGACTAACTGCAATTGCTCTTCAAAAGAGCCAGCACAGACATAATGGACTGAATGGCCTCCTGTGCTGTAAGTTGCTATGATGTTATGGTGCAAGTTATTAGATACTATTGTGGTGAATTGTTTAGGGAAAATACTGGCATCACTTCATATTTAGTCTATTAAATCTGAATTCCATAAACCAGGAGCATTTTCAATATTATATTCAAATCCCTCCATAGCCTCACCTCTTCCTATCTCTGTAACATCCAACAGTCCTACAACCCTTCGAGATCTCTGCTGTCCTCCAATTCTTAATTTTCTTTGCTCTCCCACTGGTGGCCAATTTAGGCACTAAGCTCTGGAATTCTTCCCGAAACCTCTCTGTCTTGCTATCTCTTTCCACCTGTAAGGCCTCCTTAAAACCTGATCAATTTTTTGGTGACCTGTCTTAATGTGGGTCAGGGTCAAAATTGACTTTATAACACTCCTGTGAAGTGCCACAAATTGTTTCACCATGTCAAAGGCATTATATTGGTGGCACAGCTGTTAGCACCGCTGCCTTACTGCACCAGGGACCTAAGTTCGATTCCTGACTTAGGTCACTGTCTGTGCAGAATCTGCACATTCTCGCCATGTCTGCTTGGGTTTCCTCCGGGTTCTCCGGTTTCCTCCACAGTCTGAAAGACATGCTGGCTAGGTGCATTGGCCATGCTAAATTCTCCCCTCAGTGTAATCGAACAGGCGCCAGAGTGTAGCGACTAGGGGAAGTTCACAGTAACTTCATTGTAGTGTTAATGTAAGCCTACTTATGACAATAATAAATAAACTTAAACTTAAAACTATATATATGCAAATTGTTGTGGTTTTCTGAATGCCTGTAGAACATATCCTAAGTATGATGGGCGGAATTCTCTGGTCTCATGAGTGGCGAGATTGGAAAATTTGGCATTCCAGCCAAAACTCTAATCATTTCAGCGACACCGGAAAACCCAGCCATAAAGGAGAATGGAAGGTTTCAGCCACAATTGGAAATTTGCTCCTGCTTTTTTTGCCTTCAGTGTCAGTTTTGTGGAAGTGTCAGAGGTGCAGTCTTTTGGACAAGATGTTAAATGAAGACACCATCTGCTATCTCCAGTAGGTAAGTGAGGATAAATTATCCATTATCCACAAGGGGCCATAAGTATCTCTCTCTGATAGAGAGAGACAACTGGCTTGAGGAGCACCACTTGACATCAAGCGTGAGGCAAGGCAAGGAGACAGGCATCTATGAACTACCGCAGCTTCTCCAGAGATTATACCCACACTTCTGGTGTCATTCTTCGCCATCTAACTAAGCTAACCCCATCCCTCTCAGGTGGACTTAGATGGGCATTACTACAATGAAGAGCAGGGGAGTTCTCCGAGGCATCATGGGCCACGATTTATCCCTCAATTTGGTCATTTGCCTTCTTTCTGTTTTGTTTTGGGGGAGTTTGCTGTGTATTATTTGGCTGCTACACTTTGAAAGTATTGAATTGGCTGCAAAGTGTTTTGTGGCTTTCTGAGGTCATGAAATGGGGCACAGGAGTGAAAGTTTTGTATATCCACACACTCATTCCAGACCAAAGAAAAACAAACAGCACTGAAACGGCTCAGACGTGTTTGACACAAGCATGGGGATGAGTATTCTGTGACTGCCATTTATAAAGATTCCAGCAATTTTAAGTTGAAGATTAATGTTTAGATCCCTGTTTCATTACTTGTGAACACCAAGGGGGCAATTCTCCCAAAATAATTCTAAGTGTTGAATATGCATGTAAATCATGCCAGTTTTTTTTTCAGTGGTTTAAAAAAGAATCTCCCACAATCTGCGCATTGTAGAGTGGCTTCAGCATAAATCCCGTTAAAAACCAGTGGGCCAGACCTCTTCCCACTGGAGAGGATGGCAGCATAGTACTGAGTGGGCCACTGCGCATGCGCCAATTTGTCAGCGCTGAAATCAGCACATGTGCAGTGGCCCCAGCCTGCCAGCCTCCCAGTTATTGGTTAGCTCGATCACTGGCCAGCCCTGCAACACCACATCTCTGACCTTCCACCCCGGTCCCCCTACCATAGTCTGATTGCTGGTGCCCCAAACATGCCCAGGCCCAGCCCCAGCACTCTGCCTAAACTTCAACAGGCCATCTACACTCTCCGCAACCCCAATGGCCAGCCCCGGTCACTGACCTCTCGCCCTCTGTCACTTAGCCCATCAATCGCCTGCCCAGAGGCCCCGTCTGCACCAGGCCCTAACACATTAGGCCCTGCCCCCTTGGCACTATAGCCAATGGGCAGTGCCAAGGTGCCCTTTGGGCACTGCCAAGCTGGCAATGCCCAGGCAGCACCTCCCCTCTGCCACCCAACTCTCTTCATTCCAGTGGGGTCCTGCCGCCAGTTCCCCATTAGTGGGGAGCTATACCAAGCCTGCTGGGCAGGAAGGGAGGGGGTGTGGAGAGGCTAGCAGACTTGGACACTTCAGTTCCAGGCCTGCAAATGCCATTTAACTGATACTTAAATTACCCATTGCATAATTTATGCAGGTCTGCAGTGATTTTTGGCGCAGTGCTGACAGCACCGGGAATCTGGCACTGGGAGATGTGCTCAGAGCTGGATACCCAATGTGAATTGTGCAATTTGGCCGGCACCAGAATCTCCCGGCCCACTGCACCAAAATTTCAGTGTAGCCGGATGGGAGAATCACGGTCCAAGGGTGGGATTTTCCAGCAGCGCTCACCCCCAAAATGGAAAATCCCACCCCAGGTCAACAGACCTTTACATGATCCACCCCACTGCCCCACTACAGGCGGGACAGGAAGGGAAAATCCCGACCCAACTGTTTGATACCTCTCATCACTCCCTCATCTTCATCCAAGCAGCCTTTTACTGATGGTGTGGAAGGCAACGGGATTTCATTGTGTTGCCAAGTCAAGGGAAACAACCTCGAGCATTAAATTGTCAACATCCCAAACTTCAGTCCAAAAACTCGGGGATCAGGTGAACCCAGAGTGGGAAGGTCAGACACCATCCAAACACTCAGACCCACAGTCTGGTCAAAGATTTAACATCTTCTGAAAATGTGTAAGGTCAAACCACAAAATGGCTGAGGAAGTGAATACGTCGGTGATAGGGTTAAGATGTCAACTATATGGATTCCAACGGCAATCAATGTGAAATGTTAACTCTGTTTCTCTCTCCATAAAGGTTGCCTGACCTGCAGAGTGGTTCCCAATTTTTTTGTTTTTAATTTAGGTTTCTAGTAAGTTCTGGAATTGGATAAGTTCCTGAAGGGAAAGAATACAAGGTTCTGGGGAAAGGGCAGGGAGATGGGACCAGTTAAGTTGCGATTGCAGAGAGCTGATTAGGGCTCAAAGACCTCATAGACCCGTTCTCTGCTGTAACAAATCCAGGGTAGGACTTTCCGCTATGTGTCTTGCGATGACAGAGGCAGCCTGCCATTGGCCGGCAGTGGAATATTTTGGTCCCACCACTGTCAACAGGGCTTCCCATTGTTCACACCCTCCTAGCCCTGTTACCTTATCTATTTACCCCGATAATCCCCCTGACATTAGGGTCAATTTAGCATGGCCAATCAACCTAACCCGCATATCTTTGACCTACAGGATGCAACTGGAGCACCCAGAGGCAACCCATGCAGACATGGGGAGAACGTGCAAACTCCACACAGTCACCCGAGGCCAGTATTGGCCCAGGTCCCTGATGTTGTGAGGCAGCAATGCTAAACAAAGTGCAACCGTGTCACCTGCAGTTCGGCCCATCGAACCTGCACCGACAACAATTCCACCCAGCCCCTATCCCCATAGCCTCATATATTTACCCTGCCAGCCCTTCTAACACTAAGGGGCAATTTACCATGGCCAAACAGCCTAACCCACACATCTTTGGACTGTAGGAGGAAACCAGAGCAATCAGAAGAAACCCATGCAAACACTGGGAGAATGTGCAAACTCCACACAGACAGTGACCAAAGCTGGGAATCAAACTCGAGTCCTTGGAGCTGTGAGGCAGCCATGTTAACCACTGTGCCACCATGCTGCTCATTGAGACCAGGTGCAGTGACTGTTTAGATCAATGGAATTGAACTTGGGAGCTTCCTGGTCACATCAAGCAGCATTTACCCAACAGGAAGCACATTAGCCAAGTTATGAAATCCAAAGATAGATAATTTGGAGAAGGGAGAAAAATATCCATGCAGAGATGGATTTGATATGTGAACTATAATCATGATGCTGGTACAACATACGAGGAAGATCCTTCACAATTTAAATTAAGAATTTTTTTCTACAGAACTCTCAATAGAGACCGATCATAGAATCCTACAATGCAGAGGGAGGCCATTTGGCCCATCGAGTCTGCACCCCCCACAATCCCACCCTGGCCCTATCCCCACAACCCAAGCATTTGCCCAGGCTAGTCCTCCTGATATTAAGGGCTAATTTAGCATGGCCAATCCACCTAACCCGCACATCTTTGGACTATGGGAGGAAACCGGAGCACCTGGAGGAAACCCATGCAGGCATGGGGAGAATGTGCAAACTCCATGCAGACAGTCACCCAAGCCGGGAATCGAACTCCGGATCCCTAGCCTTGTGAGGCAGCAGTGCTAACCACTGTGCCACCATGCCACCAATCAAATATCACAATTGATATATTGAGATAAATTGAGATATCAAAATTGTGCTGTTCAACTGGACGTCATTGCAAAATCATCTGAAACATTTCTATCTTCAGTGAAAAGCAATGTTGGCATGAAGGGGAATTTTATTTACTAAATCTTCTCATTTGAATGAATTTACCTTCAGTCATGTACTCCAGTCTCACTCATCACTTTTCATCTCTGCTGTTGTCTTACCTTGTTCCAGGAGTATTGTACAGTTGTCACTGTTTGACATCAACTGGCAGGATCTGCAATTTTGAACATCTCTTATTAGTTAAACATATGTACTATGGAAAAGACAGTATTAATATTTAATCGCGTGTAATTAGTTTATCCTTATTCTAACATCAATTGAGTGAAAGCAATGTTCAAAGTTGAAGCCAAAAATCAGCCAGAGGTATCTATGTCTGATCACCATCCAATGTTCATGGATAGCTGAGACAGGCCCTCTGCTGTGGAATACCTTGAGTGGTACATTCCATTGCAGCATGTGGAGAAGAATGTAAACCCATTGGTGTTGGTTCATTCCTTCTAGAAATGCTGCCTGATTTTCATCACATACAGTGCAGAAGAAGGCCATTCAACCCATCGAGTCTGCACTGACCACAGTCCCACCCAGGCCTTATCGCCATAACCCCATGCATCTACCCTGATACTAAGGGGCAACTTAGCGTGGCCAATCCACCTAACCTGCAGATGTTTGGACTATGGGAGGGAACTGGAGCATCCAGAGGAAACCTACGCAGACATGGGGAGAATGTGTAAACTCCACTCAGACGGTGACCCAAGCTGGGAGTCAAACCCGGGCTCTGGTGCTGTGAGGCAGCAGTGCTAACCACTGTACTACCATGCCCCCCATTTTTACCTTGTATTGGCTGAAATCAGTGAAAAGGGAAAGGGTTGTACAGGGAGTGGTGATCTGATAGAACAAGGTTTACACCCCTCCCTCCCTTACCTAATTGAAAGGCATCTCCTCTTACCAGCCCCGACTGTTTAGGGCCATGACAAAATCATCTTGCACCGTAGGCCAGGCTCATTGATGGAACAGTATGGAAACTGAATTCAGAGCTTTTGGGAGAAACAAAGGGGGCAAGGTAATAAAGCTGCAATAATGAGCCAAAGGACCTAACCTTTACTCTGGGTGAAGCTGATTGTGCTCTCAGTACTTTATCTGATGTGAACATGTTCAAGTCTCTCTCTAGGCTGACAATCCCAGTGGGAGTACTACCTTGTCTAACGTTCTCTACAATGAGATGTTAAATCTCCTCTCTCAGGTAAATGTAAACGATCCCATTACCAGTGTTTCAAGGAAGAGCAGGGAAGTTCTCCCTGTCCTGCCCAATATTTATCCCTCAACCAAAATCTCAAAAACCAGATTATCAAGTCATTAGCATATTGTTGCCTGTGGGAGCTTGCTATTCACAAATTGGCTGTTGTGTTTCACATTTTACAGCAGTGAGAGGCATAGATAGGGTGAATCGTCAGAGGCTTTTTCTCAGGGTGGAAGGATCTACAAGAGGGCATAGGTTTAAAGTGAGAAATGGTAAGTTTAAGGGAGATGTGCAGGCAAGTTTTTCACATAAAAGGCACTGGGTTCCTGGAAGGCATTGCCAGTATGGGTGATGGAAGAGGCATGTTAACAACATTCAAGGTGTATCTTGACAGATGTGTAAACGGGAGGTACACAGAGGGGTAGAAACCATGTATCAGTGCAGCCTTGGTGGGCCGAAGGACCTGTTCTTTATTCTTTGCTCTTTGGCTAGACTTCTGTGAAAATTCATTGGCTTAAAAAAAATTTGGGAGATTTTGAGGTTGTCAAAAGATGCTGTGGAAATATAAGTTTGTTGCCTTGGGAACTTGCAAAAGGTGCTGTATACATAAATGCAAGTCATTATTTCACTGGGAGAAGGTGCCTGAAGGAAACTGAGACACTTTTATTTTTGTACAATTTTATTTCTAAAAACATGCAAATACAAAACCAATTTTCAAATGTGGTGACTTTTAAAAAATATTTGATCAAGTCTTTTGAGAAGCAAAAATGTGTCCCTAACCAGTATGTGGTGCTATAGAGTCCCACAGATTTCTTCCAGTACAGAGGAAGGGAAATGCTGCAGGAATTTAGACTAGAAACCCAGTGACAAACAAAACAAAAGGTATTTTTCTTTTAAGTGTTTCAATTTATTACAGAGGAGTACCATACATTATTGGAGCTTAATATGTGGGAATAGTATGATTGGTATGTGTAGTGTTCTAGGCCTCAGCTTTCTGACTGATCCATCTGTAGGAAGTGTCCAGGCAACAGGCCCTGTCAGTGGAGGAACTGATCAAATTTAACCTGCGGGAAGCCTGAGGCCTTCTATAGTTTTCTGTTTGGGTTTGTGTGTGTGTATCAGTAAGGTGTTTCATTTCATTTATATATACTTTTGCACTTTAAAATTAATATATTATTTACTGTCAGTGTCCCAGATTTCCAACTAGGACTAATTTTTGGGAGAACTTGACCAGACACACATACTAGCTGAATTTGGATTTCCAAATTTAACCTTCTATTCCACTGAGGCCTACAAACAAAAACACCCAACAACCCTGAGAAAGTTTTTTTTTAATTTAATTTTTTTTAACAAAAATAAACCTTCAGCTGTTAAATCTCTGATTAACAGCTGAACTGGATCCTTCAAGGAAATAGGAGCTTTCAACTCCTACAGATAAATAGATTGTGCTTGTTCTTAACACCCTAGGATTATGTTATATTTGTGACCAGTTCTGGTACTTTTAACATGCTTTATGATGCCCCTGTTAACCTTGAACTTGTTAGCGCGTGCCCCAGAGTGATCTGTTATGGTGGTATAAATGTTTGTCAGGTAATTGCTCCTGTGAAGTGCTTTGGGACATTATTTCTATGTTAAGAGTACAATATAAATACAAGTTTGTTGTTAATTGCATAGAGATGTATTTGTTTACGGATCATGCTGAATCTTTGCCTTCTGGTGTTCTAGAATTTGGGGTGTGAGAGGAAGAGCTTGCATTTATATTTTGCCTTTCACAATTGGGTTCAAGACATCCCCAAGTGCTTCACGGCTAACTCTTTAGATTTTGAAATGCTGTCACTTCTAATGTAAAATCTGCAGGAATTTTCACACAGCAAACTTCCAGAAACAACAATAACCAGCTAATCAGAGGATCTACATTCCTCATTGCACAGTGTAGGAATTGGCTCAAATCTCTCAGCGCAGTTTAGTGGGCTGCACTCCTACCTCTGAATCAGGATGTTATGTTAATTCCCACTTCAGAGACTCAAGCACATTTATCTGGGCCAACACTCCAGGAGACACCGCCTTTTGGATGAGGTGTAAAACTGAAGGCCCCTCTGCCCTCCTAGCTGGAAATGTAAAAGATCTCTGAGCCATTAATTCCAAGAATGGCAGGGGAATTCTCTCTGGTGTCCAGGCCAATGTTTATCCTTCAACTAACATTACTGAAGCATCTGGCCATTATCACATCGCTGTTGGGGGATCTTGCTATGCCCAAGTTAGCCACTGCATTTCCTACACCTACAACAGTGACTATCTATACTTTGAAAAAAAATACTTAGGGTGTGCTGAGGTCATGGAAGATGCCATATAAATGCAAATTCCTTTTTATTCCTTGTTAGTTGGGAACCATGCTTGATGTTCAGAGGTCATCTCAGTTTCATAAAATCTCTACAGTGCAGAAGAGGCCATTTGGCCCATCGAGTCTGAACCGACTCTCTGACAGAGTATCTTACCCAGTCCCTCTCCCCTGCAGTATCCCTGTAACCCCACACATTTCCCATGGCCAATCCCCTAACCTGCACATCTTTGAACTGTGGGAGGAAAACGGAGTACCCTGAGGAAAGCCATGCAGACACTGGGAGAACGTGCAAATTCCACACAGGCAGTGACCCTAGGCTGGAATTAAACCCAGATCCCTGGTGCTGTGAGGCAGCAGAATTAACCACTGTGACACCGTGCCACCCTTGTTCTGCCTTGACACCTGAAACAGGATGGTGGTCAGGAGAGGAATCCTGGTGGTTTTCTTTCTCTGACTTACCCAAACCAGGTCTCTGAAACCAATTGTAACATTTTCACTGTTGCCCTTGGCTCAGGCTGTTTAATTCAGTATACACCGAGGATCAAACCTGTTTTATTTGTACGGTTCAGCAACAGATTTAAAATGAATTGGTTCTGAAAACTATTCCAGCCCAGGGTGTAACCTGTTTGTAATTACTGTGCATTCAACTAAGCAGCAATCTTCTATTGCAGCTTCTGATCTAATCTATTAATTCAAAGCAGTCCTGCGAGTCATAGTGGACAGGCTGTGTTCGGAATCCCTTTCAATATATTCAGCAAGGACTTAAAATTCTCAGTTCAACCCACCTACAGCTATAACCCATGTCTTAGGTTTAAAACATAAAAAAGTTATAGTGCAGAAAGAGGCCATTCAGCCCATCGTGTCTGTGCCAATCATTTTAATACCATTTTCCAGCACCTTGCAGGTAACAGTACTTCACATACACATCCAGATACATTTAAAATGAGTTCAGCATTTCAGCCTCAACCACCACCTTAGGCGGTGAATTGCAGATGCTCACCACCCTTTTGGTAAAACATTTTCCCTCATGTCACCTATAATCCTTCCAAAATTCACCTTAAATCTATACTCCCTGGTAACTGATATCTCTGCTAGGGGAAATGTGACTTTCCAAGGGCCATCATAATTTCCTACACCTCAATTAGGTCACCCCTTTAACCGCCTCGCCAATCTGCCCACATAGCTGCAGTTTTCAAGTTCTGGCGATGTTCTTGTGAATCTCCTCTGTACTCTGTCCAGAGCAATTATGTCCTTCCTATTGTGTGGTGACCAGAACTGTATACACAACTCCAGCTGTGATCTGTCTTTACGCAGCTTCAACATTACATCCCTGCTTTTGTATTCAATACCTCTCCCAATGCTTTCTTGACCACATTGTCCACCTGTCTTGCCACCTTCAAGGACTTGTGGATACACACTCCAGGATTTTAATCCCTCTTGCTATCTTCTCGTTTATGGAGTATTTGTGTCTGATATTCCTTTCAAAACTGTTCTACAGAGCCAAGATATGGGGTCTCATTGGAAGGTGAATGTCCAGCTTTCACTTATCCTTAACCGACCCAATGCTTTGCTGCCAAGTCCTCAGTTAGTCCAAATTCCAAACATATGTTGCCCCCTCCCTTCCCCTCTCAGCCTAGCCCAGCTCCTTGTCCAAACAATTCTACGTTGAGATCCTCCCTCTCTTTCTCAGCTCCCCCCGCAGCCTGACTGAACACACTCCAGTGCTATGCTGAGAGAGTGCAGCACTGTCAGAGGAGCTGATTTTTAAATGAGGCCTTAAACCTGTTTTGCAGCTTGGGTGGATTCATCCCTGGCATTTGTGAAAGAGTGAGGGGTGAGTTAAGAACATAAGAAATAGGAGCAGGAGTAGGCCATCTAGCCCTTCGAGCCTGCCCCGCCATTCAGTAAGATCATGGCTGATCTGTCGTGGCTCAGTTCCACATTCCCGCCCTCTCCCCATAACCCTTAATCCCCTCGCTTATCAAAAACCCATCAACCCGCGTCTTAAAAATATTTAGCGAGGCAGCCTCCACCACTTCAACGGGCAGAGAATTCCAGAGATTCACCACCCTTTGAGTGAAGAAGTTCCTCCTCAACTCCGTTCTAAACCGCCCGCCCTTTATCTTGAGGCTGTGCCCCCTAGTCCTACTATCCTTTCTGAGCGGGAAGAGTCTCTCCACCTCTATCCTATCCATCCCATTCATCATCTTATACGTCTCAATGAGATCTCCCCTCATTCTTCTAAACTCTAACGAGTACAAGCCTAGTTTATTCAGCCTCTCCTCATAGCTCAACCCCCTCAACTCCGGCATCAGCCTAGTAAACCTCCTCTGCACTCCCTCCAAGGCCAGAATATCCTTGCGTAAGTACGGCGCCCAAAACTGCACACAGTACTCCAGCTGCGGCCTCACCAATGCTCTATACAGCCGCAGCAAGACCTCCCTACTTTTACCTTCAATCCCCCTCGCTATGAAGGCCAGCATCCCATTCGCCTTCCTGATCACCTGCTGCACCTACAAGCTGGGTTTTTGCGACTCATGCACAAGGACCCCAAGGTCCCTCTGCACCGTCGCCTGCTGCAGTTTTTCGCCACGTAAGTGATAATCCTTCCTACCATTCTTCCTACCAAAGTGGACCACCTCACACTTGCCAACATTAAATTCCATTTGCCATTTCCTGGCCCATTCGCCCAGCCTATCTAGATCCTTCTGTGGACTCTCCACACCCTCCGCACAATTTGCCTTTCCTCCAATCTTGGTGTCATCAGCAAATTTCGACACCCTACACTCGGCTCCCTCCTCCAGATCATCTATATAAATGGTAAATAGCTGAGGCCCCAGCACCGACCCCTGAGGCACTCCACTAGTCACCATCCGCCAATCCGAATAGCACCCATTGACCCCCACTCTCTGCCTCCTATTTGACAACCAATCTTCTATCCACACTAACACCCTACCCCCAACTCCCTGTCCCCTGACCTTCTGCAATAACCTCTTGTGAGGTACCTTGTCAAACGCCTTCTGAAAATCCAGAAAGACCACATCCACCGGCTCTCCTCTATCCACCGCCCTAGACACATCCTCATAGAACTCCAGTAAATTTGTCAGACACGACTTCCCTTTAACGAAACTGTGCTGCGTCTGCTCTATCAAGCAATTCCTCTCAAGATGCCTCGCTATTTCCTCCTTGATGACGGATTCTAACATTTTAGCTACAACAGACGTTAAACTAACCGGCCTATAATTCCCTGCCTTTTGCCTGGCACCCTTCTTAAACAACAGCATAACATTAGCCGCTTTCCAATCTTCCGGCACTTCCCCGGAATCCAGCGACGTCTGGAAAATAACCACCAAGGCATCCACTATAACCTCCGCCATTTCTTTCAGAACCCTTGGGTGCATTCCATCCGGTCCTGGCGACTTGTCCACAATCAGTCCCTCCAGTCTGTCGAGCACCTCCTCTCTAGTAACAGTAATGTCATTAAGACCCTCCAGTCCTACCGCCTTTCCATCTCTAACACCCGGCAAATTATTCACGTCCTCCTCCGTGAAGACAGAAACAAAAAAGTTATTAAGCATATAAGGAGCAGGAGTAAGCCATTCAATCCTGCTCTGCCACTCTGTAAGATTGTGGCTGATCTGACCTTAGCCTCAACCCTACAGCTCTCATAATCCTTGATTCCATGGTAGTTCAAGAATCTGTCTATCTCAGCCTTGAAGCTGTTCAGTGACACAGCAGTCACAGCTCTCTGGAGAATTCCAAAGTTTCTTAACCCTCTGAAAGACAACCTCTTGTCGCCTCATCTGAAAAATAGCTCCTGTTATGATGCTGCACGCTGTCAGCGTAGCACTGGGGAGTATTGAGTCAGGCTGTGGAGGGACCTAAGCAAGAGGTTGAGGATCTTAAAGTAGAGAGGTTGGGCCTGTACTCATTGGAATTTGGAAGAATGAGGGGTGATCTTATTGAAACATGCAAGATTCTCGCCATCATCTTCTCGAGAGCAATCAGGGATGGAAAATACATTCTGGCCTAGCCAGCGACACCCTCGTCCTATGAAAGAATTTTTTAAAATTCTGAGGTGGCTCGGCAGGGTAGATGTTTCTCCTTAATGAGTAATCTAGAACTAGGGGGCAGTTTCAAAATAAGAGGTCTCCCATTTAAGACAGATGAGACGGAATTTCTTCTTTCATAAAACAATCCCTTCGCTCCAGAAATCAGCATAGTTAACGTTCTTTGAACTGTCTCCAATGCAGGGAAATCCCTCCTCAAATAAAGAAACCAAAACTGTATGCAGTATTCTAGGTGTGGTCACCAACGCCTTATCCAGTTGTAGCAAGTTCTTCCAGTGTCCTGGTCAGCGTTCTTCCTTCAAACATTAATACCAATAACAGATTAATTCTTCATTCACTTGATAGTCTTGTGCCTTTCGATATAATTTAAAGCCATTCTTTATGTGACAGAGAAGATCAATAGCTTGATTATATCAGCCTGTTCTTGCATGTTGTTGGGTTGCAAACCTAGTAAATGATTGCGCAGGGTGCACGATGTGCTTTTAATTATATTTTGTTGCCACTATCAAAGGTGCTGCCTTTAAGCTGAAACATTAGGTGAGGTCCTAGCTGTCCTCTGAAGTGGAATTAAGAGGCCCCAAAGCTATTATTTTAAGTATTTCTTAATTTATTTTGAGGAGCCGTTGAGTGGTTTGGAGCCTCTACTCATTGGAGTTTAGAAGAATGAGAGGCGACCTTATTGATTCTATATGGGATTCTCAGGGTAGATGCTGAAAGGGTGTCTCCCCTTGTGGGAGAGTGTAAGATCAAAGGGTATAATCAGAGTAAGGGGGTCACCCATTTAAGACAGAAAAGAGGGAGGAATTTCTTCTCTCCGAGGGTAGTGAATCTGTGGAATTCGTTACCACAGAGGGCTGTGGAGGCTGGTTAGTATGCTTAAGATTTTTAATCATTAAGGGAATCAAAGGTCGGGCGATAAGACAGGAAAGCTGAGTTGAGAATTATCACATCAGTCATGATCTCATTAAATGGCGGAGCAGACTCGATGACTCGAATGGCCTACTTTTGCTCCTTCATCTTATGGTAAGGACGGGGCAGTCACTTTAGCCAACATTCTCCCCACAACCAAAATCACTAAGAACAAATGAATTGGTCACTGATTTATCTGCTGTCATTGAGGGCTTCCTGCGTACAAATTGGTTACATTTTAACTGTACTCCTTTATTAGTTGTGAAGTGATGAGGTTATGGTAACAACTTGCATTATATAGCACCTTTAGTGGCACCTTTAGTGTAGCAAAGGCCCCAGGTGCTTCCCAGGAGCATTATAAAACAAACTCTGACCCTGAGTCACAAAAGGAGATAATAGGACAGATGACCAAAAGCTTGGTCAACAAGATTGGTTTTACGGAGTGTCTTAAAGAAGGAGGGAAAAGTTTAAGGCAGGAATTTCAGAGCTTAAGGCCCCGGCAACTGAAAGCACGGCCACCAATGGTAGAGTGAGTGGAAGAGGCCAGAATCAGAGGAGTGCAGAGATCTCAGAGGCTTTAGGGCCGGAAGAGATTACAGAGACAGCGAGGGAGACGATGAAAGATTTGTATTTCTGTAAGATCTTTCATGACCTCAGAATGGCCCAGAGCACTTTACAGCCAATGAAGTATTTTTTGAAGCATAGTCAGCGACATAATGTGGTTAAATGTAGAGATTTATAAACAGAAGTTTTCAAAATGCAAAATATTATACAGTGGAAATTTCATTATCTCAAATAACTGTCCAAGAGAAAACCTTTCTGACAGACAGTTTGCATATTGCAGAGTACAAAATGTAAACCTCCTTTCTAAAATCAATTTTACAACATGAAAAACAGTGCTAATCATTTTCCATTAGTTTAGGCTCTAATTACAAAGACATTGTTTTGTAACACTTTCAGCCCATTAGCTATTTTGTGCATTTCAGTTCTTTCCACAGAATCCCGATAGTGCAGACGGAGACCATTTGACCCATCAAGTCTGCACCAATCACAATCCCACCCGAGTCCTATCTCCGTAGCCCCCATTTACCCTGCTAGTCCCCCTGATACTAAGGGGCAATTTAGCATGGCCAATCAACCTAACTGGGTTGAGTTAGACTGAGGGAGGAAACCGGAGCACCCAGAGGAAACCCACACAGACACAGGAGAACATGCAAACTCCACACAGACAGTGGCCCAAGCCAGGAATTGAACCCAGGTCCCTGGTGCTGTGAGGTAGCAATGCTAACCACTGTGTTGCTGTGCCACCCAGAACAACAGCGCCCTATGTTGGGCTCAAACCCAGGACCCTGAGGTTAAGAGTCTCATACTCTACCACTTGACACACATTTCTTTGCATCTTGTTGCCATCTTTTTATATTTAAGTTCCTCCATGGGCTATTCTATGTCCCTTCGGAGCCCATGCCCTCTACAGCATGAGATATCACTTTCTGTGAACTAGGATCCCACCCGTGCCTCAGCTTAGCTTTGAGAAACCCACTTACAACATTTAATCTTTCCAATTCGCCAGTCAGTAATTTGGGAACATTGAACAAGAAGTCCGTTGGTTTAAATCCCAGACAAGCCATCTGTAGCTTCCTTTCCTGTGTTAACTATTGTTAACAATAACCGCAGAAGACAGAATCAGAATCCTTTTGTTTCCTGTTCTCAGTTTCTCTTTATGTCTCTAGAAGATGTTACAGCATCCAGTGCTGAGAGTAATTTGTGTGTGCATCAACACGAGTGCTAATATGTATTTATCTTCATTTCTATAGCTGTGGTATTAAAGAAAATATAATCTTGCATTTATACAAGCACCTTTCACACCCTTGCCTTTATACAGTGCCTTTCACACTCCTTGCCTCTATATAGCGCCTTTCACAGCCATGCCTTTATACAGCACCTTTCACACTCTTGTCTTTATATAGCATCTTTCACATCCTTTGCATTTATACAGTGCCTTTCACAACCTTTCACTTTGGATGTCCCAAAGTGTTTTACAGCCAATTAAATACTTTTGAACTCCAGCCACTGCTGTAATGTAGGAACTGCAGCAGCCAAATTGTGCACAGAAAACTCCCGCAAACAGCAATGTTTTAAGTTTATTTATTAGTGTCACAAGTAGGCTTACATTGACACTGCAATAAAGTTACTGTGGAAAATCCCCTAGTCACACACTCTGGCACCTGTTTGGGTTCACTGAGGGAGAATTTAGCATGGCCAGTGCACCTAACCAGCACATCTTTTATACTGTGAGAGAAAATTTGCACAGACATGGGAAGAATATGCAAACTCCACACAGATAGTGACCCTAGCCGGAAATCGAACCCGGGTCCCTGGCCCTTTGAGGCAACACCAATGTGCCACCAATGAGATAATGACTGGGTAATTTTATTTTAAATGCTGCTGGTTGAGGGATAAATATTGGCCAGGACGCTAGGAATGCTTCTCAACTCTTCTAAATGCTGCCATGAGACGTTTACGTCTATCTGAGAGAGCAGACGTTTGTCACTATAATCTCTCACCCAAAAGATAGTACCTCTGACAGTGCAGCATTCCCTCCGTACTGCACTGGAGTGCCAGCAGAGAATTTGTGCTCAAGTCTCTGCAGTGGGTCTTGAACCCATGACTTCTGGTTCTAAACTGGGAGGGCTGTCCAGTGAGCCATGCTGATACCCGCTCCACATTGTGGGGTAGCTTTGATAGTCTCGACAGTTTGTATAATCGTCCAGTTTAGCCTTGTCCTCCCCCCTCTCCACCAGTTTCAGATCCTGCTGTTGCCCTTCCGCCAATGCCACCAACTCTTTCAGAAGCAGTTGGTGGTAGATCTCTCATTAACTGAGTAAATCCAGGCTGAAACCTTGGGCTTTGAGATTGAGAAGCATTTTGTTCTGATATTTCTTTCTCTTCCTCTCTTTCAGCAGATGGCTATCTGAAACTTTGCGTAATGTGTTGCAGCACACGGACAGAGAAGCCCCTTGAATCAAACCATTGCTAATGTTGATGATAAGGTAATTGTAGAAACTAGTTATTCTCCTGTTCACATGAATGAAAGCAGAATTAAAATGTGGAGAGAAGAGTAGGACTGCTGCAGTTGTGTAGGGTGTTGGTGAGGGCACATCTGGAGTATTGTGTGCAGTTTTGGTGTCCTTATCTGAGGAAGGATGTCCTTGCTACAGAGAGAGTACAGCAAAGGTTTACCAAGCTGATATGAGGAGACACTAAGTCGGTTAGAATTATATTTACTGGAGTTTAGAAGAGTGAGAGGTGATCTCATAGAAATTATAAAATTCTAACAGGGTTAGAAAGGGTAGATTCAGAAAGAATGTTCCCAGTGGTGCGGGAGTCCAAAACTAGGGGTCATAATTTGAGGATAGGAGATAAACCTTTTAGAACTGAGGTGAGGAGAAATTTCTTCACCCAAAGAGTGGTGAATGTGTGGAATTCACTGCCACTGAATGTAGTTGAGGCCAAAATGTTGTCTGATTTCAAGAAGAAATTAGATATAGCTCTTGAGGCAAAAGAGATCAGGGGGAGAAATGGGAGGAAGGAGGGATGAGGATATTGAATTTGATAATCAAATTCAATATCCTTTAATCCTTCAAGATCAAGATCAAATTCAGTTGGATCAGCCATGATCCAACTGAATGGCAGAGCAGAGTCAAAGGGCTGAATGGCCTACTCCTTCTTGTTTCTATGTAATCCATAAATACAACAACTTGCATTATATAGCCCCTTTCAACATTGCAAAACACACTCTCTGAAACATAATCAGTGTAATTTAAGGAACATCATAAAGAAGGCAAGAGAGACGGAGAGATTTAGAGTGGGAATTCCAGAACCTAGAGCTTTGGCAGCCGCAGTAATTAAAATCGGGGATGCAGGAGAGGCCGGAACTGGAGGAGAGTGGATCTCTCAGAGGTTTATGAGGCTGAAGGAGATTACAAAAATATGGGGAGGATGAGAACTTTAAATCTAGCCAAATCCCTGATGAGTTATCAGGTGTTATTGTAAGATTCTTTACCTGGCCCAAAGGTTCTTGTCTCTAATCTGATATCAGTGACACACAATGACTTGAATGCGGTTCCATGAAGGTGAACATCTTTATCAAAACCACTAAGCAATAATACATACTCATGCTAATTCCACCTCAGCAGTCAGTCCGATGGCAAATCCTCCATGTGTGACTTCGAGTGACTGACCAAATCACTCCAACCCACTGCAGTCAAGATGTTTTGGTGGATCCTTCTTTATATCTTTTGTTTTCTGTCATCCTGTGTCATGCAAGATTCTCTAGTTCCTGTTCTAGCCTATTTAATTATATCAGTGTCTTTTCCCTTGTTCTCACATCCTGGGCCTCTCACAAGGCTGCGCTGGAAGGAATAAATCCAGCCTGATTCCATTTTGTTATCTCTTACACTGTTATCAATTCCCAGACTGGGACAGATGGATTTCTTTACCACCTCAAAACATGCACTAAAAGGGATCCATTTTTCTCACAGTTTGAGACCGGTTCTCTTGCGCTTTGTAATTCATTTTGCGGATCTTGTTAATTCCTGCAAGGCTGTGTCTTGACTAAATTACCTTGCACCTACAATGTGCCTTCAGTCAGGGTACTGTTTCTCTGTGGTGCTCTGTGTTACTGCCATGAGACAAGCACTACACAGAGCCATCCAGCAACTGGTCTGCATTCATTAATACCTGAGGAATAAAGACATATTTCCAAGATTATAATGTAAATACGTTAAAAGAAAGTAGATAATACATTTGGCATGCATTAGTTGGTGAGAGGAGGATAGGAAAGTGTTAAAGTTACAAATATTTTAAAAGCTAAAGGTAAGCCCTAAGATTGGTTTGAATTGAAGCTGACAGTAGGTGCAATGCGATCAAATCAGGGAGCTGGAACTGATGAAAGTGCTTTCACATCTGGATCTTTTCTTTGCTCTTAATAAATAGTGTCAATTGGAAAACCGGCTGATGAATGGAAATTAAACACACGTGTCATTAATGTTCGTAAACCAATATACAGTATAAACATTGTCTGAAGTTGTTGTCAGAGGAATTGATGATAATTGCTCACAATTAATAATATATTAAGCAGGAAGTCTTCAAGTGTCTTTTTCATTCGTGCAATACATCAGAAAACCAGGTTATTAAAATTATACCTAATGGAAGAACAAGGAGGCCATGTGCTTCCTGGATAATAAAATAAGGTAGAGGGATCTGGAGGATACAGATAAACCAATCACTAGAAGTAGTGATGCAGCAACAATTTATAATTTATAGAGTACCTCTAACATGGTAAGAATGTTATAAAACAAAGTGTAACATTGAGCACCTTAAGACATGAGGTCAGATAATCAAAAGCTGAGAGGAACAGGTGAGCATCTTAAAGGAAAGGAGGAATAGGTGGTGAGACTAAGAGGTGTAGGGAGATTATTCCAAAGCTTAAGGCCCAGGCAGCTGCAGGCACAGCTACCAATGGTGGAGCGATTAAAATTGTTAAGATGCAGGTCAATAAAGATATTTTTACAAAAAGCAAATCAAGCTTTGGGGTTCATTTATAGAAGGATAGAATTGAAAAGTCGGGAAGCTGAGTTAAAATTGTATTGAATCTTGGTCTGGCGACACTTGTGTATAGTTCTGGTTTCCACGTTATAAAAGGGTTAGAAAGATATTGGGAAATGTGAAGGACGATGCACAATGATGATACTAGTGTGTAGCGGTTAGAACTATCAGGAAACAATTGGACAAGCTGGACCTCAGAAGATAAGGCTGATAGGAGTCTATAAAATGATGATGGACTTTGAGAGGGGAGACATGGAGAAGATGATTACACGTATGGCTATTTATAGAATCCCTGCAGTGCAGAAGGAGCACATTTGGCCCATCAAGCCTGCACTAACAACAATTCCATCCAAGGTGCCATCCCAGTAACCCCATGTATTTAGTCCCCCTGACACTAAGCATGGCCAATTAACTTAACCCACACACCTTTGGAGGGTGGAAGTTAACTGGAACACCCGGAGGAAACCCATGCAGAGACAGGTATTCATGCTTTACACAAGCCTCCTCCCTCACCTGTTCATTTCACACTGTCATTATAGCTTTCTGTTCCTTTCTCCTTCATATGGTTTATCCAGCTTCCTCTTAACTACATCTATCTTCACCTCAATCATGCCATGTGGTAGTTGAATTCCACATTCTCACCAATCTCTGGATACAGAGGTGCTCCCTGAATTCCTTATATGATTTATTAATGCTTATCTTATGCTTACAGTCCCTATGTTGATCTATCCCACAAATGGAAACATCTCTACAAACCTTTTCAGAATCCTGAAGACTGTCAGATTATCCCTCTTTTCGAAATAGAAATGGAACAGCGAATGATCCCCCAGACCCGGTATCATTCCACTCAATCTATTTCACACCTTCTCCAGTGTCTCCATATCTTCTCACGCTAATGAACCCAGAACTAGGCATAGTGATTCCAGCCATAATCTGTATGATGTTCTAAACAAGTTTGGCGTAACTTCTCTGCTTTTCAATTCTATGCGCATAACTTTATTGTGTCAACTTTTAAAACAATATTTTGTTCATGTTGTCACTGAGCAACAGTTGGCCTCTGAAGCTTCACTAGTTGGTTTGAAACACTCTAGAGAGTACTCTGGTTACTGCTCTGTACTGATGGTGGGAAGAAATGTGTGACGTATAAGGAGCATTTCTTTTAATTCATTCGTGGGACATGGGCGTCGCTGGCTGGCCAGCATTTATTGCCCATCCCAGTTGCTCTTGGAGGGCAGTTGAGAGTCAACCACATTGCTGTGGCTCTGGAGTCACATGTGGGCCAGACCAGGTAAGGACGGCTGATTTCCCTCCATAAAGGACATCAGTGAATCAAGTGGGTTTTTCCAACAATTGACAATGGGTTCATGGTCATCAATAAATTCTTGATTCCAGATTGTTTTATTGAATTCAAATTCCACCATCTGCCGTGGTGGGATTCGAACCCGGGTCCCCAGAACATTAGCTAAGTTTCTGGATTAATAGTCTGGCAATAATACCACTAGGCCATCAGCTCCCCATTAACGTGTCGTGCTCCGTACTTGCTGGAGCTTAGAAGGATAAGGGGAAATCTCATTGAAACTTGCCAAATTTACATCAGTTTAGTTGCTTATTGGATGCTGATACAGATGGGATTGAATTCCTGTTGAGGTTTTGGATGGTAGTCGTGATGTTGAGATGCCAGTGTTGGACTAGGGTAAAACAGAAAGAAATCCCACAACACCAGCTTAATGTCCTAAACTTGTTGGATGTTAAACTGGTGTTATGGGATTTCTTGGGGTTTTGGACGCATGGAACCCTTACATCCTGCTTTTTTTCTGTTCAGCCCCAGGATGACAACAACAAATGAAAAGCAATCTCCCCCGTCACTGCTGAGCTTTTTCATTTACAACCCGAAGTTTGGACCAAGAGAAGGTGAGGTAGGTGAATGGCACGATGAGTATAATTGATCATATTTGCTGACCTTGTGTTGTGGTCTGTCAGTACCGGCTCTAAAGCTGATGGAACATCTCGGACACTGTCAGAACCTGCACCGTTGTTACAAGCAGAAAACTGCAGATGCTGGAATCTGAAACAAAAACAGAAAATGCTGGAAGATGCTCAGCAGGTCTGATAGCATCCGCAAAGAGAGAATAGAGCCAACATTTCCTATCTCTGCCGAAGGGTCATCCCGTCGGAGGCAGCTGACATGCTGTCAGAACTGTTGAGATTTTCCAGCATTTTCTGCCCAATTACAAAATATCAGCACTAATTTTGTGACACTAATAGGTGGAATTGTGAAGGCCAACTGTAATGCCATGTCCTAACTCACACGAAGTCCTGTCCACCCATCACCTTGCTGATCTACACTGGCTCCCAGCTGAGCAACAGAATGATTTTAAAATTCTCCTCCTCATTTTCAAAAACGTTTCGTGACCTCACATTTCCCGAGCTCTGTAACCCCCTCCAGCCCTGATAACACTCTGAAATCTCAGCATTTCTCTAAAATTTAAAGTTTTAAAGTTCATTTATTAGTATTACAAGTAGGCCTGCATTAACACTGCAATGAAGTTACATTGAAAATCCGCTAGTCACCACATTCCAGCACCTGTTGGGGTACACTAAGGGAGAATTTAGCATGGCCAATGCACCTAATCAGCACTATAGGAGGAATCCAGAGCACCTGGGGGATACCGATGCAGGGGAGAACGTGCCGACTCCGCACAGACAGTGACCCAAGCCAGGAATTGAACCTGGGTCCCGGGCACAGTGAGGCAGCAGCACTGTGCCATCATTATAGCATTTTAAGAAACCCCAGTTTTGATCACTCCATCATTGATGGCTGGTCCTTCAGCTGCTAAGACCCAAAGCTCTGGAATTCCCTCCCTAAACCTCACCACCTCAGTTTCCTTTGTTAAGACATTTCTTATAGCCTATTTCTTTGAACTACTTCTTTTGTCACCTGTACTAATAACGCCTTATGTGGCTCGGTGTCAAATTGTATTTGTTGCCTCCTGTGAGACACCTTGGGTCGTTGTACTACATTAAAGGTGCTACATAAATGCAAGTTGTTACTTTTTAAAGGTGAGGTGGGTCATTGTGGTTCACTGACCAACCTGTGGTTTCTCTTGCAGGAAGAAAAGAAGATCTTGTTCTATCATCCCAGTGAGGTTGATAAGAATGAAAAGATTAGAAATGTTGGATTGTGTGAGGCAATTGTACAGTTTACAAGGTAAGGATCTTAGAACAGAGCTCCTTTGACAAAACAACACCGCTCTCCCTACACAGCCTTTCTGCTGGGCGTACGTGTGAGTCCCTGTTGATACAAGGGAAGAAACGTCTGTGTCTTTCACTTTTCCAGTCATGAGACAGGTTTATTTTTTAATGTTGTGGGAGGTGAATAATGCAGCAGTTTCCCAGGGACCGAGCACAGAGAAAACCAGTTTCAAATTAACAAGTGGCTCGAGGGGCTGGATAAACACTCGTTCTTGCTGAGCTGCAGGTGTGGAACAGAATCCCTGGCGAAAGTGGTTCTGCAGCAACATGAGCTGCATTAGTATCTGATTCAGAATGAGACCGGAAATTATAAATGTAGAATTCAAATGTTCAGGTAACATTTGGGGATCACACAGTTACCTCTCAGGAAGGGAGGATCTTCTCTGGAGGGCAGCAGGTCAGGGTTAAATTAAAGTTAAAGTTTATTGTTAATTAGTCTCACAAGTAGGCTTACATTAACACTGCAATGGAGTTACTGTGAAAATCCCCTAGTCCCAACACTCCAGTGCCTGTTCGGGTACACTGAGGGAGAATTTAGCATGTCCAGTGCCTCTAACCAGCACAACTTTGGACTGTGGGAGGAAACCAGAGCACCCAGAGGAAATCCACTCAGACATAGAGAGAATGTGCAAACTCCACACAGACAGTGACCAAAACCGGAAATTGAACCCAGGTCCCTAGTACTGTGAGGCAGCAGGGTTAACCACTGTGCAGGAAAGGTGAGCTGTGTGAAGTTATTCTGACTGGATTTGGAGATGAGGGAGCATTGATAACAAGAATGTTCTCTCAGAATGTGAGCTAGGCGATGGGGGGTCACTTATACCCGGTGACCTAATCCGAACAGTTTCTCCTTTGATGCTTCCTGATGTTACTGCTTGCTGCATCTTGTGGCTAAGTGGAAGCTCTGAGTCAGAAGACTGTGGGTTCAGATCCCCACCCCATGATCCAGCGGACATTCCCAATGTGGTCATGAGGGGACACTGCTTTGTCAGAGGTGGATAGCTCCATCTGCTACTTGGGGGATGGAAAAGATCTAAGAAGACATGGGGGGTAGTTCTCGCTGGGGTCCTAGCCAATACTTATCTCTTGACCAACATCACTGGTGGCACAGTGGTTAACACGGCTGCCTCACAGCGCCAAGGACCCAGGTTCAATTCTGGCCTTGGATCACTGTTTGTGTGGAGTTTGCACATTCTTCCCATGTCTGCGTGAGTTCCCTCTGAGTGCTTCAGTTTCCTTCCACAGTCCAAAGACGTGCGGGCTAGGTGGATTAGCCATGCTAAGTTGACTGTTGGTGTTAGGGTCTTAGGGTAATCATGTGAGGTTACGGGGATAGAGCCTGGGTGGGATTGTTGTCAATGCAGGCTCAATGGGCCGAATGGCCTCCTTCTGCACTGTACGGATTCTATGAATTACAGACGATCTGATCATTATCTTCCTGCTGTGCTGAAGTATGCCTTCTTTCCTACGTGACATCAGTAACTATGCCAAAGGGTGGTTCATTGACTAAAACACTTTACGATGTCCCAGTATTGTGAAAGGCGCTACAAAAATACAAACTTGTTCATTCTTTTGTTCCATCGCTTGATCTTCTCATTTATCCTGATGTTTTGCAAGCATGATAAACTGTTCCCGCATGAGAGTTAATCATATTTTACCCGCAATCTGAGAGAACCTCACCGTGTTAGCTCACAGATCTACAGAAACAGGCTCTAAACTAACCTAAATGTTTCTTCTCTGCCCTTTTACAGGACCTTCTGTCCCACCAAACCTGCCAAGTCATTGCATACACAGAAGAATAGACAGTTCTTTCATGAGGCAGAGGAGAGTTTCTGGATGGTTATGGTACACATTTATTATCGGCAGAAGTCTTGTAGATGTTTTTTTTTGTGTGCGTGTCACCTAGATCTGTTGCTTTGCTCATAACGCTGAGCCAAACCAAGGCGGAGCTGCGGATACTGCATTTATCAAATGTACCTCTTACACCCTGACCCTGGCTGTTCCACCAAGGCTGAATGGGTGACAGCCGGCAGCTGAATCTCTCTCTAGATCTTACCCGTCCAGCTTTGGAGACTGTGGCTTTAGAGTCTACCCCAGTGATTTGAACTCACACTCCAGGCTGACCGTACCAGTACTGAGGCAATGCTGCCCTGTCGGAGGCACCACATTTTGGATGAAATATTAAACCAACGCCCCAATCATGCCTTCAGGCGGATTTAGCAGATTCCCATTGCCACTATTTAAAGAAGGACAGGGAGTTCTCCCAGTTGTCCCGATCAATCCCTTAACCAACATTAGTTAAACAGATGATCTAGTCAGGTCCCCTGGAGCTTGTGGGAGATTGCTTGCACAAGTTATTTCTTCAGCTCTCCCTCTCGCTTTGAGGAAGGTGCACTCTATTCAGTGTTGTCTGCTCCCTGGTGGCTGGAGAGTCTTGGTGCCTGGAGCTCATGTTTTGGCACCGTTTGTGTCACTTTAATAACTCTTGTCCCCACCCCACCTGCAACCACCTCCTCTTTCTCCCCCTCTCCTTCTCCTCTTCCCCCCCTTCCCCTTTTAAAAGCCGCTGTTGTTTCTGTCCGTTCACACCTCCTGCTCTTTCCCTTGCTGTGCCCAGGTGGTGTCGAATCCTGTGATTGAAAAGGTGAACAAGGATGGAAGTCGTGTCCCAGAATACCAGGAAGACGAGTTACTGGTTAGTCAGTCTCTGCTCCCAATTTACTCCAGCTCCACAATTAGATGTCACTAGGGCATCCTCACTGGCAATCATGTCACCCTGTTTAAAATAAAAAAAAGGATCTGAATATTAGCAATAGATAGCAGCTATCAGCAGAAAAATAAACTCATCCCAGAATTACTACCATTATAGTGAGCAACCTTTTAAGAGAGAATAGGAAATAAGATCACAAGAGCAGGAGGCTATTCAGCCCTTTGAACCTACCCCATCATTTCGTACCACCCTGGCTGCTGCCTTTTTAAAATGACAATAGTTTTTACTATAGGTTTGATTGAAATTGATGAGAGGGAAGTGATTGACACTGAACATCCATAAACCCTTGCAGCACAGAAGGAAGCCATTTGGCTTATCGTGGTAGAACCGTCTTAGAAGGAGACATTCAATTCTCCATAGATCACATGGTTAGCACTGCTGCCTCAGAGCTCCAGGAAGAAAGAGGCCGTTTGGCCCATCGAGTCTGTACCAACCACAATCCTATAACCGTAACCCCATGTATTTACCCTGCTAATCCTCCTGGCTCAAACAGGCAATTTAGCATGAGCAATACACCTAACCAGCATGTCTTTGGACTGTGGGAGGAAACTCCGGCACCCGGGGGAAACCCACACACTCCTAACCAGCATGTCTTTGGACTGTGGGAGGAAACTGGAGCACCTGGGGGAAACCTACACAGACACAGGGAGAACATGCAAACACCACACAGACAGTGCCCAAGATGGGAATCAAGCCCAGGACCCTGGTGCTCTGAGGCAGCAGCGCTAACCATGTGTGCTATGGTGAATTGAATGTCTCCTAAGATGGTTCTACCATGATGGATCAAATGATCTCCTTCTGTGCTGCAAGGGTTTATGGATGTTCAGTGTCAATCACTTCCCTCCCATAAGCTTCAATCAAACCTATAATAAAATCTATTGTCATTTTAAAAAAAGGCAGCAGCCAGGTGGTATTGAATGGTGGGGTAGGTTCAAAGGGCTGAATAGCCTCCCCTTGCTCCTATGTCACGAAGACATTGCAAACATGGAAAGGCATAAAAATTGGCTTTCGTTTTATTTGGGGGAAAAAAGTTAAGAGGCAACAAGATAGAGGTCTTTGTAATTGTGAAAGGATTTGATTGGATGGGTGGAAGGAAGATGTTTCTTTTAATGGAAAAATTGTCACCAGGAGCCATGAACAGCAGATAATTGTTAATAAATACAGCAGGAAATTCAGAGGAAATTTCTTCATTCAGCAGGTGGTGGGAATGCAGAATGGACTACCACAAGGCACAGTTTTAAGGTTTTTTAATTGAAGTTTATTTATTAGTCACAAGTAGGCTTACATCAACACTGCAGTGAAGTTACAGTAAAAATCCCCTAGTTGAGGTGAATAGCATAGATACATCTAAAGTGAAGCAGGTTAAACACATGAGGAGAAAGGGATAGTAGGAGGTATTGATAGGGTGAGATGAAGAGGGATGGGAGGAGGCTAGATTAGTTGGGCTGAATGGCCTGCAATACAAAGATTAAAACAAAATACTGCAGATGCTGCAATCTGAAACAAAAACAGAAAATGCTGGAAAATCTCAGCAGGTCTGGCAGCATCTGTGGGGAGAGAACAGAACCAACATTTCGTGTCTGAAAGGGTCATCCTGACTCAGAATGTTGGTTCTAGTCTCTCCTCTGCTGATGCTGTCAGACCTGCTGAGATTTTCCAGCATTTTCTGTTTTAGTTTGTCTTGTTTTGGTGTTGGAAATTCTATTGAATTTTCTTGACTGCCCTCTGTGAAGTAAGTCTTTACTTCTGCTGTATTTCAGGACACAGTGTATGGAGCAGTGATCCGGCAGTGCTACTGTATGTACAAGGTGATGTGGATCGACTATTTCCTATGCGTTTTCTCGTTTTCTTTACTGAGCCAATTTTCCCAGCTTAACGCCCGCTTCTGGTTTTCCTGTATGTTCAGCTCTTCAATGGCACCTTCGCAAAATCAATGGAGGCTGGAGGCATTGACCATCTGCAGCAGAGACTCCAGAAGTTTTTCTACAGGGTAGGGGCCCTTAAATTTATTCATCGCTGGTCAGTCTCCAGTCAGTGCACTGCGTTCAGCTCCCCATAACTTTTGCCACAACTTTTTAGGAAGAAGGTCAAGGCCTTTGTGGGGGGTTGGGGGGGGAGGGGGGTGCGCGCAGAAGGGACTTACTGAAATGGTATCTGGGAATGAGGGATTTCAGTGTGGAAAGACTGGGAAAGCTGGGATTGTTCTCCTTGGTGCAGAGTAAACTAAGGAGATTTAATAGAGGTGTTTAAATTATGAGGCGGTTTTGATCATAACATGATTATAGAATTCCTACAGCCATTTGGCCCATCAAGCCTGCACCCGTAACAATCCCACCCCCACCCCAGCCTCGTAATCCCACATATTTACCCTGGCAAGTCTCCCTTGATACTAAGGAGCAATTGAGCACAGCCAATTTGTCTAACCCACACATCTTTGGAGTATGGGAAGAACACAGTAAGAAGTCTTACAACACCAGGTCTAAGTCCAACCAGTTTATTTGATAGTAATCCCACAAGCTTTCGGAAACGGTGTGTGGAAGGTTCTGATCAGAGAAGTTATGGGACTACATTATGGGAGGAAACCAGGGCACCTGGAAGAAACACACGCAGACACAAGGAGAATGTACAAGTTCCACACAGACAGACGGTCACCCGAGGTTGGAATGGAACCCGGGTGCCTGGCACTGTGAGGCAGCAGCGCTAACCACTGCCCCCTATTAAGTAGGTAGGGATAATCTAATTCTCCTCACAGGAAGGCCAGTAACCAAAGGTCACAGATTTGGGATACTTGGGGAAGTGGGGAGATGAGGTGATTTTTTTTGCACACAGCGCGTTGTTTTGATCTGCAATGCGCTGTCTGTAAATGCAGTGGAAGCAGTTGCAGTCGTGACTTGCAAAAGGAAATCGAGAAAAGGAGAAATTTGCAGGACTGCAGGGTAAGAGCAGAGGAGTGGGACTGACTGGATATCTGTTCCAAAGAACCAGCGCAGGCATTTTTTTCTACAAGGATTATGGAGAGGCTGAAGTGGTTATTGTCCAGTCAAGCAGGAATGCCAGGATTATGTTCCCTTCTGCATAGAAGATACGGGATGACCTAATTAAAGGGTTTGAGATGATTAAAGGATCTGATAGGATATATAAAGAGAAATTATTTCCTCTGGCTGAGACGGATAGATTTTTATTGGGTTAAGGATATTGAGGATTACAGAACCCAGGCAATTAAATAGAGTTAAACTATAGATTAACCTCACTGAATGGTGGATCTAGAATCCATAGAATCCCTACAATACAAAAGGAGGCCATTTGACCCATTGACCCTGCACTGACCACAATCCCACGCCTGGCTCTATGCCGGTAACCCCACATATTTACCCTGCTAATCCTCTTGACATTAGGGTTAACTTAGCACAGCCAATCCACCTAACCCACACATCTTTGGACTGTGGGAGGAAACAGGAGCATCCAGCTGAATGGCTGTAAGAACCCACGATTTGTTTTGTCAGTCTTGTTGTCTGTTCCTTGCCTCCTGTCCTGAAGGTGCAGACCCTTTTTCACAGTGACTTCCATCGGCCATCTCCTGCCAACTTGCCCTTTGGTGGGGCAGGATCACTGAGCTGTTTGACTGCACCAGCCACCACCACCACCTCCACCATTGCCCCCAGATGTGCTGTATTAACCTTAATGAAAATACAGCGCAAATACATCAAGATGGATCTGAAGCTAAAAGGGTTAAATAGTGAGGGCAGGTTGCATAGACTAGGCTTGAGTTACCTCAAGTACAAAAGGGTTACGGTTTAATGCAATTGAAGTTGTTAAGATAACCACAATTAAGATCAGTATGCCATGGCTGGGAATAGTGAGAATCTGTCTTTGCTGAATCACTTTGCAGCGATCCTGCTCCTGTCCCCTCCTGTCCACCAACCCAACCTTTCCTGGAAGGTGCCATTCAGTCTCTTGAGCCAGGCGGCAACGGTGGCACAGTGGTTAGCGCTGCTACCTCACAGCGTCAGGGTCCCGGTTCAATTCCAGCCTCGGGTCACTGTCTGTGTGGAGTTTGCACATTCTCCCTGTCTCTCATGGGTTTCCTCCGGATGCTCCTGTTTCCTCCCACAGTCCAAAGATGTGTGGGTTAGGTGGATTGGCTGTGCTAAATTAACCCTAATGTCAGGAGGATTAGCAGAGTAAATATGCGGGGTTACCGGCAAAGGGCCTGGCGTGGGATTGTGGTCAGTGCAGACTCGATGGGCCGAATGGTCTCCTTTTGTATTGTAGGGATTCTATGGATATTAGGTCTGCCATTCAGTTAGATCATGGTTAATCTATAGTTTAACTCTATTTACCTGCCTGGGCTCTGTAATCCTCAATACCGTTAACCCAATAAAAATCTATCCGCCTCAGCTTTGAAATTTTTACTTGTGCCAGAGGAAATAATTTCTCTTTATACATCCTATCAGACCCTTTAATCATTTCAAACACTTTAATTAGGTCATCCCACATCTTCTATGCGGAAGGGAATATAATCCTTGCATTCCTGCTTGACTGGACAATAACCATTTCATCCTCTCGTAATCTTTGTAGAAAAAAAAAATCCAGGTTCCCCTCTTCCCCAGAAGAAATACTCCGAGGAAATTCCTTTCCGGCCCTCTCAGGCAGTCAGAGCCATTCCAGGAAAACACACGATCCGAGCTGGATTTTCCTGGCCCCGGGAATGTGGATGGCCAGGAAAATAGAGCAATGTCAAGACATTTCCCTGTCGCATTCCTGCCGCTGGGGAGATTCTGTGAGGGTGGCCTGGGGAGTAAATTGACCAATGCCTGCCCCGCCTTCGTGCAATTTTAATCGTTCCAAAGCCTCAATTGGAGGCAATTTTGTGGCACTGCCAGCATTTGTACCACCACAGCGACTCCCCGACGTTTGGGGAGGCTTCCTACTCCAGGGAGGCAGTCAGTAACCCAGCAGCATCCCCTCAGGTGGGGATGCATCTTAGTCGAAAGCTCCATCCCCAAAAGAAGGAACCATTTGCAGAACAGGCCATCCCCAGCCATCCAACCAGAGGTGTCTCCTGTTCGTTCTGAGGGACGTGCTGCCTTCTCCGTCCTCTGAAATATTGAACTGGTTTTGCACCCTTGGGTGTTCCTCCATGTTAAGGTCCTCAGAACTGCCCCACCTCATCTCCCATCGGGGCTGCAGACACTCTAGAATTGCAGACTCCCTTGAGTGGGCCAGCAGATTGAGGCTCACTTGTCATGTGCCAGTGTGGAGACAGCCATGGCCACCTCCAGTCTGGCTCCTGGCACATGCCGACCTTGCAGGAAAATTCTACCAACTGTGAATGAGGCGGGGTCTCTCAAATTTATTGCCCCTCCCCCCCAATTTCTCATTCTCCCAAGTGTTGGTTCCATCACTTTATGAATCCTTTTTAGCTGCTCGAGCTGTTAAACGTATTTATTTCAGCAGCTCCATGTGGGTTTTTTTGTGATCTGAACTTGAGTGTGTGTGTTTGTGCTTGCATTTTCTCTTATCCCCCACCCCCTGGTCTCTGATATCCTTATTGCCTCATAGTCCTCAAGGCCTGAATAATAGATAATGGATTAGTTTAAACATTGAGCTCACTGCTGGCTAAATGTCACTGTGATCTAACCCCATTGCTATAACAATTTAATCAACAGTTTGGCATTAAATTACATCAGGCTCCTTTATACTGACCTGTCCAAACATATTTTGTCGCTGCATTATTTGTCTAGTTCTTGTACATTTTTAACTGATCATTGCTGCCTGATTTATGCCATGAGTTGGGAGAAATGGGCTTTGTGAGAAGCTGCCTTTAACACCAAACTCTGCAATGAAGCCTGTATAATGTTACAGTTAAATAATTCATCTGAAGTGACAGCACAATTTGAAGTGATTTCTTCACATTTTTTAATTTCAAGTACATATCAGCATAAATCCTGTCAATAGTGGGCTTATTTTGTCTCTTTTTAAAACTTTCTAGCAATGGTTTCGGAATTTCACTCATTCAGAAAATCAAGGACCGTTGCGTACGAAACAATCCCTATTTATTTTTCATTGAGAACTCCGGAGGTTTTGCTAATTAGGTCAGTGACCGCTGGCAATGTAAAACCTCAACAGTTACTGACTTCATTAATCAAAATGGCGGATAAGATGTCTCTTGGGTGAAAGTGGTTATATTCCAATGCGGTACCGTGGGAGTGCTACACTGTCAGAGGTGCTGCCTTTTGGGTGAAATGTTTAGATCCCACAGCGCTATTGGCTGTGGAATTCTCCCCAGTGTCCTGGCTGATGTTTGTAACATAGAAAGATAGAAGTTAGGAACAGTAGGAGGCCAGTTGGCCCTTTGAGCCTGCTCTGCCATTCATCACAATCATGAATAATTGTCCAATTCAATAGCCTAATCCTGCTTTCTCCCCATAACCTTTGATCCCATTCACCCCAAGTGCTATATCCAGCCCCCTGTTGAATACATTCAATGTTTTGGCATCATTCCTGTGGTAATGAATTCCACAGGCTCGCCACTCTTTGGGTGAAGAAATATCTCCTCATCTCCGTCCTAACTGGTCTATCCTGAATCCTCAGACTGTGACCCCTGGTTCCAGACTCCCCCACCATCGGGAACATCCTTCCTGCACCTACCTTGTCTAGTCCTGTTAGAATTTTATAAGTCTCTATGAGATCCCCCCACATTTGTCTGAACTCCAGCGAAAACAATCCTAACCCACTCAATCACTCGTACATCAGTCCCGCCATCCCCAGAATCAGCCTGGTAAATCTTTGCTGCACTCCCTCGACCTTGTAAAGCAACTGATATTACTCAAATAAATCCTGGATTATCTGGCCATCATCATATTATCGTGGGAGCTTGCTGTGCACAAATTAGCTGCTGCGTTTCCTACACTCCCAACAGTGAACACACTTCAAAAGCAGTGGATAACCTACTTTTGTACAGACTAAAGGACAACTTCTTCCTTGTTGACATCAGACTTTTGAATGGACCTACCTTTTATTAAGTTTATCTTTCTTTTTACCTTACCTATAACTGTTAATATTAATAATGCACTCTCTCCTTTCCTTCTCCCCTGTGTACTCTATGAAAGGTATATTTTGTCTGTATAGCGCACAAGAAACAATCCTTTTCACTGTATCGCAATACTCCACTCACCTGATGAAGGAGCAGCGCTCCAAAAGGTCATGCTGCCAAATAAATCTGTTGGACTTTAGCCTGATGTTGTGAGACTTCTTACTGTCTCAATGCAAGTGACAATAATAAAGTAACAGGTTCAAGAGATTGAATGACCTTCCCCAATTTAAGTCAGGGTGATGGTTTTTTTTCAAGAGGGCAAATAAAAGTGGAGATACAGAATCTTTTTGATGTCACTCTTTCCACAGTATTTGCAAACGTTGCATTTACATTCGTGTGACCTGCTGGACGTGTTTGGTGGAATCAGTTTCTTCCCTCTTGATAAGATGACCTACCTGAAGATTCAGTCGTTTGTCAACAGGATGGAGGAGAGTCTCGATCTCGTTAAGTACACAGCGTTTCTGTACAACGATCAACTCATCTGGTAAGTCCATTGTTAGCTGATGCTAGAGTCTGCATTGATTGGGGGTAGTGAGAAGTTCTCAGGCTAACTGGGAAGCCAGACCAGTGCAGGTTTAACTCCTTATCTAAAAAACCCCATCAGCAGTGCAATAATTATTATTCCACAGAGAATCTTGGTTTAAATTTTGTGCTCAAGTCTCTGGAGCAGGATTTGAACCTTTTGAGTCAGAGGCAAGGATGATACACCCTAGGTGTGTTGGCGATGGCCTCATGGTATTATCACTGGACTATTAATCCAGAAACTCAGCTAATATTCTGAGGACCCGAGTTCAATTCCCGCCAGGGCAAACAGTGAATTTGAATTCAATAATTTTGAAAAAATATCTGGAATGAGAATCTACTGATGACCATGAAACCATTGTCGGAAAAACCCATCTGGTTCACTAATTGTTCTTTAGGGAAGGAAATCTGCTGTCTCTACCTGGGTAGGCCTACGTGTAACTCCAGAGCCATAACAATGAGGCTGACTCTCAAATGCCCTCTGAACAAGGGCAACTAGGGATGGGCAATAAATGCTAGCCAGCCAGTGACGCCCATGTCCCACAAATGAATAAAAGAAATGAATAAAAAAAGAAGCCGCATGAGGCCACAACCTCTTCATTCTGTTCCACTATTCAGTAAGACTATGGCTGAACTTCTATCTTGACCTCTTCTTCCCTCACTGTCCCCATATCCCTTAATCCCTGCACTACTCAAAAATAATCTATCACTAGCTGTACTGAGCTTCCACAACACCTTAGCACAGAGAATTTGAAAGATTCACAACCCTCTGAGTGAAGAAATTCCTTCTCTTTACCATCAACCCCTTATTCTGATACTGAAAGTCTGAGTTTCAAGTTGACCAGCCAGGGAAATATCTGCTCAACATGTACCCCCTCAATCCCCTGAGAATTGTCTGTGCTTCAATAAGGATTTTATGCCTTTCTGGGGAAGTTGCTTTTAAATTGTGACAGAACATGTGCGGGATGTCCATGACACACTGCCCAGTGCCTGTGCAACATAACTGATATCAATAGTCGTTTGATTGTATAGAGCCTGAATATTGCTGAAAAAGGCACATGCTGTTGAAGCTTTCCGATGTGCACTCAGCAGGACAATCAGCAAGAAAACCAAATTGTAAAGGGAACAACAATTTATACTGCATGAGAAGAGAGTGCTGATTGGTTGAGAAGTAGACTGAATAAACTAGGCTTGTACTCGTTAGAGTTTAGAAGAATGAGGGGAGATCTCATTGAGACGTATAAGATGATGAATGGGATGGATAGGATAGAGGTGGAGAGACTCTTCCCGCTCAAAAAAGACAGTAGGACTAGGGGGCACAGCCTCAAGATAAAGGGGAGGCGGTTTAGAACGGAGTTGAGGAGGAACTTCTTCACTCAAAGGGTGGTGAATCTCTGGAATTCTCTGCCTGTTGAAGTGGTAGAAGCTGCCTCGCTAAATATTTTTAAGAAGCGGGTTGATGGGTTCTTGATAAGAGAGGGGATTAAGGGTTATGGGGAGAGGGCGGGAAAGTGGAACTGAGCCACAACAGATCAGCCATGATCTTATTGAATGGCGGGGCAGGCTCGAAGGGCTAGATGGCCTACTCCTGCTCCTATTTCTTATGTTCTTATGTTCTTATTGCCATGGAGAATCCACCAGTTGACTGATAATTGCCAGGCTTTGTTGAAATTATACATGTTAAATTATAAATTGTGGTTCAAAATCCTGCTGGGTCTGTCCCTGGATTCACAGAGTCGAGGCACAGGTTAGAGATGAACACTAAGACCCAGGGGGAACTGGGTTATTGGTTGAAAGGGATGTGTCACTTTCTCCATCTTAATTATCCATTCAAGAAACCTAGTTTAGGGGAACTGGGAAGTTGAAGAACAGGCATGAAAGGCAGCAGGGTTGATTGCTTCTGTGTTGTGAAAAGCTTATGGTGCACCCCCCTCTAACTGACATGCCAGGAGCAAGATTGAGAAAGTGCTGCACTATCGGATGTGTCACCTTTTGAATGAGCCTTTAACTGAGGCTATGTCTGCCCTCTCAGGTGGACATAAAAGACCCCAAGATACTTCCGATGAAGATCAGGGGAATAACCCTCGGTGTCCTGGCCAGTATTGATTCTTTAATCCACACCAGTGGCACAGTGGTTTGCTCTGCTGCCTCACAGTACCAATGTTAGGCTCACTGGTCCAGAGTTCCCTATTATCTCTCTATTCCCTTTTTGAATAGCAGTCTTACATTAGCTACCTTCCACTCTGTAGGGACTGTTCGAGAGTCCACAGAATTTTGGAAAATAATTACCAATGGATCTACTATTTCCAGGGCCACTTCCTTAAGTACTCTGGGGGTGAGCATTATCAGAACCTGGAGATTTATCCACCTTCAATCCCATCAATTTCCCCAAAACTATTTCTCCATTCTTCTTTCTTTCAGGAGTGGGTTGGAACAGGACGATATGCGAATCCTGTATAAGTATCTCACAACATCGCTCTTCCCAAGGCAATTGGAGCCTGAGGTATTCTCAAAGTTTAATATCTACGCTCAAGAAGTACAACATTAAGGCATAAGGTTAAAATTAGAGCTGGGCTGTTCAGGGGTGACCTCAGGAAGCACTTCTTCACATAAAGAGTGGTGGGAATTGGGAACTCTGTCTCTCTGATGCTGAGGGGGGGGTCAGTTAGAATTTCACAAGAAAATTAGATTTTTTTGGGGGGGTGAGGGTTTTGGAATTGGGGTGGGTAAATGGAGTTAATCTATGAGATCTCATAGTACCACAGCACAGTGGTTAGCACTGCTGCCTCACGGTGCCAGGGACCCGGGTTCAGTTCTGGCCTTGGGTCACTGTCTGTTTGGAGTTTGCACATTCTTCCTGTGTCTGTGTGGGTTTCGTCCGGGTGCTCTGGTTTCCACCCACGGTGCAAAGATGTGTGGGTTAAGTGGATTGGCCATGCTAAATTGCCCCTTAATGTCCCAAGATATGTAGGGATTGGGGGGGATTAGCGAGGTAAATACATAGGGCCTGGATGGGATGCTCTGTCAGAGAGTTAGTGCAGGCTCGATGGGCCGAATGGTCCTCCTTCTGCACTGTAGGGATTCTGTGGCAGAGCATATACGAGGAGTTGAAGTCTCGGCATTCTGTCAGACCTTTTATTAACAAGGGGCTTTTAAGTTTTTTTAAAACCAGTGAACCTTTGTCACTACTGCACTGAGAGAGGTCAGGTACCAGGGAGTGGATTGCTGTGTCCTCTTTTAGGAACTCATTGAGGGCCCAGAACACCTCAGTTAGACACTGTTACCACCTCTTCTCTGCCTCATTGAGGTGCCTCACCCACAACTTTAGATCCCAGTTGTCCTGATTCCTTTCTGGGGACATGGTGGTGCTGGGGGGAGGAATCTGCTCCAGTAGAGCAGTCTGGTGCTGCGATGCCTTATCACGTGCCATCCTCCTCAGCCCAGCCCCAGGGAGCGGGACTAAGCTAGCTCAGATTTCTATCGTGCAGCAACTTTAGCTGTGAAAGTGACATTGATTCCGTCGGGGCCCTGAGAGCCTAACTGAGAAACTGTGTCTGCCGGCAGGAAGGCTGGTAATCAGATATCACAGATTGAAGGTAATTAGCAAAAGAATCAGAGACGTGATGAGAATTGATTTTTATCCAGCAAGTTGTTGTGATCTGGAATGCGCTGCCCAAAAGATTGGTGGAAGCAGATTCAGTGGTGACTTACAAAAGGGAATCGGATAAATATTTGGAAGGGAAGAAATTTGCAGTAAAGAGCCAGCTCAGACACAATGGGCCAAATGGTCTCCCTCCATGATGTACCATTCAGGCTGAGATTGATATCTGAACCCTGGGTGAAATTTATTAATCTGAACCTCTACAGGGTACAGTAATTTGTGAATAAATTATGTTAATGATAATGTTTTGCATTAATAACGCTGGCGTTTCTTCCTTTGCTGTTAGCTAATTGGTCGTGATTCCCCAGGACGAGGTGGAATACCTGTGAGCCTCAACCATTATGGCAGGTAAAGTCTCCCATGACAACCATTGGTGATTTATTTATTGCATTAGGACTCTGATGTAAGAGTATGTTACTTTCCCCTGGAATCTTGTACTTGAACCATCCCCAGTCAAACAGCACTTTAACAGGTATCTGCAGATCCCCCCATTTCAACTTTCCTTGCTTATCAACAGCACTCACTTCATTTTTGAATCCCTCATGGTCTTGCCTTGCCTCTCACCCAGCCCCACAACCTTCATAGATCTTCAGCTGTGCCAACTTGCACATCCCCAGGTTTTATCATGCTTCCATTGGTGAGCCATACCTTCGGAAGACTCAACCCCCAAAGCTCTAGAATTCCCACCCTATACCTCTCCTGTCTCTCTACCTCACTTACTCCCTTTAAGATGCTCTTTAAAATCTACCACTTTTGACCGAGCATAAGGTCTGGAGACAGCTGGGGTTTTATGTTTGGGGTTTAAGATTGAGACACTCGCTGGTCCCAGTGATGTGTGCTTTGGTAAGCTGCCAGAGTTCTGCTCCTTCACCATTGACATCCACCCATGGGAGGCCAACCTCAAAAGCTGGCTTCCTCTGAGGGCGTTCAAATGGTCAGTGGATAGGCATATGGATAACATTGGAATAGTGTAGGTTAGAGGGTCATTAGATTGGTTCCACTGGTCAGCGCAACATCGAGGGCTGAAGGGCCTGTACTGCACTGTAATGTTCTATGTTCTATGAGTGACACAGGACCCAGGCATTGCTACGCTGACTGCCGGAGGGGCTGGAATCTCCCCACTGATAAGTTGTGCATCACCAGCCTCGACTTTCCTCTCTTTCCATCAATGCAGATCCAATCTAAAGGGATTGTGCTCCCAAGGGGGCGTTAGAACCCACTGGGGAAGTGCTTCAAGCGAAAGGGTTTGTGCCTAGTCAACCTCGGCTGGGTTTCATCCTGTGACAGTTTTCCTTGTTAAATAATATTGGTGGAAGCCTCTGCTGTGGTTTCATGTTTGGAACTTCTCTGGAGGTGCTGTAGTGAGTAGCCGGGTTTGCCAGAGAGTGGTGCTGCATCCTGACAGCGAAAGCCGGAGGATTTACTGATCAGCCCACTCGAGGGCTGCAGCAGATTTGTGAACAGCAGCGCCAGTGTCTGGGACTGCGGTGGGAGAGCTGGAGCAGAGGTTGCGGAGAAAGAAAATTCTATGCCATTTTAAACTCCAACTTGGAACCGAACTCCTCCGTGTTCCCCAATGGTGACAGGAGGCTGACTGCACAATGCATTTAACCTCTCAGTCTGCCTGCCTATCAGCACTCCCCTCCACATTGCCCCCCACCAAATCCGAGAATCCTGTAGTGTAGAAGGAGGCCATTCAGCCTATTGAGTCTGCACCAACCACAATCCCACCCAGGCTCTATCCCCATGCATTTATCCTAGCTAGTTCCCCCTACACTAAAGGGGGCAATTTAGCATGACCAATCCACCTAACCTGCACATCTTTGGACTGCAAGAAAACCAGACCACTTGAAGGAAACCCATGCAGATGCTGGGAGAATGTGCAAACCCCACACAGACAGTAACCCGAGCTGGATATTGAACCTGGGTCCTTGGTGCTGTGAGGCAGTAATGCTAACCACTGTACCACCATGCCACCCATTGGATTGAGGTCCACCTCTGTATGTCAGCTATGGCTGTGGTGGTTACACACTCGCCTCTGAACCAGCAACTCGTGGTTAAGCCCAACCCCAGGACTTGAGCACAAAATTCAGGGCTGACGCCACAGTACAGTATCACGGGAGTGCTACACTGTCAGGTGTGACCTCATTTAAATGAGATGTTAATCTGAGGCCTCACGGGGGGCCTTTATATCTTTGTGCTAAAGACTCCCACCTGTGCTATTTGAAAGAAACAGCAAAGAAGGTCTCCTCAGTGTCCTTCACTCAGCATCACAAAAATAGATTATCTATCTGCTCATTGTCCCATTATTGTTTGTGGGAGCTTGCTGTGCGCAAATTGGATTTAAAGTTCTTTGGCAGCTCTGGTGGTTGTGAAAGGCACCATATAAATAGGCGTCTTTCTTTTCACCCAAATGTCAACAAAAGAGTATCTAGCTACGTGCTCTTGACATTCAAATCCCCAATCACCATTGATTGGAACGAAATGGGACCAGCCATATAAATACAGTGGCTATAAGAGCAGGTCAGAAGGTGGGAATTCTGTGGTGAGTAACTCACGTTTGACGCCCCAAAGCCTTTCCATCGTCAACCAGGTACAAGTCAGGAGTGTGATGGAATACTGTCAGCTTGCTTGAATTAGTGTAGCTCCAACAACACTCAAGAAACTCAATCCCATGCAGGACAAAACAGACCGCTTGATTGACACCCCATCCACTACCTTAAATATTCATTCCCTCCCCCATTGGCACAGTGACAGCAAGATGCGCTGCTGCAATTCTCCAAGCCTGCTTCGACAGCACCTTCCAAACCCATGACCGCTACAATCTAGAAGGACAAGGGCAGCAGGTACCTGGGAACACCACCATCTGCAGGTCTCCTCCAAGTCACTCGAAATCCTGTCTTGGAAATATATCGCTGTTCCTTCACTATCGCTGGGTCAAAACACAAACTGCAGTTGTTCAAGAGGGCATCCCAGCACCACATCTCGAGGGCAGTTCAGGATGGGCAATAAAATACTGGTCCAAGCCAGCGACACTCACGCCCCATCAACAAATAAATAAAATTTTAAAAAGTTGCCTGCGAACTGTGCTGGGTATAGAAGAATCCCTCATTCTTCAATTTTGAATCTCAGTACTTGAGCTGGGGTGGTGGTGGTGGGAGGGCAGAAGGTTTCTTCCCAGTATGAGCTGGTGTGTCTGTGAACTGGAGGTTTTGCAGCACATTCATGTTCCCGTGATGATAGAATGGTCTCAGTGGCAGAGCTTCTGAGTGCTCGAATTAAACATTGGCATGATTTCTGAGTAAATGCACTTAGCTTATTGTTCCTTCTAAAACCTCATTGCTTGGCTCCAGGAGTGAACTGCACTCTCTGTCAGTAATTCAGAAATGCATCACAAGCCCAAGCTAATCTTGTATAGGAGGTGTGAACCAGTATAGTGCATTAGAGCAGTATGAGGTGTCACTTTTCCAGGTTCAAGTATTAACCACGGCATGTTGATCTCTGTATGTTGTCATGATGTGACGATGCCAGTGTTTGGATTGGGGTGGGCACAGTAAAAAGTCTCACAACACCAGGTTAAAGTCCAGCAGGTTTATTTGATATCACAAGCTTTCGGAGCACTGCTCCTTCATCAGATGAGTCACCTGCAAACCGCCGACTCGAAGTGGAGAGGATCTCCAAGAAGGTGACTTATTTGATGAAGGAGCAGTACTCCCTCCGAAAGCTCATGACACCAAATAAATCTGTTGGACTTTAACCTGGTGTTGTGAGATGACTTACTCCGTATTTTGTGTGGGGCAGGGAATGAGAGTGGAGGGCTGGATAGGACAGGTTTTCACAGGCCTGCTCCCCAGAAACAGCAAATTAAGCATTGTGGGTGTACCCACACCACGTAGCCAGCAGTTCAAGAAGGCAGCTCTTCACCAGCTCCAGAGAAGTTAGGGATGGGCAATAAAAATTGGCCAAACCAGTGCTGCCCACCCCTGAGAATGCAAATGTGATCACTTACCAGTTTTAGTAAGTATATTACTGTGGCTCAAATCATAGAATCCTACAGTGTAGAAGGAAGCCATTTGGTCCATCAAATCTGCATAGACCACAATCCCACTCATGCCCTATCACCATAACCTCATGCATTTACCTTAGCTAGTCCCCCTGACTCTAAGAGGCAATTTAGCATGGCTAATCCACCTAATATAGTGATCTAACTACAACAGCGTGATCAAACTCCAATATAGAGATCAAACTCTAATAAAGACTCTAAAGTCACAATTCGAATTGTCTCACAAAAAGCAACTGGACTGTGCTGCATGATTGGCTATAGAGAGTCAATCTTGAAACTTAGTCACCTATTCCATTTAGAATGGAGATCTGATCTTTGAAAAAGACACACTTCTAAGAACTCAGGCCATCATTCACAAAGGGAAGTTTCCCTTGGAACTCTGTACCTGAGGTGGGATGGGGAGGTCAGTACGTTTAGTTTGGGCGCAGGTATTTTGTACTCTGCATGAACCCGTGATAAGTAAGACCGAGAGCAATTAATCTGAGGAAGGAAGAACAAGAGATTCCAATGGTTAACTCAATCTAACTATGGAAACAAGATGCGGTAAGTAAGCAAGCGCTTTGGTAGCTGATATCCAACACAATTAAAAGTGCTTCATTTCCTGCCCAGCACTGATCCTCTTTAAGGATTCTCTGGGCATGGTACGTTAATGTCTTATGTTCTATTACTTTGAGAGGTCATCTGTTTGTAAAACCCTGGGAAGTTGAGCCAGGATGTCTTTCAACATTGAACACTTTACTTGTACCAGTTCTGGGTTCAGCACTCCATACTCAGCACAATCCTTTTAATTACAAAAAAAACAAAAATAAGACAGTATCTGCAGAGTTAACATTTTGGATTAATGACCTTTCTTTACACCTTCTGCATGTTTTCCAGCATTTTCTGTTTTTATTTCTGATTTTCAGCATCAGCGGATTTTTGTTTTCAACATATGCTCCGGAGAGAATGCAGTGTTGGGTCTATCCGTGCCGGCCACTGAATTTGTTTTGGCATTAAGCTGGCCTGAGAGCCGATATTCCCAAATGGTCAGGAAATCTCCACTATTGGAAATGCTCACTTGCCACACTCTTTTAGCAGAAGGGTTGAGGCAGCAGGCTAGGCTTCTGCATTACTCTGTCACAGTCGTAATCCTCGTGGAAGGATTCTAATCCTGAAGATGTTTGTTTTTTCCTCAGATTTCTCACTGGCCCATACGATATCAACAATCCTGAACTTGTGCTTCGGTTTCCCAGGATCTTTGTGAATACTGACAGTGCCTATGAAGAATTGCACCTAATTGTCTACAAGGTGAAATCTGTCTTCAGCTTATGTGCAGAAAATCACTTGCAGATAGATAGGAGACAGACTCATGCTACAGACAATAGTTGAATAAATGATTAGAAAATGAGTATAAAGCAGGAAACCTCTCCCTTTTTAAAAGCATCACTACAAACAGATCATCCCAAAATGTCATCCAGCCAATGAAGCACTTTTTGAAGTGAAGTCACTCTTATAATGTGTGAAATGTGGCAGCAATATAGGATCATAGAATCTACAGTGCAGAAGGAAGCCTTTTGGCCCATCGAATCTGCACCAACAATAATCCTACCCAGGTTCTATCCCCAGAACCCCACATATTTACCCTCCTAGTCCCTCTAACATTTGGGGGCAATTTAGCATGGCCATTCAACCTAACCAGCACATCTTTTGGACTGTGGGAGGAAACCGGAGTATCCGGAGGAAACCCACACAGACACAGGGAGAATGTGCAAACTCCACACAGACAGTGACCCAAGGCTGGAATCAAACCCGGGTCCCTGGCACTGTGAGAAAGCAATGCTAACCACTGTGCCACAGTGCTGCCCACAGTAAATGAACACAGCAAGCAACACATCAGATTATAGTTTGGCCAGAACACCATCAAGCTCTTCCTTACATAGCCGCATAGGATCTTTCACATCCTCTCCAGGCAGAATCTGAGTCTAGCATCGCAGATGGAAGACTGCATCTGTAACGGTGCAGCACTCTCTCAGTCCTGATGTCGCATGTCAGCCTGGGCTTTTGTGCTCAAGCCCCTGGAATTGGGCTTCAACCCACAACCTTCTAACTCAAGAGGACAGCATGCACCGCATTGGGCTTTGGCAGCTATTAGATTCTAGTACCTGCAGTCACATTTGTTTTGTTCTTGTGTAATGTAGAAAATTTTAAATAATTAACAAAGGACTTAAAACAACCCTGAGTCGCAGGTAAATATAAAATTGTGTAAACGAGCCCTACCCTCATTAGTTTGTGACATGGCCAAAATAGAAAAGCAATAATAACCTGATGCCAACCTGTGTGGGTGCCGCTGTCACTGTCTGATTAGGCTGATTGATAGCCATATTGTTCAGAGATTTGGTGATGCAGTTGTTTGAGCACAATGGTAACTGATCTTCCTGTCAGCTGATCTATCGCATTCAATTCCTCTGGATAAAAAGGCCAAAAAATCTCTTATCTGTACAAATGAAGCTGTGGTGCTCGGAGATTTGTGGCCCCAGATAGCTTAACCTGGCCAATAGCAAGGAAATAGGACAGTTGAATGGGGGTTATGATCTACATTGAAGATCTTCCTTATAGGAGACCATTGTTGCTGGTAGGCTATCACCATCAATGGATTTACTATCATTGTAGCCACCCCCTTCCCCCAACCCCAGGATTCTTTTGCTCCCTTCCAGGATGAAGCAATATAAGTGCTGGGATTGGGTTTCGGATGCGCCACAGTCTCACCATCATTGATTTTACTGGGGCAGCGTCATTGAACATTCACCTGATCTCCAAAATAACTGTGTAAATCACTGAATACATACATATCATTTCCTCATTATCTCCATGCTGCTTGTGGTAACCTGCTGTGCACAAATTGGCTGCAGTGTTTCCTACGTTACAACAGTGACTATATTTCAAAAAGTACTCCATTGGCTGTAAAACGTTTTGGGATGAGGTTGTGAAAGGTGCTATAGAGATGCAAGACTTTGTACTTCAATGAAATCAAATCTTTCATATTTAATAGGCTGTGGTCTTGTGTTTGATTCTTTTTCTCTTGCCATTGTTTTATAACATGTTAAATCTGTAAAGAATGTTGATCATTTAAACACTGGTTCAGAGGTTGGCTCGCTTCAAAACAATGCCCACGTTTGATTTTATTTTATTTGTGTCACAAGTAGGCTTACATTAACACTGCAATGAAGTTACTGTGAAAATACCATAGTCACCACACTCAGCGCCTGTTTGGGTACACTGAGGGAGAATTTAGCATGGCCAATGCTCCTAATCAGCACGTCTGTGGGAAGAAACCAGAGCACACCAGGGAAACCCACGCAGACACAGGGAGAATGTGCAGACTCCGCACAGACAATAACCCAAGCGGAGTCTGCACATTCTCCCCGTGGCGGGTGAGGTGGTAGAGTTCCAGCCTATAACTCAATTTATCTATCAGATTCTTCATTTTATATCCCAGTGTATCTATCAGACTCCTCACTCCATATCCCACAGTGTATCCGCTTGTGTCTTCACACCATCTCCCACTGTGTTTCTATCAGATTTTTCTCTGTAATCCTACAGTGTATATATTATGTTTTCCTATATCTGTGCATCAATTAACTTGTGCATTGCAAAGCTTATCACAAATAGATGTTTATTCCTTAAAGAATAGAACGATTTATCCTGACTTGGGTATGATAATAAGATTTTGTTGCATTTAGATATCAAAACACATATTGTATGTAGTTCATGTGGCTTTGTTTTAGGTCAAAAATACCATTTATTTGAGGATCTCTTATTTTGTTTGTATATTATTGAAAAAAGACATTTTGTCAAAGTTTTTCATCTTGCACTCATCAGGACAATCATAAGAATGCCAATATTAGGGAAAACAGCAACTTTATATTATATTGCAATATATTACATTGATTAGTTGACAAGTGGAGTCTAATTGGTAGAGGTGAAACTTAAACAAGTGCTTGGCAATTAAACAATGCTTGCCAGGTAACTATCAGTTGCTATCAACTGGTGCATTCTCCATGGCAATGCCTCTACCAATCAGAATCCACTTGCTAACCAGTTAGCACCCTCTTCTCACACAATATAAAGTTATTGCTCCTGACATTGGTATTCTTGCATTTGTCCTGATGACTAAAAACAAAAGAAAATGTAGAAAATAGAAGCAGGAGTAGGCCATTCAGTCCTTCAAGCCTGCTCCGCTATTCATTTTGATCATGGCTGGTCATGAAATTCAATATTCTGATTCCGCTTTCTTTGACAAAATGTCAAAATGTCTTTTTTCAACAATACTCAAGTTCTGCACCATCCCCTATATATACATTGTTATCACACCCATGTAATATATAAAAGATTTGGCGTTTCAGTTTTTAGCATGCTTACATGCTTTGTTTGTGTTTCTAGGCTATGAGTGCAGTGGTTTGTTTTCTGATCAACGGTGAGTTGTTATATTTAATTGTTTGAAACTTGTTTTAATTTCTAATATTTATAACCTTTACTATTAACCCAGAAACTCAGCTATTGTTCTAGGGATCTTGGTTCAAATCCCGTCATGGCAGATGGTGGCATTTGAATTCAATAAAAAAAAGTCTGGAATTAGGAATCTACCAACGACCGTCAATTGTCGGAAAAACCCATCTGGTTCACTAATGTCCTCCAGGGAAGGAAATCTGCCGTCCTTACCTGGTCTGACCTACATGTGACTCCAGAGCCACAGCAATGTGGTTGACTCTCAGCTGCCCTCTGAAATGGCCTAACAAGCTACTCAATTGAAAGGCAGTAGGGCTGGGCAATACATGCTGGCCCACCAGCAATGCTCACATTGCGTGAACAAATTTAAAATAAAGTTTCCCTCCACCTCTTTGGCTATTGTGATGGTGATGCTAATATTAATGGTTTATCCTTTCCCTCAGCCTCAGTGGAATTGACTCGAGAATTTTGCCAGAGGTTGGACAACCTTGTAGGACCTCAGCTCACGCTCTTAGCTTCAGATATCTGTGAACAGTTCAATACAAACAAGAGATTATCCGCGTGAGTATAAACAGACTCTGGTAGTAAAGCAGAGAGCACCAATGGGGAACTAGACAGCTCCTCACAAAAAGGGATGTCATTCACAAAATCTGCAGAAAATGTGTAATTATGGGGCAATGAATGGGGGTGGGGTAGGGTTTAATATTGAGAAATGTTGACAGTATTGCAACTAAGAGTAGCAAATGAAGGGCGGGGGTGGGAATGAAAGCAGAAAATGCTGGAAATGCTCAGTTGGTCTGCCAGCACCTGTGGAGAGAGGAATAGAGTTAATGTTTTTGCTCTGTGATCTTTTATCAGAACAGGTCAGGGGAGAAGAATCATTTGATTTGCTAACGTTTGCATTTTATTTACTAGTGTCACAAGTAGACTTCCATTGGCTCTGCACAACTTGCACAAGAAAAGAGTAACAGGATAAAGCATGGGGTGAAATGGTGAGGGATAGGTGTCCCACCAAGTGAAGATAAAAGCCAGCACTGACCAGTTGAGCTGAATGTCCTGTTTCTGTGCAGTACATTCGACATCATTTGTAATGAATGTATTTAAGCTGAGCTGGGGCAGATTTTAATCCAGCCACGATAGGATTGGGTGAAAGAGGAGAGAAATGGGGCAGCATTTTGTTCCAATTTGACTTTTAGTGACCACACTGTTATGTGCAGGGCTGTGGTCAGGGTTGGATGTGGTGAAGTGCTACTGGCTGGCACTCACTGTCCAGGTTCACATGGCAGAGATCATGAAGGATGATCTGGCATTGCCATTCTAAGTGCCTCACTAGGTAGCACCCTCAGCTCTGAGTCAGAAGGTTGTGGGTTTCCAGCCTAGCTGCGGATACTGAGTCACATAATCAAGACTTACACTTGGGTGCAGTACTGAGGAATGCTCCACTGTCAGAGGTGCCATTTTACAGGTGCTATGAACAACTGAGCTCCCGTCTTCCATCTTGTGTGGGCATGAAAGACCCCAGGCACTATTTTGAATAAGAGCAGCTGAGTTCTTCCTAGTGTCCTGGCCAATGTTTATCCCTTAGCCAGCATCATCAAAACAGATCATTCTATCGTTATCATGCTGATATTTGTGGGAGCTTGTTGTGCATAAATTGGTTTTCATGTTTCCTACATTACCTCATTGACTACACTTCAGAAGTACTTCGCTGGCTGTAAAGCGATTGGGGATGCTCCAAAATCACAGAAGGTGTTATATAAATGCAAGTTCTTTTTTTCCTGTGCCTATCTTGTTGTCATATTCCTTCATTTATTTATTTTCCTTCAATCTATTTTTAAACGTTGACTTGACCTCCATTTCGGTCGCTTACTCCATGAATCTATTCTACATCCTCTGTATAAGGAAACTTTCTCCTGCTCTCTGACCTAAATCTCTTTCACTTAAACTTGTATCAATGTTCCCATCTTCTAAACCACCACCCCTCCCCATTACTGGGAACAGTCTATTTTGAAATATTGGGTTCACATTGGAACAGTGACATGTACTTCCACTGAGAAGCATTTTGAAATGGCCAGAGGTTATGAAAGATGCTTTATAAATACAATCTTTCTTTTGGTTTGAACCTGGCTCCATCCTGTCATAATTTTAGCCATCTCTATTAAAGCACCCCTTAATCTCCTCGGATGTTTGCATTTATGTTTCCTCACACCAGGCAGCATCCTGATGAATCTGCCCTGTACCCTCCCAATATCCTTTCCGTTGTGGGGAGTTATAAGCCATGTACAGTGTTCCAGCTGTGGTCTTCTGAGAGTTTTATATAGAATGACATGGCTTGATATAGACTTAACAGCACGGTGATACGGTGGCCCATTGCTGCCTCACAACACCAGGGACCCAAGTTCAATTCCAGCCTTGGGTGAGTGTGCGGAGTTTGCACATTCTCCCCGTGTCTGTGTGGGTTTCTTCCTGGGTGCTCCGGTTTCCTCCCACACTCCAAAGATGTGCAGGTTAGTGGATTGGCCATGCTAAATTGCCCATCAGTGTCTAAAAATGGATTAGCTATGGTAAATGTGCAGGGGGATAAAGCAGGGGAGAGGGCCTGGTTAAGATCCTCTGACAGAGATTTGGTGCAGACTTGATGGGCCCGATGGCCTCCTTTTGCACTGTAGGATTCTAACCTGAGTGGACCTTTCAGTCCATGCTGGTGTTTGTGCTGCATCTGAAACACTCCCATTTCCCCCTGATAATTTAACGCCATCCACATAATCCTCCATTTCCTTCTCCATGAGAGTGGAGCTCACGCTGAGGATAAACAGCAAACCGGCTGGTTCAGTACGAATGGCTTGTTTCCCTGTTGTAATCTGTAATTCAATATAATTGCGACTGTGTTATCCTAGCTGAGATCAGCTGTTTCCATGCAGTTTCCTCACAGTGGATACACCCAGTGAGCCACCGACAAAACGAGAATGTTCAGTGTCCTAAATGTACTTGTTAGGCTGGAGATTAGCTAACGAGGCTGTACAGTCTTGAGGCTTACTGCACCATTGTTTTGATCTCGGACCTTTCTCGCAGTCTGCCTTTTTGAATCATCAAATCCTGTTGTTTTACAAGAGCTTCGAGAGGTTATGTTAGGAATCCGGGGGCCCTTCTCAACTGACTAACTGCACCGAAAACATTATTGCCCTTCATGTCTTTTGAAGATGCTCAATACAATTGAGTAGCTGCATTAGTGTGGGAAAGAATTGACAGTACAAACTAGTGGCATGTCTGAGCTGATGGCTCAGTCTTTAAGCAGTTGTTCGGCATCATCAAAATAATTAATTTAATAGGATATGCCTGTTGTTACTCGATATCCTGGATCAGCCATATTGTTAATTAATTTTTAACTGCAGTGCAAATGAGTATGAAATGGATGCCAGGCATTTTGATGATGACATCAAGTTATATCTGCTGAGTCTAATACTTTTATGTAACACACATTTTAAGTGCCCTACAATAGATAGACAGCTTCTTTGATCTAGTTACCTGTAATGCATTTGGTACAGCTTGTGGATTCCTTGCTAAGTTTACATAAGAACACATGTGCAGACATACAAGGGGCATGCAGCCCTCAAGCCTGCTCTGCCATTCAGTAAGATTGTGGCCTCAACTCCACATTCTGCCTATCCTCAATAACATCTGACTCCCTTCTTAGTCAGGGATCTATCTGCTTCTGCATTTAAAAATCTTCCCTCCACCACTCTCTGGGAAGAGAATTCCAAAGGCTCGTGACCTGTGAAAAAAATATTTCTTCTCATCTCCATCTTAAATGGGAGCCTCTTTTTTTAAGCTGTGTCACCTAGTTCTAGTTTCTCCCACAGGAGGGTCCTTTCAGCATCCACTCTATCCAGTCCCCTCAGGGTCTTTATGCTTCAATACGATCATCTCTCATTCTTCTAAACTCCAATGGGTACAAGCCCAGCCTATTCAATCTTTGCTCATAAGATAATCACCCCATCTCAGATATCAGTCAAGTGAACCTTCTCTGAACTGATTTTAACGCACTTATATCCTTTCTTAAAGGCCAAAACAAGACCAAACAGTACACAGTTCTCCAGGTGTGGCCTCACCAATGCTCTGTACCACTGTAGCAAAACATCCATACTTTATAATCCATTCCCCTTTCAATAAACGACAACCTTCTATTTGCATTCCAAATCATTTGCTGACTTCATTAGTAAGTGTGTAGAAGACTGTGCGCCAAAGAAGAAAATCTGTGTGTTTCCCAACCAGAAATCATGGATGAACAGGGATATCCACTGCTTGCTGAAGTCTAGGTATGAAGCATTCAAGTCAGGCGACCCTGACCTATACGAGAAAGCATGATATGATCCAAGAAGATCCATCAAAGATGGCTAGCCACATGGACCTCCACTAACAACGGCAAGGTCTGCAAGACATAACAGGCTACAAAATGACGGCAGGTAAAATTGCCAGCTCCAACGCACCCTTCCTTGATGATCTCAATGCATTCTATGCTCGTTTTGAGCAAGAGGTCAGCGAGAGCACACCCTCCACCCCAGAAGCTTCCAACGAGGTCACCATTGCAGACGTCAGAGCAGCGTTCTCAAAGGTCAACCCACAGAAAGGGACTGGCCCGGATGGGGTACCCAGACGCACTGTGCAGACCAGCTGGTGGGAGTATTCGCAGATATCTTCAATCTCTCTTTACAACAACCTGAGTTCCTTATCTACTTCAAAAAGATTACCATCATTGCAGTATCAAAGAAAAGCCAAGAGTGTACCTTAATGACTGGTGACTCTGACATCCATCATTATGAAGTGCTTCGAAAGGTTAGTCATGGCACTAATCAACTCCAGCCTCCCTGACTGCCTGGATCCACTACAGTTCACCTACCACCGCAACAGATCCACAGCAGATGCCATTTCCCTGGCCCTGCATTCAACCCTGAAACACCTTGGTGACCAAGACACCAATGTCATTTTCTTGTTTATCGACTACAGCTCAGCCTTCAACACCATTACTCCTACGAAACTCATCTCCAAACACCGTGGGCTGGGGCTCGGCTCCCTTCTCTGCAACTGGATCCTGAACTTCCTAACCCACAGACCATAATCAGTAAGAATAGGCAACAACATCTTCTCCACGATCATCCTTAACACCGGTGCCCCACAAGGCTGTGTCCTCAGCACCTTACTTATACCCCTTTTACACCTATGACTGTGTGGCCAAATTCCCCTCCAACTCGATTTTCAAATTTGCTGATGACACCACCAGGAGGTGGTGGGTCAGATCTCAAACAATGATGAGATGGAGTACAGGAAAGAGACAGAATCTGGTGAATTGATGCGGCAACAATAATCTTTCCCTCAATGTCAACAAAACGAAAAGAGATAGTCATGGCTTCATGAAGCATAGTGGAGAACATGCCCTTGTCTACATCAATGGGGATGAAGTAGAAATAGTCGGGAGCTTCAGGTTTTTAGGCATCCAGATCACCAACAATCTGTCCTGGTTCCCCCGTATTGACACAATAGTTGAGAAAGCCCACCAACGCCTCTACTTTCTCAGAAGACTAAGGAAATTTAGCATGTCTGCTACATATCTCACCAACTTGTACAGATGTTCAATAGAAAGCCTTCTTTCTGGTTGTATCATAGCTTGATTCGGCTCCTGCTCTGTACAAGACTCCAAGAAAGTACAAAGGGTCGTGAATGAAGCCCAATCCATCACCCAACCAGCCTCTCACCCATTGACACCGTCTACACTTCCCACTGCTTCAGAAAAGCAACCAGCATAAGTAATGATTGCACGCATCCCGGACATACTCTCTTCTATCACCTTCCATTAGGAAAAGGATACAAAAGTCTGAGGACACGTACCAACTCACTCAAGAACAGCTTCTTCCCTGCTGCCATCAGAGTTTTGAATGAACCTACCTTGCATTCAGTTGATCTTTCTCTACAGCCTAGCTATGACTGTAATACTACATTCTGCACTCTCTCTCCTTTCCTTCTCTATGAATGGTATGCTTTGTCTGTATAGAGCAGAAGAAACAATACTTTTCACTGTATACTAATACATGTGGCAATAATAAATCAAATCAAAATAACAAGAATTGTGTACTTCATTTCTTTGCTGCCTGTCAGCAGGGTCTCTCTTCTCTTCAACCCTCCGCCAGTAGGGTCCCCTCCTCAGCATGTTCTCTCTCCAGCCTACGGCGTTGGGCACTGTGAGGGATGCCCCACCTGTTGTTTTGCTGCACCTTATTTACATCCACTGACCTCCATCACTTTTCTCACTCATTCAACCAGTTCCTGTTGTTTGTTCAGTATCAGCACACATGGGCTACAAGATGCCAAGGATGGACAGAACCCTCCAACCTTTCCCAAACAGGGCAGGCTGCTGTTATATACCAAAAGGGGGACAGGTTTTGCATAATGTTGTTTAGGAAAATTATGGTTCAGGAAATAGAGAGCATAGACTTGACCTTTAAAGTTTATTTATTAGTCACAAATAAGCTTACATTCACACTGCAGTGAAGTTACTGTAAAAATCCCCTAGTCGCCACACTCCGGCGCTTGTGTGGGTATACTGAGGGAGAATTTAGCATGGCCAATGCAACTAACCAGCACATCTTTGGACTGTGGGAGGAAACTGGAGCACCAGGAGGAAACCCATGCAGATTCGGGAAGAATGTGCAAACTCAACACAGACATGACCCAAGCCAGAAATTGAACCTGGGTCCTTGGTGCTGTGAGGCAGCAGTGCTAACCACTGTGCTGACCAGCAAGGAATGGGGAAATTGATAGTGGCAAGGAATTCCACCAATCTATTACAAAGTTTAGGTATCACATACACTTGCTATTCTCACAATTTGCGATGACATTTTTCTCTCATTATTGTAAATTTCTTGTAAACCATTTAATTTTATTGTCAGCTGTCACAATGCAGTTGCAGTCTCCGGTCATTCAGTGGTTCATTGGAGCATTTCTGAAGTCTATTTCCCAACTCTTTCACCATCTTGTGTATGAAAAAATAATATTTAACATTCACTAACGTTGTCAGTAAAAGAATATTTTCAGAATTACACTACAAATAATTATGATTGGGATAAGTATGGAAAATAGTGGCACCAGTGGAACTTTGATACATTTCCTTATCCTGCAGACCTGAAAAGGAACCTCATTTCAAATTTATTTATTTCAATCACATGAACCTGGCTGAGAAAACAACTATCCACATGCGTAAAACATCCAGCATGTCCCTGACATCGGTCCACCCTGACCTAATGAAGATCCTGGGTGACATTAACAGTGATTTTGCAAGGTAATCCCTTGATTTTCTTGAATTAACCCTTTTCAAAGATGAATCATTACTGGTGGCGAGCTTTATTTGTTTTAGCTTACCTTGTGTGTTGTAATTTGCGCAGAGCTGACGAGGATGAAGAGATAATTGTGAAGGCAATGACGGACTATTGGGTTGTTGGCAAAAAATCCGACCAGCGGGAACTTTATGTAATCTTGAATCAGAAGAACGCAAATCTGATTGAAGTTAATGGTGAGTGGATGGTGCCCATGGAATTTGGTCTTCCATTCCTCCCCAGATTATCGAAGATTATACCGGAACTGAGAGTGTTATAACAGTCAGGAAAGACTGAACAGGCTGGGGTTCTTTTCCCTATAAAAGAGAAGGGTGATCAGATAGGATCTGATAGGATTTGATAGGGTAGATATAGAGGAAATATTTCAACTGGTGAGGGACACTGAGACAAGGAGCCAGAAGTATAATGTTGTCCTTAAAAATCCAATATGGAATACAAGAGAAACTTCTTTATCCAGAGAGTGGTGAGAATACAGTGGCTAAAAGAATAGGCCAAAGGCTGGGAATTCTGAGTAATTCAACTCCTGACTTCCCAAAGTCTTTCCACCATTTACAAGCCACAAGTCAGGAGTGTGATGGAATATTCTCCCCTTGCCTGGATGAGTGCAACAACACTCAAGAACTTTGACACCATCAAGGATGAAGCAGCCTGTATGAATGGCATCCCATTCTCTACCTCAAATGTTCACTTCACCACTAGAGCAGTGCCTGCAGTGTGTACCATCTACAAGATGCACTGCAGCAACTTACCAAGGCTCCTTCAAGAGCATCTTCCAAATCTGTGACTGCAAAGGATAAAGACAGCAGATGTATGGGAACATCACCACCTGCAAGTTTTGCTCCAAGTAACACACCATCCTGGCCTGGAACTATCGCATACTGTAGTTCCTCCAAAGAGATAGTAGAACAGGAAGACAGTTGGTAATGCAGGAAGGCTTTCCAGAGCTTAGGGCCTTGGTAGCTGAAGGAATGGTTGCCAGTGGTGGAATGATTAAAACCAGGGATCCACAAGTAGCCAGAATTGGAGGAATACAGAGATCACGTGATCTGGAAGAGATTGCAAAGTTAGGGAAGGATGAGGTCTATGAAAGGATCTGAAAATATGGATGGCAATTTTTAAATCCCAGTGTTGTTGGGCTGGGAGTTAATGTAGGTCAGTGAGCACAGGGGTGATGTGTGAATGGGACTTGGCCCGAGGAGATTGGCTCTCCTTTGATATACAGATTGTGTTTGTCATTTACATGCTGCATAGGTTTCAGGTAACAAGGACTAAGTGAAATGGCAGACTCCTCCATTAACTATGGATGCGTCCTGAGATCATATCACTTCCTGGTTTTGGTTTCTGTCTTAAACACCACAGTGTGCTCATAGCTCAACATTTAGACTTCATGACGTTTCCTTTAAAACTGATGCTGTTTTTCCTGTTGAGGAAACAATTCCTCTGAAAATCCCTCTGCCTCGCTCTCCTTAAAGACCATCCCTCTAGCCAAGCTTCAGGTCACCTATCCTGATATCACATGTGGCTTGGTGTCCAATTTTGCCTCATAGCGCTTTGGGACACAATAGAACATTAGCAGCACTTTATAAATGCAACTTTATGCTGTTACCTTTGTATAACAAATAGAGGAAATTCAGACTGGGTAGATCATGCACCTGTGAGATGAGTGGGTTATGGGTGGGGGAGGACAACTTTGCTCCATTATGGCGCATGACCCTGTCAACCTGATTCCCCTTTGTGCTCTGCATTCAAGGTGATACCCTGCACTCAGGGGAAGGAGAAGATTCCACCATATTCTATTGAGGAAAAGGAATGGTGGCACAGTGGTTAGCACTGCTGCTTCACGGCGCCAGGGACCTGAATTCAATTCCAGCCTCGGGTAACTGTCTGTGTGGAGTTTGCACATTCTCCCCATGTCTGCATGTGTTCCCTCTGAGTGCACCGGTTTCCTCCCACAGTCCAAAGATGTGTGGGTTGGGGGGATTGACCATGTTAAATTGACCCTAGTGTTAGGGGATTAGTAGGGTAAATATGTGAGGTTATGGGAATAGAGCCTGGGTAGCATTGCAGTCAGTGCAGACTCGATGGACCGAATGGCCACCTTCTGCATGGTATCCTTCTGATACTCCTATGATATCATGGCTAAAAATGTTAATTTATGATGACAAATTGCTTAGACTCAGCCTGTGTTCTCTGGAGTATCAATGATTAAAGGAAGATCTAAGTGAGGTGTTTAAAATGATTGAAGGATTGGATAGGGCAAACAGAGGTGGTGCTCTGCTGAGAGAAGCCCAGAACAATTCAAGGTAACCTTGAATTTAGGCATTCAGCTGTGAAGTCATGAAGCAGTCCCTCACACAAGTTTCAATTGAAAATGTGAAAGCGGAAATTGGTAGATGAATGTTGACACGGCTCTTCAGGATTACAGAATAGGATAGATGGAGTTAAAATACAGATTAGCAGTCAGCCAGTTAAATCATGGAACAGGTAGGAGGTGTTGAAAGGCCTGGGAGCCACAGGTTAACATTCTGATTCCTGTTCCCACTAATGTGCAAATCTGTCAAGTTGCTGATACTACCAGAACTTAATCACAACGTGTTTGGCCATTGTTCCAGTTAATTGAATTCTAAAGTGCAGAAGGAGGCCATTTGGCCCATTGAGTCTGCACTGACCACAATCCCACCCAGGTCTTAGCCCTATAACCTGTGCATTTACCCTAGTTAGCCCCCTGACACTAAAGGGCAATCTAGCATGGCCAATCCACCAAACCTACACTTCTTTGGACTGTGGGAGGAAACTGGAGCACCCAGAGGAAACCCACGCAGTCATGGGGAGAATATACGAATTCCGCATTGACAGTGACCCAAGCTGGAAATTGAACCCGGCTCACTGGCGCTGTGAGGCAGCAGTGCTAATCACTGTGCTGGCCTTAGTCTGGTACAAATCAAATCGAGAAAAGCAAACAGATCACCCATGATCTAACTAAGTCATGAAAGAGATAGTTGTGGAGATGTTGTCACTCTGCAGCTTAAGAGGACGCAGGGAGAGAGGGAATGTATGATCACCAGGCAGTAAAGTAGAAACAGGCAGAAAGTGCAGCAATCCCCGAGTTCAACTCACTCTCCACCTGGTATTGACGAGAGAGATGGTTTACTTTCTGGGGAGTGCAGCCAGAGCTAAGTCCATGGCACCAAGACTGGCTCAGCTGTACAGGGGGACACAAAGAAGACCAGAAGAACAAAGTGATGGGAGATTTGACAGTTAGGAGAATGGACCGGTATTTTTGCTGCCGCAGATGTGAATCCAGGGTGGTTTCTTGCCTTCCAGGTGCCAGGGTCACAGATTCACTGAGAAGCACAGAGGAGGGTGAACAGCCAGCAGTCAGGATCCATAAGGGTACAAATAATATGGGTAGATAGAGGGATGTGGTCCTGCAATCAGAATTCAGGAAGTTAGGAAGGAAATTAGGATGCAGGACCTCAAAAGTAATCATTACCCTCGAGTACAGAAATAGGAAGGTAAGATGGTTGGAGAGATGATACAGGAGTAGACCAAGACCAGAGACTGTTCACCCACCCCTCATGGTGTTCTGTTCAGTGAACCATGAACCTAACACTAAACTTTAGATTCCTGAAACATTAGGACAACTCCAGGTGAGACGGGACCTGTATGGGCCAGATAGGTTGCACCCAGAGTCAAAACCAGTTTGCTTGCAAGGTGATACAGCCATCCTTTTTGGGTGGGTGTGGAAACCAGGAGGGTAACATGAGGAAGGAATACTGGGAGAGACATAGAATCTCATCCCATAGTAAGAAATAGTAAGGTGATAGGTAGATTAGCAAGAAAGTAAAGTGAGTGTTGGTCCTCTACACAGTGACAATGGGGAGTTAATAGACAATAAGGAAACAGCACATAAAATGAACAAATATTTTGCTTCTGCCTTCTCTATAAAAGATACAAAAACATTCCAGGAATGGCTGTAAATGAGGAGATGGGAGGGAGAGAGGAACTTGGTGAAATTACAATAATTAGGGTATGCTACTAAGCAAACTGATGGAACTGCAGGTCTCTAGATCCTAATGGATCTAATTTTCAGGTTTTAAAGGAGGTCACCAATGAAGTAGTAGCTGCATTGGTGTTAAATTTTCAAAATTCTCTAGATTCTGGAAAGGTTCCATCAGACTGGAAAGTAGCAAATAGAACCCATCTATTCAAGAAGGGAAGGGGGCAGAAAACAGAAAATTTTAGGCCAGTTAGCTTGACACCTGTCACTGGGAAGGTGCTGGAATCAAACATTAACGAGGTTCTAACTGGGCATTTAGAAAAACTCAAGATAACTGTGAAGAGTCAGCATAGTTTTATGAAAGGGAAATCATGTTTAGTCAATTTATTGGAGTTCTTTGATGAAGTAACATGTACTGTGAATAAACGGAAGCCTGGAGACATACTGTACTTGGATTTTCAGAAGGCATTTGATACTGTGCCACGTCAAAGGTTATTGTGGAAAATAAAAGCTCATGATGAGGGTAACATATTAGCATGGATAGAAAACTAAATTCCTGGCTGAAGACAGAGAGTATGCATAAATGGGTCTTTGTCTGATTGGTAGGATATGATCAGTGAGTCTCACGGCAACCTCAACTGCTGAAGGCTTCTTACTGTGAGGGGGAGGGCATTGGTAATGAGGAAATCTCAAATATGCCCAGCATTCACCTTGTTCTTTCTCTATCTCTCTCCCTCCAGAGGAAGTTAAGAAACTCTGCGCCATGCAGTTTAACAACATCTTCTTCTTAGATTAACCATCAAGCTCACTACCCATTGTTGGTTTCGGATATGGCACAGACACTTGGGTGAACATTGGTGACCCTGCCAGCACAGGAGGTAACTGTGTGATGCCGTATGCAGCAAATAACCTGTGCTCTTCACTCTGCCAACGGCTAGTGCAGCATCCTCACCAATGTTGCTTGGCCCAGGAAGGCAAGGCTCCACCTCCACTCGCAGAGAACAGTCGCTGTCATAGGAAATTTCCATCGAATGTAAGATAATTAGATTTTAAATATTTATGATAACTGAATTAAAAAGAATGTCAACTTTATCATTCCGGTCTGTAATATATGACAAGCCTATACTGTAAAAAAAATAAATTAACAGTAACATTTGAGTGAGATTTTAACTTTCCAATTGTGTCTGTGTATTTTTGCTTTATTTATATATTAACCCTCAGTTAGGAGGGTTGATCATTGGATATTTTGTAGAAAATTCTATTCTCTACCTTAAGGCAAATGATCTTCCTATATGATATGGGCTTTTTTTTTACTTACAAATTGTGGGTTTATGCCAGAATTAAAAGCTGTATTTATGATCATGTTCTGGTTCAGCAAGTGTGGGTTACTGTTGCAAAGATTAGTCTGCAGCTATGTACTGTGTAATGTGGCCTTCAAGCAAGGCTACCTATTCTGTCATATTTGCAGACATGAATGCTCGAAGCAAAATGTAATTTAATTTGAAGAATTTGCTTATTTTTTAAGAAAATGGAGTTAAGTAATGAAACTGACTGTCACTTGGACACACATCCCACATTTGTAGTTCCACTTTTTAATTAAAGAAAATGTTTCAAAAACTAGCTGCAGGAAATATTTGCATTATGTAAACATTTGTACATGAAATGTACAGCTAATCGAACACAAAGGAACCTCTTTTAAGGTAATGGAAAAGGAATGGTCCATTATCACATATACGGAAGGCTTCTTTTGTGCTCTCTGGCCTGCGTGGTATCCAGTTAGCTCACTCACATAGGGTTTTGCCTCCCTTTCCTCAGCGCTAGTTCCAAATTGGCACACACCACCTAGTCCGAATCGCAATACTGTCTCTTCAAAATGCAAATTAATCCTCAAATGTCACCTTTTTGGATGTCTGATCTTGTACGTTGCATGATGTAAATTCTCAACTTTTTTGTTAGAAAGGAAGGTTAGCACAACTTTTGTACCTCAAACTTATCATTTTTCACATCAGACAAGTGCAGTGTATAGCCAATGGACTGTATTTTAGTGTTCAAGAATTCTGCTTCCTCGTTTTCCCTACTTCTTCAACGTATAAAAGAAACGGGTTTTCTGAGAAACGGTGCTGATTTATCCATGTAATGATGCATATTTTTTAAAAAATAAAATAAAATCTACCTGCACTAACTCAAGACTCTGTGTTTTAAAGTAAAGCTTTAAAGTTTATTTATTAGTCACAAGTAAGGCTTACATTAACATTGCAATGAAGTTACTGTGAAATTTCCCTAGTTGCCACATCCCGGCACCTGTTCGGGTCAATGCATCTAACCAGCACGTCTTTCGGACTGTGGGAGGAAACCCACGCAGACATGGGGAGAACATACAGACTCCACACAGATAGTGACCCAAGCCAGGAATCAAACCTGGGTCCCCAGCACTGTGGAGCAACAGTGCTAACCACTGTGCCACCATGCTGCCCTATTAAAGTTGGGTCCAATTCAAGATACCACAGAGAAAATTAAAACTTTTTGTTTTGCGCTTCTGGAAAATAAAATCAACACTGAGTTTGAATTAACTTGCAAGAGATTGTATCCTCAGTTGCTGATTGCACTTTGCAAGTTGCAATTGCAGTTTTCTGCTCAATGGCCTTTGCTGAACTCGCAAGCAGGACCTTAAATACCAGATTAATTAAAGATATATATTAAAGAACAAACTTGCATTTATAAATATATATGATAATTCAAACATATGGTATTAAAAGTAGAATTACGCAGTGGAAATACTGAAACAAAATGTGAATTCAATGCCAAAAAAGTGCATTATCAGATAATTTAAATAGAACAGACAGAATTTTCATTTTTATATTGTCTTTCATGACGAGGTGATGTCTCAAAGAACTTACAACTGAGTACTTTAGAGACACAGTCACAGTTGTAATAAAGGAACTGCATCATCCAGTTTACATGCAGCAAGATCCCACTAACAGCAAGGACCAGCTAACTTAGCGGTGTTGGTTGAAGGATAAATATTGATCAGGACACCAGGGACAACCACCTTGCTCTTCTTTGAAATAGTGCCATGGGATCTTTTACGTCCACCTAAGAGGGCAGGTGGGGCCTCCAAAAGATTGCAGCTCTGGCAGTGCTGCACTCCCTCAGCATTGATAGGCAGAGGTATCTAGGCGTACAGGTACACAGATCACTGAAAGTGGCAACACAGGTGGAGAAGGTAGTCAAGAAGGCATACAGCATGCTTACCTTCACTGGCCGGAGCATTGAGTGTAAAAATTGGCAAATCATGTTGCAGCTTTGTAGAACCTTGGTCAGGCCGCATTTAGAACATAGTGTTCAATTCTGGTCACCACATGGCCAGAAGGATGTGAAGGTTTTGGAGAGGGTACAGAAAACAATTACCAGGATGATGGAGGACGTTAGCGATGAGGGGAGGTTGAAGAAACTTGATTTGTTCTTGCTGGAATGATGGAGGTTGAGGGGTGACCTGATAGAAGCCTACAAGATTATAAGGGGCATGGACAGAGTGGATAGTCAGAAGCTTTTTGCCAGAGTGTAAGAGTCAAATATAGGGAGCACAGGTTTAAGATGTGAGGGACAAGGTTTAAAGGAGACGTATAAGGCAAGTTTTTTTTTACACAGAGGGTAGTGGGTGCCTGGAACGCGCCACTTGGTGGGGGGAGGTAGTGAAAGCAGATACGATAGTGACTTTTAAGGGGCATCTTGACAAATACAGGAATAGGATGGGAATGGAGGAATATGGTCTCCAGAAAGGTAGGGGGTTTTAGTTCAGTTGGCAACATGATCAGTGCAGGCTTGGAGGGCCAAAGGGCCTGTTCCTGTGCTGTAATTTTTTGTTCTTTGTTCTATTGTGTAGAAGCTGTGCATGTATGCAAAGAACAGTACAGTACAGGAAACAGGCCCTTCAGCCCTCCAAGCTGTGCCACTCATTGGTCCAACTAGCCCATTCATTTGTATCCCTCCATTCCCAATCTGCTCATGTGACTATCCAGGTAAGTCTTAAACAATCCCAGCGTGTCCACTACCCTACTTAGCAGCGCATTCCAGGCCCCCATCACCCTCTGTAAAAAAAGTCCCTCGTCCCTCTCACCTTGAACCTGTGAACCCTCGTAATTGTCCCTCCGACCTAGGAAAAAGCTTCCCACTGTTCACCCTATCTATACCCTTCATAATTACACCTCTATTAGGTCTCCCCTCATTCTCCATCTTTCCAGGGAGAACAACCCCAGTTTACCCAATCTCTTCTCATAACTAAGATCCTCCATACCAGGCAACATCCTGGTAAACCTCCTCTGCACTCTCTCCAAAGCTTCCATGTCCTTCTGGTACTTCTTGTACTTTTTCGCTTTACTAAAACTGTATTACTCAGTGATTGTTCGATGATAGACTAGCACACCAGCAGCACCACACACAACCATGAAATAAGCCCAAAAGATTTGTGTGGATTATAAAATCAGGAATAGACTGGTCAGGCTGAACGGTCTGTGTGCTGCAAATTCTATGTGATTATCTTGCTGCTGTCCTTTTATAACGTAAATTTTTACTTGTATTTCAGCAAAGAGAGAATGGGCTCATGATCCAGCAGACTATGTATGAGGTAATGTGTTGTGCGTTATATATAACTAGTGAAAGGCATATTAAGGAAACTGTAACTTGTATAAATTGACCTGCATAAAATGAACTTCAGTGTATAGAAGAAAAGGCCATTTAGCACCTTGAATTTGTTCTACCACTCAATAAGATCTCGACTGATCTTTCAGTTCCTCCCATGTTCCTTGGGGTCACCACAGAGCTGGTAAATCACCATTCTCTGTTAACATCCATTCTCCTTCCAGTCCCACTGCTGTAGTGTCTCTTACCACCACATCATTCCACTGGTTCGAGGCCTCCTTTCTCTTCCTGGTAGTCCCAGCCTCACCACAAGCCTTCTTTTTCCACAACAGATGACCACATCATTTCAATTTCTTGGCTACTTACTTTGATGTTTCCACAAATGTTTACTGACTCCCCCACCATCCTGATGTACTGGCTCCTGATCTGATCTTTTTTGTTCCTGATCTTGTTTTCTCTTATTCCTCTCTTCTTGATGTTCCCTGAGACACTGCACTGGCTAACACAGTTGGCCTGTATTGTAGATTCTTTTCTAATTCACTGCACTCCCCTGTTCTTCCTCCAACCAGAGCTAATTCATTGCTTACCATACATGTCAAATGTCAACCTTTGAAGCCTCAAAAAATTCCTTCAAAATTGAGGGTTGATCAAATATAAAAATGAATTGACAGCATGGGTGTAGGTGATTGCCATTTTGCTAATGATGCAAAGAGTGGAGGCGTCTTAAAACTCCTGTGCCCCTTTTGTGACACTGTCCACATTGATTGCTTGATCCATCCCTTGGGGCCCATCTAAGTAAAACATACTCTGGTGGGGAGACAAATTGAGGCTGACTTCTACTGTGAGTATAACTAGGGGGCACAGCCTCAAGATAAAAGGGGGGGCGGTTTAGAACGGAGTTGAGGAGGAACTTCTTCACTCAAAGGGTGGTGAATCTCTGGAATTCTCTGCCCATTGAAGTGGTGGAGGCTGCCTCGCTAAATATTTTTAAGACGCGGGTTGATGGGTTTTTGATAGGAGAGGGGATTAAGGGTTATGGGGAGAGGGCGGGAAATTTGAACTGAGCAGCGACAGATCAGCCATGATCTTATTGAATGGCGGGGCAGGCTCGAAGGGCTGGATGGCCTACTCCTGCTCCTATTTCTTATGTTCTTATGTTCTTATAACATGTGGCTGAAAAGGAGGGGTGATCAACCTGGAAGTGTATGCAAAATGATTATTGGGGCTGGAAAAATGGAGTTCTCTTGCATGCTAGGTCAATTTATGCCTCAGAATTTATGGTAATTATACATTGCCATACTTTCATCATCGGCCACCACTGACCCCAGGTTCTTGAAACTACTCACTTTGTCCAAGTTTTACCCGTAATCTTTACACCTTTGCCCCGATCTTTTCCTTACGCTGAAACTGATAGTCTGTATATTGGATTGCTGGTCCAGTGATCTTCATAGTACTTTTCAGTCTTTCAGTGCTGTTCTTCTCCAGATATTTAATTTTGTTCCCATCATCCTCCTCATGTAGCTCAATGTCATTTGCAAACAAGATTGACCATGGCACTTCCCATTTCAGCCACTGAGTGGGAAAAATCAAGAATAGGAAGGGGCTCAGTGTCAAGTCTCCAAATGTTCACTCTCTTCACTTGGTTTCTTATTCTTGCCTGGTGCCCTTTATAGACCTCCAGTAATAGCTGTACCTACTTCTCAGAGATTTTGCAAATTCTAGTACATCTTTGTCCTACCTTCCTCAGCATCCAGTCATAAGCCTCTAGATTGATGAATGGTCCTCATATGCATTGACGTTCCTGCTATTTCTATATCACCTGTCTCAAAGTAAAAATGGCATCAGTGGTGCTTCCTCTGGATGTGAATCTGAACTGATTCACATCCAGAGGAAGTGAATCACTAATTTTCTCAAACACTGGGCCAGGACTTTCTCCCATATCTTGAAGTATGTGGTAGGAGTTTAATTCAACCATAACTGATCTGTAATCTATTTCCATATACTTGACTTGGTCCCAGTTCCTTTAATACCTTTGGTTAACATAAGTCTATAAATCTGTTTTAAAAGTAGCACTGGCTACAGTGTCAATTGCTGTTTGCGGAAGAGTTAGACCATAAGACATAGGAGCAGAATTAGGCCACTCAGCCCATCAAGTGCTCTGCCATTCAATCATGGCTGATATTTTTCTCATCCCCACTCTCCTGTCTTGTCCCCATAACCTCTGATCTCCTTATTAATCAAGAATCTATCTATCTCTGTCTTAAAGACACTCAATGACTTGACCTCCACAGCCTTCTGCGGCAAAGAGTTCCACAGATTCACCACTCTCTGGCTGAAGAAATTCCTCCTCATCTCTGATTTAAAGGATCATCCTTTCAGCCTGAAGTTGTGCCCTCTGGTTTTAGTTTTTCCTACTAATGAAAACATCCTCTCCATGTCCACTCTATCCAGGCCTTGCAGTATCCTGTAAGTTTCAATAAGATCCCCCCATCATCCTTCTAAACTCCAATGAGTGCAGACCCAGAGTCCTCAAGCGTTCCTCATATGACAAGCTCTTCATTTCAGGAATCATTCATATGAACCTCCTCTAGACCCTTTCCAAGGCCAATGCATCCTTCCTTAGCTATGGAGCCCAAAACTGTTCACAATACTCCAAATGGGGTCTGACTAGAGCCTTATACAGCCTCAGAAGTACATTCCTGCCCTTGTATTCTAGCCCTCTCGTCATGAATGCTAACATTGCATTTGCCTTCCTAGCTGCCAACTGAACCAGCACATTAACCTTAAGAGAATCTTGAACAATGACTCCCAAGTCTCTCTGTATTTCTGATTTCCTAAGCATTTTCCCATTTAGAAAATAGTCTATGTTTTCATTCCTCCTTCCAATGTGCAGAACCTCACAGTTTTCCACATCGTGTTCCATCTGCCACTTTTTTGCCCACTCTCCTAATCTGTCCAAGTCCTTTTGCAGCCCCCCTGCTTTCTCAGTACTACCTGTCCCTCTACATATCTTTATATTATCTGCAAACTTAGCCTTCATTTCCTTCCTCCAAATTGTTAATGCATAGTGTGAAAAGTTGTGGTCCCAGCACTGATTCCTGAGGCACACCGCTACTCACCAGCCGTCATCCTGAAAAAGACCCATTTATCCCCACTCTCTGCTTTCTGCCAGTCAGCCAATCCTCTATCCATGCTAGGATCTTACCCTTGACACTTATTTAACAATCTCCTATGTGGCACCTTGTCAAAGGCCTTCTGGAAATCTAAATAAATCACATCCACTGGGGTTCTCCTTTATCTAACTTCCTTGTTACCTCCTCAAAGAACTCTAACAGATTTGTCAGACGTGACCTCCCCTTGACAAAGCCGAGCTGACTCAGTCTTATTTTATCATGCACTTCCAATATTCTGTGATTTCATCTTTAATAATGAACTCTAAAATCTTGCCAATTACTGATTTATTTAATCGACCTATAATTTCCCGTCTGCTGCCTCCGTCCCTTTTGCGTACTGGAAGAATAGTCTGTTTCCGTACAGACAGTGACCCAAGTCGGGAGTTGAAACTGGGCTCCTGGCGCTGTGAGACAGCAGCGCTAACCAGTGTGCCATCCTCATGTCAAAATGGTGTCGAACTTAGTGAAATTAATTAATTGAACCTCATAAGGAGAACTTTTTAAATCCCCACATTTGTTTAAACTTTCACCACTTTAATAAATCTGAATTTTATATGCTACTGCTCTCCATACTTTAGAAGTGTTTTCTAATTGCGTGAGTAAGAGGTTTGGCTCTGATTTTTACACTTGTGTGGAAGTAGCAGATACTTGGGGCAGGGAAGTGCATACAGTGTGACTATTTTTCTGAATCGACAAGTTAGAACGTCAAATGGTCTTTGTCACTTGTTTCAACTTTTAATCTTGTGAATTAAGAGGAAGATGAGTTAATTGTAGTTCAGTCCCAAAAACAGTACTCACCTTTTTAAAATCTAAGGAGTAGAGTGATCTCTAGTGTTAATTTTCTGTATTACAACAGCCTGGGCAATATCAATATTCTAAATTGAGTTTATTTATTACTGGACTTACATTAACATTGCAATGAAGTTGTTGTGGAAATCCCCTGGTCACCACACTCCAGCACCTGTTCGGGTACACTGAGGGCGAATTTAACATGGCCAATGCACCTAACCAGCACGTCTTTTGGACTATGGGAGGAAACCGGAGCACCCGGAGGAAACCCACACAGACATGGAGAGAACGTGCAAAACCCACACAGACTGTGACCCAAGCTGAATTGAACTCGGGTCCCTGGCGCCGAGATGCAGTAATGCTGATCACTGTGCCGCCCTTGTGTCTGATACACTATAGAACTTAGTGAAATTAATTAATTGAGAATCATAAGGAGAACTTTTTAAGTCCCCACATTTGTTTAAACTTTCACCACCTTAATAAATATGAGTTTTATATGCCATATTGAATAGAGATTGAATGAAATAGCATGCATGAGTTCAAAGGCAGATCTGGGTAGGTAAGGGAAAGAGGGTGTGTGTGCTGGTACTGGAGGGCCGAACAGCTCCTTGAAGTCTATGGTGAGACTACTCCTGTTCTTCATGAGCCATATGGAATTCTAACAGAAGTAATTTTGAATGTCGAATCTGGGTGTCTGCTGAGCAGTGAACTCCTTCCACCTTGGTTGTCCTCCTACACCATAAGTAGTGCAGTGACACAAGGTTAATATCACTTTGCACTGTCAATGACTTCTTCATATTAAGTAGGTCCTAGCCTACCTTTACCAGGAATCTTTCGGATGTTAAGGGTCACCATTAAAAACATTTCCTGTGTACAGGAGCTGGGGATAGGGAGGTTTGGGGGGGTGTAAATTTTCAATGTTTGAAACCACTAAAGCCCCAATTGCACTGGGCAAATAGGAAAGTGAGGATAGAACAGTGAAGATTTCAGCCAATAAGTTACTTCAGGTTTGATGTTTTTGTAATACTTAAATATTTATTTAGCAATGGATGGACATTTCAATAAAGCCAAAAAATTTAAATCTATCAATAACAACAAAAACTAACATAAAACCCTTTTAAAAAAAAAGTGTTATCAAAAGAACTGACACTGGGCCACATAACGAGATGTTAAGACAGGGAACATAAAGTTTGGTCAAAAAGGTAAGGAGTGTTTATAGGACAGTGATAGAGAATGAGATGGATAGATTTAGTGAGGAAGTCCCAGAGCTTATGGCCAAGGCAGCTGATGGCAGGTCCACCAATGGTGAAGAGATTAAAATCGGGGATTCGCAAGAAGATTGGACTGTTGGTATGCTGATATCCCTGAGGGTTGTACAGCTGCAGAAGGTTGCAGAAATGGAAAAGGATGAGATCGTGAAGAGATGTGAGAACAAATAGTTTTTGGTCACAACACACTTTGCCTGGGGATAGATTTTCGTGCACCAATGCTAACTTGACTTATGCTTAAACTGTTGCAACAAAAAATGTAATTGTTTTTGATTTGACGTTTCAATTAAAGTTAGTACATGGTCTGGCTCCATTTACCTGCTAAAATAGAATCTTCCATCTAACAAATTCTGCCCAATCAATAACAAGAGGATCTTTTTTAAAAGGACTTCTTCTTCTTTTTGGTTCCGCTGATTTTTTTGCTTGGCACTACATGGACAGTTTCTGTGGGCACCTTCTGCACAGGAATAATAGGCTTATCTGGCTTATCTTCTTCTTCACTTTGTTCTCCGGGAGAAGATACAGTCAGAGTCTTTTCCTTCTCCTGTTCATGTTTGTTGCTTTCCTCTTTCAATCTATAATTATATTAGAACACACCATTAGTTGGGATGTCATTGAGGTACTTTAAATAGCTGTGTAGGCATAATATCCAAATCCCAATATGCAACAAATTAACTTATTGACTTGAAGATCCATCATCAATGTTGTATAAATGGAGGTCTTGAGTACAAGAAGCTGAGGGGTAATGATAATTTGTACAGAGCACTGGTTAAACCACGCTTAAAGGATTGTGCACAGTTTTGGACTGCCACAGAATGGAAAGAACTTTAAAGCCAAATAAAGTTAAAATCTTGTCACACCACGATTAAACCAGGCATGAGAATCTATACTTTTGAGAGACTTAAAATACTGGGGTTATTCCCGCTGATAAGAGGGCATATGTGATAACTCAAGTCACTTTGTAGATCAGACCACGATAGGGCAGCAGGTTCCCTTTCCTGATTGACATCAGAGAACCAGCTGGGTTTTTACAAAAGTTTTTGTGATTATTTTTCTGGCACCGGCTCATAAGAATCCAGGTTTAATGAATTGAGTTTCACAGTAGGACTTGAGCCCCAGTGTGGAATTCAAGTTGTGAATTTGGATCGCATGACCATCTGGGCTAACAGTCTGAGATAAAATTGTTAGGTGACTTTACTCAGGTAAGGCATACCTGCCAGGAAAGAACAAGCAATCACCGCCTTAGACCTGTGTCGACCAGAGTCATCCTCTTCAACAAACTTCAGTACAAGGGAATCCCAGCCTTGTGAAAATCTTTTGTTTCTCACTGCAATTAAGTTACTGTGAAATTCCCCTAGTCATGATACTCAGCACCTGTTCGGGTCAATGCACCTAACCAGAATGTCTTGGAGAGTCTGCAGAAGGATAAAGATAGGCTGGGCGAATGGGCCAGGAAATGGCAAATGGAATTTAATGTTGGCAAGTGCGAGGTGGTCCACATTGGTAGGAATAATGGTAGGAAGGGTTATTATTTACGTGGCGAAAAACTGCAGCAGGCGACGGTGCAGAGGGACCTCGGGATCCTTGTGCATGAGTCGCAAAAACCCATCTTGCAGGTGCAGCAGGTGGTCAGGAAGGCAAATGGGATGCTGGCCTTCATAGCGAGGGGGATTGAATATAAAAGTAGGGAGGTCTTGCTGCGGCTGTATAGGGCATTGGTGAGGCCGCAGCTGGAGTACTGTGTGCAGTTTTGGGCGCCATACTTACGCAAGGATATTTTGGCCTTGGAGGGAGTGCAGAAGAGGTTTACTAGGCTGATGCCGGAGTTGAGGGGGTTGAGCTATGAGGAGAGGCTGAATAAATTAGGCTTGTACTCGTTAGGGTTTAGAAGAATGAGGGGAGATCTCATTGAGACGTATAAGATGATGAAGGGGGTGGATAGGATAGAGGTGGAGAGACTCTTCCTGCTCAGAAAGGATAGTAGGACTAGGGGGCACAGCCTCAAGATAAAGGGGGGGCGGTTTAGAACAGAGTTGAGGAGGAACTTCTTCACTCAAAGGGTGGTGAATCTCTGGAATTCTCTGCCCGTTGAAGTGGTGGAGGCTACCTCGCTAAATATTTTTAAGACGTGGGTTGATGGGTTTTTGATAAGAGAGGGGATTAAGGGTTATGGGGAGAGGGCGGGAATTTGGAACTGAGCCACGACAGATCAGCCATGATCTTATTGAATGGCGGGGCAGGCTCAAAGGGCTAGATGGCCTACTCCTGCTCCTATTTCTTATGTTCTTATGTCTTTCGGATTGTAGGAGGAAACCAGAGCACCGGAGGAAACCCATGCAGATATGGGGAGAACGTGCAGACTCTGCACAGACAGTGACCCAAGCTGGGAACTGAACCTGGATCCCTGGCACTATGAGGCAGCAGTGCTAACACTCTACCACTGTGCTGCCCCAATCAATGATTTTTCTCGTAAATGCAATGATACAAACCTAAATCTTTCTGCAGTCTTTATCGCAGCCTGGCGAACTAGCTCATTCCGTCGCACCATGTCCCTCTTTGTCTCCATGTTTAGAACTTCAACATGTGCATAAGCTGGAAACAGCCTCTTTATGAAGAAAAAATAAATTTGATTCAACCAAAATTCCAACTCAGCCTCTGACTTGACTGCAGCTTTTTCTGCTGAAACTTTTGCGGAAATGGCAATTTCTGACGGGGCCTTTTCCGACTGGGCCTTTTCCGACTGGGCTTTTTCTGATGGGGCCTTTTCTGCCTGGGCCTTTTCTGCCTGGGCATTTTCCGACTGGGCCTTTTCCGACTGGGCCCTTTCCAAAAAGGCCTTTTCAGACTGGGACTTTTCTGTCATTTTGCCTTAACAAAAAGGAAAACAAAAGAAGCAAATAAAACATTTTTACAACTTAGATCCAACATGTATTTCTTTGGTAAAATTGAATACCCGAGAAAACACTCTGTTACAATTTGTTTAAAAGTTTCAAATGATAGAATCACGATAGCAAATTTGCTCAACTGGCAACACCACAGCTTTGAGATTTGTTGACTCCTCTAATTGTTGTAATTTATAATATTTACAGTTTTAAACTGCATGTAGGAATGTTCTGATTCTGGTAGAGCTTACAGCAGGTGTATCATGTGTAATCCTGTTAGTGATCAAGAATTGTAAAGTTGCAAAGTCATTACCGGAAGTTTATCAAAAAATAAAAGAATGGGTGATTCTACACAGTGACTTTGCACAATCTGTTTAACCTGCTGAGGGCACCGCAACTTACAATGGGGAACTAAAAATACTGTCAAGAATCATAAAAATAGTAGTCTGATACTACAGAACTCGAATATTACTAAAAAAGACATAGAATCACTTAAGTGCAGGAGGAGGCCGTTCAGCCCATGGAACCTGCATCAACAACAATCCCACCCCACTCATATCCCTATAACGCCACGTATTAATCCTGTTAATCCCCCTAACCTACTGTCTTGGGACAGTAAGAGGCAATTTAGCATGGCCAATCAACCTAACCTTCACATCTTTGGACAATGGCAGGAAACTGGAGCACCTGGAGAAAACCCACACAGACACAGGGAGAATGTGCAAACTCCACACAGACAACCTACCCAAGGCAGGAATTGAACCCAGGTCCTTGGCACTGTGAGGCAGCAGTACTAACCACTGTGCCACCATGCCGCCCATCACACTATCAAAGATTTTTATCTTGGACTCATCAAGACAGCTACACAAGATAAACCAACAATTTATATTGTATGAAAAGAGTGCTGAGTTGCCAATGACCATCTCCAATAAAAGAGAATCAAATCATCAGCTATGACCTTCAATGACTGAATTGTCCACTATCAATGTCCTTGAGATTATCATTAGCCATATAAATATTGTAGCTACAGGAGCAGGTCAGAGGTCAGAATTCCTGCAGTTTGTAACTCATATCTTGACTCCCTAAAGCAAGTCCATCAATCTATAAGGCACAAGTCACAGATTCATAGAGGTTTACAGCATGGAAAAAGGCCCTTCGGCCCAACTTGTCCATGCCGCCCTTATTTTCTTTAAAACCCCTAAACTAATCCCAATTGCCCGCATTTGGCCCATATCCCTCTATACCCACCATACCCATGTAACTATCTAAATGCTTTTTAAAAGTTAGAATTGTACCTGTCTCTACTACTACCTCTGGCAGCTTGTTCCAGACGTCACCACCCTCTGTGTGAAAAAATTGCCCCTCTGAACACTTTTGTATCTCTCCCCTCTCATCTTAAACCTCTAGCTGTAGACTCCCCTAGCTTAGGGAAAAGATATTGACTATCTACTTTGTCTATGCCCCTCATTATTTTATAGACCTCTATAAGGTTATCCCTCAGCCTCCTACGCTCCAGAGAAAAAAGTCCCAGTCTATTCAGTCTTTCCTTATAACTCAATCCACCAAGTCCTGGTAGCATCCTAGTAAATCTTTTCTGCAGTCTTTTTAGTTTAATAATATCCTTTCTATAATAGAGTGACCAGAATTGCACACAGTATTCCAAGTGTGGCCTTACCAATGTCTTGTACAACTTCAACAAGACATCCCAACTTCTGTATTAAATGTTCTGACCGATGAAACCAAGCATGCTGAATACCTTCTTCACCACTCTGTCCACCTGTGACTCCACTTCCAAGGAGCTATGAACATGTACTCCGAGATCTCTTTATTCTGTAACTCTCCCCAACGCCCTACCATTAACTGAGTAAGTCCTGCCTTAGTTCAATCTACCAAAATGCATTACCTCACATTTGTCTAAATTAAGCTCTATCTGCCATTCATCAGCCCACTGGCCCAATTGATCAAGATCCTGCTGCAATTGGAAATAACCTTCCTCACTGTCTACCATGACACCAATTTTGGTGTCATCTGCAAACTTACTAACCATGCCCTCTATATTCTCATCCAAATCATTAATATAAATGACAAATAACAGTGAGCCCAGCACTGATCCCTGAGGCACACCGCTAGTCACAGGCCTCCAGATTGAAAAACAACTGTCTACAATCACCCTCTGGCTTCTGTCAAGAAGCCAATTTTGTACCCATTTAGATACCTCACCCTGAATCCCGTGAGATTTAACGTTATGCAACAACCTACCATGAGTGTGATGAAATATTCTTCACTTGCCTAGATGAGATAGATAGGATGGCACGGTAGCACAGTGGTTAGCATCGCTGCTCCACAGCTCCAGGGACCTGGATTCAATTCTCGGTTTGGGTCACTGTCTGTGTGGAGTTTGCACATTCTCCTCGTGTCTGCTTGAGTTTTCTCCGGGTGCTCCGGTTCCCTCCGACAGTCCAAAGATGTGCAGGATAGGTCGACTGGCCATGCTAAAATCACTCCTTAGTGTCCTGAGATGTGTAGGTTAGAGAGATTAGTAGGTAAAATATGTAGGGATATGGGAGTAGGGCCTGAGTGGGACTGTGGTCGGTGCAGACTCGATGAGCCAAATGGCCTCTTTCTGTACTGTAGGGTTTCTATGAGTGCAGCTCCAACAACACTCAAGGAGCTCTATACCATCCAGAATGAGGCAATCCATTTGATTGGCACCCCATCCACAAATGTTCACTATCTAGGCACAGTAGCAGCAGTGTGTACTACAAGCACTGCAGGAATTTACCAAGTCTCCTTTTACAGCATCTTCCAAACCCATGATCCTATCATCTAGGCAGGGCAGCAGATACATAGGAATACCATTACCTGCAAGTTCTCCTCCAAGCCTCTCACCATGCTGACTTGGAAATATATCACCGTATCTTCATTGTTGCTGGATCAAAATCCTGGAATTACCTTCCTAACATCACTGTAGGGTGACCTATACCACGTAGACTATAGCTGTTCAAGAAGGCGCCTTCTCATGATTGGTTACGGGTAGGCAATAAATGCTGGCAGAGCCAGTGATGCCCACATCCCATGAATGAGTAAAAAAAAGCGGACTCTGATTGGTAGAGGCATTATCATGAAGCATGCAACATAGAATGTTAACTATTAACTGCCAAGTTTTAGTTTCAAATTTCAACCAGACTGGTTGACTGATTGGTCAAGGCATTGCCAAGGAGAATGAGCCAAGGAATGGAGCTCCCTCCAAGCTTTTGCTTAGTTGAAAAAGGCATACAGTGTCTTTCTGTCTGCAAGGGGTAGGACCCTGTTTTTGAATATAGGTGGATTCTACCATGCATAAGTTAGGCTGAGGTTGTTTTCCTTAGAGCAGAGATGGAGGAGGGGGGGGGGTCCTGACTGAGGTGTACAAAATTATGAAGGACATAGCTAGGGGAGATAAGAAGAAAGTTTTCCCCTTAGCAGAAGAGTCAGCAACCTGGGGAGAAAGATTTAGGGTAACTGGCAAGAGATTGAGAGAAGATTTGAGCAAAACTTTTTCACTCAAATGGTGATCGGAATCTGGAACTCAGTGCCTGAAAGGGTGGTGAAGGCGGGAACACTCACAACATTTAAGAAGGATTTAAATGAGCATTTGAAACACCATAACATACAAGGCTATGGGTCAAGAGTTGGGAAATAGGATAAGATAGGTTCTTGATGGCCAGCACAGACACAATAGGCCGAAGTGCTTCTTTCTGTGCTGTAAAGCTATGACTCTATAAGTGAGCCACGCCGCAAGCCCAACTGATGATCTTAAATTAGTTTTCTTAGCACAATCAGGATTATTTAGCAAGTGTTGTTCAATCATGGAAGCATATTAGACCCCATTGCCAGAATTCTACCACCCCACCGGCCACGGAATTGGAGCAGATAAGAGGCAGACAATGGAAATGTTCATAAGAACATAAGAACATAAGAAATAGGAGCAGGAGTAGGCCATCTAGCCCTTCGAGCCTGCCCCGCCATTCAATAAGATCATGGCTGATCTGTTGTGGCTCAGTTCCACTTTCCCGCCCTCTCCCCATAACCCTTAATCCCCTCTCTTATCAAGAACCCATCAACCCGCTTCTTAAAAATATTTAGCGAGGCAGCCTCCACCACTTCAACGGGCAGAGAATTCCAGAGATTCACCACCCTTTGAGTGAAGAAGTTCCTCCTCAACTCCGTTCTAAACCGCCTCCCCTTTATCTTGAGGCTGTGCCCCCTAGTCCTACTGTCTTTTTTGAGCGGGAAGAGTCTCTCCACCTCTATCCTATCCATCCCATTCATCATCTTATACGTCTCAATGAGAGCTCCCCTCATTCTTCTAAACTCTAACGAGTACAAGCCTAGTTTATTCAGCCTCTCCTCATAGCTCAATCCCCTCAACTCCGGTATCAGCCTAGTAAACCTCCTCTGCACTCCCTCCAGGGCCAAAATATCCTTGTGCAGGTGCGGCGCCCAAAACTGCACACAGTACTCCAGCTGCGGCCTCACCAATGCCCTACTTTGGGCGGGATTTTCTGGTCTTGAGTCAAGCAAGGCTGTAAAATCCCACTCCACGTTTTAAGTTTTGCAAGCACAGAGGAACAGCAGGGCCCAGGGGAACAGGGGGGCCCACCGGAAGTGTGTGTGTGTGTGTAAGAGCGAAGGTGTGAGAGTGAGCTTATTTGTGAAAGTGAGTGAGTGTGTGTGAGAGTGAATGAGGAGTGTGACTGTATATGGGTATGAAGGGAAAATGTGAATGAGTGCGTACATGTGCTTATGTGTGTGAGTGAGATAGAGGAGAGTGAGTATGTGAGAGAGGACAGTATGTACGTGTGTGTGTAGGAGAGGGGAGGGAGAAAGTAAGTGGGAGAGAGAGACAGAGAAAGAGAAGAGTGTGTGTGACTGGCTCACTCTCAGTCTCAATCGCTCTCACCCCCCCGAAACTAATGTATACTCTCACCACGGTGATGTTAGTGTATCTTTAAGAAATTTTTTTTTTAATCATGTTCTCTGCAACTCTCAGTGTTGCCAAGTTGTCTGTAGAAGTTCTTTTATTGCTACATAAATGTGGTTTATTTTTACTCTGGGATCTTTTTTATGATTCTGCATTGTTAGGAGGAAGGTCATGTGTTTTAGACGTTTCTTTTCCTTCCGAGTGAATTTAAGATTTCACTTTCTGTTTTGGCAGGCAGCAGTTCAGTTTAGAAGGGCCATCAAACTGAAAATAAGTGCTTCTCTCTCTGGTTTTGAAAATTATGAAAGCAAGGCTTCTTGCCTTCCTGGAGTAGAGAATCTGTTGTTGGTGGCTCAACCAGAATCTCTCCTTGCTGTTCTGGGAAGCTGTTCTGGCTCCAAGCTTATCTGTGTGTGCCTCAAGAGAACTGTAGCATTCATCCAAAGAACTCTGTCCCAGTATCACATGAGCATTAGTTTTTGCTGTGTTAAACCTGTGGAAAAGGTCTTTTTGTTAAAAGGTATTGCTAATTTTCTTTCCATACATGTTATATTCTCAATTCTCAAACTATATTGTTTGATAAAAGCTCCCTAGTGGGTCAGCTGAGTCACACCTAACATGAAACACATCATGCTTACCCCAGCCAAATTTAAAGTGCAAAACTTATGATCCAAGTGTATTTCCTAAAACACTTTGGAGTTTCTGAACTGAATTATAACACCACTCTCACAGTAGTTGAGAGTAAGTGAATGAGCACTGTGAGACTGGGAATGAGTAGGACACACATACTCTCACCGTCTTAATGTTTTTCTTTCATTAATTACTCTTAGAAATGTATTGCTTTGCCTTTTATTTTGTTCAGCCAGTTTTCTCCTTTTAAACCTCAGCTTCACTTTTGAATTTCATGTTGAATGATGTGCCAAACATTGGGCGTAATTCTCCTGGCTTGGTTCTAAATGTTCATGCCAGCACTGAACAGGCCTCATTTAGCATACTCAAATAGGCTAGCACTGCCCCCAATAAGAATCACACTGAATTCCTGACTCCACCGGTACCTGGTTCACTGGAGTTGGGAAAAAGCCCTTTTTAGCAGGAGTGGTATATAAACGTTCCCTGCAGCGCCCACTCTCATTCCAAGTAGCAACATGGCTGAAAGAAGAGCAGCCCCAAAATTCCAGGCCACAGAAGTGGACCGCGTGCTGGATGCCGTGGAGGAGAGGAGGGCCACCTGCTTTCCAGGGTTGGCAAGTGACCACCTGCCAATGTGGTGTTGGAGACCTGAAATGAAGTGGCAGAGGTGTCAGCTCCAGCAGCATCAGGAAGAGAACTGGACTTCATTGCTGCAAGTAGATGAATGACCTCATCCGAGCTACAAGGGTGAGTACCCACTTGTCTACCCCTGGCATCATTCCAGTCCTTAATTTTTGGCATCTCACCCTGAATCCTTGCAACCCTCGAATACTCAAACTATCAGCATCTCCCTCAGTAGCCTTTTCCAACAATCCCCATCACAAACCCTCAGAGCCCACACATGCCACCTGCTGTGAACTCCCCCATAATTGCCAGGCCATTGCCTCACAATGTCCTCTTTGTGTGGACAAGATAGCCCACAACAGGAGAGAGCATGGGAAGATGGGCGGGGGCATGCCCGAGCCTGTTTTGAGGACAGGGCATTGGAAATTGCAGGGGATGTCCCGGAGCAAACAGTTGCAGAATGTAAGGTCAGCATGACCTAAGGAAGTGAGAGTCTAATGCACCTTTGTCCAGAGGACCTATCTGAAGTGAGTCTCTCATTTCTCACATCCCTGATATTCTCAAAAGCTGACCCCATGCCGTCTTTCTCCCAGGATCGCCATCAGATGACGCCAGGCCATCTGAGGTTAAACCTCCCATCCAATACCTCAGAGGACCCTGGAGGTCTCAGCACTGCTTTTACCAGTATCCCACCAGAGCAGAGACATGTGAGCAGTCAGGCTTCTGGGGCACTCTCTGGTGAGCACCACACAGCTGCTCTATCTGCATGTCGGACCTCTGATCTTCCCACAGGCCCTCCAGTCTTATCCAGATGTGGGAGGCCATGAGTGCACCAGTCTGAGGCATCCTGGTATCTCACCAGTCTATTCAGATCGAATATCAGTCCCTCTTCACACCCTCAAACCCACCTCCCACACTCAGGAATGATTCTGTGCTCTGTCATCAGACTTTGTCAGGATCTGAGAAGCACCACAACTTTCCTCACAGCAAGTCTTCATTACTCTCCTGTCTTGAGAAGAGGCCTGCTGACACTGCTAGCCCAGGCCTATCACCCTGGTGTGATGTCAAGTTGAAACAAGGTGCTTGGAAACGATGGAAAAGGATTATGGGAAGAGGGGGCAGCAAGGGATTCGGCAAGAGAGGGTCTGAGGATAAGGGGGAAGGTGGGTTTGAGCTCCTGGACTAAGAGCACCTGGGTGCCAAACCTGGGTATCCATTGTCCTCTGGCTCTATTGGATCCTGACTGCCACCTGTGCAGTATCCTCCTGGTCCTCTTCAGACTCCTCCTCAACCCCGTCCTGGTTCTCATCCGATAAGGCTTACTGTTCCTCCTCCTCTTCCTTCTCCACCATGTCCACCCGCTGTTCTTCCAGATTGTGGAGGACATAGCATGCAACCGACATCTACGCAAGCCTCTAAGGGCTGTATTGGAAAGCCCCGCCAGACAGTGGAACTGCATCTTCAGAAGGCCTACGCACCACTCAAACACATTCCTGGTGGCAGACTGAGCTTCACTGCAGTGGGTCCCTGCCTTGGTCTCAGGCCTCTGCACTGGCATCATTATCCATGACCTTAGCAGGTGACCTTTATCCACCCACTAGCCAATCCTTCAGCTGAGGGTGACTCCAGAATGTAGGCATTGTGCAGACCCCCAGGGTAGCGTGTACAAACATGCAAGATGTTCAGCTGGATGTTAAGGGAATGGAACCCCTTCCTGTTTATGAAGGGCACTGCATGTTGAGGCAGTGCTTACAGGTCGACATGGGTGCCACTGATTGCCTCTTGTACCTGGGGCATCCATCCCGGCAATGGCATAGAATCCTGCTGCCCAGACATCCTGGGGAGCCTGGAAGGTGATGTAGTCCAATGCCTGGGCTTCAGGGCATCTGTTACCTTGCAGATGCATCTGTGCACTCTTGCGCAAAATCCAGCACAGGGTGCCACTTGTGCCCTGGAAAGACCCCATGGTGAGGAAGTTCAGGGGATTCACAGCCATCAGGAATGGCTGTCCTCCTCCTCCTCCTTTTGGTGCCAGAGTCTTCAGTGGCACATGTTATCCAACAGCTCGTGATAAGACCAGCACTGTCTTCTTAACTGCTCCTCGGTCTGATGGTCGAGCACCAGTTGAGTCTCTGCAGCAGCCCGATGTCCTGGTGCCAGCTCAAGTGATGCTGGGTCAAGCCTGGCACTCTTGCCATTGCCTACCTGCCTTGGCAGCAATCAATAGGAATAAAGCGAACTGACCTGCCTGTAGACCAATATTCATCTTCAATCTCTGGAGAGGTGGAAAGGAGAGAGAGAGAGAGATAGAGAGACTGTCAGCAAAGTCATCCAGTCTTTCGCCCTCAATTTCTCACTAATCCCATTGTGATCCAGTTTAGGAAGGCTGACCAAGCTCACTGGTCTATAATTACTCAGGTTATCCTTGCTTCACTTCTCAAATAACAGGACAACATTGGCTATTCTCCAATCCTCTGGGACCCCATCTGTGGCCAATGAGGAAACAAAAATTTCTGTTAGAGGTCCAGCAATTTCTTTGCTTATTTCACTCATTTGTGGAAGTTAGGTTACAAACAGTTGTCAAAAAAAACTATCAAGGGAAACTGATTATTAGCCAAACAAAGCCTTCAGTGAAGACCTTCCGTAAAGTAAAGGAAAGTTTATATATTAGTCACAAGTTACATTAACATTGCAATGAAGTTACTGTGAAATTCCCCTAGTCACCACATTCTGACACCTGTTCGGATCAATGCACCTAATCGGCACGTCTTTCAGGCTGTGGGAGGAGACAGGAGCACCCAGAGCAAATCCATGCAGACACGGAGACAACATGCAAACTCCACACAGACAATGACCCAAGCTGGGAACCGAACCCAGGTCCCTGGCGCGGTCAGGCAGCAGTGCTAACCACCATGCCACCCAATTTTAAGGCCAATGCTTATATGCTCAGGATAAGCAATTATATATAAAATCTTGTTCCACAAACACTGCATTTCAGGCTAGGAAAACAGAGCACGTTACCATGACAATTCCCAAATAGCAAAATATGGGGCCATATTATGCTAATGAAGGATAGGCAGGTGACAGTTTTCTATTGGATAAGAAAGAGCAAAAGGCTATGCTATGATTGGTGGATATGTATGCAAAAGAAGAATTAAAAAGTTGCCCATTTCTCATTTGCTGTCATGAACTGTAACTATTGCATTTTCTGTATGAAACAGCAGAACACCCTGTAATGCTGAGCGCTGCATTATGTTCTCACTTGTACAGAAGTTATTAAAGCTTGTAATTTGAGTACTCTGGGTTTAAGTGTTGTCTGTACTCATGTTGATTGCAGCTTAAGTGTTGTCTGTACGCAAAGTTTACGACACAAAAATCTGGGATAGATGCCATCTGGCCCTGGGTATTTGTCTACTTCAATGCTTTTTAATACATGTAACACTTCATCTCTTGTAATGGTGACTTGCTGTAGAAGGTTTACCTATCCCTCCAAGACACCGTCAATCAACGTGTCCTTAGAACTGAGAATTACTTAGAACCTTTACAGTACAGAAAAAGGCCATTTGGCCCATCGAGTCTGCACTGACCACAATCCCACCCAGGCCCTACCCCACATCCCTACATATCCACCCACTAATCCCTCTAACCTATGCATCTTAGGTCACTAAGGGCAATTTTGGCATGGCCAATCAACGTAACCCCCACATCTTTGGACTGTGGGAGGAAACCGAAGCACCCGGATGAAACCCACGCAGACACCAGGAGAATGTGCAAACTCCACACAGACAGTGACTCAAGCCAGGAATCGAACCCAGGTCCCTGGAACTGCGAAGCAGCAGTGCTAACCACTGTGCTACCATGCCCTGTCCCTTTCCTTTGTGAATGTCGATACAAAATATTCATTAAGGATCTCACCAACTTCCTTTGGTTCTATGCATAATTTCCCTCCTTTGCCTTTGGGTGGACCAACTCTTTCTCTAGTTACACTCTTGCTCCTAAACATGTGTAAAAAAATGCCTTGGGATTCTCCTTAATCCTGCCTGCCAAGAATATTTTGTGTCTCCTTTCTGCCCTCCTAACTCCCAGTTTGTTATTTTCGACTTTCTCTGTATTCTTCAAGTGTTTCATACATTTTTAGTTGCCTAGACTTATGTATGTATCTTTTTTCTTTTTGACTAGATTCGCAATTTCCCCAAATCCAGCCTTTCCTGTCCTTCCTTTTTACAGGCACATGCCTGTCCTGCACTTCGATCAACTGCTCCATAAAAGACTTTCATGTGCCAGATGTGGATTTATCCTCAAAAAGCCTCTCTCAAACAACAGCCTCCAAATCCTGCATAATCTGGCTGTAGTTAGCCTTTCCCCAGTTTAGCAACCTAATCCTAGGATAACACTTGTCCTTTTCCATGAGTATCCAAAAACTTAGAGAATTGTGGTCACTGTTCGCTACATGTTCCCCCACTGCAACTTTGATAACCTGACTAGGCTCGTTCCCTAGTACCAGGTCCAGTATAGCTCCCTCTCTAGTCGGACTATCTACATATTGTTCCAAAAAACTTTCCTGGACCCACTTAAATTCCTCACCATCTGGGTCCCTAGCCCTAAGGGATTTCCAGTCAACATGAGGAAAATTAAAGCCCCCACTACGACAACCCTATCATTTCTACATCTGTCCAAAATCTGCTTACATATCCATTCTTCAACTTCCCATGGGCTGTTGGGAGGCCTGTAGTACATTCCCATCATAGTTACTGCCCTCTTCCTGTTTCTGAGCTCCACCTATAGTGCCTCGTTACAAGATTCTTCCAAGGTATCCTCCCTTTGTACAGCTGTAATATGTTCTCCAATGAGTACTGCAACTCCGTCACCTCTCTTGCCTTCTGTCTCACCTAAAACACCTATATCCCGGAACATTTAGCTGCCAGTCCTGTCCCTTTTTTAACCAAGTTTCCATTACACAGCAATCACATCCAAGTTCCATGCATGAATCAAAGTCAAGATGTGCGGGTTAGGTGGATTGGCCTTGCTAAATTGCCCCTTAATGTCAGGAGGACTAGTGGGGTAAATAATTGGGGTTACAGGGATACGGCCTGCGTGGGGTTGTTTTCGGCGCAGGCTCAATGGGCTGAATAGGCTCCTACTGCGTTGTAGGGATTCCATGATTTAGTGATGATGATGGATAGTTGATAGGAGACTCAGGGCTAACAGGAATGTAAGAGGGCACCGGTGCTATCAGATGCGAAGAAGGATGCCAGGTGTATGATTCGGAGCGACCATCATGTCACTTTCTTCTTGAATAGTTTCCACAATCCAAACAGCTGCGCAGCCATGTTAAGAACTAGTATTTTGAGATCATATGGCAAATCACTATTTGCAACACCCCACCCCACCCCCGATTCCTTCTAGGATATAGAATTGACACTACAGCCCTTCAATAAAAGACCCTTGTGCTTTCTTGTCTAAGCTGTGGCAGCTGTTTGTGTAGTGCAGCTGTTAATTCTGGGCAGGCAGCTCCTTCTGAAGAAGCCAAATTGGTGCCACAGACTAAAACTTTTGCTGGAAGTTTTGCAGCATCGAGAAATGTAGCCAGTGTTTAAAATGAGAGCCCTGTCATCATAATGATGTTGTGATCTAGAGGAAGGGTCCAATATTATAAATGTGATCCAGTAGGAAAAGAATGAGCAGAGTGAGCAGCTGAAAGGCAGAGTGAGAGACATAAGCTGTCATGCACCATGAACTGAGAGTTTGAGCAATGAAGCCTTTAATGTGACATGGGGTGTATGGCAACAAATGGAAACAAAAAATAAGGAAATAAAAAAAATTTCCCAAGCTTGAAAATAAAGTCAGCTTCACTGTATTCACCTGTTTCGTTCACAGGGACCTCAGACGCTATTTTGCTGGCAACCCTGGTAGATCCAGCTGATGTTATTTTATGGCTTTGTTCCTCGTATTTCACAGCTGCCTTTCCAGAGATTGGACCACCTTTACTTTGATCTGCATAAATCAATAACAAGCAATTGTAAGGACCTATGAAATTACTGGGGCAATGTCTGCAAACATATCAATTTCATAAAAACATTACAGTATAGGAAATAGCATGGAGGGAGACAGTGGGGCGTTGTGGTAATATCGCTGGACCAGAGGGTCAGAGAATCCAGAGGCTCAGAGAGAATTTTTCTAGTTCATGCTGAATTGTCTTGAGAAGGTGGTGCTGAACTGCCTTACTGAATACAAATTAGTCTTTTGCTAGGGCAGTTAAGGATCAGCATGCCTGTGGATCTGAAGCCACATATAGATCAGCTAGGAACTGCAGAACATCAATGAGTCAGAAGGACTTTAATAGCAGTTCAGTAATTCCACAGTCACTTTTACTGACAATAGCTTTTTATTCCAGATATGTTTGAGAGTTTAAATCCCCCAGCTGAAACCCAGCTGAATGATGAGATGTCAAATCATGAGTCTGAGTCATTAGTCCAGGCCACTGGATTATTAATCCAATAAAATGACCACTATGAAACTCAATGCTGATTCACTGAGATTCCCAATACTTCTCTGATGAGGGGCAGGATGTGGCGGAATCACTGTGGTAACAGGAATGGTGGGATAGGAGTTCCAAGCATTTCTGAATCTTTCCTTCATTCATTTGAATGAACGGAGCACTAATTTCAAGGGGAGCCACAAGAAACTGGCAGGGGTGGCCTGCTCTCCTACAACCATCCTCCAGCCACAAATGATGGACAGATCTTGCTTTCAGGATCCCAACATGCTTCCAAGGATCCTGCTTCCTTCTAGCTGTTATCAAACCTCCATTAATGTTCAGAGGTTTAACTACAGCACACTGGATACATATTTGGCAGGGGTATATTTGCAGGATTATTGAAGAAAGTGAAGTAGAAAGGGTCAAAAGTTTCAAGTTTTTAGGTGTCCCAGATCACCAACAACCTGTCCTGGTCCCCCCATGCTGACACTATAGTTAAATAAGCCCACTGTGCCTTTATTTTCTCAGACGACAAAGGAAATTTGGCATGTCAGCTACAACTCTCACCAACTTTTACAAATGCACCATAGAAAGCATTCTTTCTGGTTGCATCACAGTTTGGTATGGCTCCTGCTCTGCAGGAAACCACAAGGAACTACAAGGGGTGTGAATGTAGCCCAGTCCATCACGCAAACCAGCTTCCCATCCACTGACTCTGTCTACACTTCCCGCTGCCTCGGCAAAGCAGCCAGCATAATTAGAGACACCATGAACCCTTTCTTTCTTTCACCTTCTTCTGTCGGGAAAAAGATACAGAAGTCTGAGGTCATATACCCATTGACTCAAGAATAACTTCTTCCCTTGCATTAAGTTGATCTTTCTCAACAACCTAGCTATGACCATACACTACATTTTGCACTCTCTCGTTTCCTTCTCTGTGAAAGGTATATCAAAGGGGCGGTGAGAGTAATTGGAAGCTCTTTCACATTCTAAAGCAGTTATGATTGGTTGAATGGCCTCCTACTGTTCCAGATCATTCTAAAGTCCTACATGAAAACCTAGAAGAACTACATGCCACCATGATACATGACCCCATTTGATGGAAATGAAAAAAAATGTACCATAAGGCTCACTTGCTGAGCCTAAACGGGTCATTATAAGTCTCATATCTGCTACTACTTAGTTCCCAAATAAAAAGCTCTCTAAGCATTCCAACAGGATTCAATGTCCAGATGATTATTAACATGTCCAAGACAGCGCCAGAGCGAGATGACTTCTTGCAAGCTATGCCCAGCATACCTCCAAATTCTATCTTTTACTCTCATTCTATGCTTCTCAAACTTCATTCTAACTCTTTGAAACTCTCTAACAATGCTTTAATTAAGTTAATCTTTCTCTATGCCCTAGCTATGACTGTAACATTGCGTTCTGCACTTTCTCATTTCCTTCTCTATGAATGGTATGCTTTGTCTGTATAGTGCACAAAAAACAATACTTTTCACTGTAGGCTAATAATACATGTGACAATAATAAATCAGATCAAAACGTATATAGGTCAGCACTGCATTAAGCCAAAATTAGGTCTGATTTAGCTCTTACAACATACTGAAATGGCCTGTTCTAGATCACATGTAAAGAAAATCACTGAAACAGTTGTTTTCTTTTTATCAGACAAAAGATTGTTTCAATGGGTGAATATATCTGTTTTTTGATTTCTTGCTTATTTACCTCTTCCAATTCTACCCAACCCTCACCCCTCCCCTGGAGGAATACTGGCTTGCAATAGGATAGGGTGCTATCAGACTTTCTCCCTGCTTATCTCAGGAACAATCTGTACAATTGTGAGACCCCTTAACTGTCAATGCAGCTGAGATTAGCTAATTTAGTGAGGGCTGACCACTAAACCTGGGATTTCCCACTCTTTAAAGGTCAATAAGGTCAGTTGCTCACTGACTTCACTGATTTAGCAGTGAACGACGGGACAGTACTGCAGTTATTCAATGCATTGCTTTGTACCGAACTGAGAGAGACAACTTTTTTCTGATTTTATAAAATACTGAAATTATTGCACGCATCGATGTACTAAACTTACCATGATGGCCAGATGATTTTGAATTCTTCACAGCTGCAGAGGGAGGAGCTTTACTTTTCTTTCTCTGAAACAAACATACAAGTTAATTTTTCCTCATCTATATGCTGTCACTTAACAATGTAATCCAAGCACAAGAGGATCCACCTGTCTCTCTGGCAACAGTCTGAGATTAAGCCAGTCTGTTTGCAATCTTGTTGGCATATTTGACCCCAAGATCCACTTCCAACCTCATATTCTCATGATCATTCTGACCTCTCATTTCCAATTCCATAACATCACCCCAACTTCACTTCTGTCTCAGCTCATCTGCCCTTGAAACCCTCACTTGTATCTTTGTTGCCTATATGTTTGACTATGCCAAAACATACTTGGTTGGTCTCTGACATTCTACCATCTGTAAACTTGAGGTCATCCAAAACTCTGCTGCCTTTATCTTAACACATATAGGAATAAAATCCACATTTTGGAATAAATGGGTGCTTTTCTGGTTGGCAGTTGGTGACTAGTGGTGTGCCGCAGGGATCGGTGCTGGGGCCTCAACTGTTTACCATATACATAGACGATCTAGAGGAGGGGGCTGAGTGTAGGGTAACAAAGTTTGCTGATGACACAAAGGTGAGTGTAAAAGCGAATTGCATGGAGGACGCGGAAAGTCTGCAGAGAGATCTAGATAGGGTGAGTGAGTGGGCAAGGACCTGGCAGATGGAGTATAACGTTAGCAAATGTGAGGTTATCCACTTTGGAAGAAATAATAGTAGGATGGAATATTATTTAAATGGTGAAAAGTTGCAGCATGCTACTGTGCAGAGGGACCTGGGGGTGCTTGTGCACAAATTGCAAAAACTCAGTCTGCAGGTGCAGCAGGTCATCAAGAAGGTGAGTGGAATGTTGGCCTTTATAGTGAGGGGGATAGAATATAAAAGCAGGGAGGTCTTACTGCAACTGTACAAGGCACTGGTGAGGCTGCAACTGGAGTACTGCGTGCAGTTTTGGTCCTCTTATTTGCAAAAGGATATATTGGCCTTGGAGGGAGTACAGAGAAGGTTCACCAGGCTAATACCGGAGATGAGGGGATTAGCTTATGAGGACAGATTAAATAGACTGGGCCTGTACTCGTTGGAGTTTAGAAGGCTGAGGGGGGATCTTATAGAGACTTACAAGATAATGAAGGGGCTAGATAGGGTAGAGGTACACAGATTCTTTCCGCTGAGAAAGGAAACTAGAACTAGACGGCACAGCCTCCAAATAAGCCGGGGGGGGGCACTTTAGAACAGAGCTGGGGAGGAACTTCTTCACTCAAAGAGTAGTGAATCTCTGGAATTCTCTGCCCATTGAAGTGGTGTAGGCTACCTCGTTGAATATGTTTAAGTCATGGGTAGATAGATTTCTGACAGACAAGGGAATTAAAGGGTTATGGGGAGCAAGCGGGAAAGTGGAACTGATCCACTTCAGATCAGACATGATCTTATTGAATGGCGGGGCAGGCTCGAAGGGCTAGATGGCCTACTCCTGTTCCGATTTCTTATGTTCTTAAAAAGCATTCACTTTTCATTCCTATATGTGCTGACCTACACTGACTCCCAGTCAAACAACATCTTGACTTTAAAATTTTCATCCTTGTTCGCAAATCCCTGCTTTGTTCAAATATATAGATTTGATTAGATATATAGATGATATACAGATATACTTCAAATGCTTTGACAAAAGATCATCTGGATTTGAAGCGTCAGCTCTATTCTCTCCTTACAAATGCTGCCAGATTTTCTGCATTTTCTCTTTTGGTCTCAAATCCCTCCAGGGCCTCACTCCACCCTGTCTCTCTAATTACCTCCAGTTCCACAATCCTAAATAAGTGTCTATACTCCTATAATTCTAACCTCTTGCAGATCCCCAATTAACTTGGTAACCACATCTTCAATTGTTTAGGATCCAAGTTTTGGAACTCCATCTCTACATCTCTCTGCTTTTCTCCTTTAAGATCTATATATTTGACGAAGCTTTTGGTCAACTACTTAATATCTCCTTATGCAGCTCAGCGTCACTTTTTATTTAATAACGCTCCTGTGACGTGCCTTGGGACACTTTATTGCACTAAAGGTGCTATATAAATACAAATTGTTGCTATAGTAGCTTCTCCATATATGCGGCAACACCTAGCCTTTCCTCTCTGTCAGCTGTCCAAATGGATAGATAAGTGGAGCTGAAACCACAATCAGATCAGCCATGATCTTATCGGATGACACAGCAGGCTCAAGAAGCCAAACATGCGACTCCGGCTCCTAACTCTTGCGTGTTTGTATCCCATTGACCCTCCAATACTTCTGTATTGTCTGGCACTCAGTTTTGGATAAGCCAAAATTTCTCCAGCAGAAGTGGCAAGGCTGAAGCCATTATGTGCAGTTCCTGCCCCAGTTCTACATCCTTCCCAAAATTTCAATCCCCAGCATTGCCACTTTTTCAGTTGGGAAATCCTATTTGACTCTTACTTGCTTCCAATTCAATTCCATATCCACGTGTGCATCCATCATTGCTGCTGAAACCCTCATTCATGCCTTTGTGACTTTTAGACTCAATTATTGATGGCATTGGTCTCCTGTTTTCCGTCTAGCATAAATATTATCTGTTCATCCAAAGCTCTGTTGAAGTACTTTTCATCCACCGTCCGTACTGGCCAATTTACATTAGATTCCAATCAACTCCCAAACTAACAGCTCCAATTTAAAATGATCTTATGTTGTATCAGAACCCTTGATGTCATTGACCAGTGGTGTAACATTTCCCAGCCCTACAACACATACCCTAATTCCCCACTCCAAACTACCAATTCCGTTGTCTCTGACCTCTGCCTCACTATCGACAACCAAACCCTTCAGGGCTCCACATTCTGGAATTTCTACCATATACTCCTCAGTCTCTCCTCCATTAAGACCCACATCTTTGACCAACATCACCCTTCTTTGGTTGTGTCCAATAACTCCCTAATGCCACCCTGAAGCACCTTGGGATTTTTGTTTTATTTTACAGGTACTCTATAACAAGTTGTTGCTGTTGTTGTCTGATGATATCCAGAAATAATAATAAATTATCATCCAGAGTTCCTTCTGCTGATTATTATCCTGTAATCCAGCTGCAAAGTGCAATGGCTGGATGTCAAGTGAGAAAGGATTCATTGAGTTAAAGTCTGAGCTCACACATACAGTGCCAACTTTGGTTCCACTGCACCTGTGGGAGCATACCCTTGCAAAGGGCTACTACCTCCTGAGGAGAGACTGGCAAAGGTGCATTCAAAAAAGCACCAAAAATTTGCATATAAAATATCATAAATTTTGAATGTAAATAAATAAGACGTAACCATAATTTAACCTTCTGATTTCCTCCAGGTACTTACGGTAGATTCTCCACGTTTCTTGGCTGTGGATTTTGTGGTTTGTTCATTCGTATCTGCTGGCAATGATTCATGGGTAATGATCTGATTGATTTAAGAAAAAAATCGCTGTGAAGTTTTACTCAACATTCTAACTAAAATAAATAAATGGGTATTGAAAATCTAATATATGGTATCACTATTAAAAGCATTTTGTCAGATTTTTTGCATTAAGTGCTGTAGTACAAATTGCTCATTACTGTACCTAATCAGAATGATAAGGTCATACAGAAGAATAGTTTTGATCTCTTATGTCATATGTATAAAAATCAAACATTAGGAGAGCCAAATTTGTCTTTGAATAAATTTTAAAGAGCAATTCACATTTTTGTTTAAACAGAAGTTATTCTTTCATGGGATTTGAGGGTTGCTGGCAAGGTCAGCATTTGTTGTCCATCCCTACTCAGCCATGAGACGATGATAGTGACGTGCTTTCTTGAACCGCTGCAGTCTGCTGTTAATCAACACTGTCAGGTCTGCGGGTTATACCGATGCCAGATGGATGGCAGCAGTTCAGGCAGTTCAAGATGTTGGCTCACCACGATCTTCTCAAGGGCAATTAGGGACAGGCACCATTCATGTTCACATCCCATGAAAGAATACAATAATTGATTTATGATAGGCAACTTCCTATCAGACTTTCCTCCTCTTCCACCCAAGCTGGGCACCAGAAAGTGTTTGGGAGCACCAGGACTGACATACTGTAAGAATTTCTCTGTGTTACAGCATGATAGGGCAGTTCTGTTTAACAGCTCATCCTAAAGACAATGCCTGCAATAGGGCAGCATTACCTCAATAGTACACTGGGAAAGTCAGCCTGGATTATGTGCTTGTGTCCCTGGAGTGTCACTTGAGCCCTCAACCTCTGATTCTGAGACAATAAACCATTCCCACTTATTGAGAAGTCTAAGACAAGAGGACATAGCCTAAAAATTAGAGCCACACTTTTCAGGTGTGAGATTAGAAACATATCTACACACAGTTGGAACTCTCTACTGTAAAAGCCAATTGTTGTTAGTTCAGTTAGTAATTGTATTTGAGAGTGATAGATCTTGTAAACCAAAAATGTATTCAGGGAAAGAAGGCAAAGTTGAATACATGGGGTTATGTCATAGATCAGCCATGGGTTAATTGAATGGCAGAACAAATGTAGATCAAATTTATTTTATAAGGATCTTATTCTTATTTAGCTTGCAGAACAGCTGTTATTTAAAAAGGCTAATACATTGGGTGGGAGGTTTAGGGGGGATTTGAGGAAAAAGTTTTTTACTCAGAGGATGGTGACGGTCTGGAATGTACTGCCTAGGAGGGTGGTGGAGGCAGGATGCCTCACATCCTTTAAAAAGTACTTGGACGAGTATTTGGCCATAACATTCAAGGCTATGGGCCAAGTGCTGGCAAATGGGATTAGGTGGGCAGGTCAGGGCATTTCATGCATTGGCGCAGACTCAATGGGCTAAAGGGCCTCTTCTACACCCTGTAATCTCATTACCTGCTCTGAGGGTGCTTGGACCACTTGCACAGATATGTCACTTGCTACGTGTATTACGTTCATTTCAACTGAAGTTCTGGAGGATGTTGCTGAATTCTCGAGCAATCTTTTAGTCACATACAACTCTGCACATTCAAGAAGGGCTTCCAGAAATTCCAAGAAAACCATCTGAAAAAAAGATTTGCTACTCACATCATCAAATGATAAAACATTTATTAAGTTTGTAAACACTTTGTAACTAGAAATTTCACAAGTTTCACAAAGGGCAGCATGGTGGCAGAGTGGTTACCACTGCTGCCTCAGTGCTAAGAACCCAAGTTCAATTCCAGCCTTTGGTGACTGTCTGTGAGGAGTTTGCACGTTGTCCCCATGTCAGAATGAGTTTCCTCTGGGTTCTTCGGTTTCCTCCCACAGTACAAAGATGTGCAGGTTAGGTGAATTAGTGGGGTAAACCTGTGGGGTTGCAGCGATGGGGCGGACGTGTAAGATGCTGTGTTGCAGAGTCGGAACAGACTCAGTGGGTCAAATGGACTCATTCTGCACCAAAGGGGCTCTATAATGAAGTTTGCTTTTGAATTTTTCACACTAGCTTAAAAACAAAACTGAGAAATTGCAGAATGTTCCAAATAATATTGTAAAGTGATTACTGTTGTAATGTAATCAAACACAGCTGCCAATTTGTCCAATGTAAAATGCACCTTACATTATGGTTCAACACTGTACGATTCAACACTTTAGTGAGAACATGCCCCTGTCTACATCAATGGGAACAAAGTAGAAATGGTCGAGAACTTCAAGTTTCTAGGTGTCCAGATCACCAACAACCTATTTTGGTCCCCCCATGCTGACACTATACTTAAGAAAACCCAAAATGCCTTTACTTTCTCAAAAGAGTAAGGAAATTTGGTAATATCAGCTATGACTCTCACCAACTTTTACAGATGCAGCATAGAAAGCACTTTTTCTGGTTATATCACAGCTTGGTACAGCTCCTACTTTGCCCAAGACTGCAAGAAACTACAAAAGGTCGTGATGTCGCCCAGTCCATCACACAAAGCAGCCTTGCATCCATTGACTCTGTCTACACTTCCTGCTGCCTCAGAAAAGCAGCCAGCATAATGAAGGACCCCACGCACCCCAGACATACTCCCTTGTACCTTCTTCTGTCAGGGAAAAGATACAAAAGTCTAAGGTCATGCACCAAATGACCCAAGAACAGCTTCTTTCTGCTACCATCAGATTTTTGAATGGACTTACCTTGTACTAAGTTGATCTTTCTCTACCCCCAGCTATGACTAACACTACATTCTGCACTCTCTCCTTTCCTTCTCTATGAACGATATGCTTTGGCTGTATAGCGTTCAATAAACAATACTTTTCACTGTATACTAATACATGTGACAATAATAAATCAGATCAAATCAAATATTTTCAAATTGTTAATTGCTTGCAGTCTTATCCCAGAGTGTGAAGGATAAAGCTTAAAATCTTTAGCTCCTTAAATGAAGACCTATTATACCTCTATGTTCATGTTATTGTAGGTTCCATCAGACACTGCAGGGTTATCCTTAGACAAGATCTTTACTATCTGGGTTGCTGTTAATTCCTTGCTCAGTAAATTGAGATCCTGCAGTTACAAAATGACATGAAGAACAGGATAAATGTACTTTTATAAACATGAAAAAAGCAAGAATATTCAGAATTTAGCAAATTTTAATTGTAAAATATCACATTTTATTTGCCATGGAACTTCCCCTCCCACAGGGATGGGTTAAATGGCCAGCACTTGATGATTATCCAGCACACCCTGATGTGAAAAGCATTGAAATGGGCTAGGATCAGATGCAGCTGTCAAGCTGCATGCCAATGCTCACTGATTCAGCTTACCTGTGGATAACAGTTACTTGGACAAGAAAGTCTAATGAGCATCCAAAAAGTATCAACACTTTCAGGAGAGACAGAAGAGATGGCAGAAAATTTCACCCCTTCATTTCCAGGTTTCCACTACCCTGGGAGCAATTAATGCTGCAGCCCATGGATTTCTCTTGTCAAATAATATAACACTAAACCTTTTCCAATGCAACAGCTACTTATCTCCACCTGCTGGTTTTGATGTCTACACCTGAAGTGAGAATGAAACTCCACTTACATGGTTCACTTAAGTACTGTTTGTGAACAGAATTTCCATTTACCTGACGAAGGAGCAGCACTCTAAAAGCTAATGGCTTTTACCACCAAATAAACCTGTTGAACTTTAACCTAGCGTTTTGAGATTTCTTACTGACCTCACTTACATATGTCTTACGGTATTTCATTATTCCTTTTCTCACCAAAATTTACTTCTTTACTTCCTACTGCTACAGTATCATTTTTTTTATATTTATTTGTAGGACATGGGCGTCACTGACTGGCCAGCATTTATTGCCCATCCCTAGTTGCTCTTGAAGGGCGGTTGAGAGTCAACCACATTGTTGTGACTCTGGAGTCACATGTAGGCCAAACCTTTGCAAAATTACATTTCCCAAGAACACAAAGTGAAGGGCAAATCCAGTTTGGTCTGGCATCCACAAAAAAGATGTAATTGGATTATAGTATCATAGAATCATAGAGTGCAGAAGAGGCTATTCGACCCATCGAATCTGCACTGACACAGATGAAATACCTGACCTCCCACTTAATCCCATTTACCAGCACTCGGTCCATAGCCTTGAATGTTCTGATGCGCCAAGTGCTCATCCAGGTACTTTTTAAAGGTTGTGAGGCAACTTGCCTCTACCACCAGCGCATTCCAGACTGTTAACACCTGCTGGGTAAAAACGTTTTTCTTCACATCCCTCGAAACCTTCTGCCTCTCATCTTTAACTTGTGTCCCTTCATGACTGACTCTTCAATCAAGGGGAACAGCTGCTCCTTATCCACTCTGTCCATGTCCCTAATAATCTTGTACATCGGGTCCCCTCCTCAATCTTCTCTGCTCCAACGAAAACAACCCAAGCCTATCCAATCTGCCTTCATAATTTAACTGTTCCATCCCAGGAAGCATCCTGGTGAATCTCCTCTGCACCCTCTCCAGTCACATCCTTCCTTTAATCTGGCAACTAGTACTCTAGCTGTGGCCTCACCAAAATTCTGTACAACTCCAACATGACTTCCCTACTTGCATAATCTGTGTCATTATATGAACCGTTCTATAGGATTCTTGCATCCTAAATACAACTGAGAAAGTCATAATAAGAACCTAAGGATGCTTGTAATGAAATTAACATTTTGTTGAGGTAAGACAATAAGGTAAAAAAAAATCTCCTGCTTATGTATTCAAAATTATGCTTTAATACTAAATAAAGGTAAAGCTACAATTGTATCAACAAAAGTATCAAAGTTACAAATGAAGAGATCTGTATTACCATCCATGGGCTTACTTTTAAATGTTCACTAATATTTTTATTGTATTATATTAGTCATTTTATACAGAAAGAATTTGAGGGAGCAAGTTACTGTTAAACATTAATAATTTAGTATAGTAGCATTATGATAATATAACCACATCAGTGACTATTGATAATCTTTAACATTATAGTCAATTGAGATATATAATTGTTGCACAAAACAGACCAAAAATGTACCTTGAGCATCCACATGAAGTGCCTCATTGTCATAATATTGGTCTTGGGTGGCCTGCGATTTTGTTCGCAGTAGGCTCTGTACACCTCCCAGCACTTATTTATATAGCCAAGTGCGATTATAATAGATTGATTTTCTTGAAACAGATTCCCTGCATCAAAAGAGAATCCATCAGGATTCAAAGGACAATGGGAAAATAGCAGAGTTGGTAACATTTATTTTTTAACCTCTCAATTTTTCCTTTTAAATTTTACTTTCACTATGCCTCCCTTTGGGACACCAAACAATAGTAATTTAATTAACTATTCATAAACCTCTAAAGTTTATATTGTTTTATGAAAGAAAAAAAGGTATGTCCTTCATTAGTTATAAGAATGTGAAAATTACATTGCCAATATGTTTTACTACATCCATCCATTAGTGCAGAAAGAAGTTATTCAGCCCATGGAGCATGCACCGACAACAATCCCACTCGTATCCTATTGCCATAACCCCAAGTATTTACCCTGCTAATCTTCCTGACATTAAGGGGCAATTTAGCATGGCCAATCCAACTAACCTGCATATCTTTGGAGTGTGGGAGGAAACCCGAGCACCCAGAGGAAACCCACACTGACATGGGGAGAATGTGCAAACTTCACAGGGTTATCCACGGCCAGAATTGAATCTGGATCTCTGGTATTATGAGGCCATGACGTGGAGATGCCGGCGTTGGACTGGGGTAAACACAGTAAGAAGTCTCACAACACCAGATTAAAGTCCAACGGGTTTATTTCCTAGCAAAAGCCACTAGCTTTCGGAGTGCTGCTCCTTCATCAGGTGAGTGGGATTTCAGTTCACAAACAGGAGTTGTGAGGCACAGGGATAACCATTGTGCCACCAATTTTCAAAACAATTGAACAAAACAATTTTCAGCTGCAATTGTGTATCCATGTTTTCTCAGGCCAGTGAAGATGACTATTTAATAAATTCTGAAGTACAAGATAGTTTAGATCTGAAAAACAGATTATGTGGACAACCAACCCACAAAGAATATCTATCCTGCTCAACATAATTGTCTATGGTGTGTATAAATTCATAAGAAGTTCACTATGTGGAAGTGTTGATGAGCAATTTTGTTACAACTCTGATTTTAATAACTATATGCAAATCTTTTATTAATAAAATATGAAGTTGTATTGTCTCTAGATGAATGTCAGAGTTGTATGTGGAATTACTCTCATGTGCTGCATGTATAATGGGCACATATACATGTATAAACTGAAGTTTGTCTTGACAGCCATCAGTTTGCTGATAATATGCATAGTGCAAAAATTTGCAAGTCAAAGAATACCTGAACAAAGTGCGCCTGGACTTCACATCAAAGACAACAAAATGTAATCAGCTATATAAATGAATGGAATGATTCATTATGTATGGAGGAAGGGCTGCAATGCCATTTCTTATTTCAGTGTGCAGAGCACAGGAAGAACAATTGATAAAATAATTCCCAGCAATGATCTCATAATCCTCAGCACACCAACTGGATCCAAATCATTCCTATGAAACTTCAGAATATATTCTCACAATCCTGTGTTCTGTTCAGATTAAGCAAAGTGGAAGCATGGCAGATCATTGTGCACTCAGTAGTTAGTTTATTACTATGCATTTGTAAATTGTACCTACCATTAACTTCGCAGGCATAAGGAATAAGGTTGTTTGTCATTAGCTTTGATAAACAAGCAGCAAGTATTGAACCATGGCCTCTGAAATGAAAATCATCATTGTGACTAAGGATATTGATTCAATTTAAGAAAGTTATAGTAGACAAGAAACAAATTACATTTTGGGAATTTTATGCAATATGTTTTCTTTGAGTGAGGTTCATTGGTATAACTGGACTTTGCATCCTTTTTGAGTCATGGTTGCTACTCTAGCCTGAAATGCAGTGTGCAAATGTACCACGAGTTAAACACTGCTTTGTAGGTGATGTCACAATATATATTCTATCTAAACAAACCTTGATCTATGAACAAGCAGAAAAATTGATTTATCTTTAAACAGATCAAGAATACTCAGTTCAAACAGTCTACTTACAGTAGTTGCATCCTTGATTGGCATTCATGGAGCAATTGAGGCAAATAACACAGAAGCATTTAAAGGGCAGCTAAATAAACGAAGGAGAAGGGAATTGAGGGCTATACTGATGGATGGATAGGAGGAAGTTCAGGTGGAACACAAATGCCATCACGGGCTATCAAAACAGACAAAGGGTCATCTGGACTCGAAACATCAGCTCTTTTCTCTCCTTACAGATGCTGCCAGACCTGCTGAGATTTTCCAGCATTTTCTCTTTTGGTAAGACTGAGTTAAACTTCAAGAACCAACAGTTTTCAAATGCCAACCCTTACAGAATGGACATCATCAGACAATGTGAATATTTTTAATTGCATGTCATGCGATCCTCAAATACTGTGATTCAAAACCAAAATGCATGATCAACATTAATTGTGGAATTTTCTTTCCTGGGTCCCAATTTCTTCATGGAGATGAAATGTAGGTTGAGAACCCAGAATGTCAGCGATTGGTTTCTGAGGGGATTTTACAGAAAGCTGCAGGCAGGCACAGTGAAAGACTGGCAGCCCCACAGTCAGAGGTGGATGATGCCAAATTGTTCAGGGAGGTGAGAAGACAACTCCATGCTGGTCCTGGCCATAAAATGGAGAATGTAACAAGGTCCAAAAGGGTTAGGGGACATCACACACAGAGGAAAAGCGTTCCCATTAACAGTCTTGCTGTGGTTATGCCTGTTTATCACTGCAGTGCCAATCCCACTGAATGGCACCTTCAGCTCCAACAGCTATACAGTCTGCAGCTGAGAAGCCGTCAATCTTTCGTGAATGGCTTCCTGGTTTGGACAAGAACCCCATGCACTGGCTGGAAGGTCCAAGCCTGGTCAGGACAATGTCCTTAATTAAATCCTCCGGGAGCTTAGTCAGCTATCTGCCGAGGCCAGTTAGGTAACCAGTACCACTGTCACCCTGCCTCCTGCAGAATTCTGTCGGATATTGGGATGGTCCTGATGGCATTTCTCTCTCATTTTTTGGACCCCACCTCCATATTTGCCTTTACAGACCTTGAAAATGTACTCTAACATATAATTAATTTGTACATTAATAGCCAATTTAAAATGGATGGAAAGAAAATGGATGGGTAATTTACAGCACTTTTCTCATATGAGGCAGCAGCTAAATACTAGTCTCTTACTCGAGCTCCTTGTGATGAATGTGGTATGCCAGAATAATGACATTGCTCAGGAATTTCCCCAGCAGCAACGTATCAAATGGAGAGTGAGTTTCTTCCACTGAAGTGAATTTTCCTGCAAAAGTCAGAAAACTTGCGACTTAATATTTAGCTTTTTCTGAAGAGTAAATGCTCAAGTTCAAGTTATTTTGAATTTGTCACACTGCACAGTTAGTGAATTCAAAATTTATGGATATAGCAATCTTGATTCACAAAGAGTGAAATGAAAGATTAGAATAGGGAATATCCTTTATCAATTAGTAATTTCCAGATCTGATAGTCCACATTTCTTTTATTCATTCAAGGAATATGAGCTTCGCTGGCAAGGCCAGAATTGGGCGGCACGGTGGCACAGTGGTTAGCACTGCTGCCTACAGCGCCAGGGACCTGGGTTCAATTCCCACTTGGTTGACTGTCTGTATGGAGTTTGCATGTTCTTCCCAGTGCGTAGGTTTCCTTCCACAGTCTGAAAGACATTCTGGTTTGGTGCATTGACCCGAACAGGTGCCGGACTGGGCTGACAAGGGGAATTTCACAGTAACTTCATTGCAGTGTTAATGTAAGCCTTACTTATGACTAATAAAGAAAGGTTTTCATTGCCCATCCCTAATCGCCCTTGAGAAAGTAGTAACAAGCAGCATCCACAGTGATGTTCGGAAGGGAGTTCCAGGATTTTCCTGGATCAGTGACAGTGAAAGAATGGCGATATATTTCCAAGTCAGGATGGTGAGTGGCTTTCAGGGGTACCTCAAGTTGGTGGTGTTCCCATTTATCTGCTGCTCCCTTGTCCTTCAAGATGATAGTGGTCGTAGGTATGAAAGGTGCTGATATACTAATGGATGTTTACATTTTAACTTTTTTTCATGTAAACATACAAAATAGGATCAGAAGTCAACCATTCAGCCCCTCAAGTCTGCTCTGCCATACAATAACATAATATCAAAGAAACATAGAAACTAGAAGCAGGAGTAGGCCATTCGGCCCTTCAAGCCTGCTCCACCATTCATCTTGATCATGACTGATCCTCGAATTCAATATCCTGAATCCTCCCTTCGACTCATATCCCTTGATTCCTTCAGCCCCAAGGGCTACGTCAAATTTCTCCTTGAAATCAGATGTTTTGGTGTCAACTACATTCTGTGGTAGTGAATTCCACACATTCACCACCCTCTGGGTGAAGAAATTTCTCCTCACCTCAGTTCTGAAATGTTTACCCCTTATCCTCAAACTATGACCCCTAGTTCTGGACTCTCCCAACACTGGGAATGCTCTTTCTGAACCTAGCCTGTACATTCCTGTTAGAATTTTATAAATTTCTATGAAATCCCCTCTCACTCTTCTAAACTCCAGTGACTATAATCCCATCTAATCCCAATATAATCCTCATATGACAGACTTGCCAACCCAGGAATCAACCTAGTAAACCTTCACTGTACTCCCTCTATAGCAAGGACATCCTTCCTCAGATAAGGACAGATATCAGCTTGGTATGGTTCCTTACTCTATCCAAGACCACAAGAGATTACAAAGAGTCATGAACGAAGCTCAGTCCATCACTCAAACCAGTCTCCCAACCACTGACATTGTCTACACTTCCCGCCACCTCTGAAAAGCAGCCAGCGTAATTAAGGGCCCCACGAACCCCGGTCTTCCATCATCTTCCATCAGGAAAAAGATACGAAAGTCTGAGACACATACCAGCCGACTCAAGAACAGCTTCTTCCCTGCTGCCATCAGACTTTTGAATGAACCTACCTCACATTAAGTTGACCTTTCTCTACACCCTAGTTATGACTGTAATGTTACATTCTGCACTCTCTCCTTTCCTCTGCTATGAACAGTATGCTTTGTCTGTATAGTGAACAAAAAGTAATACTTTTCATTGCATACCAATACATGTGACAATAATAAATCAAATCAAATAATAAATCAAAACTGCACACAATACTCCAGGTATGGCCTCAACAACGCCTTATACAATTGCAGGAAAACATTCCTATCCCTATACTCAAATCCTCTTGCTACGAAGGCCAACATACCATTTGCCTTCTTTACTACCTGCGCACTTACTGTCAGCAACTGATGTACAAGGACTCCAAGATCTCATTGAGTATTCGGCTCTCTCAATTTACCCCCAATCAAGTAATAATCTATCTTCCTATTATTGCTACCATAGTGGATAACCTCACATTTATCCGCATTATACCACATCTGCCATGCAGATGCCCACACACTGAGCCTGTCCAAATTAGACTGAAGCATCTCCGCATCCTCACCACAGCTCACCCTCCCACCCAACTTTGTATTATCTGCAAATTTGGAGATAATACATTCAGTTCCCCCTTCTAAATCATTAACATATAATGTGAACTGTTGGGCTAGAGATCCCTGTGGAACCCCAATAGTCACTGACTGCCAATCAGAGAAAGACCCATTGATGTCAACTCTATGTTTTCCATCTTCTAACCAGCTTTTTAATCCATGTCAAGACATATCTGTTTGTGTTAAGTTCCACATTTGCATCTACCCCGATAACCTTCGATTCCCTTGCCTATGAAGTATCTAGCTACCTCTGCCTTAAACATATTAAACATGATCCTGTCCTCAACATTAAGTTCAGCTATTTTAGTGAGGTAGGATTTCACTTCTTTAGAGGATCGTCCTTGGAATCAAACATATAGGATCACATGCCTTATTTTGGATAAGTTTGGATTTTTTTTGGGTCCAGGCTTTATTTAATCTGCCCTGCTGATACTGGCTAGGTCTCCAAAAAGTTTAAAGTCATCGCAAATTCTTTCAATGCTGTTAAAGGAGCCAGACTTGAGGGCAATGGGAAGTAATTCAGTGCATCAGCATTAGCCATCTAGGTTCCAGGGTGGTGTTCCTGAAGATATTAATAGTTCATCAATAAAAAGGCCCAGCTTTGTATTTGAGCAGAGGCAAGGGGGATGGCCTTGTCCTCTTTGAAGAGGCCCAATAAGAGTTCATGGTCGGTCACGATAATAAAACGGTCAACCATAGCCATATTGGAGCTATTTCACATCAAATATGACCACCAAACTTTCATTCTCAATTTAGAATACTTTCGCTCCGCATCTGAAAGGGTCCTGGACATATACGTGGATGGGCTTTTCTGTCTTGCCTTTCCAGCGATGTGATAGAACCGCACCAACTCCGTACACGGAAGCATCACAAGTTAACATAAGTTCTTTAAGATGACAACAACTGATGTTTAACTCTAGAAAAAGCCTTTGCCTATGGAGCTTTCCAGGACCATCCCTAGTATTTTCATAGTCGGGCATGGAAGGGGCAAACCTTGAAGCCAAACTCAGGATAAATTTTCCATAATAATTGACTAATCCCAAGAAGGGTATTAACTCTGCGATGCTTCTTGGTAGCCTTTACTTTACCTTGTATTGGATATAATCCTTTGCCCTCTACTCGGTAGCCTAAATAGATTACTTTGGCCTCTTGGAAATTGCATTTCTCCCTCTTCAAATGAACTCCCACTCTGGAAAAGCTCTGGAAGACTTCTTCTAGGTTGGCCACATGTTTCCTATTCTGAAACTCCTGTGGCCAAGACATCATCTAAGTATACTGCTACCTTGGGTAATCCTTGAAGGATGTTCTCTGTTGGAGGGATTTGGGATAACCTAGTACTAAAAGACTAATAAATTTGGGATAGACTAATTTAGAAAATAAAAATAATACAGAAAAAACACAAAGTGCCTACCCGTTTTTAGAGGACTTAAACATGTATTTTTTAATGTTTCCTGTAATAAAAGAGTACACTATGGCCAACAGCAGATTGCCCCAAGCATAATGGGATAAAGCTAAGACGAACAATATTCTTTAAGAACAATACAGTCACAGAGCACAGTTTTTATCAGTAGAGGTTACAGACAGTGTAAGCTTCCCAGGCAGCATAAAAAAACAATTTTCCCTGATAAGACAATGAGAAAAAGAACTCTTGAACTCCACTGACTTATGTAGCCAAGATTGCCAGGGGACAGTGGAGATAGGCTTTCCGGATTTACACAGTGGTTGCTAAGAGACAGTAGACGTAACTTCCCGATTTTATGAACCAATGAATTCTCATGCTGTCAGACAGTAGGACATAATTGGCCACAGTAAATAATCTACATTAATATGATTGGTCCATCCTATTAAAATGGACAGAGTAGGCGGGCAGATGATTTCTGAAGAAATGTAATTAGAGAACATCTTGATAATTTAGTTAGAGTAATTTGAGTTCTTTTAAAATCCTTTCCCATATACGTGGACCAGGCCTGGGCAAAATAAAGTTAATCTTCAACCAGAATTTACTGTCTCTGTGAGTTATTTGTATTTGCTGAGGAAAGAGAAATCTAACACAAAAAAGCTAGCATAATACTTAGGTCTCTGAAAAGCTCCGACATTCTCCATAACTCTTGGAAGATGACACACGCTGATGAGATCCTAAAGTGCAAACAGGTGTACTTGTAGTATCCCTTATGAGATTTGCTTATCACATATTTCTGGGAGGACTTGTCCAAATCAAGCTGAAGATAGGTGTGGCTCATATCCAACCTGGGGAATGTCTTGCATACAAATCTTCCATTCAGGGCATGGGGTACTTATCAAGTTTGGAGACCCACAAAGACAAACTGATTTGTCGGGCTTAAGACAGGGACTACAGATGTGGCCCATTCTAGAAATTGCACAGGTCTTATTATATCCAAGCTTTCAAGGCACCCTAGTTCAGTTTCTGCCTTCTCCAGCACAGATTAAGGACTGGTCCGGCTCTGAAATACCTAGGTGTAATGTTACGGTCAACATAGGCCTTGGTTCCTTTTATTTTTCCCACACACTCTTGAAACTTGGCTTTGGCTGTGTCCTTCGACAGTGTTTGCAATAATCCATCACCTGGGAGCTGCACCTTTCTGAATTATGTTCTCTAAAACTCTTAGGGCCATCACTGCCTTTCTAGACTGTCTGGTGGTGACATTAGGATTCCTATGTTAAAGGGGACCCTTTAACACCTGATTTACACAAGCACTCTCCATTGAGGACCCTCCTCCTAATCGGAGGACATTGCTGCTTGGTGTCCCTTGTACTTCCTGAGCTCTTTTTTCTGCACTCTCAAGGAACAAGGCTATTTCAACAGTTTTTTTAAAGTCCAAATTGGGTTCTGCCAATATTTTCTTTTGGATGGTTAGGTCATTTATGCCACATACCAATCTGTCTCACAACATTGTATTAAAAGGTGTAACATTCAGCTATTTTCTACAATCAGGCCAAGGACTCAATGACAGATTCCCCAGGAGTTCTCCCAGCCATGTTGAAGAGATATGGCTTTTTCTTACCAGAAATTTCTTGACTTACAGAGGCTGTCCAGAGGGAAAGATGGAGAAAAAAATTCTCCTCGTCACCAATGTAGTAATTCGGCCAAATGCCAAGTTTCCCATCACCAACACCTTTTTTAGTACACCAAAGGAAAGGGCCATACGTGTGGCTTACTGTCAGACAGTCTTCACCTCAGGACCTACAATAATGGTCCAGGTAGAGTAACAGGTTTTAATCCATGCTGACCGCTTTCCATTGGGCGAGCGCCTGCTCATTCAATAAGGCAGCTAATTTTCTACAAAGCCCATGGGGAGATCCATTGGTGATTCCCATGGCCATCACAACAGATCCTGCTGATCACAGATCCATTGCTCAAAACTGTCCACAATTTGCCGTTAAAATGGAAATCTCATTCAGAGAGGTCTGGTAAGGTAAAAAAGGAAACTTCATACTGGTACGAAGGGAGTGCTCCTCTGAAGTTGGGGTTTCAAGCAAATCATTGTTATGCTGTACTGGAAGATATACTGGCACTTTTACCACGCTACACTGAGCTTGGTGTGCAAGACATCACTAAATGTTAAAATTGGTAATATCTCCCATTTACCAGCATTGACATTTCTCACTAATCTAAAAGCAAACTCTTATGGATGCTGGAAATCTGAAACAAAAACACAAAATGCAAGAAACATTCAACTGTAGAATTTGTGAAAAGAGAAGCAAAGGGGGCAATCTTACGTCAGCGCTCTCTATCTACGAGATTGGCAGTTGCCACTCAAAATCCAACAAAGCCTGGAAATCACAAATTTCAATGGTGCCATCGTGACTTCCGCCACCTGATTTCAAACTATTTTAATAAATTTAAATATAATTAAAGATCCTCCCCTCCCCCACCCCACTATATATTCTCCCAGGTGTATTTTCAAACCTTGCTGACGTAACATTACGTTGGCTGAGTTTACAACCGGTTCATCCAGATGTGAACCAGTCATGGACCTCTTCCGGGGTGTGAAGGTAAGTATAGCCCCGAGAGGGAGGGACATGGCAAGGCAGTGCCAACCTGTGCTGGGGCAGTGCCTGGGACAGATCCTAGTGAGAGTCTTATTTGATGGTTATTTTGGCGGCTGGGGGAGTGGAAGGTTGTGGGGGAAGAAAAAGGGGAGAGATGCTGACTCTGAGCGGGGGCAGAGATGAGGGTTTGATGGGAGAGGGGGTGGGAGGAGATCCCCTGAGGCCTCCACGGTAGAGTAGAGGGGGTTATTTTTTCCTCTGATTGAGGTGCTCCTTAAACAGTGTCCCGATCTCAGTGAAGCCAGGCTTTATTGGCCCCATCCCGAATATGCCCCCTATTCTTTTTTGACAAAGTGCCAGAAGATCTTGAGTTTAAACCGGCCTGTTTCTCTGGTAGAAAAATACATTGGTTTTCAGTCAGACCTTTACATTTTGCCAATTTTTTTGGTAAGATTCTACCTAAAGTTAACATTTCAGGCAGTAATTTTTCATCAGGGCCTGATGAAAGGTCAAAACAAGAAACATGGGCCCCTAACATCCAAGTTCCAGGACAGCATATTGTGGGGTACCCCAAAATCAAGTTGGAATATCCTTTGGAGGTTCCCAGGTAAGGTTTTCATGGCAATTATCCAGAAGTGCAAACTTCTCTGAGACAATCAGCCTGCACTGCGAACTTTCAAAAATTGCATTTTAAATCACAAACTTTGGATATTTCTGACTGGGATACATCAATAGTTATCAGAAAAAGTTAGAAGGCAAACCGTTATGGGCAACTGGCCTTCTCTCCCTTTTTGCCCTATATTTCTTATTTCAACAGATTATCGATATTTTACAGTATGGTTACACAGGCTTGAATAATAAAGGTGCCTGCCTGTAGGATGTCTCTGCAAAGATTTTAACCTCCTCAAGTTATCCAAATGAACAAAATGATTCCAAAAATGGATATATTCCACACACTCATAACTCAGTTTAATACTTCTAACTCCTCACATCTCCATTTCTTTTGAGACTTGTATCCCTGGATCTAGAATGAAAAACATGAATCCCGCCTGTCCGAATGGCCCATGCGCCAAGCGTAATAGCGTACAGGATTCTCAAAATCAGGAACGATTGGGCTTCTAATGACGATCTTAATTGACCCTCTAATTACCGGCGGGCACACTTTTGATGTTTATGAGTGCCTGTCAACTCAAATATCACAAGATGAAGCAATGATAATCAGGAAGCCCTCCCAACATCATCATGCACCATTTCACGCTGCACCATGACTGTCTCACACCTGCATGGCAAAAGTAAATTTCAGGCTAATATTTCAGCTCATGACCTTTCATTGAACTCTCATCAGGCATACATCTCATTACAGAAACTTGTCACTTCCTGCCAGTCAATCTGTTTCTTATCCATTTCACAGTGCTTTTATGCAAAGTTATCTAGTGAGCAACCTCTCAGCATAATGAGAGCATAATGAGTTACTTCCACTATGTAATACTTCAAACTTAGTAGTTTTAGAATCATACAACACAGCAGGAGGTCATTCAATATTTTTAAAGGGCTACCCAATTAGTATTTCACTCCACACATTTTGCTCAGAACCCGTGTGGTTAGCACTGCTACCTCACAGTGCAAGGATCTGGGTTCGAGTCTCAGCTTGGGTAACTGTCTGTGTGGAGTCTGCATGTTCTCCCCATGTCTGTGTGGGTTTCCTCCAAGGGCTCCCATTTCCTCCCACAGTCCAAAAGACATGCTGGTCAGATGCACTGGCATGCTAAATCCTCCCTCAGTGTACCTGGAGTGGAGTGTGGCGACTAGGGGATTTTTCATAGTAACTTCATTGCAGTGTTAACGTAAGCGTTACAGTGTTAATGTAATGTTAATGTAACACTATTAAATAAAGTTAAAACTTAAAATTTTCTTTTCCTCTAAATTTTCAATTTCCTTTCAAAAGTTACAGAATCTGCTCCCACCATCCTTCTAGTTCTCCGCTCACATTGTCTGCACCTGTAAAGACTTGATTACCTGTTAAGACTCGGATTCCAACCATTATCTTGTAATTGCATTTGTCTCTATATGTGCCCTGTTTGTGAAACAAATCTTGCACTCATCTGATGAAGGAGTGGTGCTCCAAAAGCTTGTGCTAACAAATAAACCTGTTGGACTTTAACCTGGTGTTGTGAGACTACTTACTATACTAGATCATAACAACTCGCATGTAAAAGTGATTCTACTCACCCATTGTCTCTTTCTGTGTCCTCTGACTATCAACCCTCCTAACAGAGGAAACAGTTTTTCCTTATTTATTCTATAAAGCCCCCGCATCATTTTAAGCATGACTGTATCTTTTCATTCAAGTCTATCAAGCAGTACAATCTTTCTTAAAGAGTAATTGACTCAATAGAAAATTATTTTTTGGCTACATTACATCATTATTGTCATGCAGAAATACTGAGTTACAGGATGTCGTTTTGTCTTCCAAAAGAGATTTAATTACCTTGAAGGATCGTGTCCATGTTAGCCAGACTCAGGCCATAGTGGTGAAATTTACAGTCTTTCAGGAAACGCCAAAACTGGAGCTTGCTCAGTAAGAAAGTATTATCCAGTGTTTGCTGATGTCCCAAGCTACTGTAGAAACTATATATTTTCTTCAATTCTGTCAGATATCGGAGAGTAGCATACTGTAACTGCACAAAAAAATCAAAATTTAAAGTCACATAACACTGAATTCTTATAAAACAAGTGTATTAAATGCATACAAATTGAAATCCTCAAAGATGAGAAGAAGGAGTAGCATTGCGGTTAGGAGCAAGTGCAGACTGAGGCAAGGAAGAACAAAAGAATGATATAATTGGCTATACAGTAGGAGATGGGCAAGGAACACAGGAATCATTCCTTGATAACTGAATGAATAAGATTTAATTAACTGTCATATGATTAGCACAGGTCAAGCAGGTACATAAGGCAATTTAGATCTGTTTACTTATATAGATACCAAACAACTCTAATGCTGTGATTGATTATGAAACATCCAAGATAACAATTTATATGTTGATCTGCATTTGCAGTATTTTAAGGATCACAGGAAGTGCTCTGTATGAACACCCAATTACCTAATAAATTGCTATGATTCCAATCTGACACACAATTTAAATACTGGCGGCAAGGTGGCACAACGGTCAGCACTGCTGCCTCACAGCTCCAGGGACCCGGGTTCAATTCAAGCCTTGGGTCACTGTCTGTGTGGAGTTTATACATTCTCCTTATGTCTGTGTGGGTTTCCTCCGGGTGCTCCAGTTTCCTCCGAGACTCCAAAGATGTGTAGGTTAGTGGACTGGTCATGTTAAATTGCCCCTTAGTGTCCCAAGATGTATAGGTTAGATGGATTAACCATGGGAAACATGTGGGGTTATGGGGTTGGCCCATTCTCAGATACTCTGTCAGAGAGTCAGTGCAGATTTGATGGGCCAAATTGCCTCTTCTGCACTGCAGGGATTCTATGATTATATGAATTGCCCAATGGTAGTAATAAAACTAATATTTGAAATGCAAACTGCCAGTCGCGAATGTGGGGACAACAGAGCAGACACAGTCGCGAGGCTGGAGTGAGATGCATTGAGCTGTAACTCAGCAGCAGATACGGGTCTGCAAACAATTCAAAACAGAGCAGATGAGAGGTAGTGAGTCCAAAAGAGTGGGAAAGTGGAGTGTGGTGAGAAGGGGATTTTCACAGTAACTTCATTGCAGTGTTAATGTGAGCCTGCTTGTGACACTAATAAATAAAGAAAAGTTGGTCATGAGGTTATGAAAGAAGAGAAAATCAGGGCAGATAGGCTGCAGACATTTGAAGTAGACCGGAATACAACAAAAGGGTTGCAGTGGGAGACTGGTGGCCTGTGGCACATGAGATGATCGTGCCGCCAAAGGGGATTTAATTACCATGAAGGACCCAGTTCATGTTGGCCAGATCCAAGAAATATGGTGAAATTAGGTTTTTCATAAAATGCCAGAGCTGGAGAAATCATATGTTTTGTAGATGCTGCAGAAAGTAATGGGCACTGAGTGTACTCTGCTGGCATGTTGCCAAAATAAAGGACCTTCTGTGAAGGTGCCTTGTACGTTTTGTTCGAGTCAGGTTGCAGATGGGTAAGCTAGGCCTTGAAGTATTAAGAAAGCATGCATTTGCAAATAAGAATCATAAAAATGAATCATAAAAACTCTACAGCACAGAGGGAAGCCACTAGGCCCATCGAGTTTGCACTGACAACAATCCCACCCCAGGCCCAATTCCCACAGATTTATCCCACTAACCTACACATCCCGGGACACTATGAGAATTTAGCACGGCCAATCAACCTAACCTGCACATCTTTGGACTGTGGAAGGAAACCGCAGCATTCGGAGGAAACCCACACAGACATGGGGAGAATGTGTAAACTCCGTACAGACCGTGACCCAAGCCAGGAATCAAACCTGGGTCAATGGAGCTGTGAGGCAGCAGTTCTAACCACTGTGCCACCCTGTGAATATTCACCATATCCACTAGAACTGGTCAGTAAGGGTCGAGGTCAAGGAACTATGCCTATATATTGAATGAGTAGTGAATTTATTCGGGAACTTGGCGAACATGGGAAAGAGTTATTTTAAGTAAGGTTTATTGCACCTTGTAAATATGTTAAGTATTAGTCAGATTTATCATTACTAGTAAGGTTTATCAATAGCTGTTAGGTTTATTAAGTTAAAGCCAAGTACAATTAATTTGTGTAAATCAAAATAAAATAAAACTAACATCAGTGAAGTAAAGTTATGATACAGCTGAGCAGTTCACCTTGCATGTCCTGTAGTATGTGGGAAGTTTTGGATGCTGCTAATGACCTACACTACCACATATGCAGGAAGTGTCACCAGCTGCAGAAACTTGAGCTTTGTTTTTCAGAGCTTGAGCAGCGGCTGGAGTCACTGTGGCATATGCACAAGGCTGAAAGCTATGTGGATAGCACATTGAGAGAGGTGGTAAAGGATCTCTAAAGTAGTAATCTCAGGATTATTTTAAGTCCCACAATCTGATGTGCATAGAAATAGGAGAATTGTGTCATTGAACACATGCCCTGAGAACTGCTATAGGAGAGAGGGTAACAGATTTACAAAGAACAAAGGAAATTATAGTGCAATTATACAGGCCATTCAGCCCTCCAAGCTTGCGCTGATCATGCTGTCCATCTGAACTAAAACTCTTAAAGTGCCCCTTAAAATCCTTAAGTACCCCTTAAAAGTCACTATTGTATCTGCTTCCACTACCTTCCCTGACAGTGAGTTCCAGGTCCCCATCTATGTAATTAACTTGCCTCGTACATCTTCTTTAAACCTTACTGCTCGCACATTAAACCTATGCCCCCCCATTAACTGACCCTTCCACTCTGGGAAAACGCTTCTGATTATCCTCTCTGTCAATGCCTCTCATAATCTTGTAGACTTCTATCAAGTCGCCCCTCAACCTCCGTCATTCCAGTAAGAACAAATCAAGTTCTCCAACCTCTCCTCATAGCTAATGCCCTCCATACCAGGCAACATTCCTTTGTATCTTTTATGTACCCTCTCTAAAGGCTCCACATCCTTCCGGTAGTGTGGCAAGGGCACTGGACTGGCTCTGGGGCAAGCGGGATCTGTATAAGATGGATGGGCTGCATCTTAGCAGAACTGGGGCTAATGTCCCTCGTAGGGTAACTCATTAGTGCTGTTGTGGAGGGTTTAAACTAGATTCGCAGTGGAATGGGAACCTGAGAGGGCGTTCAGATCCGAGGGAAATAAAACTGGTAAAAGGTAGGAAAATGGAAAGCAAAAGTAGAAGGCAAAGCAAGTATCAAATAGGATCAGTACAGAGAATAATGTTAACAAAGCAGAATTAAAGGTGCTCTATCTGAATGCATTTAACATTTGCAAAAAGGTTGATTTGAATGCACATAATGAGATAAATGGGTATGATTTAATTGCCATTACAGAGATGTGGCTGCAGGGTGACCAAGATTGGGAACTGAATATCTAAGGACAAACTACATTTAGGAGGAATAGGCAAAAAATAAAGGGTAACACTCTTATTAATGGACAAGATCAGTAATCAGTAAAACAGGAACTTGGATAAAGTTGTAGAATCAGTTTGTATAGAGTTCAGAATCAACAATGAACAGCAAACATTGGTGGGAGTTGTTGAGAGACCACCAAACTGTACTGCTAATGTTGACTACATTAGAAAGGAAATTAGAGTTACATATAATGTGGGTAATACCATAATAATGGGCAACTTCAAATCACACATGGACTGGGTTAACCAAATTAACACTAATGCTGTAGAGGATGAATTCCTGGAGTGTGAATGAGTTGGGTTTCTGCAACTAGGATCAGGCTATTTTCGACTTAATGCTAAGTAATGAGAACCTCATAGTAAAGGAGACTTTGGGAAATAGTAATCATGATAGAATTTTGCATTATGTTTGAAAATTGAAAATGGAAATTTGAAAATTGAGAGAGCACTCTGAAAATAGCATCTTTGATCTGAAAAGAAGGAAATTATGAAGGTATGAGGGCATGTTGGCTTTAAAGCTTTGAGAAAATATACTAAAAAGATTTGATGGCAGATAGGCAATGGCTAGTATTTAAAGAAATACTACAAGATCTACAACAGATATGTATTCCTCTAAGGGATAAACAGTGAAAGTGAAAGGTATAGTAATCATGGTTAACAAAACAGGCTGAAGATTGCATTAGATCAAAGCAAGTTGCATATAAGGTTGCCAGAGAAAGTGGTAAGCCTAAGGATTTGGAACACAGCAAAGGAGCTCCAAGATACAGATTAAGAAACTGAAAAGAGAATATGAATGCAAATGAACAAGAGACATAAAGGCAGGCGGTAAAAGCTTCTTTAGGTATGTGAAGAGGAAAAGGCCAGACAGGACAAATGTGGGCCCAATACTGGTGGGGACAAAGAAATGGCAGAGAAACTGAACAGTTACTTTGCATCTATTTTCATAGAAGATACAAAAATCTCCCAGACATTAGTAACTAAGTAATCAAGGGACTTGTGAAACTGAAGAACTGAAATAAATTAGTTTAAGTAAAGAGTACTTGAAAAGTTAACAGGATTGAAGGTTCATAAGTCCCCTGAACCAGATGAGCTTCTTCCCAGAGTGTTGTAGGAGATGGCTAGAGGGATAGTGGATGCATCGTGGTTATCTTTCAAAATTCTGGAAACTTTCTTGGAGTTTGGCAAGTAGCAAATGTAACGCTACCAACTTAAGATGGGAGGGAGAGGAAGAACGGTGAACACGAAACATGTTAGTTTAAAATAGTAGGGAAAAACAAAGGATGTGATAACTGCACATTTAGAAAATAATGATAAAATTGGACAGATCAAGATGGAGTTTTGAAAGGGAAATAATGTTTGACAAATTTGTTGGGGTTTTTTGAGGGTATTTCTTGTTGCATTGATAAAGGAGAACCAGCAGATGTGGATTTGGATTTTCAGAAGGCTTTCGATAAGGTCGGACACAAAGAAGGTTAATAAATAATAATAAAGCACATGGGATTTGGGGAAAATATACTAATTTGGATTAAGAATTGGTTAATAAAATAAATTAAAATTGGTTAAATGAATGGGAATCATTGGCCACAAAAACATGTACCTGGTCTCAAACCCAACCCAACAGCTGCCTGGTTTCAACCTTCGTCGGAAAGAGTGGTCCACCATCAACAGGTTCTGGACCAGCTGCGCCCCTGCTTGGTGCCCTGCCTCTTTCCACAGAAGAGACACTAGTGCAAGATGTGCCTGTGGAAGAGAGCAAACTATGCACCACATCATAGAAGAGCGTCCAACCCACAGACTGAATGGAGGCCTATCTGCACTTAACACAGCAGGACCAGAAGAAGCTGCTTGGCTTAAGGACTTTGCATTTGCTGAATAAATAAATTGGTTAACAGACACATTGCAGAAAATAGGAGTAATCTAGTCATTCTCAGGATGCCAGGCTGTTACTAGGGGGAGGATCAGTGTTAGGTCCATAACTATTCATAATCCATCTAAATAATTTGGATGAGGGACCAACTGTAATATTTCCAAATTTGCTAATGACTCCAAACTTGGAGGGAGCATAAGTTGTGAGGAGGATGCAAGAGGCTTCAAGAAGATTTCAACAGGCTAAGTGACTGGGCTAGAATGCAGCAGATGGAAATATAATGTGAATAAGTGTGAAGTCATTCACTTTGGTAGGAAAAAACAAAATATTTCTTAAGTGGAGAGAGGTTGGGAAGTGTGGATGTCCAAAGGAATCTGAGTGTCTTTGTTCATGAGTCACTAGAAGTTAGCGTGAAGGTGCAGCAATCAATTAGGAAACCAAATAGTATGTTGGCCTCCATCATAAATGGATTTGAGTTCAGGAGCAAAAATATCTAGGTGCAGTTGTATAGAGTCTTGGTGAAGCCTTATCTGAAGTATTGTGTACAGTTTTGGCCTCCAAATCTAAGCGGGGGTGTACTTGTATTGAGGGAATGCAACAGAGTACACCAGGTTAATCCCTGCATTGACAGGATTGTCTTATGAAGAGAGATTGAGGAGATTAAGTCTGTATTCCTTAGAGTTTTGAAGAATGACGAGTGACCTCGTTGAAACTTACCAAATTCTGATACAGCATGACAGGATGATTGCAGATGTTTCCCTTTGTTGCTGAGTCTAAAACTAGGGGAAGGGTAGGCCATTTAAGGATGAGATGAGGAAGAACTTCTTCACTCAAAGCGTGATTAATCATTGGAATTTACTACCCCAGAGGATTGTGAATGCTCAATTATTGAGCTTGTTCAAGAATGAAACCATTAGATTTTTGGAGACTAATGACATCATGGAGATAATGTAGGAAAATGGCATTGAAGTAGATGATCAGACATGATCTAATTAAATGGTGGAACAGGCCCGGCAGGCTGAATGGCATTGTCCTGTTCCTAAGTTCCTATGGAAGCAAAAATTAATAAAAGTTTTTTTCAGTCTAATAGTTGCTTAAGTTCTGCATTCTGTAACCTTCTTGAGTTTTCATTTACCTGTGTAAGCTCATTTTGTCTGTCTTTCTCTGGGATCATGTTCAAAAGTGAAGTAATATCAAGTTCCACGTTACGCTCCAGAACTGATTTAATGGCACCCTTTGGACCACTTGTTTTGATGTTATCTATCATAGAAAATAATACTCAACTTTTATTCCTTTCAGATTTTTAAACTGTTTGTTGATGCTATGTAACTATGTACATATATTAAAATGTTTTAAATATTACAGGGACTTCCCATGCTTACAATATGATCGCATTACTACTGTTTCCATTAATACCTGTGTTTCACGCTAGAGGCATCACTTGAAGATGTAAGTTACCTTTATAATTACACTTACATTTCAATCTCCTGAAGCTACTCCTGTGCAGGTAGGTAGTTTCTGAATGAGATAAAATCAGGTTGATTATATTTAGCTGTCATGGATTGATTTCTCCTTAGTGACGAGTCTTCCAACATTTTTCAACCTGCATGTAAATTTTCTTCAGTTTCTTTCTCTACTTCTGCTGCTTGTTCAAAAAAATCTCTGCTGCTACTGCCCCAAAACACTTTGCATCCTGACACACCCGACCCCAAGCTCCCTGCCAAACCCTCATCCCAGCTGCTGCCAGATTCAGCAACTCTGATACTGAAAAATTCCCCACTCTGACCCTAAGAACATGTTCTCCCACACCAGCAACTTCCTTCGCTGGTTTCACAGCATCAAGTTGGTAAACTGGTAGAATCAAAGCACATAATGGCAAAAGTGATTCATGTAATTTAGTAATAATGACACATGCCATAGATCTGCCTTTATAATGGCACAAGTTTGCAACAAAATGAACGCCCAGAGTTTCATTTCTGAAGTACTCGTCAACAGCATGGTGGGGAAAGAATACAGCTAATGCTTATACAGTGGATTTAAAACTAATCCTTTTCATGAATTGTAGATTAATCTCTCTGCAAAACTTCTTACCAGTTTCAAGTGGTGATTGGGTACGTATAGAACTGAGGTCCGGTGTGTTCATTCCGTCAATTGAAAAGGTAGGAAATTCTACCATACGATCTTCAAAAAACTCTCCTTCAAAAGTACGACCATTCTTAAATGTGAATACTCCCTAACAGACGAAAGGTAGAAGACCTGATTTAATTAACCAGACTTAAACAGTCTGAAAATAGTGTATTGGTAAACTATCCATAAATTGCCTTTAAGAACAACAATCAGGAGAAACCATGATGCATTTTACCAGAATTATTGTCTTTTTTAACACATACAAGAAAGATAGCAATTCATGTATCAATTTTATACCGTATGATTTGTATAATTTTTGAGACAGGGAATTGTTATCTAGATACAGAATACTTTATTTAAATTGAGCTTTCTAAAATTCGTTTATGGAATGTAGGATGTTGCACATCCCCAGTTGCTCTTGAATCAGTAGTAGTCAGTCACCTTCTTAATTGGCTGCATTCCATGTGGTGTAGGTACACTCACAATGCTGTTAGGAAATGAATTCCAAGATTTTATGCAGAGACAGTGAAGGAACAATGACATATTTCCAAATCATGATGGTGCATGGGAACTTGTAGGTGATAGTGTTCACATGTGTCTGCTGCCCTTACCTTTCCAGGTAGCAGTGGTTACACATTTGGAAAGTGCTGTCAAAGGAGCTTTGGTGAGTTGCTGCAGTGCATCTTGTATATGGTACATACTACTGTCACTGTGCATCAGTAGTGTTGGGGGAGGGTATGTTTAGGTTGGTCATTGGGGTGCCAAGTAAGTGTGCTGCTTTGTTTTGGATGGTGTTAAGCTTCTCAAATGTTTTTGGAACTGCACTCCATCCATGACATCTGTTTTTTGTGGACAGGACACAGAACAAAAGAACAAAGAAAATTACAGCACAGGAACAAGCTCTTCGGCCCTCCAAGCCTGCACTGACCACACTGCCCGACTGAGCTAAAGTCCCTTCCAGGGGATCATGAAAGGCTGAATAGCTTACGAATTTATTCCCTGGAGCATAGAAGAATGAGGGGGGATTTGACAGAGGTGTATAAAATTAGGTTGGGTATAGATAGAGTGAATGCAAGCAGGTTTTTTCCACTGAGGCTAGGGGAGAAAAAAAACTAGAGGACATGGGTTAAGGGTGAAGGGAGAAAGTTTAAAGGGAATATTGGCGGGGGGGGGTCTTCACACAAAGTGTGGTGGGAGTGTGGAATGGGCTGCCAGATGAAGTGGTGAAAGCGCGCTCACTTTTAACATTTAAGAACAACTTGGACAGGTACATGGATGAGAGGGGTGTGAAGGGATATGGTCCAGGTGCAGGTCAGTGGGACTAGCAGAAAAATGGTTCGGCACAGTCAAGAAAGGCCAAAAGGCCTATTTCTGTGCTGTAAATGTTCTATGGTTCTTCTATGGTTCTATATCCCTCTGTTCCCATCCTATTCATGTATTTGTCAAGACGCCCCTTAAAAGTCACAATCATGTCTACCTTCCCCAGCAGCGAGTTCTAGGAACCCACACCGTCTGTGTAAAAAGCTTGCCTCATTCATCTTCTTTAAACCTTGCCCCTTGCACCTTAAACCTAAGCCCCCGACTAACTGACTCCTACATCCTGGGAAAAAGCTACTGACCATCCACTTTGTCCATGTCCCTCATAATCTTGGAGAACATAGTTAGACAATTTTCCATATTGTTCAACAGATGTTTAACTGGATGCGGCAGGACCGCAAAGCTTTGATCTGATCTGTTGGTTGTGGGATTGTTCTGTCTAGCATACGTTGCTTCTGCTGTTTAATGCTAGTCTTGTGTTGTAGCTTCACTAGGCTGATGACACTTCATTTTTAGGTGCTGCTCCTGGCATGCCTTCCTGCATTCTTAATTGCATCTGCTTGATTTGCATTTAGCACACTCTCCTGTAAGTTAGAAAATTGTGGGTTCATGTACCACTCCAGGGATTTGAGGACATCATGAAGGCTGATATTTCAAGGAATTCTTGGTGAAATTCCTTTTTGATTGAAGAGCAGAGAAAGCTTATTTTTGTCCATAACGATCAAACTGATAATCAAATATTTCACACTTTCCCACAATGTTCTTCCTGCTTTCTACCCTCAGAACAAAAAAGGCATTATCCCATTCTTCACTGAAAAAAGCATTTCATTTCCTAGATCTCTTCAAAGGCCATCTAATTTTTTTTAAATAGCTAATAGGCTTCCCACCCAAAGTAATTTCCCTAAAATAATACCATTAAAATGGGAATACATCTTTATTTGCAAGATCAATAAAAAAGCAAAATAATCTTTAATTAAAGCAAAATACCGCAGATGCTGGAAATCTGAAATAAAAACAGAAAATAATAGAAAAACTCAGCAAGTCTGGCAGCATCTGTGGAGACAGAGAGATAGGAGTTAACATTTTGAGTCCATATGAAGAAGTCACACAGACATGAAATGTTAATTCTTGTTTCTCGCTTCACAGATGCTGCCAAACCTGCTGAGCTTTTCCAGCATTTTCTGTTTTTATTGTAAATAATGTTAAATCTGAAGTAAATAATGCTGGAAATACTCACCTGGTCAGGCAGTGGAGAGAGAAACAAAGTTATAGGTTTCAGGTCTGAGACCTTTTATCAGAGGGTTTTGCTGCTTTGAGAGAGATTACAGATTTAAAATAAATTACCCAACCATGCTTCTTATTAGCCACCCATTCTCCAGAGTACACAGCTCCATTGGCATAGAAGAATTTTCCTTGCCCTTGCCGGGCTCCCATCACAAACTCCCCTACATATTGGTTCCTCTGTGGATATTGACTACCTGGCAGCCGCTGTAGAATCCATGTGTGGGTGCCAAAACCATGCTGAAACAAAAAGAGGTTTATTGGAAAAGCTTCAAATCAGCTCATTTAAGAGAATATAAAGTTTGTTTGCAATGCATTATGGCTAATCATTGACTACGTCCTTCTGTTAATTATGGATAACATGGTAAATATTTGTCACTATTTTTATTGCCAGCTAGTAGCAGTATGTACCTGTTACTTCTGACAATCCATGCCCAATAATTGCCTGCACCACCACATATACACACCAGCACGCTGGTTAAAGCAGTCACACAGACACAGTTCTAGGAATTTGACACAGCGACAGAGAAGGAATGGCAATATATTTTCAAGACAAGATGGTAAGTGGTTTGGAAAGGAACCCCCAGATGGTGGTGTCCCCATGTGTCTGCTGCACTTGTCCTTCGAGATGGTAGCAGTTGTGGGTTTGGAAGGCACTGCCTAAGGAACACTGATGAATTTCTACAAAGCATCTCATAGATGGTCCATATTGCTGCTACTGTGCATTGGTGGTGAAGGGAGTGAATGTTTGTGGAAGGGTGCCATTCAGATAAGCACTTTGTCCTGGATGCTGTCAAGCTTCTTGAATTTTGTTGGGGCTGCATTCATCCAGGCAAGTGGAGAGTATTCTATTACAATCCTGACTTTTGCCTTGTAAATGGTGGAGAAGCTTTGGGGAGTGAAAAGGTGAGTTACTCACCACAGGATTCTTAGATTCTGACCTGCTCTTGCAGCCACAATATTTATATGGCTAATCCAGTTTAGTTTCTGGTTAATTGTAACCTCAGAATGTTGATAGTGAGGGATTCAGCAATGGTAATGCCATTGAATGTCAAAGGGTGATGGTTGGATCCTCTCTTGTTAGCGTGACTGCTGCTTGCCATTTGTCAGTCCAAGCCTAATTATTGCCCAGGTCTTTTTGCGTTTGGACATGGACTGTTTCAGTATCAGAGGAGTTACAAATTAGTGCTAAATATCACGTAATCATCAGTGAACATACTCACTTATGACTTCTGATGGAGGGAAGGTCGCTGATGAAGCAACTGAAGCTGGTTGAGCCGAGGACTCTACCCTGTGGAACTTCTGCAATTATGTCCTGGAGCTGGGATGATTGCCCTCCAACAACCACAACCATCTTCCCTTGTGATAGGTATGATTTCAAACAGCAGAGAATTTTCCCCCTGATTCTAATTGACTGTCACTGAATAGTTGCAGGTCATCCTAAAAGGGGAGGGTGATAAGACAGAGGTCATGGTACATGTTGGCACCAATGACATAGGTAGAAAGAGGGATGAGATCTTGCACCAAGGTATCAGAGAGTTAGGCAATAGACTAAGGAGCAAGACATTTCGGGTTGTAATCTCTGGATTATCATTTCAGCAAGATGTTTGATAAGGTCCCCCATGCAAGACTTCTTGAGAAGGTGAGAGGGCATGGGATCCAAGGGGCTTTGGCCTTGTGGATCCAGAACTGGCTTGCCTGCAGAAGGCAGAGAGTGGTTGTGGATGGGTCTTTTTCTGCATGGAGGTCGGTCACCAGTGGAGTGCCCCAGGGATCTGTTCTAGGACCTTTGCTGTTTGTCATTTTCATAAATGACCTGGATGAGGAAGTGGAGTGATGGGTTAGTAAGTTTGCCGACGATACACGAAGGTTGGTGGTGTTGTGGATAGTCTGGAGGGATGTCAGAAGTTGCAGCGTGACATAGATAGGATGCAAAACTGGGCGGAGAAGTGGCAGATGGACTTCAATGCGGATAAATGTGTAGTGGTCCATTTTGGCAGGATCAATGGGATGAAGGAGTACAATATCAAGGGTAGGAGTCTTAGCAGTGTTGAGGAGCAGAAGGATCTTGGGGTCCAGGTCCATAGGACTCTTAAATCAGCCACGCAGGAGGAGGATGTGGTCAAGAAGGCGTATGGTGTACTGGCCTTCATTAATCGAGGAATTGAGTTTAGGAGTCGGGAGGTAATGCTGCAACTTTATAAGACCCTTGTCAGACCCCACTTGGAGTACTGTGCACAATTCTGGTCGCCTCACTACAGAAAGGATGTAGAAGCTACTGAAAGGATGCAAAGGCGATTTACAAGGATGTTGCCTGGATTGGGAGGCATGCCTTATGAAGATAGGTTGAGGGAGCTAGGTCTCTTCTCCCTGGAGAGACGAAGGTTGAGAGGCGACCTGATAGACGATTATAAAACGTTGAGAGGAACAGATAGGGTGATTCTCAGAGGCTATTTCCCAGGGCTGAAAGGGTCGTTACGAGAGGACAAGGTTTAAGGTGCTGGGGAGCAAGTACAGAGGAGATGTTAGGGGTAAGTTTTTCACTCAGAGGATGGTGAGTGAGTGGAATTGGCTGCCATCGGTGGTGGTAGAGGCGAACTCGCTGGAGTCTTTTAAAAGACTTCTGGATGAGTACATGGGATTTAATGGGATTAGGAGTTACAGATAGTTCTATGGCCTGGTAGGTATGGATATGATCGGCGCAACTTGTGGGCCGAAGGGCCTGTTTGTGCTGTAGTGTTCTATGTTCTATGTTTTATTATTCCCAGTGCCACGAGCTAGTGAGTACAGAAATAGGAGAATAGCACAGATGAATGCATGGCTTAAGAGTTGGTATAGGAAGGAGGGTTTCAGATCCTGGACCATTGGGATCATTTTTGGGGAAGGTGGGATCTGTACAAGCAGGACAGACTACATATGAACCAGAGCGGGATGAACATCCTTGCTGGTGGGTTTGCTAGTGCTGTTGGGAAGAAGTTAAACTAGTTTGGCAGGGCGAGGAGACCCAGACTGTTAGAATAGGGACACAGTATAACATAGAAAAGCAATCAGGTCAGAAGGAATACAGTGGTAGTAAGTTTCAAGGGAGTAAGACAAGGCTGGAGGGCTTCTACTTCAATGCCAGGAGTATTAAAGGTAAAACGGAATAAGTTAAGGGTGAGAATTGACACATGTAATTATGATACAATAGCTATCACAGAGACGTAGTTGAGTGAGAGGCAGGATTGGCAGCTCAATGTCCTTGGATATAGAATCTTCAGGGGAGACAGAGGGAGGGTTAAAAGAGGAGGAGACATTGCATTATTAAGGAGGCAGTTGCTGCAGTAAGGAGAGATGATATCTTGGAGGGGGCATCAAATGAAGCTTTGTGGGTGGAACTTAGTAATAAAGAAGGGACAGATACATTGCCAAGTGTTTATTAAAGACCCCCCCCCCGCCCCCAGACAGTCAGCGGGAAATTGAAGAGCAAATATGTGCACAATTCACAAAGGGATGTAAAAATAATAAGAAGGTAATTACTTTAGGTGATTTCAACTTTTCCAACAATAATTGGGATAGCCATCATATTAAGAGCTTAGATGAAGTAGAGTTCTTAAAATGTGTACTGGAAAACTTCTTAGGTCAATATGTAGAGGATCCAACAAGGGAAGGAGCTGTGCTGGACCTAATTCTGGGAAATGAAGCCAGAAAGGTTGATGTGTTGGTGGGAGAGCATTTTGGTGATAATGACCACATGGTTCAATTCAAATTTGTTATGGACAAAGAAATTAACAAGTTGCAGAAAAAGCTTTTGGATTGGGGGAGAGTAGATTTTAACAAAATTGGGCAGCGCTGGGACAAATTACTTGTGGGGAAATCTACAGAAGAGCAGTGGGGAGTGTTCAAAGATGAAATGGGGAGGGTACAGGCCCAGCACGTTCCTTAGGGTAATAGGGAGGTGTAACAAACCTAGAGAACCATAGATGACCAAAGACATTCAGGATACAATGAGAAGGAAAACAGAGATTTTTAACAAGTATGGGGGAGTAAGTCTGCAGAGGCATTAGTGGAACACAGAAAGTGCAGGATGGAATTTCATAAATCAATTAGGAGAGCAAAGAGGTGATGTGAGAAAGCTCTGGTTGGTAAAAGTAGGGAAAATCCTAAGATACTCTCTATTAGCATATCAATGGGAAGACAATAACCAGGGAAAGAGTAGGGCCATTAGGGACCAATGGAGAAACCTGTGGGTGGAGACAGAGGACATTGGTAGGATATTAAATGAATATTTCACATCTGTCTTCACCCATGAAAATGAGGTAGTTATGGAACTTGGGGAGAAAGAGACTGTGAGGCTCTAGAGAAGATTATCATAGGGAGTGACAAGGTATTGGAGATACTGGCAGGCTTAAAAATGGACAAATCTCCAGGTCTGGATGAATTGTGTGCAAGATTGTTGTGGGAGGCAAGCGAGGAATTTGCAGGGGCTCAGACCCAAATTTTTAATTCCTCCGTGGCTACTGGGGGGTACCAGAAGGTTGGAGAACAGCTAATGTGGTCCCACTATTTAAGAACAGTCGTAGAGACAAGCCAGGGAACTATAGATCACTGACTCTCACTCCTGTGGTTGGGAAACTACTGGAGAAGATTCTGAAGGAGAGAATCTATCTCCATTTGGAGATGCAAGGATTGATCAAGGATAGTCAGCATGGTCTTGTCAGAGGGAGGTCATGTCTAACAAATATGTGGATGAGGGTAGTGCAGTTGATGTAGTTTACATGGATTGCAACACAGCTTTTGACGAAGTCCCACATGGGAGACTTATTAAGAAGGCTAATGCACATGGGATACAGGGTGATCTGACCAGGTGGATTCGTAACTGCCTTAGCGGTAAGAGACAGAGGGTGGTGACAGATGGCTGTTTTGGTGACTGGAGGCCAGTGATCAGTGGTGTACCACAGGGATCTGTGCTGGGCCCCCTATTGTTCATCATTTATATAAATGACTAGATGACTATGTGGGAGGTAGGCTCAGTAAGTTTGCCAATGACACAAAGATTGGCTGGGTGATTAACAGTGAGGTTGAGTGCCTTGGGTTACAGGAAGATGTAGACGAGATGGTCAAATGAGCAAATAAGTGGCAGATGGAAATTAATCCTGAGAAGTGTGAGTTGATGCACTTTGGAAGGAGTAATTTGACAAGGAATTATACTATGAACTTGACACTGGGAAGTTCCAAAGAACAAAGGGACCTTTGCGTTTGTCCATAGATCTCAGAAGGCAGAAAGGCAGATAAATAGGGTGATGAAAAAGCATATCATACACTCGCCTTCATCATTCGGGATACAGACTACAAAAGCAGAGAGGTCATGATGGAGTTGTATAGAACTTTGGTGAGGCCACAGCTGGAGTACTATGTACAGTTCTGGTTGCCACATTATAGGAAGGACGTAAATGCACTGGAGGGGGTACAGAGGAGATTTACCAGGCCTCTGCCTGGAACGGAACATTTAAGTTATGAAGAGAGGTTATATAGTCTTGGGTTGTTTTTGTTGGAGCAGAAAAGACTGAGGAGCAACCTAATAATGGTAGGAAGGACTATTACTTACGTGGCGAAAAACTGCAGCAGGCGACGGTGCAGAGGGACCTCGGGGTCCTTGCGCATGAGTCGCAGAAACCCAGCTTGCAGGTGCAGCAGGTGGTCAGGAAGGCTAATGGGATGCTGGCCTTCATAGCGAGAGGGATTGAAGATAAAAGTAGGGAGGTCTTGCTGCAGCTGTACAGGGCACCGGTGAGGCCACAGCTGGAGTACTGTGTGCAGTTTTGGTTGCCGCACTTACGCAAGGATATTTTGGCCTTGGAGGGAGTGCAGAGGAGGTTTACTAGGCTGATGCCGGAGTTGAGGGGGTTGAGCTATGAGGAGAGGCTGAATAAACTAGGCTTGTACTCGTTAGAGTTTAGAAGAATGAGGGGAGATCTCATTGAGACATATAAGATGATGAATGGGATGGATAGGATAGAGGTGGAGAGACTCTTCCCGCTCAGAAAGGACAGTAGGACTAGGGGGCACAGCCTCAAGATAAAGGGGGGGCGGTTTAGAACGGAGTTGAAGAGGAACTTCTTCACTCAAAGGGTGGTGAATCTCTGGAATTCTCTGCCCGTTGAAGTGGTGGAGGCTGCCTCACTAAATATTTTTAAGACGCGGGTTGATGGGTTTTTGATAAGCGAGGGGATTAAGGGTTATGGGGAGAGAGTGGGAAAGTGGAACTGAGCCACGACAGATCAGCCATGATCTTACTGAATGGCGGGGCAGGCTCGAAGGGCTAGATGGCCTACTCCTGCTCCTATTTCTTATGTTCTTATGTACTCAGAGGGTGTGACAGTCTGGAATGCACTGCCTAGGAGGGATGCCTCACATCCTTTAAAAAGTATGTGGATGAGTACCTGGCATGCCATAATATTCACGGCAATGGGCCAAGTGTTGGAAAGTGGGATTGGTGGGGGGGGGAGAGATAGAGAGAGAGAGAGAGAGAAGGGGTGTATGTGTGTGTGTGGTGGTGGTCAGGGCATTTCATGCTTCAGTGCAGACTCGATGGGCCAAAGGCCCTCTTCTGCGCTGTAGTATTCCGTGATTCTGTAATTCTGTGATTATGTGACTCCAGCTTTACTAGTGCTGTTTGATGTCACTTGGTCAACTGTTGCCTTGATGTCAAGGGCAGTCACTCTCACCTCACTTCACCTTTCTGATCCTGTAATTTAGTTTGTTCTGGGGTAATTGCTGGGAAGAATTTGGTTTCTCTTGAACAATATGCAACATGTGCACCTCTATAACATATGGACTCCACAATTAAGAACATAAGAAATAGGAGCAGGAGTAGGCCATCTAGCCCTTTGAGCCTGCACCGCCATTCAATAAGATCATGGCTGATCTGAGGTAGATCAGTTCCACTTTCCTGCCTTCTTCCCATAACCCTTAATTTCCTTGTCTATCAGAAGTCTATCTACCCGTGACTTAAATATATTCAACAAGGTAGCCTCCACCACTTCAATGGGCAGAGAATTCCAGAGATTCATCACCCTTTGAGTGAAGAAGTTCTTCCTCAACTCTGTTCTAAACTGCACCCCCCCCCTTATTTTGAGGCTGTGCCCTCTAGTTCTGGTTTCCTTTCTCAGCGGAAAGAATCTCTCTACCTCTACCCTATCTAGCCAATTCCGCCCTCATCTCATCATACTCCCCTCTCAAGCAGAGGACACTGGTTTGGGACCCTACTTTCTCACCCTCCATCTGCATCAGAAATTCAACCATATTGTGATCTCTCGTCCCAAGAGGATCCCTCACAAGAAGATCCCTGCCTCGTTACACAGTACCAGCTCTAAGATAACTCGCTCCCTTGTAGGTTCCGTTACATACTGTTCAAGGAAACTATCCCAACAGCATTTCAAGAACTCTTCCTCAAGCCCACCGCGTCCGACTTGAGTCAACCAATCAATATGCAGATTAAAATCCCCCATAATTATCGCAATTCCATTTTTGCACGCGTCAATTATTTGCTTGTTTATAGCCCACCCCACCTCAAAATTATTATTTGGGGGCCTATAGACCACACCCACCAGTGACTTTCTCCCCTTACTATTTCTTATCTCCACCCACAATTCCACATTTTGCTCTTTGGACCTTATATCTTCTCTTACTACTGCTCTGATATTATCCTTTACTAACAGAGCTTCCCCACCTCCTTTTTCCTCCTGTCTATCCTTCCTAAATTTCTGATACAGATTCTAATAGCAGAGATATAAATCAACTACCAGCATTGCCACTGTATATAATGTAATAGAGTACACTGAGAATCAACATAAGAACATAAGAAATAGGAGCAGGAGTAGGCCATCTGGCCCTTCGAGCCTGCCCCGCCATTCAATAAGATCATGGCTGATCTGTCGTGGCTCAGTTCCACTTTCCCGCCCTCTCCCCATAACCCTTAATCCCCTCTCTTATCAAAAACCCATCAACCCGCTTCTTAAAAATATTTAGCGAGGCAGCCTCCACCACTTCAACGGGCAGAGAATTCCAGAGATTCACCACCCTTTGAGTGAAGAAGTTCCTCCTCAACTCCGTTCTGAACCGCCCCCCCTTTATCATGAGGCTGTGCCCCCTAGTCCTACTGTCTTTTTTGAGCGGGAAGAGTCTTTCCACCTCTATCCTATCCATCCCATTCATCATCTTATACGTCTCAATGAGATCTCCCCTCATTCTTCTAAACTCTAACGAGTACAAGCCTAGTTTATTCAGCCTCTCCTCATAGCTCAACCCCCTCAACTCCGGTATCAGCCTAGTAAACCTCCTCTGCACTCCCTCCAGGGCCAAAATATCCTTGCGCAGGTGCGGCGCCCAAAACTGCACACAGTACTCCAGCTGCGGCCTCACCAATGCCCTATACAGCTGCAGCAAGACCTCCCTACTTTTATATTCAATCCCCCTCGCTATGAAGGCCAGCATCCCATTCGCCTTCCTGACCACCTGCTGCACTTGCAGGCTGGGTTTTTGCGACTCATGCACAAGGACCCCGAGGTCCCTCTGCACCGTCGCCTGCTGCAGTTTTTCGCCACGTAAGTAATAGTCCTTCCTACCATTCTTCCTACCAAAGTGGACCACCTCACACTTGCCAACATTAAATTCCATTTGCCATTTCCTGGCCCATTCGCCCAGCCTATCTAGATCCTTCTGCAGACTCTCCACACCCTCCGCACAATTTGCCTTTCCCCCAATCTTGGTGTCATCAGCAAATTTCGACACCCTACACTCGGTTCCCTCCTCCAGATCATCTATATAAATGGTAAATAGCTGAGGCCCCAGCACCGACCCCTGGGGCACCCCACTAGTCACCAACCGCCAATCCGAATAGCACCCATTGACCCCCACTCTCTGCCTCCTATTTGACAACCAATCCTCTATCCACGCTAACACCCTACCCCCAACTCCATGTCCTCTGACCTTCTGCAGTAACCTCTTGTGAGGTACCTTATCAAACGCCTTCTGAAAATCCAGAAAGACCACATCCACCGGCTCTCCTCTATCCACCGCCCTAGACACATCCTCATAGAACTCCAGTAAATTTGTCAGACACGACTTCCCTTTAATGAAACCGTGTTGCGTCTGCCCTATCAAGCAATTCCCTTCAAGATGCCTCGCAATTTCCTCCTTAATGACGGATTCTAACATTTTACCTACCACAGACGTTAAACTAACCGGCCTGTAATTCCCCGCCTTTTGCCTGGCACCCTTCTTAAACAACGGCGTAACATTAGCCGTTTTCCAATCCTCCGGCACTTCCCCGGAATCCAGCGACGTCTGGAAAATAACCACCAAGGCATCCACTATCACCTCCGCCATTTCTTTCAGAACCCTCGGATGCATTCCATCCGGTCCTGGGGACTTGTCCACAATCAGCCCCTCCAGTCTGTCGCGCACCACCTCTCTAGTAACAGTAATGTCATTAAGGCCCTCCAGTCCTACCACCTTTCCATCGCTAACACCCGGCAAATTATTCACGTCCTCCTCCGTGAAGACAGAAACAAAAAAGTTATTCAAGACCTTAGCCATATCCCCATCCCCTACCACTAGGTCCCCTTTCTCATCCGCTAAGGGACCAACGTTCACCCTAGCCAGCCTCTTCCTTTTTATATATTTGTAAAAACTCTTGCTATCCTTTTTTATATTAAGCGCTAGCCCAGCTTCATAGCTTCTTCTACCCTCCTTTATCAACTTTTTTGTCAATCTTTGTTGACATTTAAACCTTTCCCAATCCTCTTCTCGCCCACTGCTCTTAGCTACTCTAAATTCCTCCGCTTTTAATTTAACACTTTCCTTCACCTCCTTCGTTATCCACGGCTTATTACCTCTCTTCCTACTGTCCTTTTTAACCATCGGAATAAATTTCTGCTGAGCACCAAGAAAGATCTCCTTAAAGATCCTCCACTGCTCCTCAGCAGACCTACCTTCCAACGCGCTCCCCCAGTCCACATTCGCCAATTCTTCTCTCATCCTACCATACTCCCCTCTATTCAAACAAAGGACACATGTCCGGGAACCCACTTTCTCCTCCTCCATCTGCAACAGAAACTCCACCATACAATGATCACTCTCTCCAAGAGGATCCTTCACCTCAAGGTCCCTAATTCTACCCGCCTCATTACATAGCACCAGATCCAAGATAGCTCGCTCCCTCGTCGGCTCCAACACATACTGTTCCAGGAAACTATCCCGGCAGCATTCCAAGAACTCCTCCTCGAGCCCACCTCGTCCAACATGGGTCGACCAATCAATATGCAGATTGAAATCCCCCATAACTACTGCCGTCCCATTCCTGCACGCCGCACTTATTTGCGCGTTAACAGCCCGCCCCACCTCCAGATCATTATTCGGGGGCCTATAGACGACACCCACCAGCGTCTTCCTCCCTTTGCTGTTCCTAATCTCCACCCACAACGATTCCACTTTCTGCTCTTTGGCTCCGATATCATCCCTTGCTACCACCTTGATGCTGTCCTTAATCAGCAGAGCTACGCCACCCCCTCTTTCCTCCTGCCTATCCTTCCTAAACACTTGATAGCCCTGTACATTCATCTCCCAGTCCCTGTCACCTTGCAGCCACGTCTCTGTAATGGCCACCAGATCGTATCCATTTGTGTCGATCTGCGCCACCAGCTCATCCACTTTATTCCGAATGCTTCGTGCATTCAGATAAAGCGCTTTCATCCCAGCCTTCTTCTGGACCCTATTTGCCGTAACGCCACCACTTGGGACATCCTCAGCCTCTTCCCTTACCTGTACCCTATCCTTAACTGTAGACCTCCTAACATCACCTACCCTCGCACCCTCCCCCCCCCCTAATTAGTTTAAAGCCCTGTCTACAGTCCTCTTTACTCGATTCGCCAGCACTCTGGTCCCAGCACGATTCAGACCAACCCCATCCCGCCCGAACAAGTCCCACCTACCCCAATACTGGTGCCAATGCCCCATAAATTCGATCCCATTCCTCCCACACCAATCTCTGAGCCACCCATTCACTTCCTTTATCCTGTCAACCCTACGCCCGTCTGCACTCGGTTCAGGCAGTAGCCCAGAGAAGACCACCTTGTCGGTTCTACTTTTTAATTCCATTCCCAGCTTCTCATACTCCCTCCCCAGATCCTCAGTCCGCACTTTGCCTACGTCGCTGGCACCCACATGTACCACCACAACTGGGTTCTCACCCTCCCACTCCAGATTCCTCTGCAGCCCAGCTGCGACATCCTGTACCCGAGCACCAGGCAGACAACACACCCTTCTGTGCACTTTGTCATTGTGACAAAGGACAGTGTCAATACCCTTCACCCCACTATCTCCAATCACTACTACGTTCCTTTTCCCCTTCTCTTTGCCTATGTCCTGCTGCATCACTGTACCGTGTGCAGTTTGCTCACCAACCTCACCTGCCTCGTCCTCTTCCAGAGTGGAAGCAAGAACCTCAAACCTGTTATGCAGATTAAGAGGCTGAGGCCTCTGCTCCTCACCCCCCTTCCTCCTCCCAGCAGCCCCCTTTTGTTCCTGACCCTTAGATTTAGACAGTCTAGAGGGGGTGGATGTCACTTGCACCCCATTGACAATGGCACCCTCTCTCCCCCTGATGAGCCTCAGTGTCTGTAGCTCAGAGGCCAGCTCATCCACCTTGAGCTGGAGCTCCTCCAGCAACCTGCACTTACTGCAGACATGGTCACTGGGAAGGACCCTGGGGTCCACCAGTTCCCACATCATACAGGAACCGCACATCACATGCCCCTCCATTATTCAATATAATTTGTTGTGGGAAAAAATTTTTTCCTTGTTTCTTGCTGTAGTAGTTTTGAAAAAAAAATTTTTTTTTTTCCTTGTTCTTTCCACCTGGCCTTTTTACCTTCCAGCCCTTTTTGATATTAAGCCCTAATAGCTCACTCTGCTTCCCTCTCACTCCGCTGCCCGCTCCGACGCTGCCCGCTATCTACACCAGGCCTCCTTTTAAACTTGGCGCTGATTTAAAGCTGATGGGCCACAACTGCCTGATAATCACTCCCAATCCTCACAATTCTTAAAGCAGTAAATACAATAAGTAAATGCTTTAAACAGTTCTACAAAGAACAAAGTGCTTTAAACTTATTTTAAACAGGTTTTTAACAGGTAAAGTCTTAGCTTTCTCTCTGATGCTCCTTCCATGTATAAAAAAAACCCATCCTTCTCCCATAAGTGTACTTAGCACTGAATTTCTAAATGACCACACAACCTCTCCATTATATATCATGTTCTATATATGCAGTATATATACATACTGCTCATAGTTTGTACCTTTGAACGCATCTGATCATCTGTTCTGCAAGGGTTGGCTGACACACTGTAATTGGAGCTCTAACCTGTACTATATGCATTGTATCTGTCCCAACAGTGTTTGATGGAACACTATACAGGGAGATTTACTATGTATCTGTCTGTGCTGTATATGACCAGGAGTAAGTTTATATAATGCGTCTTGTCTGATCTTATCCATATTCTTAAACAACATAATTCCCACATAATATTTAGACCAGATACTGCATATTTTAATTAGGTACAGAGTGGATTTTCATCAACTAATAGCTCAGGCAGACCTGAAGCCCCATATCCTCACATCTCTTTTCTACCAATAGAAGTGTCACAAAGATTCCACCAGGGTCTGTTCCCCATTCCTGCTCAGTTACTTCAGGATGGGGGACAGTTCAGACAAATTAAAATGACAGGATTGGAAGTATGATGGCTCCAATGCCATGTAGATGAGCTCCTCCCCTCCAATCCCAACCCACCCACACCTAACCTATCTGGGTTATAATCAACGCTATATACAGTGTCACTAGTTGCTCATCCCTTCTTGAACCTGCATGCTGCAATTTTACTTTTACACAAAGTTGGAATGTGTGAAACCATGGGCCCAAGTTTTACTCTATGTAAGCCAGTTTTGAGTGAGTTAAAATCTCACCCATGATTATGGGAACAATAGTATGGAAACTATAGGATGATTTGTCATATCGACAAAGTTACCATCTCCCATCAAAAGGAAGTTTAACAGGACTGGAATTCTACCTGTATGCCATTTTCCCACTGGCCTGTGTATTCTTCTTTAGTAGAAATCCAACTCATGGTGCCTTCCCCATGACGTTGATAGTTTTTCCATTCTCCTTCATATATATTCCCACTCTTATACCTACAGGGACATGTTCAAATTACAGAACACATTACTGTACAGAATATTTGGACACTGCTCTTTATGAAGTGTTAAATTAAAGAAACCTAAATAATAATATTGCCTAGCAATAATCTCCCACCCTGATTGGTTTAGTTCTTGGTTTCTGCTGAATCATATTAGGTTATAAAACAAAGAAGAACAAAGAACAATACAGCACAGGAACAGGCCTTTTGGGCCATCGAACCTGCACTGACACATGATGCCTTCTTAAGCTAAATATCTTTTGTTCCTGTGCAGTCCATATCCCTCAATTCCCTGCCTATTCATGTATCTGTCAAGATGCCTCTTAAACATTGTATTATACCTGCTTCTACCACTTCCTCTGGCAATACATTCCAGGAACTTACTGTCCTCTGTGTAAAAAATTTGTCCATCACATCTTTAAACTTTCCCCCTTTTACCTTAAACCTATGTCCTCTAGTAATTAACATTTCTACCCTGGGAAAAAGACTCCGACTATCCATCCTATCCATGTCTCTCAAAATTTTGTGAGCTTCTTATGGCGGGAACATTACAATATCCTCCCTGGCCCTGTACTAAGAGGGGTGTGGGTGGGTGGGTGGGAGAATGGAAATCAACCAGTCTTTATTGCCATTCACTGAACTGTTGAAAAATATGCACATAGATGACAAGATAGGTTAGCATTAGGGTTAATTGCAGCATCAAATATCCAGCACTCCAAGTTCACACATCAATAATGGAAACTTGAATCAATATCTATACGTCTGTGAAAAAGTAGAAAATTTGGGGTTTGATATAAAGTAGTTTATTTATTAGTCACAAGTAGGTTCACAGTAACACTGCAATGAAGTTACTGTGAAAATCCCCTAGTCACAATCAGTGACCAAACCGGGAATCAAACCTAGGTTCCTGGCGCTATGAGGCAGTAGTGCTAACCACTGTGCCACCCTGCTGCTCCAGTGCCACCCCAAATCAATGGGGGGTGGGCAGGTGGAGTAAGAAAGGTCAGGTTTGCTGCAATAAGGTTGATGAAAGTTACTTGAGCTGATGGTGTTTAATAATTTCGTGTAAAGTAAAACTATTTTCTTATAGCAGAAATACATGAAATATATGAATGATGCAATAGAGTGGGCAAGTACTCATCGGCACGATGGCACAATGGCTAGCACTACTGCCTCACAGTGCCAGGGACCTGGGTTCAATTCTGGCCCTGGGTGACTGTGTGCAGTTTGTATGTTCTCCCAATTTCTGCATATATTTCCTTTGGGTGCTCCAGTTTCCTTCCACAGTCCAAAGATGTGGATTGGCCATGCTAAATTGCCAAAGATGTGTAGGTTAGATTGATTTGCCATGGTAAATGTGCAGAGTCACAGAGATAGGGCGGAGGGGGGGCCTGGGTAGGGCATTCTTTTGGCAAGTCAGTGCAGACTCGATGGGCCAAATGGCCTCCTTCTACACTAGAAGGACTCTATGCTTCTATGGAAGTTTCCAGCCACTGAGTTAACTGGATACAAGAACAACTTGCATGCTGCACTTAAAATAAAACCATTAAGTCTGCTTCTTGCATCAGAAGACTCTGTGTTAATTGCAATGTCTATTTCAAATTACTGGATATACATATCTTTTACACAAGACAAACTCAACTGAAATTAGCCTGAATATGAAATAAACATCCTTGGAAATGTACTTGCCTCCTCATACCCCAGCCTTCCCTGACATTGTTCACCCAGTCGCCTTGATACCACGAGCTCTTTTCTTGGTTGTAGTATACGGTGCCCTAGAAAGCAAGATGAAAAGGACAAATGAAAATCACAAATACAACAAAACCTGGCATTGTGTTCCCTTCTGTTTAATTATACTCTTAACTGATGAGAAGCCAATAATTCTCTGATATAATTAAGTCCCTTATTTCAATCTAAATAACTGGGAAAACTTTGTGATGTGGCTTGGTTAGACTTCTGTCTTTAATCTGCCTCTGCCTCTTATACATACAAATTTGGGCAGAGTTCTTCCAACCTGCTTGCAGCAAGTTTGGTGGCTGTTGCATCCTTCCCCCCACTCCCCCAACCCTGTGCCACACACATGTCTATTTGGACAGCACTGAGCTGCAGGATTCATGCAGCCACCACAGCAAAGGCACAAAGTTTGACCAGGGTGGGTTGCGAGGTGAGAGCAGTGAGTGGGGGTGGGTAGACGAAGATAGCAGGGGCAATGTGGAAAGAGGGCTGTGCAAGGAGCGGGGTGGACAAGGGCAAACTCTAGGCTGCAATCTGGAAGGAGGGCTGTGCGAAGAGAGGGGTGGGTTAAGGGTTCATGATGGCAGGCAGGGAGGCAAGGAAGTGGATGAGAAAATTAATAATGGAAGGTAGAGGGAAGACCAAGGGAAGGGAAGTTGGATCCTAACAAGGCTGCATGATACACAGACAAACAAGGAAGGCTGAAGGCTAACACATGTATTATTAGAAGGGGATGCACGTTGACTGTAGGTTATGTGGTGGGTGCCTGTTAGTGTGGCACATTAGGAACAATTCTCACAAACACTAAACAGGTCAGGACTGCAGTGCTCTGTGACGGTAATTACTGTTAATTTTCCTCTTTGGGAATAGGAACTACATCAAGGCTCCCATTTAAGTTCAGGGGCTGGCAGACAGAAGTCAAAGAATGCAGACATTCCTGCTGTGAGATGGAAAGGAGTCAAAAACAAATAGGCAGCCCAGGGGCTATATAGATCTCAGTCTGCAGTCAGAGAAAGGAGGCAGTGCTGAAGAATAACGACCATCCAGCAGGGGCAACCACTGGGAGTATGGCGTACCCCAGCTGTAGGAGGGGAAAGGACTATCTTACTTCAAAGGTTGGTGTGCAGAGCTATCTTACAGTTGATGTTCCTGGGTGTGGTGGACTCTGTATTGGGCTGCAAAGAGTATGGTGATGGTCACAGGGCCATCTGCAGCCTGTAGAAAGGGAACACATAATACAAGAAGGAGGGAGGTCAAGGGGTATGTGAATGTCACATGAGGTGGGGTGAGCCCCCATAAGTCACAGAGCACACAGCCTCTAATTGGAGTGGGTATAGGTCCATGTGGGGCTTGGGTGCCTAATAGGTGATGGGATAAGGGCATGTGTCAATGTCCTACACCATAATGACAATATCCAGTATTAGACAGGGAGGCTGGAGAACAACAGGTAACATCTGGCAACTCTCTACCTGCTCATTGTAAAGCACTAGGTAAATTGGAGGCACTAGGGTTGAACTCTACCCTGTAATAGAGGTGTAGGACCAGCATTTGAAAACTCAGGTCAAATGGCATCTTCCAGAATCAAAAGTAAAATTGGTTCTGTCTGGGGGCAGTATGATGAAGTGTTTAAGGATCACTAAGCTGGCCTCTGGAGCTCCTCAATGAAACACATACTTGTTGGTGCCACTACAGTGGACAGGGTCCAGGACAATTACTTGGACTCAGAGCCCATTGTCTAGGAGGCAAGGGCAAGCCAGCTTTTGAAAGTAGTGTTTTGAAAGGAATGGGCACAACTCAAAAGGCTCACATCAAATGTGGATAAGCTGCATTGTGGTAGACAGTAATGCAGCTTTGGGAGTGAAGGCTATAGTCAAGGGGCACAGTTGCATCAATTCTGCCATCCCATCAGTAATGGGGAGTGACTGGTTAAAAATTAATATCATTCAGCAGTGGCCAAATAAATTCCATTCATTCACTATGAGCAAATAACCAGTGGCATGTTGCACAGTGGTTAGCACTGCTGCTTTACAGCACAAAGGTCTCAAGTTCAATTCTAGCCTGGGTCACTGTATGTGTGGAGTTTGCACTTTGTCTCTGTGTCAGCGTGGGTTTCCTCGAGATGCTCTGGTTTCCTTCCACAGTCCAAAGACGTGCAGGTTAGATTGACTGACCATGTTAAATTGACCCTAGTGTCAGGGGGATTCGCAGGGTAAATGCATGGGGTTACGGGACTAGGGTCTGAGTGAGATTGTGGTCGGGTACAGGCTCGATGGGCTGAACAGCCCACTTCTGTACTGTAGGGATTCTATGATTCCAAAAAATACTCAGTTATGCCAAATCAATGCATGGACTTCACAACCACATTGGTTCAATGATATAATTCACAGATTCTCAACCCCGACACAGCACCAGATGTAACACTTGTGGAATGGAATGCTGCTCACCTCTATGTGTATGCTAGAGTCCCAGGAGTAAGGTAGCATGAATGTGATCTAAGGTGCCAAAACTTAACTGTCCAACTTCTCCCATTGCTTGCTCATTCACACTTTTGTAGTCAACACTCTTTATTCATTCTCATCTTTCTCTTTTTAGAGTGTAATCAAAAGTGAGAATGTATCCAGTGATCCAGGGAGCTTTTTTACGAAACCTCACTTGAGTCAGGAGGTGTAGGAGGGAAAGGCATCTGCATGTACAGCTCCAGCAGGAGGGACTACATGTGGGACGAGGTCAGGAGAGTGTGATCATTGACAGGAGGCTGAGGAGCAGAAACCCAGACTGCAGAGATGACTGGCAACACCAAGGGTCTACTGTTCTACAAATGAATGAGAGGCAGTGCTGGCAAGGCTACAAATTGTCCAGGAATTTGGTCCTCTATGCCCTGAGAAGATCTGAAACCTTGGGGGTGTTGGAGGCTTCTCCTTGCCAGTGGCCCTGAAGATGACAGCAGCACTCAATTTATTACCTCTGGGGTCTTCCAGAAAGCAACTGGGGACCTGTGTGGCATTTCACAATTTGCAGCATACTGGTGCAGTCAGGATGTGACAAATGTCCTTTACAGGAAGACCCAACATTATATGAACTTTGCTGTGGATGAGGATAGCCAGGTTCAGAAATTCACAGGTTTTGCAGCTATCTCTGAGTTCTCGAGGGTGCAGGGAGCAATAGACTGCACCCATGTGGCTATATGAGCTCCCTGGCAGCAGCCCCTCAGGTTCATCAACTGCAAGGGCTTCCATTTCATCAATGTGCAGTTGGTATGTGCACATTTGTGCAGTTCCCTGGAAGTTGCTGAGACTCCTACATCCTCAGTCGCTCTCAGGTGTCTGAGATCTTCAAGGGGCCAGAAGGTCTGCAGGGGTGGTTGTTGGGAATAAGGGCTACCCATTTAAACAATAGCTCAATATTCTGGTGCGTTGCCCTCAGACTCCAGCTGAGAAAAGGTACGGTGCTGCTCATGGCACCACATGCTCTCTCATAAAGCCAACCATAAGACTGCTCATGATGCGATTCAGATGCCTGGACAATTCAGGTGGCTTTTTGCAATATGCACCGGAGAGGGTTTGCTGCATCATTGCAGTTTGCTGTGCCCTTTACAATCTGGCTATGCAGAGAAGTGAGGCCTACCAGAGGGTGAACTGGAGCAGGAGAAGGAGCCCTCCTCAGATTGTGAAGATGAGGTGCAGGAAGCCCAGGAGGATGCTAAGGGATAACTTAAGTGCCATGATGTCATGGAGAAAGGAAGAAGTGGGTCACGTACCTGTGATACCCCCACAACTGAAAGGTTCCAAGAGGAGTAAAACATTCAGTCAATAATCAGGAGACATCTCCCTTAGCCATGCTTGCCATTTTGTGACTTCTGAAGAAATAGCCAAACCATCCCTGAGGGGATGGGTCTTGTATTCACACTTGGGCCTTAAATGTTCATGCCTTACCAGGGTCAGATCTTAGCTGTGGTTGTCATTGTCCTGATAATGTGCTCACTCTGTCAACTTAAAGTCCAACAAGGAAGAACAGTGGTGTAAGTTGAGGCTGGATGTTTCCCATGCCCTGTAAGGAAGCAAAATCTCCCACAAAGAGAGTGTCCTGAGTTGAGTTCCTGGGGATATCTGGCTGACGTTGATCCTCCCAGCAGGTGCCAGAGGGTCCGAATATGACTCCTGGAGGAGATGAGGCACCTGGAGGGAGGTCAGGGTGCCTCGTCCCCACGTGGCCTACATCCTTATAGTCCCCACCAATGTGTGTGGCCATGGCATGCATGGCTGAGTGCAAATCCGACAGGAGCTGCTGGACTAAGGTCTCCACCGTGGACACCAACCTCACTGTGGTCTCAAGAAGCTTGCATGTTGAAGCCACAATATTAGACAGAATGGAGACAGACTCTTCCATTGTACGCTCTATTTTGACAAGTGACTGTTGAAGCTCATCCCAATGTTCCGCTGCCTGCCATGACATCTCCACCAGTGAGTCGACAATCGCTTCCAAAGGCTTATCATCTGACTGCGACTGAGCAGGTGGCTGGTATCCAGAAGTCCTTCGAGTGACAGAGGCATGGGCTGTGCCTGCCTCCCACTGCTGTGACTACATGTCTGTGAGATCTTCTCCAGAAACTGACCCTGAGACTAATCTTAAACTACGTCCTACCAAGGTATGTGTCTCTGTACTGGTGGAGGGTTTGAATGAACACTGACGGTTCTTCCTGAGCACTCTCATCCAAAGACATTCTTCAGTGGCTCAGAGAACAGCTGGTCAGGCTAGCTGGCCATTGTACAAAAACAAAGAACAAAGAACAACCCAGCACGGGAAACAGGCCCTTCGGCCCAATGAGCCCGCGCCACCGCATCTTCCTACACCTACCCTGCCCTGTGTGTATGTGAATGGAAAGGCCACCAATTGGCAATTGCAAAGCATGATGGGATAGGATGGCCAAGTCTGTGTAAAGATTGAGATAAACAAGCTGCAGCCCTAAACGAATATAGGACTGAGACAAGCAGGCCGCAGCCTTAGACATTGGGAATACACAGGAAATAGGCCATCCCAAAGATACTGGATGCTCTCTGGTCAAACATACTTGCTTACCAGACAAAGGGGGACCTTAACCCCTTATTTGGGTGGGAGGTATGTAACCTACATGCCTCCAGCACCCATGAGCGTGGCTGCTTGGAACATACTCCAAAATCAGTACGGTAGTACCCAGTTGGACTCCATCAATTAGGGTGATCGAGCCCTGATCAATTGATTGGTAATGATCGAGGGCCCATCCTAAAACACGCAAAATAATCAAGGATACAGATACTACGCAACACACTACCAGCAGTGGCGGTTCTAGAGACCAACTCTGGACTATCCAGAGGAGAAAAGGCAGAACAGGCCAAACCGAGAAGAGGAGGATCCGACTAGACCAAAGACCAGACCATACCGAGGAGACTGCAGAGACCAACATGTGGATACAGGCCAAGATCTGCTTGGATACTTATCAGTCACTCAAAAGTTAAGTCAAAATCCAGCGTTAACTTTGAAACTTCTGATTGTTCTGTAAAAGTAACTACCACAACTAATATTAATTATGTGAATGAATAAACATTATTGTATTAATAAGAAGTCAACTCGCAGTTCTTTGTCCACCCTATAAGGATTAAAAATACACTTGTGGCAATACTGCAAAAGACAAAAGGATCTTTTAGTGGATGAGCTGAAGCTAATTGAGGGTACATTGCACTTACTTTGAATTGCAGTATTGGGTGAAGTGATGGAGCTGAGAACTGTACTAGGTTGTTGTAGGATGCCAAACTCTGCGTCACCACAGGAGTGATCCCGGTCCTTGCCTAAGCTCTGTAGCAACCTCCTCCAACCTGTTGAAGCTGATTATCTCTGCTGTCCCTCCCGTGGTCTGGGTTCATTCTTGCTTGTTGTGTGCAAGTTTGGTCAAATGGGGACACAAGAAAGAGATGTGGTCAGAGGAATGGAGCAGAGATTGGGTGAAATGCATTCCCCGTCTGAGGTGTTCCTTATCCTGAAGGGACAGAGATTGGGGTCAGAGCAATAAAATAGATGGGATGGTGGTGTTGTGAAAGTCCTATTGAGAGAGTGGGTGTTGATATGTGACCCCTGCTAACAGATGTGTGAAATCCATGAAGAGAGTAACTATTTGAGTACATGATGCCATGCTGAGAGTTTGATTATGGAGGGAGCTGAGAAAGGGTTCACCCTGGCAGAGAGGATGAGGTCATTCATCTGCTTTCTGAAATGGATGGTGCTTCTTGGGCAGATGACAACTGTGCTGATCTCCTGGGCAATGGCCTGCCAGAACTGAGAGGTGAAGCCTTTCTTTGAGCCATCTCTGTAAAACACATGCCGTTGGGCTCACACTCTCTGAATAAGTGTATCAAGGGTCCTAGCATTGAAAGCTGGTGCTGCTTTCTTCTTAAGGCTGCTAGCCTTTCTCCTCTAAGTTCTGGACATCTATATGGTGTAGTGGTGAAGACAGGTGGGCTGGAGAGAGTGAAATGAGTGTGCTGGGCTAGTGTTTAATTATGGTGCAGGCGGACAAATCAGCTGCTGGCACTCTAGGAGAGTTGGAGGGGAACTCGCCTATACATAATTAATGAGGTTCCAAGTGCTGAATCTGGTATGAGATTGTGCCATTCTGGTCAGCTGGACAGGTGCCAATGGAGCCACTGCACTTGGTCTCAAAATGGGAGAATTCCACTCTTTCTCATGATCGGACATATTCAAAGCTCTGACACTATATCTTAAAAATGGACTTCCTAGGTCTCTATGGGTTGGATTCCAAATTAGTGGCAACGAATTCTGAAAAAAGGCAGTTCAAAGTTGCACACACCTGATCCTAGGTCCCAAAACTTCCAGAAGTAAAGTTAAAGAAAGCTGAAAGTTAAGGAAAGAGCTATGGAAAATAAACTTGAAATAAAGTAGGCTCAAAAGAACATAAGGACATAAGAAATAGGAGCAGGAGTAGGCCATCTAGCCCTTCGAGCCTGCCCCGCCATTCAATAAGATCATGGCTGATCTGTCGTGGCTCAGTTCCACTTTCCCGCCTTCTCCCCATAACCCTTAATCCCCTTGCCTCTCAAAAACCTATCTACCCGCGTCATAAATACATTTAGCGAGGCAGCCTCCACCACTCCAATGGGCAGGGAATTCCAGAGATTCACCACCCTTTGAGTGAAGAAGTTCCTCAACTCCGTTCTAAACTCCCCCCGCCTTATCTTGAGGCTGTGCCCTCTAGTCCTACTGTCCTTTCTGAGCAGGAAGAGCCTCTCCACCTCTATCCTATCCATCCCATTCATCATCTTATACGTCTCAATGAGATCTCCCCTCATTCTTCTAAACTCTAACGAGTACAAGCCTAGTTTATTCAGCCTCTCCTCATAGCTCAACCCCCTCAACTCCGGCATCAGCCTAGTAAACCTCCTCTGCACTCCCTCCAAGGCCAAAATCCTCATAGAACTCCAATAAATTCGTCAGACACGACTTCCCCTTAACGAAACCGTGCTGCGTCTGCTCTATCAAACAATTCTCCTCAACATGCCTCGCTATTTTCTCCTTGATTACGGATTCGAGCATTTTACCTAAAACAGATATTAAACTAACCGGCCTATAATTCCCTGCCTTTTGCCTGCTACCCTTCTTAAACAACGGCGTAACATTAGCCGTTTTCCAATCTTCCAGCACTTCCCCGGAATCCAGCGAGGTTTGGAAAATAATCATCAAGGCGGTGTGAGGATCCAAGGAGGCAGTCGATGGTTGATGACTCCTTACTGCGGGTCATTGGAGCAGTGGTGTTCTGCTTGACACAGCCAAAGATCTGAAAGTTTGCTTGGAAGTTGAAGCTTGAGTATATGTGGAGATCCAGAGAAATCGCAGAAGGTGAGATTGAAACCCTGGAGGTGAGCATTGTGCCAAAATATTCAGTACTCATTGCCATCCTGAATGGAGAAAGGCCTCAGTCAGGACTGCTAACAGCTGCCCATAAGATACAGGACAATTTCTAAATTCTCCAAGCCCAAAATATTGCCAAATTTGTAATTGGAAGGGGCGGGGAGAAATCAAACCTTTAAAACTGATCAGCAGTGAACTCAAGGACAAATTCAGTCTCTCCCTCCAGTACATATGTATAAACAAATCTGTGTGGAAATTACTGCGCAGCGTGGTTACAGAAATCCAAGAAGCGGCATGGTATCAAGCTTTTGAAAGTTTATGGTGACAAAGCATTTACAGATCATGATGCCAGTGGAAAATCTATTGATGAGTTTGCCAGGCCAACTTCAAATGAAAACTTTTCTCCTGCACAAATAAGGATAGCACGGTGGCACAATGGTTAATACAGCTGCCTCACAGTGCCATGGACCTGGGTTTGATTCTCAGCTTGGCTCACTGTCTGTGCACTTGGGTCACTGCCTGTGCAGTGTCTGCACATTTCCCCTGTGTCTGCATAAGTTTCCTCTGGGTACTCCGGTTTCCTCCCACAGTCCAAAGACGTGCTGGTTAGGTGCATTGGCCATGTTAAATTTTTCCTCAGTGTACCCGAACAGGCATCAGTGTGGTGATTAGAGTATTTTCACAGTAACTTCACTGCAATGTTAATGTAAGCTAATTGTGACTAATACATAAACTTAAATAACTTAAATTTACAATGCTGACAAAACAAATCTGTTCTGGCAGTACACTAGGGAACACAAATGATTAATACATAGGAAAACGACATAATAGTATATTTAGAAATGATACAGCCAACACATTTGCTTAAAGTTCCTGCACCTCAAAATTTGTCATTACACCACTAGATGAATGAGGTGGCTTAACCCATAAGGCATCCAGTCCTCTGATTATAATGATTTATCGAACTTAAAAGTTCTGAATTAGAGTAAAGGATGTCACCTTGGTAAATGACAGCTCAACACTTAATGAAAAACAATGATCTAAAAAAAAGTTTGCTCTCACCTTCCCATGTCTCTTGGCTTTGTGCCAGTCTCCAGTGTAAGAAATTGTTTGATCTGCACTTGTGAATATCCCCTGTCCATGGCGTATTCCATTTAGCACCTCGCCAACATATGTGCTGCCATCAGTCCACGTATAGGTGCCATGGCCTGTCGGGGCATTCATTGAAAAATCTCCCTGTGGAAAATATTTAAATCGTGTTAATGGCATGAAGTCTTAATTGTTCACTACCATTGGGAATCACGGACTTACAGAATTAGACATATTTAATTATTTGAAATAAAATGGTTCCAAACAAATAATTGTAAAGTTAAGATTGCATTCATGTAGCACCTTTCATGACCTCACAACTTCCCAAAGTGCTTTACAGCCAATGAAGTACACTTGTAGTCAGTATAGTATTTTAGAAAGTACTTGTTTTCACATAGCAAGGTTGTACAAACATAAACAGGATAATGACCAGTGTTGGCTTCCTATGACATGGAAAGGAATCTACCACTATATATATTCAAAAACATTATCCCTATTGCTATTTGTATTTTCAAACTGGACTTTTTCTGCTGAGCAAAAGAAGATTAAGCTGGCTGCTACAAGTCACCTGATCCTACAGCTGGCCCTCTGTCTAGGAGCTATCCCCAGCAGCTTCAGGACAAAGTAATTTTTCTCAGATTCTGGCATGCCACACCTCATCATAGATTTTTTTTAAATTCATTCATGGGACATGGGCATCACTGGCTGGCCAGCATTTATTACCCATCCTTAGTTGCCCAAGGGCAGTTGACAGTCAAACTCATTGCTGTGGCTCTGGAGTCACATGTCAGACCAGGTAAGGTCAGCAGATTTCCTTCCCTAAAGTACATTAGTGAACCAGATGAGTTTTTCCGGCAATTGACCATGGATTTATGGTCATCAGTAGGTTCGTAATTCCAGATATTTTTTACTGAATTGAAATTCCACATCTGCCATGGAACCCAGGTTCCCAAAATATTAGCTGAGTTTCTGGGTTAATAGTCTAGCGGTAATGCCACTAGTCCATCACTTCCTCAAATCATAGAATCTCTACAACACAGGAGAAGCCATTCGGTCCACTGAGCCTCTGAAAGTGCATTCCGCCCATGTCTTGAATCATGTTTTGAGAGTTATGAAATTACATTACACAAGGGACTGTTCAGACCAATTGTAATGAGAACGACTGAGATGTAATTTGCATTTGTTAAGCCAACGTCAGTAGGCCTGCTGAGACAATGACTTTCCAAACGCGAGAGCCTCAACATAAATGACACCCTTTTCAATAACTAATGGTTGGAACATTATCAATCCTGAAACTAAAGTCAATTCCAGATGTTAGATAAACATCTCTTTGAAGTCACTGGGGAGAAGGAAGATCACATGACAGTTTAATATTACATTTTTATTTTTTACAGGCAGTCTTCTGTTTAACATCCAATTAGTAAGACACAAAGAAGCAAGCTCCTCCACAGATTTAACCTGACTTTGCTGAAAGATTTCATGCCATTGCCCACAGATCTGACTCAATCTCTGCATGCCTCCCTCATCTTGAGGTGTCAGCTCCAACAGAAAAGCTAATTTTACAATACCAGTATTCAGCCCAGCCAAACTTGAATGCTTACGTGAAAGAATTCCTCATTGGCCTCTGGAACTCACATGAAGAAATATTCATTTTTCTGTGGTCATTGTACTGCAAAACTCTATTTCTCCATTCCTCCCTGTGTCAATGTGTGGAGTGTATCAGTGTGGGCACACCTTTTTGCAGGTATGGAATGAATATGTATAATAAACTAACCTTCTGAATTAATCCTAATTTTTGCTGTGGGTTGGTAGAATTTGGATCACAAAACCCAAGAGGTTAGGTAAACATGCCATTGATTACTATTTAAAAACTAAATCAAACACTTTCTGCCCATGGACAGGTGGTAAGAGGAGATAAGCGAAATTTGAATTATCTCTCCCTTCTGTAACGCCAGATAATCTTTACAAATGTTATCTGATGGACAAGTATTGACCTGGAGGACACTGAGGAGGACTTCCCTGCTTTTCTTTGATATAGTGACCATGGGTGTTTGACATCTACTGGAGATGTTTTAATGTCTCAACTGAAAGACAGTGCAGGATTTTTTCAGTATTGCACTCGGATTGTAAATCTGGAGTGGGATTTGAATCACCAGTGGTAAATATAATTCATTGGTTGAAACATCCTGAGGTCATGAAAAGATAATGTCCTTTTTTCTTTAACAAAAGTCCAAGACTGAATGTTGTGTTGCTCCAAAAGGTCAGATTATGTCCAGGCAGCACCAAAAGCCAACCCTAGGCTAACAGCAATGCATGATCACACTCTGTGGCAATTAGTGTTGCATTGTATATCTTACCTACACAAACATATTCACCAATTTGCTAATCTCATTGTATCTCTATTTCAGTAGGCATGTATTATAAATCAGTCTGAAAAGACCGAGAACACAGATGCATCTTGGCATTTCCTTACTTCATACTTTATTCCATTCTTCCACGTGTAAGTGCCTCTACCGTGCATAAGACCTTCAGAGAACATGCCCTGTGTGAAAATATTAAAGTAACAACCCTTACAACATTATAGAAAACGTAACAAAATTTTAAAGCTTGTGGAACATAGGGATGGAGATTGACAGATGGCAACAGTGGTGATCTGGGTGTGGCTGCATTGGACAGCAATGCTTTTATTGCATGCTCTTCCCTTCTCAACATCCAATTAAGTAATCTTGTTGATGGTAGCCTACTAGGCCTTCTGTAGGCCTGGCCACTCTAAATGCAGCTACATCATAGCAACTCAATATTACAGAAGGAAGTTTCAGGCAGACATTAGGCACTTTGTTTGCATATGAGTTTACTTGTTAAGGTTCAATCTTGGGCTCCTAATTGGTAACTCACTGATAACCATTCTCTTCCTAATTTGACTGATTTTATGGGAACATAAGTTGTAGCTGTTGAAGTGAATATTTCAATTTTCTTGTTAATTAAAGTAGTATATTCTGTGTGATAATTATTCAGCCAATGTGATGTTTGAGTTTTATTACTTAATATTAGTGTTTAGCTCAACACTGTAGCAAGGGAGTAGTAACCTTTCAAAACCAGATATTTACTCATCTGCTCTTCTGGGAGCAATATTCAAAGGATAAATGTAAACCACAATTGCAGCCTTTTTGAATGTTCATGTGTTGAACTAACAAGGTCATAACATTTAAAAACTATTCATATAAATTTCCATTAAACTCATTTGATTATTTCTTTTCACTGAGGCATGTTGCCTTTCAGTTGAGAAAAGCATAGAAGCTCATTTGGGTAGTTGAAGCAAGCAGAGCAAGCAAGGTTGGCCATCATTCTGTTTGGCGGACAATACCATTAATGGAGAGACCGTACCTTAACCAGTGATAGAGGACTGACTGAATGAGGGATTTTCTTCCCTTAAAGGATGTTCCTGGGATACAAGGCTGCCCTGTGAAGTGAGAGTAAACACAATAGGCCTGTATTCTCTGGGGTGTTGAAGAATAAGAGATGATTTCAATGAAATACATAAAATTCTTAAGAGACATTGTTTCTCTCCAGCTGAAGAGTCCAGACTGAGGGTCATTTAACTGGATTTTCAATTATTGGTCAGAATGGGAATAGGTGCAGCCATAAATTGAAAATTATGCTCCAGAAGGTGATTCTGGATCCTGCCGCCTCCAGATTGGTTCTCCCCATATCTGCATGGTGCTCCGGCTTCCTCCCACAGTCCAAAAGACATGCTGGTTAGGTGTATTGCCCATGCTAAATTTTCACTCAGTGTACCCAAATAGGTGCTGGAAAGTGGCGACTAGGAGATTTTCACAGTAACGTCATTGCAGTGTTAACATAAGCCTACTGGTGACACTAATAAATAAACTTTGAAACTTGATGTGAAGCAATTTTCAAAGGGAGGGTACTAGGGATGGGGTGGGGAAATGGGGAACATGCTCGTCTCCCAGGAACAGCTCAATAAGTTCCTTGAGAAGCTTGTTATTCGGCCAGGGAGGGCAAGAACTCAATTTTCAACCAGCAAATCCAAATAATCTGGTGCATATTAGTGTTCAACTGTCAGGTTCAAAGTAGGGAGAAGTTAAAGATACTTTTACCCAGATGAAAAGGATCTCGGGAATCTTGCAACAGTTTGTGAACACTGCCTTTCCTTTTGACACATAGTCACATCTATGCATGGTGAGGGCATTGGCTCTGAGGTGCAAGGCAGCAGAAGACCCCATCTTGGTTGCCATCTGCCTTTGCTATTTGTGCTCTGCAGGCACTTCCAAGCTCCTGGTCATGCTCAGTATCACTAATTAGGCATTGAGGTCAACTTCAGCCCAATTAAGGCACATTTAAAATGTGTCACTTGCAGCATAGGGCAAGGATCCAGAATTATCCTGGCGTTGACATAAATTAAAAACTGAGCCCATTGTCTCAGGGTAAGAGGTTGGCCAGTTTTTACTGCGATTAGAAGAAAATTCTTCACTCAGAGGATTGTAAACCTTTGGAATTCAATACACCAGAGAGCTGTGGATACTGAGTTAATGAGTACAGCCAAGACTGAGGGCAACAAGTTTTTGGGCATGATGGGAATCTAGGGCTATGGGATGGATTGGGAAAGTGAAGCTTAGGTAGCTGTTCAGCAGATCTTATTGAATGGAGGAGCTCTATGGCTTACTCCTGCTCCAAAATCTAATTCTTATGGCCTCAGTTGATATATTCTGACAGGGCGAAGGCAAATTGGTTAGCGCTGCTGCCTCACAGCGCCAGGGACCCAAGTTCAATTCCGGCCTTGGGTCACTGTCTGTGGGGTGTTTGCACTTTCTCCCCATGTCTGCATGGGTTTCCTCCGGGTGCTCCAGTTTCCTCCCACAGTCCAAAGACATACAGTTAGGTTGATTGGCCGCGCTAAATTAACCATAGTATCAGGGGATTAGTAAATGAGGGTTACGGGAATAGAGTTTGGGTGAGATTATGATCGGTACAAACTCGATGGGTCGAATGCCCTCCTTCTGTACTGTAGAGATTCTATGATTCTCAGCAAAAATCATCATAGAGAATTCAAATTTCTGTTCTGAAGGTGAATACTGAACGAAAAAGAATTGAAAGCAGAATTCCACTTACTTTGTAAACATGGCCTCCTTGGAAACAGACAGTCCCTTCACCTTCATAAAGGCCTCGTACTGTCTCCCCCTCATAGCTTTAAAAAAAAGGTTCCTTTTGAAAATATAGAAATACATTTGCTCATTTCACTGTAACTTATCAACATGATTGTTTCAGAACGTCTTTGTGGATACAATTTTGTCATTTCTCATTAAATTACATCAATTGTAAATTAGTCTTCATTCCAGGGAATTTTCTAGCTTTGTTAAAGTCACATGATGGTTGGAAAGAAGACTTTTCTCCTAAATTATTCCATGCACTTTCTGAGCAACTGACTCATAGTATTTATTGAAGTTGGAGAGTCTACTTACAACAATTGCATAGATCAGAGAAAAAAGGCTTAATCCAAAAGAAAATGTTTCACAGTTCTAAAAAAAATTAAAGAGTTTGCTATTTCCTTGATTGCAAAGTTTGATTGTTAACATATATTGTGCCCCTACTGTATTTTACTAAATTCTGCATGCCTGTTCATTCACGTGTTTTCAGGTCAAAGTCCATAAAACAATTTTGCAAAAAAGTACAAAACCATTTTGAAGTTATGCATTGAAACAGAAAATACTGGAAATATTCCACAGAGCTGGCAGCATGTGGGGTGAGAGAACCAGAGTTAATATTTCAGATTGAGGACCTTTCATCAGAATTGAAATATGTTGGAAATGAAGAGCATTTAAGCAAATAAAGAGCAAGGGAAAAGTGAGGACAAGAACAGAAAGGAAAGATCTGTAATAAGATGAAGGTTGGAGTGATTAAATTATAACAGCGATGATGGTGCAAAGCAAAACAGGGTAACAGTAGAAGTTCTATGCAGTTCTAAAAATTCTAGGCATTAGTGGTTGGTTTTTTGTGTTTCACACTGCAAACATCACCTCCTTCTGATTCATTTAAATTTAAATTAGTCAAGGGTGTGTAATATTGTCATGTCAATGGTCTTCATCTCTTACACTGAGCAGATTCAATGAACATCTATAAAGAGACTCCCCTGACAGTGGATACAGTAGGAACTGAAGGGAATGCTGGATACTAGATGTAATATCACCATATACACTCACGTAAAATTGAATTAAGACCAATATTTTAGGCCAAGTCATGATGTTGGCTTTTATACAGATATTATTTCCAAGAGGTTGTCACATGGATTTAATTTGATTCCTTTTTATTACATTTTAATTCTCCATTAATTCTTCCCCAAAAAGGGTAACTTTTGTTAGGTTTATTGTTTGATGATACTGATGGTTTCCCAGTGTCTTCTCGGGGGCTTATTTAGAAAAGGAATCCATGGAGAGTACAGTTGAGTCAAAAGTTTTGCACATTTTAAATTTATCTGATAAAAGGTCCATACCAAATGTTAACTTACTATTCTCTCCATGGATGCTACCTGATCTGTTAAACGTTTCCTGTAAATTACATAGAATTTCCAGCACAGAAACAGACCCTACAGCCTGACTAATTCATGCTGGCGTACATGTACCACAAGACCCTCCTTGCATCTCCTTGTCTCACCATATCCTTCCTCATGTGCTTATCGTTGCATTTGTATTACTTGTTTCAACGAACTTCCACATTCTAACCACAATTTCTGATTCCCAGCTTGCTTTTTTATACCTTTTGTTACCACTTAGTATGTTGGCAAGTTACACCTTTTAGCAACATTGCTTCCCTTCAGGTGAACTGTAAAAGTAATAAGGTTATTAAATCTAAGATTAACTAATGAGAATGCAGACAACCTGTGTTATCAATGGCAATGTGTGTCTTAATAGTTAGGATTTAGGTTAAGATTCAATTGGGTTAGCAGTTAGATTCAATGATAGTGGGATGGGACAAAGTTCAGGTTAAAGTTAGCAGATAGATTTAAATTTCAGGTTAAAATTTTTGTGGCTGGTTGCAAACCATGGTTTGGGTTACGAGCAGAAATTAAGGTTTGGATTTGTGGCTCAATTTAGAGTTCAGGGTGAGATTTTGGGTTAGTGGTTGGCGTCAAGTTCAGATTGAGGTTAATGGTTAAATTTAGAGTTAAGGTTATAGTATGGGTTAGTAGTGAGGTTTAAAATTCAGGTTAAAGTTCTAGATTATCAACAGGTTTTTAAGGTTAAGGTTAGTCATTAGGTTTGAAATCATGGTTAAGGTGAGTTAACAGCTGGGTACAGGCTAAGTTTTGCGTTAGCAGTAGGGGGTTATGGTCAGATTAACAGTTGGGTTATTTGGTGTTAAGTTCCGGTGAAGGTGAGTGGTTAACAGTTAGGGTGATGATTAGCAAGAGCGGTCAGGTACAGGTTAAAGTGAGTGTTTAACAGTTTGAGTGAAGGTCAGAGAGAACAATCAGGGACAGATTAAGATGAGTGGTTAAATTGACAGGGTGAAGATTAGCGAGTGCTGTCAGGTGCAGGTTAAAATGAGTAGTAAACAGGTAAAGATTAGAGAGTGTGGTCAGGTGCAGGTTAAGACAAATGGTTAACAGTTAGGGTAAAGATTAGAGAGTGCTATCAGGTACAGGTTAAGATGACTGATTAACAGGGTGAAGATGAGAGAGTGGTCGCGGGAAGGTTAAAGTTCGGATGACAAGTTGGAGGTTATGGTTTGTAGTTAGGGGTTAACAGCAAGTATAGAGATGGTGCTGGAGCCCCCGGCTCCTGTCAAACAGAGGACGAGGACCGCACCTTTCTACAATCAACTTGGTCAACACGGGTTCCTCGTAGTAATGCAGGGTCTCCTGCGGCTGGCCGAGGCGTTCGGAACCCTCGGACATGGCCTCCGGGGTGGTTTCATACTGCTGCTCGGCCACCAGCCGACATATCAGGTTCGCCTCCGAATTCACCATCACTTCGACTTCGGGGACGGCCTCCTCCGTCAGATCGCCAGACTTCCCCTTGTTGGGTTTCTCTTTCTCCTTCTCCTCCTTCCCTTTCTCCTTCTCCTCCTTCTCCTCCTTTTCCTCCTTCCCTTTCTCCTTCTCCTTCCCTTTCTTCTTCTTTTTGTCCGATGATTTCACCATCTTGGTATCACTCGTTACCGGGCCAACTCCGCAGTTACCATAGCAACTATGCTGTCTGCACGAACAATCCTGAACGACGGGTCGCCCGCTGGACTCCGGGCATGCGCACCAAACACGCGCTTTGGAATTCGAAACGTACAGCAAAGCCAAGTGCATTGTCACCTGTACCACACACATCCCCAGCAAATCACATTTATTTGATGCACCAACAACTGTTCTCATCTTGTCTTTTCCAGCTTCTACGTCTGCAATCTTTTTTCCCATAATATCTTGGAGCAAAGGAGGTTGAGGGGAGGTTTGTTTTGATTCAAGTTTATTTATTAGTGTCACAAGTAGGCTTACATTAACGCTGCAATGCAGTTACTGTGAAAATCCCCTAGTTGCCACACTTAGGTAACTGTTCAGGTACACTGAGGGAGAATCAGTAGATTCAAAGTTTATTTGTCACGAGTAGGCTTACAATGAAGCTACTGTGAAAATCCCTTAGTCACTACATTCTGGTGCCTATTCATGTACATTGAGGGAGAAGTTAGCATAGCCAATGCACCTAACCAAAATGTCTTTTGGACTATGGGAGGAAACCGGAGCACCCAGAGGAAACCCATGCACACATGGGGAGAACATGCAAACTCCACACAGTGACCCAAGCCAGGAATCAAACCCAGGTTCCTGGTGCTGTGAGGCAGCAGTACTGAGGAAACTTTTTTAGTCAGAAGCTGAATGCACTTGTTTAATCATCTTTAAGGGGTGGCACAATGGTTAGCACTACTGCCTCACAGCACCAGGGGCCCAGGTTTGATTCACAGCCTGAGTGACTGTCCATGCGATGTGTGCACATTCTCTCTCTGCATAGGTTGCCTCCCACAGGCCAAAACATGTGCTGGTAAGTGCACTGGTTATGCTAAATTCTCCCTCAGCATACCCAAAGAGGCACTGGAGCGTGGCAACTAGGGGATTTTCACAGTAACTTTATTGCAGTGTTAATGTAAGTCTATTTGTGACACTAATACATTTTAGATAGGTATGTGCCTGAAATATTGTTACTAAATGAGCCTCAGGATGTTTTGCCCAGAATGGTCACTGGGTGTAGATGGGAATTATTGTACAAAGAACAAAGAAAATTACAGCATAGGAACAGACCCTACAACCCCTCCAAGCCTACATCGACCATGCTGCCTGACTTAACTAAAACCTCCTACCCTTCAGGACCATATCCCTCTATTCCCACCCTATTAATGTATTGTCCAGATGCCCTGTATCCGCTTCCACTACCTCTCCCGGCAACGAGTTCCAGGCACCCATCACCCTCTGTGTAAAAAATCTGCCTCGTACATCTCCTTTAAACCTTGCCACTCACACCCTTAAACCTGTCCCCCCTAGTAATTGCCCCTTCCACCTTGGGAAAAACCTTCTGACTATCCATTCTGTCCATGCCTCTCATAATCTTGTTGACTTTTATCAGGTCACCCCTCAGCCTCCGTTGTTCTAGTGAGAACAAACCAAGTTTCTTCAACCTCTTCTAGCTAAAGCCGTCCCTACCAGGCAACATCCTGGTAAATCTTTTCTGCACCGTCTCCAAAGCTTCCACATCCTTCTGCTGTGTGGCAACCAGAATTGAACACTATATTCCAAGTGCAGCCTAACTATGGTTCTATTGTAAAGCTACAACATGACTTGCCAATTTTTAAACTCAATGCACCAGCCAATGAAGGCAAGCATGCCAATATGCCTTTTTGACTACCTTCTCCACCTGCATTGGCACTTTCAATGACCTGTGTATCTGTACACCCAGATCCCTTGGCCTATCAAAGCGTTCTGCCATTTATTGTATATTTCCTATCTGTATTAGACCTTCCAAAATGCATTACCTCACATTTGTTCAGATTAAACTCCATCTGCCATCTGTCTGCCCAAGTCTCCAAACGATCTGTATCCTGCTGTATCATCTGATAGTCCTCATCACTATCCAAAAATCCACCAACCCTTGTGTCATCCAGAAACTTACTAATCAAACTATATATAAATGATTTGGAGGAAAATGTATTACAAACAGCAAAGGTCCCAACAGTGATCCCTGAGGAATGCCACTTGTCACAGCCCTCCATTCAGAAACACACCCTTCCACTGCTAACCTGTCTTCTTTGACTGAGCCTGTTTTGTATTCACTTTGCCAGCTCACCTCTGATCCTGTGTAACTTCACCTTCTGCACTAGTCTGCCATGAGGGATTCTGTCAAAGGCCTTACTGAAATCTCTCAGACAACATCCACTGCCTACCCTCATCAATCATCTTTGTCACTTCCTTGAAAGACTCGATCAAGTTAGTGAGACATGACCTCCCCTTCACAAAACCATGTTGCTTCTCACTAACACGTCCACTTATTTCCAACATTACCCTATGACAAGATAGGGGGTTCACAAGGGGATTCATTGGGATGGTCCTGATGCCAGCAACCTACACTGGTAGGGAGGGAGAACATGCTATCGATGACAGGGGTGGGGGCGAGAGAGGTGGCAGGTCTCCCAGTTCACTGGGAAATTGGGGCACTTCGCAGAATGACACCCCACACAAGCCGCAACTGGCTTCACTAATATATTTGGGCTCCACCATTCCTCTCTCCCACAGGTGCAAATCTCCCAGCTGTCAGAAAAAAGTTGACAGTTTGGGAAGATTGCAGTGCCAAATGTGACCAAAAAAAAGGTGTAGAACACTCTTATTTTCAGACTTTTAAGACACTTAGAATTTTTTTGGGAAGATCGCCTCATAGTGTCAGTCTAGATATTTGCACTCTACAGTGGACTTTGGATCCACGACCTTCAGACTCGGGTAAGATGGCCACCAACTCAGCCCAGCTGACAATGAATTATTGTAGTATCATTGCTTGATTTTATGCTGGATCAGAGAATAACAGGCTGCTTAATCAGCCCAAAGACATCAATTCTAACATTATGCAGACTAGAACACATCTTAATGATTAGTTCAGAGTCGGCTTTGCCAGTCCATCTTGTTCCAGAATGCAGGTTTTTGAAGAATGTAGGACTTTCACACTTCCAGGCAAAAATTCAACAGGTCATTTGTTTTGAAAACAAGATAGCAATGATTTTTTTTATATAAAAAAACAATGAAAACAAATTCACAGAAGTAAAATATTGATTAAAATTGCACTTTAGCATATACAGTATTCCAGAAACTGGGCAATTCACTGCCTGTACAAAATAATCAGCTCTGATTATTACATTTTAAAATGGAAGCCATTCAAGTAATATAACATTCAATGATTAGTGGTTTAATATACAATGGCTGAACAGAGTCCGTTTATTCCACCACTATCATGTCCAAGTTGGCTAAATGTCTCATTGTTGGACGTCCATGTGGGCAATTCCAGGGATGCTCTATTTCACCCATGTGTGTAACCAACTTCTTCATCTCACTGATGTTAAGCGCAGTTCCAATCATCACCTGGGAAAATAAAGAGTTGCATAATTTAAAGCACAATAGTACTACCTGCAACTTCCTTACTTCAGATGTTGTTTATGCCTTTGATAACTTGTCTTACTGCTTATTCCTCACTGGAAATCCAGAACAATGAGTGATTATGGGACTATTTTGCTGCAGAGGGCATCACAGTTTAGTCTGTTCCTCTCCTCTTCATCCGCACACACTTTCCAGCAGGGATCATTAATTGATTCTTCCCTTGCCCAGTTAAAGGGTATTTAAATAAATTGTAGCATATTAGCTAACAGTATAGATCAAAGCAGCGTCATTTTTATGTCTCAGTGTAACAGCGCATGGGACATGCACTCAATCCACTGCAGGGGAAGCCGGGGGAGCATATATGAGAGAAGCCAACAGCCAACACAACTCAAGGAAAGAAAAGCGTTGCCCAATGCACAGGGAGTTCAACTTTGGAGTATGGGGGAGAAATCTAATTAGTTAAATAGCTCTTTTAATTATCCAAAAGTTGAATCAATACAAAGTGCCTTTTATAAAAGTTTGAACTTAGAAAATTGGTGGCACATAGCATTCTGGTTGTACTATGGAATGATCCCTATTAGAAGAGTTGCTTTGGGTTTTTTGACGTCAATTTCCAAGAAAACAACAGTATTATTCTGCAGGATCAAGATCATTGCAGGGAAAAAGGTTCTATTGAATCAACAGCAAGATTGCTATTTAACAAGGACACTAATATAATGATCCTCTGATCCTCAGCTTCCTGTAAGATCATTCAATGGATTTAAGAATTATGCTTTAGATTAGTGATGATTGTTAAATGCACATGAGAAATGTTTGAGGAGCACTTACCGATTTTCTACAAGCTCTGGAAGCAAACATCTGCCTGACTCTGGATGGCCGGCACATGACTCCAGGGCTATCATTCAGCATGAAAATCAGCTCTTCAATATCCTGTGGACCAAATGTCCAGTTCTTGCTCATTGGCAAGGAAACCAACTTCACTCTGTCAGTGGGAAGAGCTGCATGGAAAACCACCAAGAAAAAAAGACACATTCAATAAGCATGTGTTGAATAAAATGGGCTGATGATTTCAAAAAGGCATTGATTTAATGTTTCAACTGTTTCACAATAATTCCTCTAGATTAGCAATGTTTGAAGAAGTAGTTCTCAAAGATAATTAAGAAGTCTCATAACACCAGGTTAAAGTCCAACAGGTTTATTTGGAATCACAAGCTTTCGGAGCACTGCTCCTTCATCCTTTATCCCCATTCACCTGATGAAGGAGCAGCGCTCCAAAAGCTTGTGATTCCAAGTAAACCTGTTGGACTTTAACCTGGTGTTGTAAGACTTCTTACTGTGCCCACCCCAGTCCAACGCCGGCATCTCCACATCAAAGATAATTTGGACAGCACGGTGGTTCGCACTGCTGCCTCACAGTGCCAGGGACCCAGGTTTGATTCCAGCCTCAGGTCACTGTCTGTGTGGAGTTTGCACATTCTCCTTGTGTCTGCGTGGGTTTCCTCCTGGTGCTCCGGTTTATTCCCACAGTTGAAAGATGTGTGGGTTAGGTGGATTGGCCATGCTAAATTGACTCTAGTGTCAGGGTGATTAGCAGGATAAATTGTGGGTTTGCAGGAATGGGCCCTGTGTGGGATTGTGGTCAGCGCTGACTCGATGGGCCATATGGGCTCCTTCTGTGCTGTACGAATTCTATGATAATTAATACATATATAATAAAATAATAAAATCCTTGAACCAAGCACTGTCCTGTGTCTTAAATACAGAACAAGGAAACAAACCAACCTTCCTCGTTTACAATAAAATCAAAACCATTCTTTCTGAAAATGTCCATGTTTTCCACCAGTACTGTTTCATTCACTGCAGTTAAATGAAGACTCTGGGGCCTAAAAGTTGAAAACAACATTTAACTATGAATGGAGAAGAATATAATCTTTAAAAAAAGCAAGTTTAAAATCTAACTTCCATTCCACGACAGGAATATTTATAGATCATGCACAGCGAAACACAGCTACAGACAATTCCATGTGCCAAACTTAAGTATATTAACTCAATTATTCAATTCACTTACGTAGTAGTGGTCACAGTGCAACTGCAGTACATTCAATCTAACACTGAAAACCATCCTACTACTAGGGATGGGAAGTGTATGTCTCTCACTGAGAATTAGTCATTTTAAAAAGATTAGGAAAATAGGAACAGGAGCCAACCGTTCCACCATTCAATTAGATTATGGTTAATCTGTACCTTAGCTCAATCTGCCTAAACGCCATATCCTAGGAAAAACATACTGATCTCCATTTCCAATTGTTCGAAGGCCCATAGCCTTTTTGGGAGAAAATTCCAAAATTTTCTACTAAGACTATAAAGTTTAATGAAAAGTGCATTACAGGAAATAATCAAAAATAAATTATTGATTATTTCCTGTAAGTGTGATAAACAACAAAAAGACAAATCTTACACTATCAGCTTTTGACCTTGAAGTACTGTGTGTTGCTGCAGCATTTCAAAGTTGTACTTCTCATCAGTAGCATGCTGGTCCACAATGAACAGGTCCGAATCCAGTTTGGTGATGATAAACCCCAAGTTAAACTGGCCAATAATCTCCATACTGGCAAATCTGTCTTTGCTGCAAACAGTACAAGACAAGGCCACTGAACATACAAGGCGAGAGAAAAATTCCATTATTCCTAACACAAAATAAGATTTAATTTGAGACGTAGCATAGCCTTATTATCTATATCAACAGATAGTCATAGATAACTTACATGGCACAACAGTTAGCACTGCTGCCTCACAGCACCATGGTCCTGGGTTCAATTCCTGCCTCAGGTCATTGTCTGTGTGGAGTTTGCATATTCTGCTTGTGTTTATGTGAGGTTCCTCCGGGTGCTCCAGTTTCTTTTCACACTCCAAAAGTGCACGGATTAGGTGGATTGGCTGTGGCAAATGGTCTCTTAGTGTCAGGAGGATTATCAGACTAAATATGTGGGGTTATGGGGATAGGGCCTGGGTGGGATTGTTATCAGTGCAGGTTTGATGGGTCGAATTATCTCCTTTTGTACTGTAGGGATTCTACTCTATATATGCCAACACAATCTTAAGTTAAGACTTCTTTTCCTCCCAAAGAACTTTGTTGGCTTAGCTCAGTCTAGCTTTGAGTGCTACCAACTACCACTCCTGCGCTGTACCAAAAGCGTGCTGCTTTATTTACAGAGCTGTATTTTGAATGAGATGCTAAACTGAGGTTCCATCTGCTTGTTTAAGTGGACTATAAAAATGCTGACAGGGAAATGTTGGAATGATATTCAGGAAGAATGATCAATGGAGCAAAGTGAACCATAATTATGTTTATAAATAGTGTGGCCTTAAATTCAAACAACATTAGTGACACTTAATAATTAGCAATAGCACTGCATTAAGTGAAACATAAGAGCTACTTTAGTGGATCTGTACAACAAACAGCTGGGGCACTTACATATGAAACAACTTATTTAAAAAGCTTGATAAATATATCAGGTTGTAGAGATCAGTACATACTGAGACAATGAATTATCTAAATCAATGGTTTGTGTTGCTAAGATTGAAGAAGAATCATAGAATCCCAACAGTGCAGAAGGAGGCCATTTGACACACTGGCACACACAAGCACACGCTGATTAGCATTGACAGGGGAGATAGGGGGTTTTTGGTTTGTGCCTAAATTTGCTTCCAATTCTTCAACTGTTAGCTGTGATAAATTTGCCTTTAGCGTTGATTACTGCAATAGAACAATTAATATTAATACAAATACGGAAAATCTCAGCAGAGCTGTGACGAAGGGTCATCCAGACTTGAAAAATTGGCTCTATTCTCTCTCCACAGATGCTGTCAGACTTGCTGAGATTTTCCAGCATTTTCTGTTTTTGTTTCAGATTCCAGCATCTACAGTGATTTGCTTTTAATTTATACGCCATAGAACATTCTAGATCTTGCATTACATTGTCTTTGCAATCAGGTTAAAAACATGTGATTGTGTACAGTTCTGGTTGCCGCATTATAAGAAAGATGTGGAAGCATTGGACAGGGTGCAGAGGAGGTTTACCAGGATGTTGCCTGGTATGGTGGGAAGGTCTTATGAGGAAAGGGCTGAGGGACTTGAGGTTGTTTTCGTTAGAGAGAAGGTTAAAAGGTGACCTAATTGAGGCATACAGATGATCAGAGGATTAGATAGGATGGACAGTGAGTGCCTTTTTCCTCAGATGGTGATGGCTAATACGAGGAGACATAGCTTTAAATTGCGGGGGGATAATTATAGGATGGATGTCAGAGGTAGGTTCTTTACTCAGAGGGTAGTAAGGGCGTGGAATGCCCTGCCTGCAGCAGTTGTGGACTCGCCAACTTTAAGGGCATTCAAATGGTCATTGGATAGGCATATGGATAACACTGGAATAGTTTAGGTTAGAGGGTGATTAGATTGGTCGGTGCAAATCGAGGGCTGAAGGGCCAGTACTGCACTGTAATGTTCTATAATGTATAAACCTACTCAAAGTAACCACAAATGCATAATACAAATGATGAATTTGGAGATACAGCAAGAAGGTGGTTTTATTACTGGAATGATAATTCTGAGAGTTGTCTAACTCCGGAGATGCAAGTTCAAATCCAACGACGGCAGTCAGGAATTTAAATTCAATTATGAAATAAATGAGGAATAAAAAGCTAGTATCAGTATTGGCGACCATGAAACTACCAGATTATATAAAAATCCATCTGGTAAACTAATGTGCTTTAGAGAAGGAAATCTGCTGTCTTTACATGTTCTGGCATACCTGTGATTCTAGATTTTCTGCAATGTGGTTGACCCTAACCTTGAAATGGCCCAGTAAGCCACTCAGTTCTAAGTGATACGATAGAGAGTTCTCAGGTCAAATATGAATGGCCAATAAATGCTCGACAAAGACCAAACAATTCTGAAAACAAATTTTTAAAATGCTGACAATTTAATTACCTGATCTCTTTTCGGAGTTCAGCCTCTGCTGCTTGATTGTCTCCTGGACTAATCTGGGCTCGAAATCGCCTGCATTTCTGTGCCTCTTTCTGCTGTGCTTGCTGCTTACTGACCAACTTCATCCTCTCAGCAAGAAGGCCCATAGAAAAAGGGAGCTTCACAACCCTTTTATTCATTTCTACTGGTATATCAACTCCTGAAGTCTGAAACATCCCAGGATCTGAAGACAAACCATCATCTAAACACAAGCTGCCAGTCTTCAAGCGTTTTATGTCCTGGGTGATATAACTGTGTGAGCAAAAACCCGTTGCCAATGGTTGGCTGTTACTTCCCGTTGAATCAACCTTTTCTGTTTGCACAGCAACGCTAGGTACCAAAACCTCACAGCCAGTCATTTCAGTTCTCAGTTCGTCTTCTCCTTTCCCAGCTTCTGAAAAATTCTGGAGTTCATTGGGCAAGCTAACCATACTGTCAGAGCCATCAGTAAATGTGGACAAAGCGTTAGCTTCTGGTGTGTCACAGCCAAGTTCTGAGCTTGCTGTTGTGCTGCTTTTCCCAGAATCTATATCATGTTCAGAATTCATAGTGTTCTGCTCCATTTGTCCAGGATTTCCAGGTGCTGGGCAGCAGTCAGTCCTACATTCAGGCTGAGGGTTACTCAGTTTACAACTGGTGAAAAACGTGTGGAGTTTTCTTTGAACCATTAAGTCCTGTTGTTTGTTAGACTTAGGCCCACATAATGATGATTGGTGGAGGGAGTATGCCTCACGTAACCTGGCAATGCTTGCATACTTCTCTTTCTCTGAAAATGATTGCACAGTTGTTGATTCCTGCCTGGTTGGAACAGAGGAGTCTGTACTGATTGTCTGGGTAACTTTTTCAGAGATTCCTAAAATCAGGAACAAAGCTTAATATTTAGAATCACAAGATGATCTTATCCAATATTACATTTTATGCTGTTGGACCTTTATCATTCAGTCAGTAGAAAGGCACTCACCTATTTGGACAATTTCCAACGCACTGGTTACACAAGTTTTTAGATTTGTTCCTGCTTTATGGAGTCACAGAATAAATTAGATATAGCCCTTAGGGATAAAGCGATCAAAAGATATGGGGTGGAGGAGGAGATGGTAGAATCAGGATACTGAATTTGATAATCAGCCATGATCAAAATGAATGGCCTACTCCTGTTTCTAGTTTCTATTGATTTCAAGAAGGAATGCAAGCTGGGACTGTAGTCATGCTTGAACCAAACAAGGCACATTGCACGTTAAGTTCTCTTCCCTGAAGTACATTGAAAAAAATCAACATTTCTGGCAACTTTTCATTATGTTTTTTTTCTGGTGTCAGCCCCCAGATGACCAGATTAACAGATTTCTTTCATCATGGGATTTGAACTTTTGACCTTTGGGTAGTTAATTCAGTGCCAAAACCACTGTGCTACAAACTAAAAAGCTATTATGTTAATATTGTTGGTTGATAAGAAGGCTAAAACTGGTGTAATTTTGAAATAGGAAATGTTCAGAAATGAAAAAAATTACAAAGATTGACAGCTTTGAATTAAAATATACTTATAATGGCAAACAAAAAGTCAGCAACAACTATAGTTCATACATTTGGGTGCACAAGTAGCATTGTCTTGAAAATAATTTATCCATAATTAGTTGCAATTTAAAACACTCAAAAATTCAGAGCCCTTTACAAAATGTACTTTCAAGTACTACAGAAGTATTTTTTACTTGAATCATTCCACCTCTAACTCTCAAGGTAACAGTTATACAACTAACTGAAAAATATTTTTGAACCATTCCATATAAAACATACAAGCTTAAAATTACTATCTGTGATATTATTGCACGAACACTTGTCACCTTCATACGCCACTCCTGGGTCACATTACCTTAACTGAATTATTGCTGATCCTTCAACGCCAATGAGTCAAAATTCTGGAGTCACTCACTAACAGCACTGTGAAGGTATTATCATCACACAGGCTATCATGGGTGAAGGTGATTCACTAACACCTTTCCAACATCAATTAGAGATGGGCAATAAATGCTGGCTTTGCTAATGATATCCACATTTCACGAGCAGACAGAAAAGAGAGGAATTTTATAAAAAGCGTTTGTTGTCAACCATCTTAAAACAAACTTCTACAGAATTATGCTATGACGTGTTTATATCGGAATGATAAGACTCTGAAAGTGATGAGTTCACACTTAGCAATACATTAATCTATAATGTAACTATAGCTCACTGACATATTCATCTACAGTACTTGCAGTTCACTGACAATCATACATTAATTAATAGTTACACTAAAGGTTTTTATTTTCAATAGGCTTTGATAGAATATTTGTCCTTCTATAGTTTGTTAAACTTATAACATGTTGCATGCTTGGATTAAAGATCAGCAATTGTAGAATATTTTATGCTCAGTTTCTTCACACTCCAAAGTCTTTTTTTTGTTGAGAAGAACTGTCACTATGTTCTTTACCTGGCATTTGAAGAAACTTCTGATTAATGTTGAGCTTGTTAACATTAGAATCGTACATCTCAATAAGGGATGTCTTTAGGATTGCAAGAAGCAGCTTTTCCTCCTGGAGAAGAATTTGCCTTTTGTCTGGTGTAACATTGAGGTCAACACACTCTAAAAATGGCAAAGCACATCTGGTAAATGAGGATAGCTGAATTTATCAGGAGGGTACAAAAAACCTATGTTGTATAAGTCAGACGTCTATTACTACTATTAATACGCAATTTATTTATTTTTCCCCATTTAAAACAAACGGTTTAAAGCATTAGAATCCTCATATATTCCCTAAAGTGCAGGAGGACGACATTTGGCCCATCAAATCTGTACCCAAGCCCTATTCCTATCACCCCTTATATATATTTACCCTGCTAATCCCCCTAAGATTTAGGTTGATTTAGCATGGTCAATGCACCTAACCTGCACATCTTTTGGACTGTGGGAAGAAACCAGAGCACCCGGAGGAAACCCACACAGGCACAGGGAGAATGTGTAAACAGATAGTGACCCAAGGCCAGAATTGAACCTGGGTCCCTGGCACTGTAAGGCAGCAGTGCTAACCACTGCGCCACCATATTTCTCAACTAATTTACTGGCAAATTTAAAAATTCCAGAACACATGTCTGACTGTGACTTACCAGAATTAACACAGATGTTCAAGGCAACAAATGGATACTGATGTTTGTTGTACATGTGATATACTTCATTTACAAGTTTGGAAACCTAAAAATAATGTTAAACCACTTTAGTCACCATCAAAGAAACAAACACAATGATAGATGATCACATCTCGTAAGACTGCATATTTTACTTCTCCAGTCTTCCCAACATGTCAATTATTTCAATTTTTTAACCATCCTTTGAAATAAGCTGTAGGCCAAAGGAAGGAGTTTTTCATTTATTCCTAGGAGAAGGTTCATTGATCTTGGTTGGACCATTGCGAGCCATCAACAAGGATCAGGAACTTTTGACAAAGAACGACTGGTACAGACGAGACCAGAGAATCAATGACACAAACTATAATCAGGGACTTTTATGATAATTGTATGGTGAACAACGCTTGTTAATTATAACCTCTCAACCGCATGAGGCCAATAGTAGATTGTATGGTTGTGTGTAGCCATTGCAATGATATGTATGTCAGTAGTGTTGTCAGAAGTCACTCTGATTTAATAAGTCACAAATTTTCATGGTTATTGCTCCTTACCTTTGTTGGATCACATGGTCGCTGATTGATAAAGAAAAACTGTCGATCAGTTGAACTCCTGCCAACGCCATGATCACTACGAGACACGAAACCTATGATTCTTTAGTGTACCAAAGAAAGAAAAGTTACTGTTATTGGCCATAAAATATTATTCTTTAGTATTAGTTGCCTAATCAGCAGAACAGTGGTGACCCTCTATTCCCTCCATGCTGTTGTTGCCTCTAATATGGCTCCCAGGACAGAAAGATGCTTCCCATCACTGATGTTTAGTTGCCATTAGTTATGCAGATCTGACCAAAGAGTCTTGATGCCAATTATGTCAATCCATTTACAGAGAAGAAGAGCGTGTGTGTTGAATAAGCAACACCTTGCTTTTCAACATGAGGGCATTATTTCTGTCCACATCCAGGACTGACACACAGTCACTTGCACTACAGGTCACTAGATAATATTCAAGAGGTTTCTCTATACCTCTCTTCCCCATCTCACCTGGAGCACTGGATGCAGTTTCCCTATCTTGCTGGGCTCCTACCAGGAATCTTCCCAGTCCAACTGACTTACCTGCTCACTAACTTCCCTTAGTCATGGCAGGAGGTGGAGCTGCAGGCATCTGATATATCTGAATGGCAGATTAGAAAGATATGCAACAACAGGGAAATGAAGGAGGGTGGCATTTGATGGTAAGGAGGGCGGCATAAACACCAGCATGGGCTAGTTGAACTGAATGGCCTGTTTCTATGCTGTAAATTCTGCGTATGCTGTCTCGCACAAAACACTCTCTTTCCTCTTCAAGTATATTCAACTATGAATATGTTCCCATTATTGTACAAAAACTGGGAAGTTTAAGGTACTTTTGAAAGTCTTTGGAAACATTGATCAGAAAATGAATCATTTGAAAGCATTAATACCTGTAGGGCTTATTGACAGCCACAGAAAGGCATTTGATTCACATTGTAAATGATTACATACTTGGACTGGCATGATTAATCATTTACAATTAGAAAGCGAGCACATAAAATGTGGAGCATTTGAAAATGTCAATGCAAAACTACTGCAATTTATTATAGTATATGGCTTTCTTTTTAAGTGGGATATTTCGATTCTTTTATTTGCTTGCACCTGCCCACATATTCTACATACCAAGGAACTTCATTGTTCAGGAATTTCAAAACTGTCCAAACCCCAGAGGCTTAAAAGCCAAGGAAGTTTTTTTAATGCAAAAAGCAGAATAAAGTATGTCAAAAAATTCTTCCCTTTAACCACTGTAGCAATTCTTACCCACTATGCATTAGCATGATGAAAGGAAATATGAAACCTTCATAAGTTACATATGTTCTCAGGATATGGGCAACACTAGCAAGGCCTCCTTTATTATCCATTCCTAGTTGAGAAAGTGAAGAATTTTGTTCCTAATTTGTACAAATGTATGGCTTTCTGCAAAGAAATACTTGCATTTTTATAACGCTTTTCATAAACTTGGAATATCTCAAAGAGTTTTGCAGCCTATAATTTTTTTTAAGTATACTTGTTGTAATGCAAGAAGCGAGGCAGTCAATTTGCACACAACCAAGCCCCATTGTGAAAATTACCAATTAATCTGCTTTTTATTGATGTTGGCTGATGAATAAGCAATGGCCAGGACACAGAAATAAGTCCCATGCTCAGCTTCAAATGGATTCTGTAATGTCTGCCCAAGAAAGCAGTTGGGGGCCTCAGTTTAATGTCTCATTCAAAAGGTGGCACCTCTCACAACACAGAACTTGGAACATCAGGCTGGATTATGGATTCCAGTCTCTGGAGTGGGATTCAAACCTACAACCTTCTGACTCAAGTGACCAGAGTAATACTCAACTGAATCATAACTACGTTTGCTAAGCCAATTCAGGGAACATAAAGGTCAAACATATTTTGTGGATTACAATTGTCCTGTATAGGACAGACGGGGTAAGGGCAGCATGTTCACTCCCCTGACCCGCATTAGTAAACCAGTTGTGTTGGTGTTCCTAGTAACAGGCATCAAATTGCCAGGTTAATTGAAATCAATTTACAACATTTGATTTTACAGCATAGACAATCTGAATAAGGCACTGTAGCTACTCCTCAAGGCATCATTGGCAGGACCCGCCAAACCCATGACTTCTATAACACAGGAGAAAGGGCAGCAGACACATGGGAACATGAGCATCTCCAAGTCACACTCCATCTGATTTGGAAATATATTGCTCTTCCTTCATTGTCACTAGGTCAAATTTCTGGGATGCTGTTCCAAAGTACGTTGCATGTGAATCTACACCACGTGGAGTACAGCAGTTCAAGGCAACAGCTAACCACCTTTTCAAGGTAGCTAGGGGTTGGCAATAAAGGCCAACCTTACCAGTGGTGCCCACATTTCATGAAAGAAAGAAGTTCTTATTTTACAATTGTTCACTTTTTGACCACTATTAAAACAAATGTTATAGTCAGATGCATTATATGGCAGTAGAGGAATATTTAACCCCGTGAGCCTGTTCTGGTATTCAATGAAATCATGGTTGACTTAACTCCATATTAACGATTGATCACTCACTCACCTGTAGAGCTTTTCAGGAATGTCAGCAAGGTTAATTCCATAATCTTCACAAATAGCCTCACTAGGGTTTATTTGAACAAAAGGGACAAGATTCTGTAACTGGAAAGCGCAAAAGGTAACTACGTAGAATCATATAGAACAGAAAGACATCATTTGTCCCATCAAGCTTCTCTGAAAGCACAATCCAATTATACCCATTTTCCTCAGCATCTTCTCAGCCTTCTGTATCCCCGTTTACATTCCCTTTGTCCCATTCCAATGTCCCCCCCAACAGTATAAATCTCTGATTTTCTTTGCTCTTAGCTCTGATGATAGGTCATCTAGACTTGAAACATTGCCTCTATTCTCTCCCCACAGATGCTATCAGACCTGCTGAGATTTTCCAGCATTTTCTGTTTTTGTTTCAGTTTTCAGCATCTGCAGTGTTTTGCCTATACCAATTTTCCTTTCCTTTCCCTGTAGTCCTTCCCTTGAATTATTTATTCAATTCTCTTTTGAAAGTTATTGAATCTGCTTCCACTACTCTTGTAAGTAGGATATTCCTCACTTCTCTATTTCAATATTTGTTATATTGCAATTTGGGCTTATGTTTAACACGCACATTTTCAATGGCAACATTAATCTTTCACAACATTTGATTTTACAGTGTTGACAATCTGAATAATGCACTGTAGCTACTCCTCAAGGCATCTTTGGCAGGACATCCCAAACCCATGACTTCCATAACAGTTAGTAGTACAGATAAAAAAGGATTAACATGTATATGACATCTTATTATAGTCATCTTTATTTCTTAAATTGCTGCATATGCTATTCTGCATGAGCAATGTCATCCCAAAACTCCTGGGAGGAATGTGCAGCAGATTGGGATCCCTATGAAGTAGACTGGGAGAAGTATAACGCAAGTCAGCATCACTTAAATGAGACAGGAAAAAGAAATCAAACCGTTACGTCACAGGAAGTTTGTACGTTGACTGGAGAGCATTGTAGCTTTGCTTCCAAATGTTGGGAAGTTAGTCTAATGAGTAGGGCAATTTTAAAAGTATACTTATTTTGATAACAAGGATTAAATAAAATATTTCAATTAACCTCCTTATATTTAAGTGAGAACAGAATAAGTGGATGGATGCGAATGTTTTAGGTTTTATTATCTAAAAGAGATATGGTAGGAAAGCTCTGTCCCCTGGAATGTACGTCATGTTTCATGTGGGAACTCCAGGATATTTCCTGTGTCCTAGATAACCTTGTGTGCAAGAGGTAGTGTCATTGTAGCAGCTCAAACTCTGGTTTTAAAACTTGAGCAGTGGCAGATGTGGTACATCTGCAAGATTGACATCTTTGTGACTAGCATATTTATAAATATGGTCATCCCACAGCTCAAAAGCATGCAGGAAGAGATAGAATGAGAGATCACCAGGCCGTAAACGAGGAGTAGGCAGGGTGTGCTGGATTCCCAAGTTCATTCTCAGTCTCATACTAGTACTCAGTTCGGAATATAGTTCACAGATGTAGATAGCCACGTAGAAATATGATGTTGCGGCAATAACAGAGACCTGAATCAAAGAAGTTCACCAAGTTGTATTATCACTGGGTTACAGAAAAGCAGTTTTATGAGTACTGCATGAGGTTACAGTAGGAGGTCATTTAGGAGTAAGCAAAACTCAATCAAAAATACCTTTATTAGCCCAGACTGCATTTGCAGAACCTTTCACTAGGGCCCTAATTGATTCCATGGAACCCCTGCCTAAAACAAAAAAAAGGAATCAGTATTGGTTGACCATAATGGATGTATCCATTAGATTTCCGGAGGTCATGCATTCATATTACAGCTAAGAAGATTGTAGAGGAGCTACTTAATTTTTTTTAACCAGATGCAGACTGCTCATAGAAATCCAGCCAGATCAGGGATCCAATTTTACATCAAAGTTATCCAGGGTAGTTATGGAAAATGAAATGACCTGAAAGAGTTATAACAATCACATAGAGCTGTATGTGAGAACAAACTGGAAATACCAAAGTAATTTTGCACGATGTAGGTATAGGAAATGCTCTTCCAATGCAACACCACTATAGTTGGCACAGGCTCAAAGAGAGAATGAAAGCATGCTTAAGAATAATAGAATAGAAGTGAGTTGCAGTAATTGGAGTTCACCCACAGTGATGGTACCCAAACCAGATGATACACGATTGCGTCTGGACTATAGAAAAGTCAATGCGGTTACAAAGTCAGATTCATATTCTATTCCTCAATTGGAAGACTGGATAGAAAACGCAGGGCAACCATGTTTTATCTCCAAACTGGAGTTGCTTAAAGGATACTGGCAAACACCTTTATCAAAAAGGGCGAAGGAGATTTTGGCTTTTGTGACACCAAATGGTCTGTATCAATTTAAAGTCATGCTGTGTGGAATAAAGAATGAGCCAGCAGCATTCTAAACTCTAATCAACAAGATAATTTCTAGACTAAATAATTGTGTGGTGTACATTGACGGTCTGGTGATTTTCAGTCAGACTGGAAGTAGTGTGTGGAGCATTTAAAGGAACTGCTTGTTCGATGACAGGAGGCAGGATTGGTGGTAATCTTGGCTAAAAGTAAATCCACAAAAGCAACTCGCATTTTTAGAACATAAAAACGGGGATGGACAGATGTCCCCAAGAAATGTGAAAAGTACTGGGGAGTTCCCAACATCATCAACAAGGAGAGAAATTCTGAGATTTCTGGGCACGAGTGGTTTCTACAGGAAATTCATGCCAAATCTTAGCAGTGTGGTTGCTCCAGTGAAATTTCAGTGGGCGTCTGAATGTCAGGAGGCAATTCACAATTTGAAAACTGTTAACCACCACACTCGTTTTGAGGACACTGAATTGTACAAAGCAATTCAAGCTAACCATTGATGCAAGTGATATGGGCATTGGTGCTGTACAGTTACAAGAAGATAACTAAAGGATAGGAAGATCTGTACGAAAGAAATATTCGACCATCAAGGAGGAAACATTGGGTTTGGTGTTGGCACTGCAACATTTATGTTGCCAGCAACTCATCAAAGATAATTGTTCACACTGACCAGAACCCATTGAAGTTTCTGGAGAAGTTTAAAGTTAAAAATGCAAGACTGTTTGGATGGAGCTTATTATTACAGGCTTTAATTTAAAGATTATAAAACATGGCAAGAAGAACATGACTGTAGATGCTTTATTGTGATTTTGATGTGAAAGAAGGAGAAAAGAAAGACTGAAGCTGGACTATATTACTGTTAAATTTGCATGCTTAGATGTAATAAAGTATATATCTTATAGAGTACTAATAGTGTGACAACTAGAGGCTCTAGAAAAATGTAGCAATCTTTTCATATTGTTGGTTCAGTTTTTAAGGGAGAGTGGTGTGGTGATACTGTACTATTGCTATATTTTATGTTTAAGGGGACTATTTTAAAGTTTTTTTTCTGCAGATAGTCAGTTTGTCTGAAAATCATGCAGCTCAGATATAGGGAAAGCAGGATAATTACTCCTTTTAGCAATGTAGTGTTTATTTAGGAGAGGACTAATAGAGTTTTGTTCATGGATGAGAAGACCCCCTGGGGTTTTTTGATTAAAGGTATGGAAGGTGGGTTTAGGTATGCAAGATAATATGATTAATGGGAGGAACTAGGTTTGTAGCAGAGAAATAGTTTAGCGTTGTTTCTGGCTGGGGCTGTTTAAAGACAGAATTCAGCAAGCTGTTCTGAAGATCAAAATCTCTTTGACAGCTTTGTGGCTGTTAGCACAATTAATAGCAAGTATGCCTGGATTTGCTAATTGTATTCAAATTAACATTTGTATCTAAGAGGACACTGTTGCTTATTTGGAACTGAAACAGTGATCTTCTCAACCTTGCCCTTGCCTGAGATATGGTGATCCTCAGGTTAAATCACTAGCAGTCAGCTCTCCCTCTCAAAGGACAGAGCAGCCTATGATCAACTGGGATTATGGTGACTTTGCCTTTAGTGATAAGTTGGAAATTAGAGTTACTTCCTGTTTTTAAAACTATAGTTCAACTATTAAAAATCAAGCTGTTTCATTTTGATAGAGTTACATTTAAACTGTGTTATGAATGATGCTTGTTTTGATAAAAGATCCAAAATTTGTAAGTCGAATTACCCCTGGGGTCCAGTCAGGCTTTATAACATACTTTAGGGTTTGGGTCCAGGGCTGTAACATATTCAAAATCAAGAAGGATCTGGACAAATAGGGAAAAACTATTCTCATTGGTGGAAGGATCGAGAATGAGGGCACAGATTTAAAAATAATTGACAAAGAAACAATGGCGATATGAGAAAGAACCTTTTCATGCAACAAGTGGTTTGAATCCAGAAGGCACTGTTTGAGAGTGTGATGGAGGGAGGATCGATTGAGACTTTCAAAAGAGAATTAGATTATTTGCAAAGGAAACCTTAGCCTACAGGGAAAAGGGAGGACAGTGACTCAAGGTGAAGTCCTCGTTCAGAAGGCCAGCACCAACTCAATGGTTCAAATGGCCTCATTCTGTCCTGTAACCATTCTATGATTATATGAGATGAATGGCTAGTTATTCTATTCCTTGAAGCTCTGTTGAGAGAAGTATGTCAGTCGGTACACGAGGAAAACTCCTTACTCTTTGAATAAAGCCTTGGGATCCTTAAATTTCCATTGAGCAGATACACAGGACCTGACTTTAAACATTTCATTTGTAGTTAGCACTATGCATCAGCTGAGATTGAGCTCAAGTCCTCATATTTTTGGGCTCTTAATAAGCAAGCTGTAAGTTACTGCTATCCAGCAGATAATTTGTTCAGTGTATGTAAAATGTACAATATATTCTGTGGATATGAAAGTGCTTGGTATTTAATGATTTTTTTTTTGTACTGCTCATTGCTGCTGAACATAGCATTTCCCAGTTTCAGCATCAAGCTCACCCAGCAAAGCTTTTCCAAACTCCACATCCCTTCGTTGCACATCTGTGATATCTCTATTTCTCATGCCACTGAGGCGGACACAGTTTGCATCTGAATAGGTAATGTTACCTGCCCTGTGCCACGGAAAATCCTTTCACCCAATTAGTCCATCACATTGTAAAAATCCATCAACCACAGAGAAGACTGCTTTGCCTGCTTTACATTGCGAGCAAAAAATTGACTGCCTGCATATGGCAACTATGAGTGTGTGACAGAAGCTAAAAGAGTGACTCACTCAGCTTGCAAACTTACTGAATATCTGCTGGCTATGTTAACTCAGCTGCACTGAGAGGTCAACCTGATAGGCCCAGGATGAGGAATCCTCCTAGCACAATAACAGAATGTGCCTGCCTCCAGCTGATAATCAGGTAGCTGTTACAGTGGAATCCAAATACCTCAAGTTCTCTCAGAGGCAGCATCAACATTACTTTGCATACAGTGGATACATAAGACGGAGGTTGCTTGTGCAGCTGGAGTTCTTTTGTACTGGGCAGTTGCACTATATTTTACCTGCTTTGATCCAAATACTGCACTGATATTTTCCTTCAACGTGGTGCATCCACTGGTGCAGCAAACAGGATTCCTCTTTCCTTGTCCAAGCTGATTTGTGCAATTTATTCGTATGCCTGTAGAAATGATGCAATAGGCCTGCAGGACCTGGGCCATTTTACCATATTCCTGTTTTAAATAAAAAAAATTAAAAACTCCAGATTTATAATAGTGCAGCCTGAACATTAAACATATTTTTAATACAGGATGAATGTCACAATCAGACTCATTATGAGAACCAAATGCCCAAATTTATATTATAAAAATGCACTGAAGGTAAAGCTTGATAAACACGAGGGGAAAAAGGAATAGAAGATTATTCTGAAAGAGTTAGATGAGTGCAGGTTTGTGTAGAACATAAACCTGGGCATAGACCCATTAGACTGAATGTCTGTTTCTGTGTCATACATTCTATGTTAAAAAAACTTTAAAAATGCTTGAAACTGAAATAAAAGCAAAAAAAATGCAGGGAAATGCACCGCAAGTCATATATTTGTAAAATAAAAGATGGGTTCTTCACAAAGAGTTAACACTAAAATATTAATCTTTTACAGATGCTATATATTTCCAGTTTATATTGTTTTTGTGCTAGTATACAAATTTCAGCAATACAGCTACTGGCACAGTGGCATAGATAATAGATCTCAGTTCCTGAGCCATCCTATCTTCTTTATTGCATATGAAACTTTAATCAGGCAATTAAGATTGGTCTGTTAGAATATGAGCTCCTTGATTAAGGGCCAAATTGATGGGCCAGTCAGGGAGCCACTCGCTTTATATTTAACCAGGAGAGTCAGTTCCTCTGGCACTCCTAGTGTACACTGCTAACAAAAAGCACTCTGTATGTTGTTGTCAGACTTGTAAGCAAAGGGATTTTTCGTGAAGGGACTTCTGCCTCCCAGGACCTATTACAGACAGCTACCTAGATTATTAGATCCAGGGAAGGATTTATTGAATTGAACATATAAAATGTTTAGTGTTGACTGCTTGGACTTTTTTTATGAAAAACTTGAAAAAAAACAAACTCACCTTTTTAACATTTCGCTGAAACTCTTTGTGCCTGACCGGTAACGAGTAAAACAACTGCTGAACACTAACCGTCGTCCCTTGCTGTCGAGGATGTGGCACCTTTTCACGGATTTGCCCGTTATGGTCAAAGACCAGGCGGGTTCCGACCTTGGCAGTTTTGTGACGTGTCACAACACTAAGGTCGCTGATAAGAACAAAAAGACATTAAGAACACATTCCCAGCACCTCATCAAACCATCTTTGCATCCTAAAAATTAAAACAAAGCAAAACCAGTAGATTCAGATATATATTCATCAACTCAAGAGTAGTTAACACTTATTGTTTTATCACTGCACTCCCATCACCTAAAAACATCTGTCCTTCTTGTTCCCTATCTAAACAAAATGTTGGCCTCCCAATAAAAAGAAAGATGTGTAATTATATAGTCTTTCACAACATCAGGATGTAACAACGTGTTTTACAGCCAGTGAAGTGATCTTGAGATGTAACGTAGATGCAATTGTTGTAATGTAGAAAATAACTTGAAGTCAGAACACTTGTCCTCATCTATTAATAGCCCCATAGACTTTCCCCCATCTAAATCTATAACCCTTTTCACATTTTTCTTCAACTGTCCCACTTTTTATACAATCTCCCAAATATTGTATGCCTATGATTCTGGTCTTCTATGCTTTGAGGCAAGTCTTTCAGTATAATGGACCAACTCTTTAAAACTGCATCACTCCATCCTCCCTTAAAATCCAATTTATAACACATTTCCTTGACAAAGCTCTCAATCACCCCTACTAGTCCATCACTACCTGTCTTGGTAATAATTATTTTCACCCTAGTTACAGAGACTGTTGGTACAATTCTTCTGTTAAAAGCTCTTCTTAAACACAGCTGCCTCCAAATCGATGTGTGCAATGCCTACTGCATACTTGTCCCTGGTGGGTGTGTGTGTTCCTCCCCATTATATGGATTGTAGGAGCTCATAAAATTTCTCCCCCCAGAACCGGACTATCCCGTTCAATGGTTGGTATAAAGGTGGTTGCAACCATGAAATGAGTAGTTATTTCAGAGTCTGTTGATTTTAATCATTCAGCCTTCAAATACTTCCACTACTTCATACATTTCTCTAAAGGAAGAGTTTATAAATGCAAAGACAACACTGCCTACTGAAGATTACATGTAGAGTGCAACATAATTGTTGATATTGAAGGTGCTCATAATACCTCAGGGCACACAAGGAGCTCAAAGCTTCGCCTCTAAATCCAAACGTCTCCACATGTAAGAGGTCGGAGAAATCTTGCAACTTGGAGGTGTAATGCTTCAGTGCTTTCAAATGAATAAACATAAATTTGCAATATGCAAATATATTTATTACACAAAGGTGACTACAGTAATTTCTAAATCAGATTTGCAATTAAATTTTGAACAAATTTCACATTTTACTAACAAATCTTAAGAAATTATGCAAGTTTTTAGAATTATATAAATTATTCCAGCTTAAAATTCAGATGTTGATTGAATCCAAATTTCAAGCAAGAAGGGATGCCGGTGCTAGCTTCTTCACTCAGGGTCAGTGTAAAAGTGATCTCAGTTCATGGATAATACTTTGACGCAGAATAAAGCTTCCTGAATCAGAGAAAAGCATAACCTTTGACTTTCAAATTTATTATTCAATTTATTATTCAATTTATTTCGTATCAAACTTTGGGCAATTTTGTCCTCTGCTTACATAGACCCGACTTCAGATTTCCCAAACTCTCATTATTGAGGTTCCTTCCAGCCAACAGTTGTAAGACTTTCATTATGAGCCTAGGCTAATTTCAAACCCAAATCAAAGTGTTGAAAGGTCTGTATGGTATTCTAAAGTGACAGCCATGCATTTTATTATTTAATTGAGGATTGCATTACAAATTATTGTGTACCTGTTTTTTTAAGACATTACCACAAGTGATCTTTCTTATCACTGCATATTGATATACCAACATTTGCTATTCAATTTTGTAATCATAGATATTCAATTTTATTCAATATTCAATTTTGTAATCGTGTAATGTCAACAGTGACAGTGTAATTTCAGCATTTGGTGAACATCTGGTTCTGTGAATGAAGTCTTTGACTTCTCTTTCCCAATCTTGTATACAAAGTGACATACATGCTTTTGGACAACACACTGGTTTGGAGAAGGGTCATTCAGATTCGAAACGTTGGCTCTATTCTCTTTCCACAGATGCTGTCAGACCTGCTGAGTTTCTCCAGCATGTTCTGTTTTTGTTTCAGATTCCAGCATCCGCAATATTTTGCCTTACCGTCGGCAATTTAATAGTCTATTTTAATCTTAACACATTAGAATTTAGCACGACTGTCATAAAAGACAAAATAGATACAGGCATCTGGCCTCACAGACACTCAAACAACGGCCATATTGTTAAAACTTGGACACTTCACAACACAAAATATACAAGCGGCTTTCTGAAATAAAGGACTTTTACAAATTATAGACCATGAACAGTTTTTAACATAGCAAGTCTTATTTATTAAATATATTTTACAGCTTGAACCACAACCCCTCTAAAAGTTTTCCTGATCAATGTCACCTGTGTCTAATTACAGGCAGGAGATTGCAACTGAATTTTCATGAACTGTAAGGCATATGATGTGGGAGTGGTTCCAGTGTGCTGTCGTAATCCATCTCTAGTCATAGAGTCAGAGTCCCTGCAGTACAAAAGGAGGCCATTAGGCCCATCGAACCTACACTGACAACAATCCCAGTCTATCCTGGTAATCCCACATATTTACCCTGCTAATCCCCCTGAAAGTAGGGGCAATTTAGCATGGCCAATCAACCTAACCCGCACATCTTTGGACCGTAGGAAGAAACCAGAGAAAACCCACACAGACACAAGGAGAATGTGCTAACTCCACTGTCAATAACCAATTGGGGGAAAAAGGAACTTGCGAAAATCAAATGTTGATGCCAATCCCTAGGTATTCATAATTCAAAGGTTTCATTACAAAAACACTAACAGAGCAAGCAATCTGTCAACCGTAGAAACAAGGATTAGGCCACTCAGCTCCTTCAACACATTTCACCATTCAATTAGGTCAGTGTTAACTTGTATCTTAACTCCATTATTAATCTCAGTTTTAACATTTTCAGTTGACCCCCAAGCCCCAATAGCTATTTATAGGAACAGCTTCTGCTGTAGCCCACCAACTGAAACACTAATTGGACCTGGTGTTCTGAGACTGCTTACTAGTTGTACTGGAATTTAAATGCCAATGTCTATTCGGATCTTCACTCAATTATATGGAAGGCAGGGGTTTATCAGATTTGTCTGGTACACCTGACCAACGGAATGCAAAATGCCATTGAAGGGATCCCTTCCTACACATTATGGAAGTGAATGGGAAATTATAACATTTCAAATATAAAGAACTGGATTGCCTTTCCATTTCTCACCCAGAAATTGTAATTATCTTTTAAAATTAAAACTTACTCAACCCTTCAAAGTTTTTTTCTTCCACTCCTTCCCCATTGTCCGAGACTTCAATCAAATCCGCTCCAAACTCTTTCAGCCTAATATCTGCAGCACAAGAGATAGAAATAAAAATGAAAATACTAGATATTTCTCACGAGGAAGTCTGTTGGTTTGGAAAGTTCAACTGTAATAGCTAGAACAATTTGCCATGTGACATCTACTCGAAGCTGCAGTGGCAAACAGCTGTCCCTTTATAGAAAGCATTGCAGGCTCCACCACTTAGATCATTCATATTTCAGTTGGACAAATAATGAAAACTGTTTGTCATTACTATCATCAAAGCTCCCTTTATGTTGTGTTAAGCAAGCAACTTGGGCAGAACCAGGTATTCAGCAAACAAACAATCTACAGCTCAGATGGAATTACCGTGAATACTTAATCACTGATTGATTTTGATTTATTATGGTCACATCTATTAGTATACAGTGAAAAGTATGTTTCTTGTGTGCTATACAGACAAAACATACTGTTCATAAAGAAGGAAACAAGAGAGTGCAGAATGTAGTGTTACTCTAGTGTATAGAGAAAAGTTAACTTTATGCAAGGTAAGCCCATTCAAAAGTCTGACAGCAGCAGGGAAGAAGCTGTTCTTGAGTTGGTTGGTACGTGACCTCAGACTTTTGTATCTTTTTACCTTCAGAAGAAGGTGGAAGAGTGTATGTCTGGGGTGCGTGGAGTCTTTCATTATGCTGGCTGCTTTGCCAAGGAAGCGGGGAGCGTAGACAGAGTCAATGGATGGGAGGCTGGTTTGCATGATGGACTGGGCTACATTCATGGCCTTTTGTAGTTTCTTGCAGTCTTGGGCAGAACAGGAGCCATACCAAGCTGTGATACAACCAGAAAGAATGCTTTCTATGGTGCATCTGTAAAAGTTGGTGAGAGCGGTAAATGACACTGAAAGCACAATGGCACTGTGAAGTGCTGTTCATTACCAAATGAGGCATTTTAAGAAATTGTAAACACAAGCAATTGACAAAGAAACAGCTTTCAAGCCTCATTTCATCTATTGTAAGATCAAGTACTAATTAGATGATTTCAAATGCTAAAGTGATAAGAAATGTTCACTTTTAGTTTTTTTTTTAAAGAGTTCATTTCAGTTATCAGAATTTCTTTTCCTAAAATTCTTTGTCTTTTTACGTCTCCTATCGGCCTCCACAAAACTTACCTGAGCTGCACTTTCAACGACTTCCCCTTTTCCCCCTGCCAAGCTCCTGTTGCCTTGAAGAACTTAATTACATTAAAGTTGATAAATGAAAATTAGCACTGGTATTTGCTACCAGCTGTTAATTGATGTATAACTAATGCCCTAGAAGGATGGATCTCTTCAAAACAGCTGTCTGAAATACTTGAAAACACAACAACTTTATCATAGAATTATACAGCACTGAGGGAAGCCATTCAGACCTGTGTGCCCACTCCAGCTCTTGGAAAGAGTTACTTCCTGCTCAATATAAATGTAAACTGCTGGAAAATAAAATTGATTTTGGATTAGTCATTTTTTTCCTCACCAATATTAGTAGCTCCAGCATCCAGACTATTTTCCACCAACTCTTTTACAGCAGTGCTGAGACTTAACACAACTTGCCCTGAACAAATCTGGTGAACTGACTGCCGGTCAATTGGTTTGATCACTCTTGCAGATGCTGAGCTAAATCAATGGAAAATAGAACATGATTGAAACAAAACCACACTATGCACATAAAATATGTTATGTCAGTCAATGGTACAGTTAACAGGCCCACAAAGAAACTTACATACAATCACTCTGGTTTAATATTGGATATACTGAATTTTATACAGACTGCTTAAATGTACATTATATGTTATTTTCAATAATCTGACAATTTACTTTTGTCCTTTGTTATATGGTTTCAGATCCAATAAATTGTCACTGGGACTTAATTGTCTGTTATTGTGTTAAGTGCTACAAGGCAGACTACAGTCTTTTTTAAAAATTGGAAGGCCTTCTTTTTCCATATTGACCTCATCACTCCTGATCTAATTCAGCCCAGCTTTCAGCAAAAAGGTAGAAGTCACAGAAACGAAAACAAGCAATTGCATCTTTCACATCCTCAAGCATCCCAAAGCACTTCAAAGCCATGGTATGTAGGCAAATACAGAAGCAAGATGACAGAACAGTCATCTTGCTTCTTAGTGGTGTTGATAGAGCATTAAATGCTGTGGGAGAGCCCCATGCTCTTTTTTCCCCAAATATCACCAAAGGATTTTTGACAACTACCCGATAGAGATGAGGTCTCGGTTTAACACCTCTTCAGAAAGCGGTAGCCACTCCCTTCAGTCCTAAAATGTGTGCTCAGCACTCTACAACAACAACTTCCAATTACATTGTGCCTTTAAGTAAAACATCAAGATAATTTACACAATCGAGACTAATGTTTCAAGTTTCCTTTGCACTTTGTTTCTTGTTCGAGCTGTTCCCCCTCCTTTTGGGAACTGCCCCTTTTAATTTGTCCTTAAGTTAATTTGAGTTCGTTTATTTGGCTGGTATCAAAAGAAATACAAAATTGAGACTGAGCCAAAGAAAAATATAGATATCAAAAAGTTCGACCAAAAGGGATGCTTTAAGCAAGGTGTTAAACAGCCAACAATGGCAGAACATTGGAAGTCTGGATGTACGGGGCCAGAACTGGGAAAATGTAGATATCTCAGAAGGTTGTGGGGCTGCAAAGTTTAAACGATAGGAGAGGGTAAGGACATGGAGGGATCTGAAAAGAAGAATGCAAATTTTAAAATCAAGGTATTATCAGACTGAGAACTAGTGCAGTTTCGTGAGCACAGAGGTAACGGGTGAATGGGACATGGTGTGAATTTGGATAAAGGGAGCAAAGTTTTGGATAAAAGCAGGCAATGGTGGGTAAAAAAGGAAGTCTTGCATTTATGTAGCACCTTTCACAGCTACTGGACATCTCAAAGCACTTAATAGCCAAAGAGGTACTTTTTGAAGTTCAGTTACTGTTACACTGTAGGAAATGCAGCAAACAGTTTGCACACAGCAATGTGTCCATAAACAGCAGAGATAATGAGCAAATAATGTTTTGGTGATGTTGGTCAAAGAATAAATATTGACAAGGACCTTGGGGCAACTTTGTTGCTCTTCTTGTCTGATCTGAAAGTTGGCAGCTCTGGCAATGCAGTACTCATCATGAATCCACATCATGAATGCAGCACTCCCTCAGTATTGCACTGCAGTGTCAGCCTGAATTTTATTTCTGGAGTGGGACGTGAACCCACAACTCTGCTGCCCACTGCACCAAGGCTGACCCATACATCCCGGTCATGATGTGGATATGCCGGCGTTGGACTGGGGTGAACACAGTAAAAAGTCTGACAACATCCCGGTGCAAGGGGAGCTTGGAGGGAAGTACAGCGACTCCAATCCGCTGGGCGGAGATGTGCATGGATTCTCTAGGACTCACCAAGCTTCCATCGCCCCTGCAGAGCGGCAGTAAAACCATAGACAACAACTCCTTTGCACTCAGCCAGCGCTGAGGTCTTTACTTGATTAACGGACACCCCGCAAAACAGTCACGGTCACCGGTTGCACCTGAAGCGGACGAATCAGTCAGTGGCTCTGCCGATGCGTGGCGCGACGGCCCGGAGCGCGGACCTACTCTCTGGGAAATGTAGTCCGAACGCGGACATTCCCCTTGCGAAACCCGCTCCAGCAAACTACAATACCCACAATACCACACGCCACTCAGAACCACTCACCCATCCGGTTTTCCTTCAAAGCAAAAAATTTTCGACAGGAATGTACGAACTTCATCGTGATAAAGAGAGGAATATTTATTTCAAATATTTGATTATTTAAAGCAAACTGTTAGGATATTTGATTTGATTGACGTCCACGCTACCCAATCGGAAAGCGGCAGTGGATGCGAAGGACCAATCGGGTGAAGGTGGACGGGCAGCGCGGGCGCGTGGGAGGTGTCCGGTTTCTATGGTGCTTTGGCAGGGCCGGTTGGTGAGGTGTGGGTGAGCTGAGCCGGACACGTATTGAGATGTACAAGCTAAGCCCGTATCATCTGGATGATGGCGGCGTCGACCTGCCCACTTGCATGTACAAGCTGCCGAACATTCATCGAGGCACGGCCGACGATCAGGTACGAGATGGCCTGGGGGTTTGTTTGTGGTGAATTAGACAGCTTTGTGCTTCCCATAGGCCGCAGATCTCCCGGCGGGGTGTGGGGGACCTCAGGCCGCAGTTCTCCCGCTTGGGGGGGACCTCAGGCCGCAGCTCTCCCGGGGGAGGGGAGAGGGCTTCAGGCTGCAGTTCGCCGGGCGGAACCTCAGGCCGCAGCTCGCCGGGAGGGGGGACCTCAGGCCGCAGCTCGCCCGCTGATTCCTTCGTCTGCAGCAAGCTTCATATTTCACTGCCTTCCATTCACTTGTTTTTTTGAAGGTGGTTGGATGTATTCGCGCTGTACGGCAGAGGTCTAATCAAGGTTCTGTGCAAGTTTTTTTAATGAAGCAAAGTTATGGAAATGGAAATACTCAGCAGATCTGGCAGTGTCTGCGGAGAGAGAAACAGTTTCTAAAAAGTTGAATTTTGACTTCAGAACAGCTACAAATGTAATGTGGTTAAGGATCATTTTGAAAGGGAGACTCGCCCTTCCCATCCTTGGAATGTCCAAAGCGTTTTATGGTTGCTTTTGAAGTGTCACTTTTGTAGGGACAGCCAGTTTGCACACAGCAAGCCCCCACAAATTTATTTGTTTTTAAATTGCTGATTGAGAGGTAGGTAATGGTTAGGCCGTCAGGGTAAACTTCCCTTCAAAATAATTCTGTGGGATATTTTACATGCATCTGAGTGGGTAAATGTGTCCTCAGGATAACATCTCATCTCAGAAGTGATATATCTTGATGAGTTGCTATTTTTGTTTCAGTAGCTATGAAATTGTATTGAGAAGTCTGTATTTCAAAACAGCATTTATGAAGACTTACAATCCAGTTATCTGAGGAACTTTTCCTGTTTTTCATTAAAAGGGGATCATCTCATCTCTAAACCTCAGTTTTTCAGTTGTATCCCTCTAGAAATGAAAGGGCTTATTAACGTATGTCACCACTTTTTAATTTGTGCATCTATAATTACTTGTTCCTCTACAATTATTTGTTCCTCTACTGTATTTGGTTTTCAAGGTGCATTTGGCCTCCTTATTCTTCCTACCGAATGCACCATCTTGCATGTAATTTATATTAAACTTGATTTATTTTGTTTCCTTTCTGCTTATTAATGTCTTGTACTTTGTTACAGTCTTCATTAATATTGACTCTTGTCATCCAGTTCTGTGCAGTGTTCTGGTCTCTATTATAAAAAGGAGATAGAAACACTGAAGAAAGTGCAAGACCATTTACAAGAATGATGCCAGAACTGTGAGATTATATCTACCAGGAAAGACTGCACACGCTGGACTCTTTTCTCTATAAAGAGAATGTTGAGGGGTGACTTGATAAGAGGCCTTTAAAATTATGAAATTTTTATAGGGTGGCGCTGACTTGAGGAAGACCAGAAATAAGCACCATAAACATTAGACGGTCAGTGATAAATCCAATGTAGAATTCAGAAAAAACATCTTTTCCAGAGGGTGGTGAGTGTGTGGAACTCTACCACAGGGAGTGGTTGTAGTGAATAGCATCAGTGTACTTAAGGGAAAGCTAGATAAACATAGGAAAGAAAAAGTAATCGGATTGAATTTAAGAAGGGTGGGACGAGGGTTACCTGGAGCATAAAAACCAGCAGAGGTTGAATGGCCTGTTTCTGTGCTGTAAATATTATATAATTTGTAGTTGCAGCCATTTTATTTGTTTTGATGGTGGTAGACAAGTTGATTGAGGTTTTTCTTTTTTATAATTGCAGATGGGAATCCTGGACTTTATAACTAGAGACACAGACCAAGGGCAGTGATACTAAATAAACCTCCATAGATCACAGATGATGCCTCAGCAGGAGTACAGGATCAATTCTGGGCACCACACCAGAAAGGATGCTGAGGCCTTGGAGAAGATGGTACCAAAATCCACCAGGGATGAGAGACTTTTGTGGGGAGAAACTAGAGAAACGGATGGTTAAGGGAAGATTTACTAAGTGATGTTCAAGTGTCATGGAATGTGACTGTTGCTGGCTAAGCCAGCATCTGTTGCCCATCCTTAATTGCCCTTGAGAAGGTGGTAGTGAGCCTTCTGGTACCACAGCAGTCCATGTGATATTGATCACCCACGGTGCTTTTAGGGAGTTTGTGGACTTTGACCCAGTGACAGTGAAGAAATAAGGATAGTTCCAAGTCAAGATAATGTATGAGTTGATGGTAGTGTTTCCTGCTACCCTTCCCCTTCTAGATGTTAAGGTCACGGGTTTGGGTCTGTCAACAAAAGCCTGAAGCATTACTGGTGTACATCTTAATGGTGCACTCTGCTGCTTCTGTGTATTGGTGGTGGAGAGAGTGAATGTTTAAGTTATTTTCCACAGAACTCCCAGCCTCTGACTTACCTTTTGTACAGTAAAAATTTTACTGTGTTTACACCAGTCCAATGCCGGCATACCCACATCATTACCTTTTGTAGCCACAGTATTTATACAGCTGGTCCAGTTCATTTTCTGGTCAGTGGTAATCCTCAGGATGTTGATTAGGGGGTGATTCAGTGATAAAGCCAATGAATGTCAGAGGGTGATGGCTAGCTTCTCTTGTTGGAGATGGCCATTACACCTGACTTGTGCAGTGTGATTACATATGGAGAAACTGTTTCCATTGATGCAAAGTGAGAAACCAGAAGACACATTTAAGGGAATGGGCAAATGAATGAATGGGGAAAATACATATTTTGTTTGTCCTGAGTTTGGAATGCATTTCCTGAAATGATGGTGGAAACAGATTTAATGGTTTTATATATATATAGGAGGAAAAAAACATCAGAGTGGTAGCTCTTTCAAAAAGCCAGCATAGGCCTAATGGTGCTGCACTTCTTCATTTCTTTTTTAACCCTAACCTTTAATGATCCCTGTGAAATCTGGGTGTCAAAGGCCAAAGCACGTTATGAACAATTATTATTGTATCATGTAGCCAAGCCTGCTAGCATCAAATATTCAAAACGTTTAGAGAGTTTTTTTTATCTCCGATAATACAAATATGGTGAATATATTGCCTTTTATTTAGCATCTTTCTCAGCTTTGGGAATTGCAGTACAATTCTTTGTCAACTTTTGAATCCTACTTACTACTGAAATGCAGCAGCCAATTTGCACAAAGCATGGTCCCACAAACAACAATGAGAAAAATGACTGCTTATTCTGTTGGTTGGTTTTTCAGGATGCAGATGAATGTCCAGCACTTCACAACTTGGAATCAAGGCAAACAGAAATTCTGAAACGTTTGTACGAGTTGAAGGCAGTTGTTGATGGGCTCTCGAAGACTGTCCTTACACCAGATGCTGACCTTGATGTTACAGAAATTAACCACACCTGTCTTATACCAACAATCCATACTGTAGCTAATTTAGATTCTATACTGGGAAAGGTAAGTTTGAATGTCAACTCTTATCTTAACTTCATTGCTTAATCGCTATTGTTTAACTGGGGAGAAAAGAAAGATTGCATTTATTAAGCATTCTTTATAACCACTGGATTTTTCAAAAGCCCTTTCCAGCCACTGAAGTACTTTTGAGACACTGTCATGATGTTGGAAACATGACAGCTAATCTCAACACTGAAAACAGTACAGCTGATGATGACCAGATAACCTGTTTTTTGTGATGTTGACGGAGGGATAAATACTGGCCAGGTCACCAAGAAGAAAGCTTCTGCTCTTTAAAATTGTGCCATGTGGTCATTTACCGCCACCTGCGAGAGAAAATGGGGCCTTGGTTTAACCTCTCACCCAAAAACAATCATCTCTGACAATGCAGCCCTTATTACTGTACTGGAGTATTAGCCCTGATTGTTATGCTGAAGTGGGACTCAAACCCACAATCTCCTGATTTTAGAGGTGGAAGTGTTACCAACTGAGCCACAGCTAACACACAGCAGCCTTTTGCTCAATGAGATACAGATATTTCTGTTGATCTCCTTGGAGAATTGGGTACATGCTGCCCAATGCACATTTTGTTTTCAGTTCACTTATAATAGATTACCTTCCCTACTTTCAAAATCAACCTAAAGAGCTTCCTCCTCAAAAGCACTTTCACCACCCAACTCCTTTCTCCTGTGACCTCTTCTGGCTTTGGTATGCACTTGTGTTCTGTCCTGTAAAATATGCTGAAACGGTGCTCTGCAAAAGATACTGAGCATAGCTGTTTATTAAAATTACAATGCCTATCTTAATCTTGTTCTGATTCAAGTTGTCCTTTTTATTTGACACTAATTTCCTTTGCAAAGAAGCCATTTAAAAGCTAAGCTGCACTCCTGAGACTGGCATTAGGACTGTTTATTGATGTCAATTTACTCTTTTGCAGTTTACTGTTCTGCTTTTATGCTATACCATAGATATGTTATTTTTCTCAACTGCTGTGATTTTCATTTTCATATTTGTATAGTCAACAACAATTTCCACTTTTCTGATCCTTACCACTATCTGGTGGATTATGATTCTGTTTTGGTCACAAAGATTTGTTTCTACATCAAGAATCCAGTTCAGATACCAACACTTGTGTGATCCATGGTTGTTTCTTTGCTTTTAAATGAATGGGGATAGTTTCTATCACAGAATTGTCTGAAAGGTAAAATATACACAAGAGCTGTGTATAAAATTAAAGCACACGGGATTGGGGATAGTTTATTGAGAAGGATAGAAAACTGGTTTACCGACTAGAAACAAAGAGTAGGAATAAGCGGGTCTTTTTCAAGTGGCAGGCAGTGCCTAGTGGGGTACCACCGGGATCAGTACTGGATTCCATGCTATTCACAGTGTACATTAATGATTTAGATGAGATAACAAAATGTAATATTTCCAATTTGCTGATGACACAAAATTGGGTGGAAGGCTGAGCTATGCAGAGGAGGCAGAAATACGTCAGTGTTGTTTGGACCAGTTGAGTGGGCAAATGTATGGCACATGCAGTATAACATGGAAAGATGTATCCACTCATGTTGCAAAAAACAGGGAAACAGATTATTATCTGAATGGCTATAAATTAAGAGAGGGGAATGTGCAACAAGAACTAGGTGTCCTTGCACATCAGTAGCTGAAAGGCAGCAAACAATGAAGAAGGCAAATGGTACATTGGCCTTAATGGAGCAAAGAAAATTAAAGCACAGGAACAAGCCCTTCAGCTGTCCAAGCCTGCACTGATCATGCTGTCTGATTTAACTAAAACCCTCTACCCTCCAGGGGACCATATCCGTCTATTCCCATTCTAGTCATGTATTTGTCAAGACGCTTGTTATAAGTCACTACAGAATCCGCTTCCACTATCTCCCCCAGCAAAGAGTTCCAGGCACCCACCACTCTGTGTAAAAAAAATCTGCCTCGTACATCTCCTTTAAACTTTAAACCTGTTAAAGGATTTGAGCAGAGGAGCACAGATGTCTTGCTTCAGTTAATTCAGGGCTTTGATGAGACCACATCTGAAATATTGCGTGCAGTTTTGGTCTCTTTATCTGAGGAAGGATGCTCATGATATAGAGGGGTGCAACGAAAATTTACCAGACTGCTTCTCGGGATGGTGGGATCGCAGTATGAGGAGAGATTGAATCAGTTAGGATTATATTCGCTGAAATTTAGAAGAATGGGGGAGAGGGGATCTCAGGCTAAAGGGATCAAAGGATATGGGGGAAAGTGAGTTCAGGTTACTGAGTTGGATGATCAGCCATGATCATAATGAATGGCCAAGCAGGCTTATTGGGCTAAATGACCTATTCCTGCACTTATTTTTTTCTAATTAATGCAAATACTTACTGAGATTTGCAACACAGTTTTTTTAACTTGTACTTTGGCCTCCCCAACAATAGTGCAGATATTAGTAATGTACAACCTCTTAAATGTTTACATAGTGAGCAGTTTTAATTATTTCTGATTTAAGACTTGGTAATTAATAAAATGATCCATATGTTAAACAGATTTAAAAAATGAGAATGTGACTGTTCTAACATATCTACTTTACGTTGGATTATAATCTCCTGGTATGCTTCTGATATCAATGCCGCTGGCCCAATCATTGGACCCTGCGTGCATTTCTACACAAAATGTGATTGAAAACAGGCTTTGTATCAGTGTAGTGATTATGAAATCACTGCCTAATGACATCCTTTTATGTAATTGGAGCTTGTTGCAATAAAGAACATGTTTTACACGTCTTTATTTGTGTCTGTCCATATTACAGTATCCTTGGCTCCAATGAAATCTAATAAAGGAACTTGCAGTTAATTACTGGGCCAATTGAATTTGTAAGACTTGAGCTTGCTAGATTTTATCAGGTAATGGTATCAAAGGGAATGAAGTTGAAGTACAGACCAATCATGATCTGAAAACAGGCTTGAGGGATTGAATGGTCTCCTGTTCCTTTTAGTCAGTTTGTACATCTGTGTTGCATTCACAATTGTCTTTAATTATGCTTCACTTTAGAGTTCTGGTGTTCTCCGAGACATTGTCATCAATGCAAGCCCTTCTGAGGTGCCACTGTCCCTATTAGTCCTGCATGGTTTGTTGTGTGAACAATACAAGGTGCTATCCTCAGTACATGTACACTCCTCGGTGCAAAATGTTCCCTCCAAACTCTGGAACTGTCTAGGTGAAGGAAACCATTGTCGTTCACGGAGGGAATATCAACTTGGCTTCACTCTCGTATGGAAGGATGGTGAGTAAAAAATATCAGGGCATATTTATAACTTTCCTGAAAACAAACTGAATTGTAGGAGTTTGCAGTTTAGTAATTTTGAAAACCAAATCAAGCTCTTAGAAACATAGAAAATAGGAGCTGGATGAAGCAATTCGAGCTTGCTCCGCCATGTTATGATCATGGCTGATCATCCAATTCAGCAGCCTGGTTTCTTCTTTATGTACTGCAGAAGTTTGAGACACTCTGCTGTAAAGATAATTAAACAGGACAATTTTGTTAATTTTGAGTAAGTAATCAGTAAGTTTGTTCATTGTAATAAGATTCTCCTAAAGCATTTAAAAGTAAATCTGTATTCAGGAAATTTTATACTGAAGCAACTCATTGTCACAAGTAGCTCAGAGGACAAAACGTTGGCCTTATTATCTCGCACAAAAGTGGGTACAGTAGCCAGTGATGCTAACAAATGTGGACTAATCCAGACAGAGACCTAGACAACCTAGATCAGTGAGAGTAAAATCTTGAGATTTGGCAAAAGAAGCAAGAAAGTAAATTGTGCATGAGTATTCCTGTACTGTTCATCCTAGAACATTTGGAGGGATATTAATAGAAGTTTGGAATTGGTACAGGAGGATAATCTTCCAACAGTTCAGGCAGTGTAAGAAGCTGTGGCAACTGTGCTGATTCTGGCACAAGCTTTGACAATACCTTCTCACTCACCCACAGGCCTGGGGCAAGTGGATCAAAGTCTTTTCTTACCCACCAGATCAGGGACACAATCTCCTACTTGCACGACCAGACCAGGGGTGTAGTACCTCGGTGTGTCTCGTGCCTGGGGATCATCCTGGAGATGGTGGTTGGGTCAGGAATTTCCCATCAAAGATTCTTTAATCTCAGTCCCTTTTTTCCAGTACTTGACATGTGGGACAGTGCCATTTCTTCTAGTAGCATGGCTATTGATTTTCAATGTATAATTGATATGATAATGGGCCTTCATAACATAAATATTGGAGCAGCTCTTTGTTTATTGGTTTGCCTATGTATTTTAGGTGACAGCTAATGACTCATGAGTGACAGCTTTCTGTTTTCACAGTATGCAAACCTCAGATGAAGTTCAGCATCCAAAGCATGTGTTCCATTGAAGGTGAAGGAAATATTGCCCGCTTCCTTTTTGCACTACTTGGCCGTGGATACGATGCAGTGACCTCAACACAGATCGACAACTGGGTGGATGTTGCCATCTTCCAGATGAGAAAGGGCAGCAACAAGGAGAAGGCAGCCGTGCTACGTTCCTTGAATTCTGCGCTCGGCAAGAACCCCTGGGTTGTGGGAGTTGATCTGACACTGGCTGATGTTGTGCTATACTGTGCCTTGAGGCAGGCGGAGATTGCCAGTTTTCCAGCCAATGTCCAGAGATGGGTGAAATCCTGTGAGAATCTAGCCTGCTTTAATCTAGCACTGAAGCTGCTGAAGTGAATAATTTACCATTGAAATTGTAGTTTTAGCCCATTGCAGCTAATACCTGTGCATTTAAATCTCAATTTGCAAATGAAGTACCTATTTAAAGCATTTAATAAATATCTTTTTAAAGGTATTCTTTAACTGTGAAGAATTTTTTTGGACTAAAGTTTTATGCCAGTTCACCTGAATTAAAAAATCAGTTCTTTCTGCCACTGTAATACCAGTAAAAAGTCTGACAACACCAGGTTTTAGTCCAACCTATTTATTTGATAATATACTCACTAGCTTTCGGGGTTACCCCCTTCGTCAGGTGAATGGAGAGTTCTGGCCTCAGACAGAGCATATAAAGCACAGACAGTTTAGAGATTAATCAGTAATCTCTAAACTGTCTGTGCTTTATATGCTCTGTCTGAGGCCAGAACTCTCCATTCACCTGACGAAGGGGGTAACCCCGAAAGCTAGTGAGTATATTATCAAATAGATAGGTTGGACTAAAACCTGGTGTTGTCAGACTTTTTACTGTGTTTACGCCAGTCCAACGCCAGCATACCCACATCACTGTAATACCAGCCAGGCATGCAACTGACAAGCAGTAACATACGATGGGCATGTAACTGAATTCGTATGTAGGTTTAGTGATCTGCTGGATTCTATATGCCAAATGGAAATTGTTGGGGAAAGTAACTACTTCAGGGCCATCCATAAAATCACATCAAAAATTTGGATTTTCTTCCCCTCCCTGTAAATTCCACTCTTTCATCACGTCTAATCCCAGAGCTACTTTTGCTGTTTTCCCAGAAATATACATCTCAAATGCAACCTCATTCAATAAAACTTACTGCCATTTCAAACAATACAAGGATCAAAGTATAATCAATTTGCACTTTTGATAAAGTCCTTAATACTGGAGGAACCACCTGCACTGTATGTGGTTCCTCCAGTACTAAGGATTGTAATACAGTCTATGACAGTAAACAAACTGAAACAGCTTGATCACAACTGTTGCCCTGTGATTGCACAGCTACAGTTTGTATGAATTGTCAAGCAGTCTGAAAGTGTTGTAAGATAGCACTTACTGAGATGCCAGTAGGAAAGTCACGGTACATACGTAATTCAAACTTGAGTGACTGTTTTAGTATTATACAGGAGTGAATTGATAAGATAACAAAGGCACTAACATTTTGATTTTATTCATCATCAGGATATGGGCATCAAATTTATTGGCTGTTTTTACTTGCCCTTGAAGATAAACATGAGCAACCTTCTTGAACAACCGTAGTCAGTTTGGTGAAGCTATGTACTTCCCGACTTTCCTAAGATTCTTAAAATAGACTTGCATTTATATGAGTGCAGCTGAAATGCAGTTACAGGGGAAACAGAGAACTGCATTTGCAGATAGAAAGGTATTATAAGCAGCAATGAGATGAATAAACAGTTAGACTAGCCTTAAGAAAATGTCCAGGACACAACTACCTGCTACTTAGAAAGTGAGAAAGACTTGCATTCATATAGCACTAATGGATGTCTCAGCACTAATGAAGTACTTTTTAAGTGTTGTAACAGAGGAAACAGTAAGCTCCTTCAAACAACAATGTTTGAATAAGCTAGGTTTTTAGTGAAATTGTCTGAAAGATAGATCATAGCCAGGACTCTAGGAGAACTTCCATCTAAGATGTTGTAGGTAAAATAATACCTCTGAGACCGTTAGTGAGTCAAAATACAGTGGTTTTTATTGCAAAGCTTTGGGAGAAACTGGTTCCAGCCTGGACTACCAACTTCTCATAGAACACAAACACAAATGGGCATTTATACACTATGAGCTCCAGCAGTAATCACAATTCAAAGTTCCAATTCTGGGCAGACCTTCGGGTCTTCCTTCCTAGGTCGTGATGCAGCCCCAGAGTTAATAAGGAATTACAGCCCTGCAGTCATGACACAGGCTTAATCCGGTCACGATTCAAACCCCTTTTGCACCAGTACCGGAATCCTGTCTTTGAAGTTACTTGTGCGATCACGGCTGTCCCAGCAGGACTGTTCCTGTTCAAAGCCAGTATCGCAATCTGCCATCAGCAGCTGTCAAAAGCCGGTATCATAAACTATCATCTGTGTAACGATGTCCAACTAACACAAATGGTAATATTTTGCAAAGTCTACAAAATAACAGCCATGTTAAACTGTCTTTATAAAAATTAAAGTTAAAGCATGTAAGACATGAACAAATAACATATTAATGCCATGAGCAGTATAAGCTTGAGAAGATCAGTCATGATGGTTATGTTTGTGACCTATTCTAGGTACAAAATCCATTAACCCTTTCCCTACTTCAGTGATAAGGGTCAAAGAACCTTTTATGTCCAACTGAGAGCAGAAAATTCTCTAGTTAACATCTCTTCTGACAGACAAAACTTCTGATACTCCTGACTGGGTCTTGAACCTACAATCTTGACTCGAGTGAGTGCTACCCACTGAATCACAGCAAACAATTTATCACTCAATAATTTAATGTTTGATTTTTCTCACCTTACATAACCAACTCATTAAATTAAACTTGTACATTCAAAAAAAACACACTCCTACATGAAGCATTCAAAATAAGTTTGGATGAAAAAGACTAGGAGAAGTTTTTTCCAAGAAGCCATGAAGATCTCTAATTGGGCTCCAACCCTCCAGACAGTAATCTAATCTTTTCTTTGAGGTTTCTGATTTCATCATCTTGACTTATCACTTTCTGTTGTAGGCTCTTAATTTCTTGCTCCTGGGTCACTAGTCTTTGCTTGAGATCGTCATCAGATGCAGTCACCTACATGAGAAATATCAGCCATTTTAGGGGAAGAGATAAAATCAATGAAGCATTAGTAAGACAGCACAAGAGGTTATCGAACGCCTAAACTCAGTATCAGCTCTTTCCTTGAACAATCCACAGCTAATTCAGTTATAGCCCCAGATCCTCAATGTAAATTTTCCTTCAATTTTCACTCAAGGCCAAAGTTGACCTCATTAATTAGATTAAACTACATAACCCTGTTCCCAAAAAGATGTTCATTTTTATCATGCCTTTGTGATCGCAAGACTTGCCAAAGTACTTTACAGCCGATTTAAGTGTCGTCGCTACTGTATTGTAGGAAACACAATATCTAATTTTCACACAGGAAGATTTCACAATGAAATGAATGACCATTAATATGTTTAAGATGTTGGTTGTGGAATAAAAGTTGACCAGAGCACCAGGGAAAACTATCCTGTTTTTCAAATAGTGGCTACGGTATCTTTTACACCTGCTTGAGAAGGCAGTTCAATGTTTCATTCATAAAAACAGCATCTTCAATAATGCAGTATTTTCTCAATACTGCACTTCAAGTGCTGTCCTGGAGTGAGAACATAAGAAATAGGAGCAGGAACAGGCAATCTAGCCCTTCAAGCCTGTCCCGCCATTCAATAAGATCATGGCTGATCTGAAGTGAATCAGTTCCACTTTCCTGCTTTCTCCCCATAACCCTTAATTCCCTTGTCAATCAGAAATCTATCTACCCGTAACTTAAATATATTCAACGAGGTAGCCTCCACCACTTCAATGGGCAGAGAATTCCAGAGATTCACCACCCTTTGAGTGAAGAAGTTCCTCCTCAACTCCATTCTAAACTGCACCCCCCCCCCACTCTTGTTTTGAGGCTGTGCTGTCTGGTTCTGCTATCCTTTCTAAGCAGGAAGAATCTCCCTACCTCTACCCTATCTAGCCCCTTCATTATCATGAAGTCTCTATAAGATTCCCCCCTCAGCCTTCTAAACTCTAACGAGTTTAACATGGAAAAGACTGGGAGAAGTTTTCTCCAAGAAGCCTATTCAATCTCTTTTCATAAGCTAACCCCCTCATCTCCGGAAGGCTTGACCCACAATCACGTTACTACAAAGAGATACAGCTATCCACTAAACCATGGCTGATTAAATTCCTCAGGTGAGAAACGGGATAGTGCCCACTTCTCCAGATCAACTCATGGCTTGTTAACAAAACTGCATTCTTAGAAATCACCTTTTTGTAAATCTCCTTCCCTCATTCGTGAATGGAGTTTATGGAGAAAAGCAAGAATGCTGACATGGAGTTTATTCGTGTTGGATGAGGTGTTTCTATCCTTGCTCTCTAAGCCAACTTTAAAGAACTATGCTTTTCACCCCTACCTCAGGTGAACTATGGAAGAGTTCACTGGCCAACATCTCATCCGCACTCGGTCTGCACGAAGCAATTCCACTGGTTAGCTTCTTAATATATTTAGAATGTACAGGCCACCGCTGTGTAAAGTCCTCTGGAATGTGGCATTCTTGAAGTGCAGTGAGTGTCTTTATCCTTTCCATCATTGTTTGGAATGGCTGGAAGAGCTCCAGTAAGATGATACCAACACTGTACATATCTGACTAAAAGTGGAGATTGAAACAAAGACATTACAGCATGGAACCAGTCCTTGTTGGAATTCACCCTCCACATTAGCTAATAAATTACATCTTTACGCACCCTCTTCCAATATAGAGGTTTACAGCATAAAAACAGGCCCTTTGGCCCAACTTGTCCATGCTGGCCTTACTTTTTTTAAACCCCTAAGCTAATCCCAATTGTCCGCATTTGGCCCATATCCCTCTATACCCATAGTATCCATGTAAATACCTAAATGCTTTTTAAATAATAAAATTGTACCCACCTTTAATACTACTTCTGGCAGCTTGTTCCAGACACTGATGAATCTCAGTGTGAAAAAATTGCCCCTCTGGACACTTTTGTATTTCTCCCCTCTCACCTTAATCTTTTTCCCTTGACTGCTTATTGAATCTAATCAAGAATGTTCCCTGGCAACTGAAGGCATATCTGGCAATGGTGACAGCCAGTGGCTATCAACCTTTCCTGTAGGGGAGACAGTCAGTAAATACTGACGCTATCATGGGGAATCCCTTGTGCTAGCTGCAAAAGGAACTCCATCACTGCAGAAAACATTTTTATACACCAACAGAAGTATAGTTTTAAAGTTTATTTATTAGTGTCACAAGAAGGCTTACATCAACATTGTAATGAAGTTACTATGAAAATCCCATGGTCGCCACACTCCGACATCTGTTCGGGTACACTGAGGGAGAATTTAGCATGGTGAATCCACCAATCTGCACATCTTTGGACTGGGAGGAAATCAGAGCACCCAGAGGAAACCCCCACAGATACGGGGAGAGCATGCAGACTGCACAGATGGTGACACAGGTCAGGAGTCAAACCCGGATCCCTGGCGCTGTGAGGTAATAGTGCTAACCACTGTACCACTGTGCAGGGTACATTATAGAATTCTTCAGTTATTGGTCTAAAGTCCATCCAAAACACTGCTGTATTTTTCCTAACTTTCACCAAGTCCTGTTCACTCATCACTCCAGTCTGGCAATGCCTGGATTTTAAAATTCTTTTTATGCTTTTCAAATCCTTCCATAATCTCTAATCGCCAGCCCTTCAACCCACTAAGATATCTGCACTGCTTCAGTAATGGCCTTTTGAGCATCCTCAATTACCACTGCCCCTGTCTTCATGGCTGTGCCTTCAGTTGCATCAATCATAAGCTCTGGAATTTCCTTTCTAAACCTCTCTGATCCTTTCCCTTATTCTGCTCCTTTAAGGTGCTTCTTAAAACACTCCTTTGACAAGCGTTTGGTCACTTGTCATTATGCACATTTCATAGTCAAATTTTGTTTGATAATGCTTTTGGGGTGCACCTTGGGGATGTTTTACTATGTTTAGGTGCTATACAGTACAAGTTGTTGCAGGTTTGATGTCCATGAACACCACAGGCGAAGCTTAAAAACCATGTTTTAAACCATTATAAAAATATTAGTTAGAATCCCCAGGGTGGATAATTGCAAAGTAAGGGGTGAAAAAGATATAACTTTTAAATGTTCTCTCAATTTTACAAGAGTCTTATAGAATCATAGAAACCCTACAGTACAGAAAGAGGCCATTCAGCCCATCGAGCCTGCACCGACCACAATCCCACCCAAGCCCTATTTATGCAGAAATTTATAACTATAAGAAATGAACAAACACTTTGTTTCTATTTCCTGTATATAAGATTTGCTTTCCAGTTGTCAAATTTGTAACACTTTTGTTTTGTTTCCATGTTTATAATGGTACCTGCCTATGTCACACTGAAATTACCCTTTACAGCCAAAGATGTTGCTGTTATTTGACATCTCTCAGCTCCTCTGTCTCTATTGCAGAAACTCTCCTACAATCCAACCAAATCTACCTCTCAAGTTCTTAAACATTTTGTTTCTGAGATATAATTACGTAAAAATCAATGTTCATGTAAAAATTAGAGTAGGTTTTATGTGAACTATTATGATGTCTGACCACCCTGCTTCATTCTGTTAGTTATCCCATGGCCTCAAACCCTCACAACACCACAGGATATCAAATAATACAACGAAAAAACAAGAACTTAATGTAATAATTCAACTTGATGGTATAACAAAGGAAAACTTGTGGCTTCTTAAGTCTGTTCCTCCATTCAACTGGAGAATAGTCCCATCTACCTGCCTTGGTTCTGTAACCTTTAATATCTCACAAAATCTCAAGTGACCCCAACCTCAACAGCTTTTGTTTTAGCAGGGGAAGAGTTCCAGACTTCTGCTAACTTGATATGTTCAATAAAACATCCCATCACCTTGAATTATATTCTGCATTCTTTTTTACTACCTGTAATTATCCATTAGTTAACAAGCTGCCCTGGAGAAAACACAGTTAGAAAATGGAAATAAAACAGAGAGATTACATTTATATGAGATACTCATACCTTGAAATCATATGTTGAGCCTTTCAATTGTTCAGGGGAAGCATATAGACAAGTCCCCACTCCTGAAGTATGCTTTGAATCTGGTAGTAAACAGAAAATGAAAAGTCATTAAAGACCTCAAAAGTACAAGAAGAAAACTCAATTGAAATGAAAGTCAGTTTGTCCTCTTCACAAACTGGATAAATTACTATCCGCGTTCATTTTCTCTCTGCATTCCCTCCATTGTCAAAAGTGTACTTGACTTAGCTAATGCATAAAGTGCTCAGTGGCAGCCAAGCTTAGCTCTCAGGGCTATTTTATTCACACACATCTGAACAGCAGTGATGAAGAAGGTCAAAATTATAATTCAAAATACATGATGTTTTTCCTGAATCAGCTAACCTATTTTTCCTTCCTTCATCCATAATTAAGTTGATACAGATAGTTATGAGTTCAAGCCACATTCCAGAGATTTGAGCACAAACTTTAGGCTGATATTTCACTGCACTGCTAATGGAATGCTGCACTGTCAGAGTGCTACACTGTCAGAGGTGACTTCTTTCAGATGTGATATTAAATTTGAGAGACCTACGATTTAGATCCCAACAACTATTTGAAGGGTAAAAAGTTCTGGCGTCTACTGCCTCAAAAGATGGTGGAAGTAGATTCAACAGTAACATTCAAAGGGGAATTGGATATATATTTAAAAATGAATATGGAGAAAGGTTGGGACTAATTGATAGCTTTCTAAAGAGCCAGTCCACAATGTTGGGCCAAATATTGTAAGATTTGTTGATGTAAGATTCTAATATCCTGGCCAGCATTACTAGCCTCAGTCATTACTACCAAAACAGTTTGTCTAACTATATATTCCCTTATCTTTTGTGGGACATTACTCTCTACAAATTATCTGCTCTATTTGCTTAGATAACAACAATAACGGCGCTTTTAAAAAAAATACTCATTAACTTCATGTGCACAATAAGGCATTATATAGATACAAAATTCTCACATCTTTAAAAAAGGAATACAGTTCCTTGAGTGAAGATGTTTCATTTGACCATTGTTGAGGACTTTGCAGTGTTTCTGATCAAAACTGAAAAAAGATGTCTTATTCCATTGCTCAATCCTAGTCCCAGAGACTGGGATCTAGGCTGACACCCCTGTGCAGTGCTGAGGGAGTTCTTCATGGTCAGATCTGCTACCTTTTGGATAAGTAAATGAAGGTTCCTTCTGCCCTCTGAAATGGATCTAAAAGGTCCTTTGCCTCTATTCGAATGAAAACAGCGGGGGCGGGGGGGGAAAAGAGGAGTTCTCCCTGATGTCCTGGCCAATATCAATCCTTGAATCAGCATCACAAAGATAGATTATTTAATCATTCTCACACTAGTATTTGTGGAAATTTGTTGAGTATAAATTGGATGCCATGTTTCCCATATTACAACCATGACTGCACTTCAAAGGTACCTGAAAGGCACTTTGGGATGTTACAAGGTCATGGAAAGCACTCTTATATAAAAGAGTATAACTTTTAACTTTGGGAATTGAATTTTCAAATGTAAGATAAATGGAAAAAACTGGGTTTGAGAAACTGCTAACCACCCCTAAGATAATTTCAGTTCAAAGGATGGTCCATGTTTATTTAAAGAGGTTATAGTTAGGGCATGAAAACAACAAACAACTGGCGATTCTCTCTTAGCTTTGTAATGGAGTCAATCACCGGAATTCTACCACCCCGCCCAACATGGAACCAGAGCGGGCGAGGGGCGAATAATGGAAATGTCTGTTGACATCGGGTGGGATTATTCCCACAAAACTCATCTCCAGACTCCGTGGCTTGGGCCTTGGCACCGCCCTCCTGAACTTCCTAACTCACAGACCACAATCAGTAAGGATAGGCAACAACACCTCCTCCACGATCATCCTCAACACAGGTGCCCCACAAGGCTGTGTTCTCAACCCTTATTATACTCCTTATACATCTATGACTATGTGGCCAAATTCCCCTCCAAGTCGATTTTCAAGTTTGCTGATGACACCACTATAGTGGGTCAAAGCTCAAACAATGACGAGACAGAGCACAGGAATGAGATAGAAAATCTGGTGAACCAGTGCGGCAACAAAAATCTCTCCCTCAATGTCAACAAAACAAAGGAGATTGTTGTTGACTTCAGGAAATGTAAAGGAGAAAACACCTCTTCTACATCAACGGGGACAAAGTGGAAAGAGTCAAGAACTTCAAGTTTTTAGGTGTCCAGATCACCAACAACCTGTCCTGGTCCTCCCATGAAAGCAATCTTTCACAGTGCTCAACAAAAGTATGTACCAGTGATAAGGAAGGACTATAGAAAAAAAGCCATGGATATCTAAGGAAATAAAGGAGGGTATCAAATTGAAAGAAAATGCATACAAAGTGGCAAAGATTACTGGGAGCTGAGAGGATTGGGAAATCTTTAAAGGTCAGCAGAAAGCCACGAAAAAAGCTATAAATAAAAGTATGATGGATTATGAGAGTAAACTGGCTCAGAATATAAAAACAGATAGCAAAAGTTTCTACAAATATATAAAACGAAAAAGAGTGGCTAAAGTAAACATTCATCCTTTAGAGGATCAGAAGGAGAAGGGTAATAATTGGAAATGAGAAAATGGCTGAGGCATTGAACAGGTATTTTGTGTCGGTCTTCACAGTGGAAGAACAAATAACATGCCAAAAATTGATGACAGAAAGGCTATGGCACTTGAGGACCTAGAAACTACTATCTCGAAAGAGGTAGTGTCGGGCAAGTTAACAGCACTAAAGGTAGACAAGTCTCCTGGCGCTGATGGAAGGCATCCCAGGGCACTAAAAGAGATGGCGAGAGAAATAGCAAATGCACTAGTTGTAATTAACCAAAGTTCACTGGAGTGGTTCGCACAGATCGGAAAACAGCAAATGTGACGCTACTATTTAAAAAAGGAGGTAAACAAAAGGCAGGTAACTATAGGCCGGTTAGCTTAACTTCTGTAGTAAGGAAAATGCTTGAATCTATCATCAAGGAAGAAATAGCATGACATCTGGATATAAATTGTCCCTTTGGTAAGACACAGCATGGGTTCAGAAGGGCATTGACTAATTTGGTGGAATTCTTTGAGACCATTACATGTGCAATGGACAATGGGGAACCTGTGGATGTGATGTATCTGGATTTCCAGAAAGCATTTGACAAGGTGCTGCACAAAAGACTGCTACATAAGATAAAAGTGCGCGGGTAATGTATTAGCATGGCTGGAAGATTGGTTAACTAACAGAAAGCAAAGAGTGGGAGCAAATGGGTGTTTTTCTGGTTGGCGATCAGTGACTAGTGGTGTGCCTCAGGGATCAATGTTGGGTCCGCAATTGCTTACGATTTACATAGATGATTTGAAGTTGGGGGCCAAGTGTACTGTGTCGAAATTCGCAGATGACACTAAGATGAGTGCAGAGGAAAGTATGCAGAGGATGCTGAAAGTCTGCAAAGGAATATAGATAGTCTAAGTGAGTGGACGAGGATCTGGCAAATGGAGTACAATGTTGGTAAATGTGAGGTCATCCACTTTGGCAGAAATAACAGCAAAATGGACTATTATTTAAACGGTTAAAAATTGCAACATGCTGCAGTGCAGAGGGACCTGGATGTCCTTGTGCAAGAATCACAAGGAGTTGGTTTGCAGGTGCAGCAGGTAATTAAAAAGGCAAATGGAATTTTGTCCTTCATTGCCAGAGGGATGGAGTTTAAAAACAGCGAGGTTATGCTGCAGCTGTATAAGGTGCCGGTGAGGCCACACCTGAGTACTGTGTATAGTTTTGGTCTCCTTATTTGAGAAAGGATATACTGGCACTGGAGGAGGTGCAAAGGAGTTGAGAGGGTTGGCTTATGAGGAGAGACTGAGTAGACTGGGGCTATATTCATTGGAATTCAGAAGAATGAGGGGAGATCTTATAGAAACATATAAGATTTCATAATCTTAATAGATAAGATAGAAGCAGAGAGGTTGTTTCCACTAGCAGGTGAAACTATAACTAGGGGGCATGGCCTCAAAATAAGGGGAAGCAGATTTAGGACTGAGTTGAGGAGGAACTTCTTCACCCAAAGAATTGTGAATCTGTGGAATTCCCTGCCCAGTGAAGCAGTTGAGGCTACCTCATTGAATGTTTTTAAGGCAAGGACAGATATATTTTTGAACAGTAAAGGAATTAAGGATTATGGTGAACGGGCGGGTCGTGGAGCTGAGGCCACGAAAAGATCAGCCATGATCTTACTGAATGGTGGAACAGGCTCAAGGGGCCTGCTCCTAGTCCTTGTGCCGACACAGTAGTTAAGAAAGCCCATCAACACCTCTACTTTCTCAGAAGACTAAGGAAATATGGCATGTCAGCTACGATTCTCATCAGCTTTTACAGATGCACCATAGAAACCATTCTTTCTGGTTGTATCACAGCTTGGTAATGGCTCCTGGTCTGCCCAAGACAGCAAGAAACTACAAAAGGTCGTGAATGTAGCCCATTCCATCACGCAAACCAGCTTCCCATCCACTGACTCTGTCTATACTTCCCGCTGCCTCAGCAAAGCAACCAGCATAATTAAGGGCTACATGCACCCCAGACATTCTCTCTTCCACCTTCTTCTGTCAGGAAAAAGATACAACCGACTCAAGAATACCTTCTTCACTGCTGCTGTCAGACTTTTGAATGGACTTACCTTGCATTAAGTTGATCCTTCTCTACTCCCTAGCTATGACTGTAGCACTACATTCTGCACTCTCTCGTTTTCTTCTCTATGAACAGTATGCTTTGTCTGTATAACACGCAAAGAACAATACTTTTCACTGTCTACTAATACATGTGACAATAATAAATCAAATCAATTTCCAGACTCACTAGAGCGAGGCTGTAAAATCAAGTCCAGTGAGTCTTTTAAGGTTCCAGATGTCCTCACTAGAAATAGGAATTATTCATGTGGGCCCAAGAATAAAAGGATTGTTTTAAAGGTAAAGTTAATTAGTTATCTCTGACATCCCAGATGTCCTTTTTGCTATAGGGATGTGATACAGGATGGCACTCTTGGAGTTTGGGGTTAAGGCTCTGCTTTCTCACAGAAAGCAGCTGGTGCCTGGAGGCTGCTGAGATCAAAAGTCAGAAAACTGCCAGCAGTAGAGGCAATAAAGCAACTGGAACCAAAAGCAGGGGGTTCCTCAGAAGCCAAGGGTGCTTTCTGATTTGACGTTACTGTGCAGAAGTTGCAAGCGAGACCCATGTTTGAGATGGGGAGTTCACAATCACGAGGTACTGAAGAAGAATTCGAGGGTCACTTAGCCACATGCTAGTGGAAGAACCACAAGAAATCTGAAACCGCAGAAAATAGCAGGAACATTGAGGAGAGACAAAGTGAATCACTGAGAACTGTAGGCACACCTTGGTTTAGCCCCAAAAAAGTGAGGGAACCTTCAAGATTCTGTAAAGAATATGGGAAATCTTGGATGGAAATAAAAGTAGAACAAGCTATGTTCTGTTGAGATTTTGGGTATAAAAGTGTTTACAAAATAATGTTAAATTAGTAGTTCTGAAGAAGTTAGCTGTTTCCAAAGTAATCATAATGAACCCAAAATGTTAACTCTGTTTTTTTCTCCACAGATTCCATCGGATTTGCTGAGTTTTTCCAGAACTTTCTTTTTTTTTGTTAGTAGTAATTGCTTTGTTTAACTCTTGTACAGAAGAAGGATTTTATTTCAACCGTGAAATCTTGTGGCCTAACTCTTTCAGTCAATAACTGGGAGTTCAAATTTCCTTTTAAAGTAAAGTTTATTTATTAGTCACAAGTAAGGCTATCATTAATACTGCAATGATGTTACTGTAACTGTTACTAGTCGCCACACTCTAGCACCCTGTTCAGGTCAATGCACCTAATCAGCATGTCTTTCAGGATGTGTGAGGAAACTGGAGCACCCGGAGGAAAACTATACAGACAGAGGGAGAACATGCAAACACCACACAGACAGTGACCCAAGCCGGGAATTGACCCCGGGTCCCTGGTGCTGTGAGGCAGCAGTGCCAACCACTATGCTATCGTGTCGCCCACTTTTAAAAGTTACCTGTCTGTTCTGGGATTGTAACCAAATGTTTGTGGGTTTATGAACTGGGACTAATCTCCTGAAACTTCCAAAAACTTTAAAAATCCACGGTTTGAAAACTTGGTATAATTAAGTTTCAAAAGCAGTCACACATCAGAAAGTTTTAAAGTGTTGTAAATATTCATTTGCAGGGAGAAAAACGTTACCAAGAGTTTTGCGGTTTACTCTAAACATAAAAGAGAAAGCAAGAGTTTTTCACTCATGCAGATGTAGCTATGGCCTCCAATACTCACCAGTTACTTTGGTTGGTGCTGGCCATTGATCAGAAGTCTCAGCGATGATGTCACTGCAGGCTAGTCCGAAATCCCCAATTCGAACATGGTAGTCAGAGCCATGGAGAAAAATGTTCCTTGGCTTTAAGAGAACACATTGTGAGTGTAGCTTACCTATAGCAAGTCTTAATCATGAATTAAGTAGCTCTCATGGCACATATTGCAGAATCTTGCAGCACCAGTGGGGACCATTTGACCCATCTTGTCTGTGCCGATTCTTTTAAAGAGCTATTGGAATCTGTTCCCCTGTGCCGTAAGAGTCTGTTATATAACTACTGTAACAAAATACATTAGATATCAGATTGTGATCAAAATATACTATAGTGTCGTGAAGGCTGCCTTGGAGAATGCTTAAAGCAACACACGACAGCACAGAGTCGCTGAGCAGAGAGTGATAGCCAAGTTCCGCACACATGAGCACAGCCTCAACCAGGATCTTGGGTTCATGTCGCATTATCTGTAACCCTATAACTTGCCTGGGCTTGTAAAATCTCACTTACTGTCCTGTCTGGAGACAATACACATCTCTTTAACCTATGCTAATGCTATCTCCACTCACACATTGTCTGCATCTTTAAGACTTGAATAGCAGGTTAGCTGTAAAGACTTGCATTCTAATTAGTATTCTGGAAACTGTGTGTGACTTTATATATCCTTCTCTGATCAGAACCTTTCACACACTGACAAAGGAACACCGTTTCCGAAAGCTTGTGAGATTACTATCAAATAAACTGATTCCACTCTAACCCGGTGTTGTGAGACTTCTTACTGTGTTTACCCCAATCCAGCGCCAGCATCTCTACATCTAGTTTTTCCCACCATGAAAACATCCTCTCCACATCCACTCTATCCAGGCCTCAAAGTATCAAAAAAGTTTCAATAAGATCCCCACTCATCCTTCTAAACTCTGATGAGTACAGACCCAGCCGTTCCTCATACGCCAAGCTCTTCCTTCCAGGGACCATTCTTGTGAACATCCTCGGGACCCTTTCCAAGGCCAGCACATCCTTCCTTAGATATGGGGTCTGAAACTGCTCACAATACTCCAAATAGGGTCTGACCAGGGTCTTCAGTCAGAGGGTGGTGAATTGATGGAATTCATTGCCACAGAAGGCTGTGGAGGCCAGGTCATTGAGTGTATTTAAGGCAGAGATGGATAGCTTCTTGATTGGTTAGAGGACCAAATGTTAGGGGGAAAAGCATTTTTGATAAACATATCAGCCATGATTGAATGGTGGAGCAGACTTGATGGGCCGAATGGGCTAATTCAGCTCCTATATCTTATGGTCTTACAGCGTCAAGTACCTCTGTTTGTCAATTCCAAAAACCAACTTAGAATTCTGACATTGCAATCCAAATTCCAGACAGAACACAAAGATTATGATGTCACAATTCGTTGCCATTGCAACGTTAAACAAATCAAAATTGCGCAGTTCCAGCCGCTGCCACCTAACAGGAAACCTTTCCCATATGTCAAAGCAAGAAGAGAGTCTGCAAGACTCTTGATCTGACCACATCCAAGTGACAGCCATCAACTTTTCCACAGATCAGTTCCATGAAGAATGCATGACCAGGAAATGTTTTGGTCCCGAAGCCACTTTGTATAAAGTCCCAGCTTCAGACCTTCCAAAATGTGCGAATGCCAGGCTGAGTTTAATGATCTTCATGCCAAGCTTCACGATGCTATTATGAGAGGAGACCAAGAGAATATCAAAAGCTTGCTGAAGGTTCATCCAATCAACGATCCCATTACTATCTGGAAAAACTGTGCCTTATTCCCCATTCTTCCAGCTCAGGTAAATCCAGCAATTCACTCAGACAATCCTTCGACTTTGTCTTATATAAAATTTATAACAATTGACCATAAAATGATCTAATTAAATAGTTTAGCTTTCCTCATTTTTAAGCTTGCATCCCAGTTATCCAATAATTCTCCTCCCACACCTGGTGATGCACGAAGGCAGACTTTTGTTCTGTTTCCATAGCTAGTAATTCCCAGAACAGGTAGCTAGTCTGTCCGCAGAGGCTTAAAGTTTGAGGGGTGCTACTCCACACCATCCCAGCTATACTGGGGGATAACTCTCCATGGAGTGTTGTAAGAATCATGAGATTCTCCCCAATTCTCCTTCCACATAAAAATCTTGTCGGTAAAAACAAGTGTCCAGCTCCGATTGATAGAGGCAGAACAATTCTAGAATCATAGACTGATGTAGACAGAAGGGAGACATTGGCCGATTGAGTTTGTGCTGACTCTTTCAAAGAGCAATCGAGTTAGAGTAGTTCCATTCCTCCGCTCTTTCCCTCAAATCCCTGAATGTATTTGTTCCTGTCAGTCTTTACCCAATTCCCTTTTGAAAGTTACTACTAAATGCTTCCACCATCTCATCAGACAGTGCATTCCAAATCCTAACCAGTCATTGCATAAAAATATTTTTCCTTATGTTGCTTCTGGTTCTTTTACCAATCACCTTAAATCTGTGCCCTCTAATCATCAACCTTTCTCGCATTTCAGAACAGTTTCTCTTTCTTTGTTCGATCTAAGCTAATAACTTTAAACTCCTCTATCAAACCTACTCCTTTTTGATCAATTTGTCAAAATAAAACAGGATTATCCTCTGATTTTAAATAGATCTATTTCCAGGTCTCTTGAGTGTAAATTTAATCTTCCTACTTTCCTCAAGTGAACACCAGCATGAACCAACCACAAAGGAGCACTGAGGACAGTGCTTTAGGGAGCACGCTTTAGGAAGGATATGCTGGCCTTGGACGGACTGCAGTGTAGATTTCCCAGAATTATACCTAAATTTCAAGGGTTAAATTATAAAGAGAGATTAAACAAACTAGGGTTGGACTGTCTGAAATTTAAGAGATTAAGGGATGAATTGATTAATATTTCTGAGATATTATGGGGAACAGATAGGAAAGACAGATACTATTTCTGGTGGTTGGTGTGACCTAAGGAGCATAATCTAAAAATTAAAGGCAGAAGTTTCAGAAATTAAATTAGAAAACACTTCTGCTTACAATTGGTGATAGAAGTCTGTAACTATTCTGTAAACAGTAACTGATGTTATATCAATTGTCAATTTAAAACAAAGATAGATGTTTGTTATCCAAAGGTATTAGGGGGTATGGCACAAAAGCCTAGTGGAATTAGGTCACAGACCAGCCATGATCTCAATGAATGACAGAACAGGCTTGAGGGCTGAATAGCCTCCTCTTGTTTCTAAAAATTCACCAAATTTATAATTCACCTCTTTTGAAAGAGTGAGCCAAGATTGGCGCATAAAAATTGTTGAAGACAAGATGTTGGGTGGGCAACCTGAAATCTCAATCCTCTTATGCTCCTTGTGACAGAAGGAGACTATGATAGATAATCAACCAGAAAGAAAGACGCTGAGGCTTTCTGATGTATACTCTCACATCTGTAACATATTTGATTGACTGATTCCTCAAACATTGTTTCTCAAATACTGTTGGTATCCTGGTGACACCGCACAGGATGTAGAGTTTTCCCCCTCAGGATATATGTCACCTAATTTACATCAAACATATTCTGCTTGTCTCTGATTGACTCTTCAGTTGGTAAAAAAAAATCCAGGATTCCTATCAATTGGCTAACCTGAGGAGGGATAAGGTTATCCTTTTATTACCTTTCAAATGTATAGGCTGTCAGATAAGGAAATTTAATGATTAGTCTCAAAGCGAAACAAATCCTTTACATGGAAAATACTCTCAAGTTAACTTAAGTTTATTTATTAGTGTCACAAGTAGGCTTACATTAACACTGCGATGAAGTTACTGCGAAAATCCCATATTCGCCCCTGTTCGGGTACACTGAGGGAGAATTTGGCAGAGTCAATGCACCTAACCAGCACGTCTTTCGGACTGTGGGGGGAAACCCACCCAGACATGGAGAGAACATGCAGACTCCACACAGACAGTGACCCAAGCAGGAATCGAACCCGGGTCCCTGGTGCAGTGAAGCAGCAGTGCTAACCATTCTTGGGAGTAAGAAAATTATGAGGTGTTACATGGGCAGCATAGTAGCACAGTGGTTAGCACTACTGCTTCACAGCACCAGGGACCCGAGTTCGATTCCTGGCTTGGCTCACTGTCTGTGTGGAGTTTGCATGTTCTCTCCATGTCTGGGTGGGTTTGCTCCGGATGCTCTGGTTTCCTCCCGCAGTCCGAAAGACGTGCTGGTTAGCTGCACTTGGTGTCCCCATGTCTGTGTGGGTTCCCTCTGGGTGCCCCAGTTTCCTCCCACATTCTGAAAGATGTGCTGGTTAGGTGCATTGACCCGACTAAGCATTGGAATGTGGCAACTAGGGAATTTCACAGTAACTTCATTGCAGTGGTAATGTAAGCCTTACTTATGACTAATAAATAAATAAACTTTTTAGAGATAGAGGAAAGAGGATTAAATTGTCAACCAGAGTTCCAATTTCAGGTACACAGGAACTAATGAGAGTAGAACCAGCCGGAGTCCTGGTTCTCTCATGACTCCACCCCCCACTCAACCACCCGTCCACCTGCCCCACCCCCACCCCCTCCCTTCACCACCATCACAGTTGTACACTCGCTGCATCTGCTACTGTCCGAGTTTCATTACAGGATTGACAAAACACACAGATTTGTATTCCAGCATAAGTCAAAGGCAACAAGGAAAAAGAGATTGCAATGAGCGGTGATATTAAGGCGTAACATTCCCCTTATAGCTAAGCTGATAAATTTTAGCAAATTCAATTATTTAACACAACCTCCAAGAAGCAAATACTTTTCAAAAAAGGTGTTGTCAGTCTAATATTTGTAATGCGTTTCTATCATCCTAAGGGGTTAGCCATCCTTCCAATCCACTTGGCTGCGACATACAGAAAGGCAAAGAGTTTACAATGCTTACTTCAACTAAAGGCTGATATAGAGGCAAGGTAAGTGATGCAGGTTAAGTGTTCCAATCTGTTCTGATTGTTCTTGAGCTGTTTGTGTGAAGTCTCTCTAGTTGGGATGGGACAATGGGTGGACTAGAATTAATGTTTTATATTTAATCACAGTGATGATGGTAGTGAAAAAAACTTGCATTTACAACCCCAGGGTAACCTAAAGCACTTTACTTTACAGCTAAGTAATCCTTTTGTTTGAAATAACAGTGCAATCCACGCTACACTGTGGGAAACAAATAGCCAATTTGAGTACAGACAGTTTCCATAAAGAGCAATAACCAGATTCTCTATATTTTCTCTTCAGTTGAAGGATAAATATTGATCCCAAGGCACGGGGGAGAACTCTCCTGCTCATCAAATTAGCACCTTCAGGGATCTCTGGTATCATAGGATAAAATACAAAGCATTGCTCCGGAATGGGAAGTTACAGATTTGTAGTCACAATCTTTCTGCTTATTCAAAAATCAATCAGGTATTCAAGTGAGAGAGCTGAGCGGAGATGTGGATCTTCCGTGAAGGACGTAAAATAGAAATCCAACTCAAATACTGCCATTCACTCAATGCTGAGCAACGGATTATACATAGAATCCTTACAGTGCAGCAGGAGGCCATTCGGCCCATCAAAACTGCACTGATAACACTCCCAGCCAGGCTTTATCCCCATGACCCCATGTATTTACCCCGCTAATCCCTCTAACCTATGCATTACGGGACACTAAGGGGTAATTTAGCATGGCCAATCCATCTAACCCACACTTCTTTGGACATATAAACATTAAAAAAATTCTTCTAGGTTTCCTGTCTAGTCTATATATAAAAGAGACATGGCACCTCTGACAATGCAGCACTCCCACTGCGGTAGAGCATCACCTGAAGTGTTGTTCTCAAGTCTCTAGATTGGAATTTGAACCCATGACAGTGCATAGAAATGCAGAAAATACACAGCCGAGAAAGAACCATCCAGTCTAATCCCACTTTCCAGAATTTTGTCTATAGCTTACTGCACTTCAAGTACATATCCAAGTATTTTATAAACATGATAAGGGAGGGATTTTGCCTTTATGACTCAGTCCCCACCCCACCGTCACTTCCAATTCAAAATGCAAGACTGCTTCACACTGAGCCATGACTGATACCAATTTAAACTGCCCAGAAACTGACATTTTCACAGAATCACAGAAGTGTTACAGTGCAGGAGAAGGTCGTTTGGCCCATCACGTCTGCACCAATTCTCTAAACAAGCATCTGCACGCCCTTGCACATTTTTTCTATTCAAGTAATCATCTAATGATCGCTTGAATGTGTCACTTCTATCTGCCTCCATCACACTCCCAGGAAGCGCATTTCAGACCCGAGCCACTTGTTGTGTGAAAAAGCTTTTTTTCTCTCATCACATTTGCTTCTTCTACAAATCATCTTAAATCGCTGTCACCTTGTTCTTGATCCTTCTATGAGCAGGAACTGTTTCTCCCTATCTATTCTCTCCAGTCCTTCATGATTTTTGAATGTCACTACTTCCTCTCAGCCATCTTCTCTCCAAGGAGAACAATCCCAGCCTCTCCATTCTACCATCATAGCAGAGGTTTCTCATTACGGGGGTGAACCAGAATACGTCACCAGTGAGGTGCGGTAAAAATTGAAAGTCATGAATCTTGCCGGATATTGAGCCCTGCTGGTGAACATGAGCTCAAGATCCCACCCAATATTTCAGCTGAGACTTGTGTCTTGTATACTTTCAGCATAACCTCCTTGCTCTTGTACTCTATGCCCCTATTAATAAGGCCCAGAATACCAAATGCTTCATTAACTGCCCTCTCCTCCTGTCCTACCACCTTTAATGACTTCTGCACATATACACCCAGGTCCCTCAGCTCTGCACCCCATTAAGAATTTTACTCCTTATTTTATGTTGTCTCCATGTTATTCCTTCCAAAATGTATCACCTCATACATCTCCGTATTGAACTTCATCTGCCACTTACCTGCCCATTCCACCAACTTGTCTATCTATATCCTTTCAATGATCTACATTATTCTCTTCACAGTTTATAATACTTGCATGTTTTGTGTCTTTCCACAAACTTTGAAATTGTCCCGTAAACACTAAGATCAGGGAAAACAAGGGTCCCAAAATGGACTCCTAGGGAACGTCAGTACAAACCTTCCTCCAGCCTGAGAAATATCCATTTACCATTACTCTCTGCTTCCTGTTATTCAGCCAGTTTTGTATCCAGGGTGCTACTGTTCCTTTTATTCCAACAGCTATAACTTTTCTCACACATCTGTTATGTGGCACTGTGTGGAATACCTTCTAAAAGCCCAAGTACACCACATCAACAGCATTACCCTCATCAACCCTTTCTGTTATCTCCTCAACAACTCCAGCAAGTCAGTTAAACATGATTTGTCCAAGAGAAGTCCATGCTGGGCTTTAAAAATCCAGCTCCTGGACTTCTGAAAAAAACTACACAACAGCTACACCTGAGGGACAAATCACATTGCAGGCACAAAATGCATGGGATTTATTGAGACATGTGATATCAAATCATTTGCCTATTTTAAGATAAAAGTACTCCAGAGCAGCACTCCAATACATCATCTTTCATACGAGACATTAAACTGAAACCCTGTCTGCCCTCTCAAGGGGATCCTGAAACAACTATTTTCCAGAGTAGAGGATTTGTCCCTGGTCTCCTAGGACAAATATTTATTCCTCAATCAACATCACCAAAAGAAATTATCTGGTCACTTTGCTATTGGTGGAAGCTTGCTGTGCACTAGCTGGCTGCCTCATTTCCTATATTCCAATTGACTAAACTTCAGAAGTGCTTAATTGGCCGTAAAGTGCACAGGGATATCATGAGGTTGTGAAAGACACAAAATAAACGCAAATCCCAACTCTCAAACGTTCTCACGTGTTTTCTCTTCTCTTTCTTTGCCTTAGGGATGCCTTGGGCCGAACAGCACTGCATCTGATCATTGTCCACTGGCCCAACATCATCCAGGACTGGATCATACCAAAGACCAAGTTTGAGAAGGCCATGGCAGGCATGCAGAGTCGAGCTGAATGCTGCTTACGGCTGCTATGCCAGCATGGGGTGCAGGTCAATGTAGCCACCCAGAGTAGGAGTCAGGACACAGCAATGCATCTGGCTGTGCGTCATGGGGCCTGGCCAGCAGTGGCCATTCTGTCACGGCATGGTGCCAACCTAGAAGCAGCTAATCAGCATGGTATGACCCCGCTGCACATGGCCAGTGGACTACTGGACCGTCGAATGGTGGAGGAGCTGCTGGGCCGGGGGGCAAGGTTGGACAGTAAGGTGACAGGCACTGGCAGCACACCTCTCCAGCTAGCTGTCTGTGCTGCTTCAGGGAAGGGTGCACAGCAGCTGGGGGCCGGCCTGGACTGTGTGCGGGTGCTTCTGGCAGCGGGCGCCAATGTGGATGCCCAGGACCGGCATGGGAGGGCAGCAGTTCATGAGGCCTGTTTCGGAGGCCGGGAGGAGCTCATTGACCTGTTGCTGGAGCACGACGCTGACCTAGGTCTGCGTACAGGGCAGGGCGAGTCACCCCTCTCCCTCTTCCTGGAACGCAAGCCCAATCTTCGGTGCAGCCACCTGCTGGCCAAACTGCTCAGTCTCTCCTGTCCTCTACGGATCACCAGCAAGGAAGGGGGCCAGCTACCTGCTGGGCTGCTAGGCCCAGAATTCCGCCAGCACCGCGAGTTTCTGCTTGCCCTGAGCCAGGAACCACCAGCCCTTCAGAATCTCTGCCGGGTGGCAGTCAGGAAGGTCTATGGTCACAAACAGAGGCAACGTCTCAAAGAGATCCTGCCCACTTCAGTGTGGCAGTTTGTGTATGGTTACCGGGACTATGCAAAGAGACTGGCAGAGATTGCAGTCAAGCCAACAGAATGGCCATACCATGAGGGTCAAGGTGATCTTGACAACAGCCTGCTCCACATGCACCTCTGAGTAGGCACTGAATTTATCAACAGGCATTTATTTACTTTTTGAAGCACCAATGGGATTAACATAGCCTGGTGATGATGGATAACTCTATCAATGGATCAGTCAGAAAATAAAACAGTTTTGAAAAGATTCCTCCATTCATAAAATGGTTACAGCACCAAAACAAGTTAATCAGCCCATCTAGTCTGTGCTAGTGTTTATACCTCATATATGCCTCCTTCCAATTCTCTCCATCTCATCTATCCTTCTACTCCTTTCTCCTCCTTGCATTTTTCCAGCTTACCCTTCAAGGCAACTATGCTATTCGCTTCAGTGACTCTTTGCAGTAGTGAGTTCCACACTCTCTGCACTCTCTGGGTCAAAACGTCTTTCTTGAATGGATTTATTTATTTGTGACCATTTTATATTTATGGCCTCTATTTCTGATATCTCCCACAATTGGGAACACCTTCTCCACATCTCCCCTGTCAAACTCTTTCATAATCTTAAAGACCTCTATGAGGTCACCTTCTAGAGAATAGAGCCCCCAGCCTGTTATGACCTCTCAGTAATGTTATCATTCTTGTAAATTCAAAATTCTTTCTATTCTTTCTCTAATACGAAGAACAGAATTGTTGACGATTTGGTGGTCTAATCAAAATTCTGTACAAAGAGCACAACTTCCCTGCTTTTTGATTCTCTATCCTTCTTTTTAATGATCTTATTAACCTGCATTACTATTTTTAGTGATTTACCTGTGTCTTCTGATATCCTGTTCCATTTAGACACTTATTTTCCAAGGAGTTTTTGCCAAAATGTATCATCATATACTTACCTACATTGAAGACTATTTGCTGATTACGCACCTATTCTGCATGTTTGTTAATGTCTTCCTGTATTTTGTTAATCCTCTATATCAACGTCACCTCTCAAATTTGGAGTCATCTGCAAATTTTGAAATTTCACTTTTGATCCCAGAGTTCAAGTTCTTTAAGTAACTAGTGAACAACAGTGTTCCCAGCATGAATCCTTATGAAACACCACTTCCCACCTTTTATTATTATACCTTCCCCACCTCCCCACTCTGTGTTTCTTATTCTGTTACCAACTTGCTATTCATTCTGCTATTTGTGTCATCACACGCTCTGACTTTGGTCACAAGTCTACTCAGCAGTACCTTATCAAATACTGGTAGTCTATGAACCATTTGATATATCAGTCTCTTTACTGAAATGTTACATGTAGAATTTTTATGGTTTTGCTCTCATGAAACAAACTCGGATCCAATAGAGAATGGTACTCTTGTGTTTTTTGTTCCAGCCTTGCATTTGACTAGATTGTGAACAAAATCTAAACACCGTCCCAAAGCTACCACTGCTTAAATGAAGCACTAAGCTCTTCTGAAACAAAATAAAATATTGTTGTTATCTAACCGTGGTTCTTAATTTCACCATGAAAACGGCGGGAAGGGGCCATGGGTTACTCTAGAAAAAATAACTGAGGAACAAAAGGTCCCTGATCAGATTGACGTTGCTCAGTGCATATTTAAAGGACACAGTATTTATGAGAAAGTTCATATGAGGTCACCTCCATCATCTGATTAGACTACAAGAGCTGCAATGTTCTCCTCAGAGCAAAGGGGGACAAGGGGAGGTTTGACTGGATTTAAATAATGAGGAGCGTTGATAGAATAAATAAGAAGACATTTGCCCTGCCTGCAGGGTCACGGAGGTCACAGTTTTAGGATGGCAAAGGAACCAGGGGGAGATGACAAGTTCTTATGTTACTCAGTGAACCGCTGTGATCGAGAATGCACCGCCTAAAAGGGTAGTGGAAGTAGATTCAGCAACAACTTTCAAAAGCAAATTGGATAAATACTTGAAAAGGAAATATCTGCTCAGCTACGGGGAGCAGGGGGAGTAAGACTAATCAGTAGAGTAGCTCTTTCCGAGGATAGGCATGTGCTTGACGAGCTAAGTGATGGCATGGTGGCACAGTGGTTAACGCTGCTGCCTCACAGTGCCAGGGACCCAGGTTTGATTCCTGGTTTGAGTCACTGTCTGTGTGGAGTTTGCACATTCTCTCTGTGTCTGTGTGGGTTTCCTCCAGGTGCTCCAGGTTTTCCTCCCACATCCAAAGATGTGCGGATTAGGTGGATTGGCCGTGCTAAATTGTCCCTTAGTGTCAAAGGGGCTAGCTAGAATAAAGCATGGGGTTATGGGGATAGGGCCTGGGTGAAATTGTGGTCAGTGCAGACTCGATGGGCCAAATGACCTCCTTCTGCACTGTAGGGCTGTAGGACTCTATGACTCTAAATGGCTTCCTTCTATGCACAGTTAAAGGCTTGCATGAACATAGTGATATGTACTCACCTTCAAGTCTCTGTGCATAACACCCTTGGAGTGGATGAAACGCACTCCTTCAAGCAGCTGACAGAATATGTGAATGGTGCAGTCAGGTTCCACCAAACTAAACGCACCTGAATAATACCAAAAAATTAAAATTTACAAATTAAAATTTACAACTTTTTTGTTTTAACCAAAGAACTATTTTATATGAAATGAGAGGGATAAATCAAAGCAATTGAAATATTTAATAAAATAGAAAAGGATGATAAGGAATTCAACTGCTCACAAGTAAGGGATGGGCCCTCTCCTGGTCTGCTATTCCTGTCCAAAATCCAATCTCGAAGGGACCTCTCACACAGCTGCATTTGTATATGCAGCATGAGGTAGGAATGGATCTAAGAAATAAGATAGTCAGACTTTCCATTTCTCTAATGCCTTTCACAACTTCTGGACATCTCAAAGCATTCTACAGACAATTAAATAATTTTTGGTGTGCAATCATATGTGGAAATGTCATTGATATGGCAGCCAATTTGCACACAGCAAGCTCCAACAGCAATGTGATAAGATAATCTGCTTTAGTAATGTTGAATAAATATTGGCTACGACACTGGGAGGACTTTTCCTGCCCTTTTTTGAAATAGAGTTCTAGGAAAATTTATATCCTTCTGAGAGTGAAGGTAGGACTTTGGTTTTAATATCTCATCTGAGAGACTGCACTTCCAACACTGCCACACTCCCTCAGTACTTCACTGGGAATGTGGGAGAGTTAGCTTAAAGTTTCTGTGCTCATGACACACAGTAGACATAACATGTTCAGTTTAAAATACATCTTCTGCTGAATGTAAGACATATTCAGGGATAAGGGGAGTGAAATTCAAAGCAATGGGATCTTTCAAATCTATTTAATTTTAACTCACTTTTTGCTGATCGTATGTTTGAGTTATAAACGGACAGAGCAGAGGGAGCTTTATTTCGTATCAAACCCTGTGCTGCACCTGTCCTGGGAGTGTTTGATAGAGACAATGTAGGGAGAGCTTTACTCTGATCCTAACCCCAAGCTGCACCTGTCCTGGGAGTGTTTGATGGGGGACAGTGAAGAGGGGGCTTTACTCTGTATCTACCTCCTGTGTTGTACCTGTCCTGGGAGTGTTTGATGGAGACAGTGTAGAGGGAGTTTTACTCTGAATCTGACCCCGTGCTGCACCTGTCCTGGGAGAGTTTGACACTGACAGTGTAGAGGAAGCTTTATTCTGTATTTACCTCCCATGTTGTACCTGTCCTGGGAATGTTTGATGGGGACAGTGTAGAGGGAGCTTTACCACATTTCTAACTCTATACTGTACCTGTCCTGGGAGTGTTTTTGGTGCTCTCCCGCCATCCTAGTGTACGGAGAAAGCTTTCTTATCTCCAGCACTAACATCCCTTACGTTGAATTTCAAAACATAAACTTGCTGGAAATCATTCCCAAGGTATTCTGTTTCCTCACCTTGGGCTCAGGGTATACATCTGTGAATGACGAGCCATCATCTGAACTTGAGCTACTGTTCGAGTAGGCAGATGAGCCTGAAATCTCCTCCATGGCACTGGTTACTCTTTCCTTATCCCTCTCAAAGTCTTCTGTCTCAGTCTCCATTGTTTCAATCAGTGGGTCCAATTTGTCCCTTACCAAACAGGGCGTCAGTGACTGATAGCTTGGATGTTTCAAAGAAAAGAATGAAGAGTGGACCTGGGGACTTTTTGTTCTTGGGAGTAAGGCTGGTGATTGGCATCTGCCATCATTTAGATGGCTTGCTCCATGGTCACCATCAAAGAAGTTCTGATTGTCATTTCCTTTTGATACGTTCATGCATATCCCTTCCTCAACCAGGTTGCTGCTTGACGAAGTCTCTGCTACTCTTGAAACAGAAACAGTGTCAGCAAAAACAATACTTGAACCACTGGTTTGCGTGTTCCGGACAGAAGAATCTCTGTAAAGATACAATTTTGATAATTTTCAAACTCATGAACAATAGAGTCCTACAGTGCAGAAGGAGGCCATTCGGCCCATTGAATCCCACCCAGGCCTATCCCCCATAACCCTATGCACTTACCCTAGCTCGTCCCCCTAACACTAGGGTCAGTTTAGCATGGCCAATCCACCTAACCTGCATATCTTTGGGCTGTGGGAGGAAACCGTAGAACCCGGAGGAAATCCGTGCAGACATGGGGAGAATGAGCAAACTCCGCACAGACAGTGACCCAAGCTGGGAATCAAACCTGGGACCCTGGCGCAGTGCTAACCACTGTGCCACCGTGCTGTTCCAAATTCAAATTCACCACCTGCCATGGCGGGATTCGAACCCAGGTCTCCCGAACATCAGCTGAGTTTTGAGATTAATAGTCTAGCAATTATACCACTAGACCATTTTTGGATGAGATAGTAGACAAGCCCCTATTATAGTCCTATAGCCCCTCTCAAAAGGCCATCGAACTATAAGACATAGGAGCAGAAATAGGTGATTTCGCCCATAAAGACTACTTCGCCATTCAATGGCATCATGATACATCTGATATGATAATTCTCAATTCCACTTTCTCACTTTATCTCCATAATCCTTGATCACCTTACTGGTTAAATACCTGTCTATCTTGGCCTGAAACATACTTAACAACCCAGCCTTTACAGTCCTCTGCAGTAAAGAATTGCACAGATTCACCAACTCTTGAGAGAAAAAAATTCCTCCTCATCTCTGTCTTAAATGGGCAATGCCTTACTCTGAGATTCTGCCCTCTGGTCTTAGAGGTGAAACAATCTCTCAGCATCTACCCTGTCAAGGCCCCTGAGGATCCTATATGTCTCAACAAGGTCACCTCTCATTCTCCTAAACTCCAATGAGTGTGCATGCCCAGCCTACTCAGCCTCTCATAAGAAAATCCCTCCACACCCAGGATCAAACTAGTTAACCTCCTCTGCATGGCCTCCAATGCCAGTATATCTTTCCTCACATAAGGGAACTATAACTATTCAGATGTGGCCTAAATAGTGCCTTGCATAGTTTCAGCAAGACTTCCCTATTTTCAAACTCCATTTCCTTTGAGGCAAAGGCCAACATTCCATTTGTCTTTCCAATTGATAGCTTTTTGTGATTTATGCATGAGGACCCCCAAATCCCTCTGTGTTGTATTTCTGTAGTCTTTCTCCACTTAAATAATATTCAGTTCCTTTATTCATCCTACCAAAGTGCATAACTTCACTATTGCCAGGTTTTTGCCCTCTCACCTAACCCCTCTATAGCTTTTTGTAGACTCCTTCAACGGGATTTTCCAGCTGTGCTTGTCCTAAAACTGGAAAATCCCGCTGAAGTCAATGGACCTTTGCATGATCTGCACCTCGCCCACTACGGTTCCTTCAACACTTGCTTTCCCATCTTTTTCTTGTCATCCACAAACCTGGCAATATTACTGCGTTCATTTCCTTCGTCCAAGTCATAAAAAGTCATAAAGGGCCACAAAATTTCGTCTGGCAGCATTCAAAGAAGAGCAGGGGAGTTCTCCCTGGTGTCCTGGCAAGTATTTATCCCTCATCCAACATTACAAAAATAATGGGGGCGATTCTCCCAGCTCGCTGCGCTGAAGACACAAGCGGAGGCCGATAAGCAGGCTCGCCGCTGGGTGCCCATGGCCTTCATCAGTCTCCAGCCGCCGGATTTCCGGCACTGTCAGCTCCACACCAGAAATCAGCGTGGAGTTGTATAATTTATTTAAAATAGCATTTGCACATAATCAGTGGACCCAGGACTGAGGCATCTGGACTTACTAGAATCTGCCCCCCTCCCCCCCACCACCAGGGGTGTTTCACTTCAGTGGGGTTTACAACAGCTCCCCAGTAGCAGGGAGCTGGTAGCCCGACCTCGCTGGACTGAAGGGAGGCGGGGAGGGGGGGCATCCTGGACCCCCCACCCCAGGCCAGGGCAAGAGGGTTGCACCCTGGGTACTGCCTGCCTGGCCCCCTGACATTGCCCAAGGGGCAAAGTGGCAATACCCAAGGGGACAACTTGGCACTACCCAACGGGCATCGGACAGTGTCAAGGGGAGCAGGGCCTAATGGGAACAAGCCGCTGGGAGGCGGTCGGTGGGGGTGGGGGGCTCCCACCGCCACTCTGCACTCAGAGGTGACAGAGGGAGGGAGGCCAGTGATTGGGCTGGACATCGGGAAGGAATGGGGGTGGGGGGGGTCAGCCTGCTTGTGTGGGTGTGGAGGGAAGGGGAACCGCCGGTGATGAGGGGTCGAGGCTGGCCCAGACATGTTCGGGGTGGGGGGCAGTGATTGGGCTGAGGGGCAACGACCCAGGGTTGCTGTGGTAGCCAGTCATCGGGAGGCCAGCAGTGCGGGCTACTGCGTATGTGTCGATTTTGGTGCTTTCAGACGGGCACAGTGGCTCACTCAAATCTATGCTACCGGCCTCTCCAGCAGGAATAGGCCCCCCTCATTGATTTTTAGTGAGACAGAGTTTGGGAGATTCATTTTAAAAATCCCAATTTTTACGCAAATTCGACACTTAGAATTTTTTTGGGAGAATCCCAATATCCCAATCATTATCACATTACTGTTTGTGTGAGTTTGCTGTGTACAGATTGACTGTCGTATTTCCCACTTTACCGCAGTGACTTCAAAAATAACCTACTGGTTGTAAAGTGTTTTGCAACACTGAGGTTGTGAAAGAGACAATATGAATGCAAGCTCTTTCTCATAATGACTCAGATTAACTTGGAGGTTTTGTTCTGTGAATGCCAGCAGCCCTCGGGTGATCTTTTTCTGTGGTATGGACCTGAGCACATATCATCTAAACTGACACCTCAGTACAGAAATGAGGGAGTACTGCACTGTTGGAGATGCAAACTTTTATTTGAGACTTTAAATCATTGCAAAATAAGTTAAAAATATGGACGAGCAAAATCCCAAGGCATAAACGTGGAAAAGCAGCAGGGAGTTTTCCTAACATTCCTGGTTAATATTTTTCCTTCAACCAACCCCACTTCACGCAGAGAACCTGATGATTCACTGCTGTGTTCAGATCAGAGGCTTTGCCTGCAAGAGTAACTACACTGCAGCAGAAACCCATTGGATGCAAAAGGCTTTGGCACATCCTGCAGATATAACTACCGAAATGCAAGATCTTTATTTCTCAAACACAAGTCCAAATGGTGCTGACTGTAGATATTCAACTGAGAACAAAGAAAAACTTGCATTTCTGTGGTGTCTTTTATGACCACTAGATATCCAAAGGACTTTACAGTTATTTAAGTGTAGTCAGTGTTGCAGTGTGGAACAGAAACCATCTGTGCACAACAGACTCCCACAAACAGTAATGTGATGATCATCTATGACGATAATCATTTATGTATGGATCCACAAGAGATGAGTGAGATCCTAAATGAATATTTCTCATAGGTATTTATTGTTGAGAAAGGCATGGATGTTAGAGAACTTGGGGAAATAAATAGTGATGGCTTGAATGATGTAAATATAAAAGAGGTGGTGGTGCATCAAGATAGATAAATCCCCAGGACGTAATGAAGTGTCTCGCAGGACATTGTGGGGGGCTAGGGAGGAAATTGAGTGTCTTCTAGCAGAGATATTTGAATCATCAACAGCCGCGGGTGAGGTGCCTGAAGATTGGAGGGTGGCAAATATTTTGTGCCTTTGTTTAAGGGAAAAGCCTGAGAACTATAGACCGGTGAGCCTAATATCTGGAGTGGGTAAGATGTTAGAAGGTATTCTGAGACACAGGATCTAGAGGCATTGAGAGAGACAAGGACTGATTAGGGAGAATCAGCATGGCTTTTTGAGTGGAAAATCATGTCTCACAAATTTGATTTAGAGTTTTTTGAGTGTAGGTAGATGAGGACAGAAGGTAGATGAGGGTTAATGAGGGCAGTGCAGTTGATGTTGTCTGCTTGGACTTTAGCAAGATCTTTGACAAGGTATCACATGATAGGTTATTGCATAAAAGGTTAAATCTCATGGGATCCAGGGTGAGGGAGCCAAATGGATACAAAATTAGTTTGATGGCAGAAGACAGAGGGTAGTTATAGAGGGTTGTTTTTCAAACTGGAGGCCTGTGATCAGCAGTGTGCCTCAGGGATCAGTGCTGGGTCCACTGTTATTTGTCATTTATATTAATGATTTGGATGAGAATTTAGGAGGCATGGTTAGTATGTTTGCAGATAACAATAGGATTGGTGGCATAGAGGACAGTGAAGAAGATTATCTAGAATTGCAACAGGGCCTTCATCAATTGGGCCAGTGGACTGATGAATGGCTGATAGAGTTTAATTTAGATAAATGCAAGGTGATGCATTTTGGTAGAGCAAACCAGGGCAGGACTTACTCAGGTAATGGTCGGGTGCTGGGAAGAGTTATAGAACAAAGAGATCTAGGGGTACAGGTTCATAGCTCCTTGTAAGTGGAGTCACAGGTAGACAAAGTAATGAAGAAGGCATTCGGTATGCTTGGTTTCATTGACCAGAACATTGAATACAGGAGTTGGGACGTCGTATTGAAGTTGTACAAGACATTGGTAAGGCTTGGAATACTGTGTACAGTTCTGGTCACCCTATTATAGAAAGGATATTATTAAGCTAGAAAGAGTGCAGAAAAGATTTACTAGGATGCTACCAGGACTTGACGGTTTGAGTTATAAGGAGAGGCTGGATAGACAGGGACTTTTTGCCCTGGAGCATAGGAAACTTAGGGGTGATCTTATAGAAGTCTACAAAATAATGAGGAGCATAGATAAGGTCGATAGTTGATATCCTTTCCCAAAGGGAGAGGAGTTTTAGCGTCCCAAGATAGATTAGCCCTGGGAAATATGTGGGGTTGAGGGGATAAGGCAGGGAGGAGGCCTAGGTAAGATGCTCTGTCAGAGAATTGGTGCCGACTTGATGGGCCAAATGGCCAGTACTGCACTGCACACATTCTCTGAGGCAATACAATCCCTACTTCTACGAATATTTCTTTCCTTCTTCAACTAATTTGTGCAACTAATTTATGAAAATAAATTCTTACCGGTACTCTTCCTGACCAGAGGGACTCGTTAATGCACATAAATTACTGGGATGTATTTGGTTATCTAAATGACATAAGCAGAGGAAAAATGTATTGGTTAAGATGCATTAACGAAAGGAGTCGTACAGGTCACTTTGCATTGATTTTTGTAAAGATTTGAGGTTTAACAATACCTTTCAAAGGCAGTGGCTGTACATGCTCTATCCAAGCAGTGTGATAGCCAACAATGTGGGGATGCTGCAGGCCAGCTAAAACCTTCACCTCTCTCAGAACCTGAAATAAAAAACACAAAACACTCCAGTGACGCTTCAAAACCCAGAATTTTTTTTAAAAACGTGTTACAATGTTAAAGGTGCTATATAAATGCAAGTAGTTGCTGTTGAACTACACTGAAATAATGGCTGTGATCATTTTTTTAAAGTTCTTTTTAAGTTTTAGGTTTGTCTATTAATGTCACAATAGGTTTACATTAACACTGCAATGAAGTTACTCTGAAAATCCCCTGGTCGCCACACTCCAGCACCTGCTCGGGTACACTGAGGGAGAATTTAGTGTGGCCAGTCCACCTAACCAGCACATCTTTCGACGTGAGGAAACCCGGAGGAAACTCACATTGACACAGGAGGAACGTGCAGACCCCAGGCAGATAGTGACTCAAGCTGGGAATCAAAACCATGATCCTGGTGCTGTGAGGCACCACTGTGCCCCCCCTGTGGTGATAACTAATCAATGGTGTAGTGGTATTGTCACTGGACTAGCAATCCCAAGACCCAGGATAATTCTCTGGGGATCCTGGTTTGAATCCTATTATGGCAGATGGTGAAATTAAGAAAAATCTGGAATTATTAGACTAATGATGGCCATGAAACCATTGCCGATTGTCATAAAAACCCATCTGTTTCACTAATGTCCTTTCTGGAAGGAAATCTGTCATCCTTACCTGGTCTGGCCTACGTGTGACTCCACATGCAGAGCAATCTTTTTCCAGCATTTATCCAATTCTCTTTTGAAAGTTACTATTGAATCAGCTTGTACCTTTCAGGCAGTGGCTTCCAGACCAGAACAACTCACTCAATCAAATAAAATTTCACCTTGGCCTTTTCACCAATTATCTTCCAATGGTCTTCTTTAGTACCGACCATCTTAGCAGTGAGGACTAACTTAACTAAATGGCACAGTTAAGTGCGTCTTGAGGGGCTGAATAGATCATACCCCATTGAGCAAAGTGCTGACCCCCACAAAGGTATTGCTCCATGGGTACCATAACTCAGCCACCTACCTGGTGCAGGAAACCACAGCTACACCCTGTCCTTACCCAAGGTTGGCACACTTTTAGTTTTCTACTACTCCAGCGACAGTACCACCACGCCACTGCTTAGTATCACCGTATGTAGATCATGAATAAGGTGATTTCCCCCATCACCTGTACCTAAGCCCAGAGGAACAGGGAGCAGCTTTAAAACCCCAATAACTTTCCAGTTGAATCTACCACATTAGCACAAACCAGAATCAAACTGGAGCCTTGCCGTCTATTAACAAGCTGTATACAGCAAGAAGGCAGCCATTTAGCCCCATGTTTGTAACAGCTTGTTGCTAGGGCCATCAAAGCTAATTGCACTGCCTCACTTGCTCATACGCTCTCCCCCCGACACCTGCAGCCCTGTACCTTCCTCTTCTTCAAATATTTTTCTAATTTTTTGTTAACGATCACTGACTAAACCAATCTCTGAGACAATTCATTACCTTTTCCAACAACCCAGTGTGTAAAATAATGTCTTTTAATCTCTCTCCTCATGCTCAATTATCATTTTAAATTGATGCATGATCCACTTAGCTATAAAGCCATTACAGAGCATACGGATAATTTATTGTTCAATGTTCTCAGGCAGAGAATCCAATAATTAACTGATTTCTTTTATTCATTCATGGGACATGGTTGTTACTGACTGGGTCAGCAGAGGTGGCACGGTGGCACAGTGGTTAGCACCGTTGCCTCATAGTGCCAGGGACCTGGGTTCGATTTCCAGCTTAGGTCACTGGACTTTCCCAATTAACCAGATTGTTCTGGTCTGGAAGCCACTGCCTGAAAGGTGCAAGCACATTCAACAGTGACTTTCAAAAGAGAATTGGATAAATGCTGGAAAAAGATTGCTGTGAATCTGGAGTCACATGTAGGCCAGACCAGGTAAGGACAAACATGTGGAATCTGCACATTCTCCCTGTGTCCCTCCGTGTCTGCCCCCTTCCTCCGGTTACTCTGGTTTCCTCCCACAGTCCAAAGGTGTGCAGGTTTGGTGCACTGGCATGCTAAATTCTCCCTCAGTGTACCCGAACATGCGCTGGAATGTGGTGACTAGGAAATTTTCACAGTAACTTCATTGCTGTGTTAATGTAAGCCTATTTGTGGCTAATAAATAAACTTACCTAAATTTATTGTCCATCCCTGAAGGCATTTAAGAATGAACAACATCGCTGTGGATCTGGAGTCACATGTAGGCCAGATCAATAAGGATGACTGATTTCCTTGCCTAAAGGGCATTAATGATGGGTTTTTATGACAACTGACAATGGTTTCATGGTCATCATTAAACTTCAAATTCCAGATTTTTATTGAACTCAGATTTCACCATCTGCCACGGTAGGATTTGAACCTATGTCTTATTATCCTGGGTCTCTGGATTACTAGTCGAGCGACAGCATCACAATACCACTGCTTAGTTATCAACATTATCACAGCCATTATTTCAGGCTTTGCCTACCCACAGCGCAATTCAACAGCAACCACTTGCATTCATGTAGCACCTTTAACATAGTAAAACATCCCATGGAGCATTATCAAACAATATTTTACACATAAGGATAAAATTAGCAAAAGTTTGTTTGAAGTAGTGGTTTTAAGAGGGTCTTAAAGGAGGCGGGCGCAGGGCAAGAGAGTTATAGGCAGTAGGAGAGGTTTTGGGAGGGATGTCCAGGGAAGCCCAGGCAGCTGAAGGCATGGCTGCCAAGGGTGCAGCAATAGAAAATGTGGTCGTGCAAGAAGCCAAAAGTGAATGAGCACAGATATCTGCCAGAGAGTTGCAGGGCTGGAGGAGGTGACAGGGATAGGGAGTTCTACTTTCATCAACAAGTAGGCTGCTACATAAATATTAACCCCCCCCACACTCGCATTAACTGGATACCTTCATGCAGTCGTATTTTGTAATCTTCTTCATGAGAATCTTCTTGATGGCGTATAGTTGATGATCCAATTTATTCCTGACCTGGATTAGACAGAAATACAAGGGTAGAAATTCTGATTGATGATGTTTAATGCACGCTATTTCACATTCATGCTTTCATTAAGCCGTCAATGTACAAACATAATAATGTAAATATTTACTGGCACAACCTTATAATTAGAGCTGGTGGGGTGGGGTGGCGGGCCGATGTCAGGAAGCACTTCTACACACAAAGGGAGTTCAGAAAACACTCTCCTCCACTTCCCCCTCCCCCCACCCCCACTTCTCCAAAAATAAAATGTTGAAGCTGGAAGTCAATTGAAAATTTCAATTTAAATTCATTGTTTTTTTGTTAGGGTACAGTTGTTAAGGGTTACGGAACCAGGGCGAGTAAATGGGAGTTAAAATATGGATCATCCATGATCCAATTGTATAATGTTTCAACCATACCCAACCCCCCACCCTCCCCCCCCCCCACCCCGCCCTGTCAGCTCCTCACCTCCCACTCCCCACCTTCCCGCTGCCCCCCCCCCTCCAAAGTTATCTCCCACTTAAAAAAAGAGTATAATTTAAATGTTCTGTAGCCTCAGGTTCATGTCAGCTTTCATATGTTTGTAGGTAAAGAGAAGAATAACATGTTAGAACATGTTCAATATCTCAAAGAATGCCTGCAGTGCAGCGGGATCCTATTCAGCCCTTCAAGTCTGCACCAACTCTTCAGTAGAATGTCTTACCCAGACCTTTTCTCTGTCACCCCATGTATTTACCCTGCTAATCTCCCTAACCTACACATGTTTGGACACTAAGGGACAATTTAGCATGGCCAATCCGCCTAACCTGCACATCTTTGGACTGTGGGTGGTTAACCAGAGCAACAAGAGGAAACCCACACAGTCACAGGGAGCACTTGCAAGCTCCACTCAGATACTCACCAAAGGCCAGAATCAAACCCATGACTCTGGCGCTGTGAGGCAGCAGTGCTAAACACTGTGCCACCAGGCTACCCATCTCCTACTGTTTCTTCAACTCCATGCATAACTTTCTTTGATTTGCAAACATACCACTTATACCTAGATCAGAATCAGAAATGAAAGATTTTGCCACAAACCTTATAGACTTTCCCGTAACTACCTTTTCCCAGTCTTTCGATCTCTTCAAATTCATTGAGACAGCGAGATGTCTGTCTCTGTAACAGGGTTTCCTTTGTTCTGAATGCAGGCCAAAAACAAAAGTTCAGTTTACAATATTCTAGTTAACACATTTTGAATAATTTGACATTAGTAATGTAGCTAAACCACATTGAAAGAATAAATCTTGCTTGTTATGTGGGCATCACTTGGAAGGCCAGTATTTATTGTCCATTCCCGAGTTAGCTTTAATACAACTGAGTGATTGCTAGGCCACATCAAAAGGCAGTTAAGACTCCACCATGTTTGTGTTGAACTGGAATCATAAACACAGGCCCACTGCATAAGGCCAGTAGGTTTCTTCCTTAATAGAATTAAGGGGTGGCACAGTGGTTAGCACTGTTGCCTCACAGCGCCAGGAACCTGGGTTCAATTCCTGGCTTGGGTCACTGTCTGTGTGGAATTTGCACATTCTCCCCATGTCTGCATGGGTTTCCACCAGGTACTCCGGTTTCCTCCCACATTTTGAAAGACATGCTGGTTAGGTGCATTGACATGAACAGGTGCCGGACTGTGGCAATTAGGAGAATTTCACAGTAACTTCTTGCAGTGTTAATGTAAGCATTACTTGTGATTAATAAATAATGTTAAAAAAACTTTAACTTTAAAATCTCAGCAAATTAGTTGGACTTTTAAACGACAATCCAAAAGCTTCATGGTCAGTTTTACTGACAACTATATATTATTTTCAAAATTTAAAACATAACTGAATTCAGATTTTCAAAGTAGCATTTTGGGAACAACTGATCATAATTCCGTAGGTTTTAAGGTGCTTGTGGATAAGGATAAGAGTGATCTTCGGGTGAAGATGTTAAATTGGTGGAAGACTAACTACAACAACACGAGTCAGAATCTGGAGAGTGTAGACCGGGGAGGGGGGTGGTGGTGGTGTTTGAGGGTAAATCAACATCCAACATGTGGGAGTCTTTCAAGTGTCAGTTATTGGAATTCAGGACTGGCATGTATCTGTGAGGATGAAGGATAAATGTGGCAAGTATCAGGAACCCTGGATAACGAGGGATATTATGAGCCTTGTCAAAAAAAGGAAGCATTCATAAGGTCTCAAAAGCTTAGGACAGATGAAGCCATTGAAGAATATAAAGAATGTAGAAAGGAACTTAGGGAAGGAGTTAGGACAGTTAAAAGGGGTCATGAAGGGGTTAGGAGAGCTAAAAGGGGTCCTTGGCAAACAGGATTAAGGAAAATCCTAAGCCATTTTATATGAAAAAAGCAAGAGGGTAGTCAGAGAAAGGGTTGGTCCACTGAAGGATACTGGAGGGAATCTATGCATGGAGCCAGAGGAAATGAGTGAGACACTAAATGAATACTTTGCCTCAGTAGTCACCAAAGAGAGGGACTTGATGGATAAGGACTCTAGGGTAGGGTATATACATATCCTGGGTCATGTCGATATCAAAAAGGAGGTAATATTGGGCATCTTAAAAAGCATTGAAGTAGATACGTCCCTAGAGCCTGATGGGATCTACCCCAGGAAACTGAGGGAGGCAAGGGCAGAAATTGCTGGGGCTTTGACAGAAATCTTTGTATCCTCATTGGCTACAGGTGAAGTTCCAGAGGACTGGAGGATAGCCAGTATCATTCCATTGTTTAAGAAGAGCAGCAGGGATGATTCAGGAAATTATAGGCCAGTTAGCCTTACATTGGTGGTAGGGAAGTTATTGGAAAAGATTCTTAGGGACAAGATTTACTCACATTTGGAAACATCTGGACTTATTAGTGATAAACAGCATGGTCGTGCCTCACTAACTTGATCAAGTTTTTCAAGGAAGTGACGAAAGTGATAGATGAGGGAAAGGCAGTGGATGTGGTATACACTGACTTCAATAAAGCCTTTGGCAAGGTACCTCATGATGCAAGAGGTGAAGTCACACGGGATCAGAGGAGAGCTGGCCAGATGGATACAGAACTGGCTTGGCCATAGAAGTGGAGATGCCGGCGTTGGACTGGGGTTAACACAGAAAGAAGTCTCACAACACCAGGTTAAAGTCCAACCAGTTTCTTTGATAGTTACAGCCTTCCATTCAGAAAAGCACCCTTCTACTGCTACCATCTGTCTTCTATGGCCAAACACAGTAAGAAGTCTCACAACATGAAAAGTGTTGCCTTTAACTGCCCTTCTCTAATAAGAACTTTCCACACACCTGACGAAGGAACATCATTTCCGAAAGCTTGTGGGTTTACTGTCAAATAAACTGGTTGGGCTTTAACTTGGTGTTGTGAGACTCCTTACAGTGTTTGGCCATAGAAGACAGAGGGTAGCAGTGGAAGGGTGCCTTTCTGAACAGAAGGCTGTAACTAGCGGTGTTCCACAGGGATCAGTTCTGGGACCTTTGTTGTTCATAGTACATATATAAATGATTTGGAGGAAAATGTAGCTGGTCTGGTTAGTAAGTTCGCAAATGACACAAAAATTGGTGGAGTTGCAGATAGTGAAGTGGATTGTCAAAGGATACAGCAAGATAAAGACAGGTTGGAGACTTGGGCAGAGAGATAGCAGATGGAGTTTAATCCAGATAAGTGTGAGCTAATGCATTTTGGAAGGTCCAATGCATGTAGGAATTATACGTAAATGTCGAACCTTTAGGGATATTACAGGCAGAGAGATCTGGGCTACATGTCCACCAATTACTGAAAGTGGCACTGCAGCTGGATAAAGTAGTCAAGAAGGCATACAGCATGCTTATCTTTATCAGTTGGGGCATTGTGTATAAAAATTTATAGGTTGTGCTGCAGCTGTACAGAACCTTAGTTAGGCCTCACTTAGAATATTGTGTACAATTCTGGTCGCCATACTACCTGAAGGATGTGGATGCTTTGGAGAGGGTACAGAAGAGGTTTACCAGGATGCTGCCTGATTTGGAGGGATTAGCTATGAGAAGAGGTTGGATAAACTTGGTTTGTTCTCACTGAAACGACGGAGGTTTACAAGATTATGAGTGGCATGGACTAAGTGGATGGTCAGATACACTTTCCTAGGGCAGAAAAGTCAAGTACTAGGGGACATAGGTTTAAGGTGTATGGGGAATAGGAGATGTGCATGGCAAGTTTTTTTTTACACAGAGGGTGGTGAATGGTGGTGGTGGTGGAAGCAGGTATGATATTGGCATTTAAGGGGCAACCAAACAAATACACGAATAGGATGAGAATGGAAGGATACCAACTCCATAAGTGCATACGGTTTTAATTTAGGCAGGCAGCACGATTGGCGCAGGCTTGGAGGGCTGAAGGGCCTGTTCCTGTGCTGTACTTTTCTTTGTTCTATCCGTGGTGTGACTTGAGGTCTCACCTCTGGGTTATTAGTCCATTAACATAATCACTGCACCTCGTACCCACTACATTTATCACATACCTGCAAGGGATAAGGGCAGGTGCATCTCCATTTGTAGCATGTCTCTAAAAGGAAAGAAAGGCAATGTGAATTAGAAGCTGACCTTCTCCACTGCAATCTAAACTGCCCAACTCTCAACAACAATACCAATACTGCCCTCAGCTGGAGCCTTCCCAATGAAAATCCTTCCATCTCCTAGCTCGGTTTCCCCAATTTTTCAATTGCCTCTCTTCCAAAAGTGACAACAGACAGCCAACAATATGACGTGCCAGTTCAAGCAGCCCTGATTGTGGCTCAACACAATACCTGCTCCAAAATATAAAATGCAGCTCAAGTATGGGGCTAATATTTGCTACTTGGTACAGATGATGCTACTGCTGGTACATAGTGACAAGGGGAATGGAATCCCAGGAGATTTCTGCTGGCCAACCTTCCATCCACATGATAGACGGACCATGGGGTGCTGTACTCAGCCATTTGGGCCAGTAAGTTCCAATCCACGACCTGATCTCAGTCAGCTACAGGTGGCTTCACAATTGTTGCAGCTAATTTGTGCACAGCAAGGTCCCACACACAAGATGGATGACCAGTCAGTTGGTTGTAGGTCCCAATCCAGAGACCTCACCTCAGGATTTAGGCTGACATCCTCAGCATGGTACCAGGGGCAGGCTGCATTTCAGAAGTGCCATGTTTAAGGAGGGATGCAAACCAAGGCCCTGTCTGCCTTCTCGGGAGGACGTAACAGATCCTATGGCACCACTTTGAAGAGGAGTGTTATCCCTGATGTCCTGGAACATGAGAACATTGGACTTAGGAGTAGGCCTTCAATCCTTCAAGACCGCTCTGCTATTCAATAAGATCTGGTTTTGGTCTCAATTCCACTTTCTCGTCTGCTCCCTATAACTCTCCTGTCTATCAAAAATCTAACTAACTCAATCTTGAATAAATTTAATGACACAACTTCATTGCTTTCTGGTGAAAAGAATTCTGGTGAAGATATATTCAAGATGGCACCGGAGCATGGCAACTTCTTTCGAGCTGACCCCCAGCATATCTCCTAACTCTATTACTCTTGTTCTATGCTTTTAAAACTCTGGCTCATTTAAACTCTCTCACAATCCTCTAATTCATTCTCTTACCTGCCATTCATTAAGCTGATCTTTCTCTACACACTAGCTATGACTGCAACATTATATTCTGCACCTTCTCCTTTCCTTCCCACTCTATGAATGTTATGCTTTGTCTGTATAGCATGCAAGAAACAATACTTATCACTGTCCACCAATAAATGGGACAATAATAAATCAAATCAAAATCCACAGACTAATGACCGTTTTGAGAGAAAAAAAGTCCTATCTCAGCCTTAAGAGGCAAATATCAAGTTAAGAATAAGGGGTTGAGGGAGTGGCATACGGCACACTACCCCCCTCCCCAAAGGAAAACACGTTGGCATAGAGCTATGAAGAGCTGTACCACTGATTAACAAGGAACTTCTGTCCCTCTTTGGCCGACAGCTCCATCAGTCCTGGCAGCCCCAAGAACATGTTGCTGGCTGCTGCCAAAACTGCTGGAGAAGAAAGGACCCTGAGGCCTATGATCACTGGAATAAGTCAGTCCAAGGGCTTGGGCAAGAAAGATTTGGGTAGATTAGGGAAAGAGGCGTGGAAGAGATGGGGATGAGTTTAAAGGAGGAAATGAGTAGGAACAAAGGGCAGGAGTGCTTCAACCTAAGAGGGGAGGGGGTTGTCAATCAGCGAAGAGTAGCCCCAAAGATTGAACACCATCACTTCCTTCCTAATCTTTAACCACTTGGGGTGGAAAAAAAAATCAGTCTACTTTCTCCTGCCTAGCCGCCTACAGTGAATGTTTTATGATGCGGCAGCCATGTTATTAGGGTCAATTGGCAAGTATGACTAACCCTTAATTCTTCATTTAAATGCAGCAGGCAAGCTGTTGATTTAGCATATTATGGGGGGTGGGTTCAGGGATAGGATGGGTGCCCACCCCTATTATGTGTGCCCCACCCATATTTTAAATTTTTATGATCCTTCAGCGAACATTGCTGAACAGGTTATCAGGTCATTATCACGCCAGTGTTTATAGGAACACATTGTGCACATGTATTTCCTGTGTTAAAACAGTTACAACAATTCAACAAGTAATTAGTTGGATGTTGGACATTGTAAGGTCCTGGGGTTTTAAAAGGTACAACAAAATTCATAGAATCCTGCCATGCAGAAGGAGGCCATTTGGTCCACCGCATCTGCAATCCCACCCAGGCCCTAGTCCCCCTGACACTAAGGGGCAATTTAGCATGGTTAGTCCACCGAACCTGCACATCTTTGGACTATGGGAGGAAACCGGAGCACTCAGAGGAACTCCATGCAGATACGGGGAGAATGTGCAAACTCCGCACAGACAGTGACCCAAGCTAGGAATCGAACCGAGGTCTCTGATGGTATGAGGCAGCAGTGCTAACCACTGTGCCACCATGCAAGATCTTACTTTCAAACATATCACAAGCCTCTGAAAGGTAAAGCTCTCGAACGTCAGTTTGGATTGGACTCACCTGTCGATACAAGCCATTGCTTGCTGCCTGTAGCAGGTTTGTGAAGGCCTGATTGTGTTGCAGCCTTACAGTGCTGAACTCATCACTGAAAGTGATTGGTGAAATCAAGTGCATTCCCGATAGTTTTTGACACAACACTAAAAAAGACAAGACGGACATACAGTTATAGAACGCCTTGCATGACCTCAGTGCATCCCAAAATACTTACAAACACCCAAATTAGGAGCAGGAGTAGGCCACTCAGCCCCTCGAGCCTGATCCACCATTCAATGAGATCATAGCTGACTTGATTATAACTTCAACCCCACATTCCTGTCTACATCCAAAAAGCTTTCACCCCCTTGCTTAACAAGAATCTTTCTAATAGACTTTCATAGAAGCCTACAGTGTAGAATGAGGCCATTTGGCCCATCAAGTCTTCACCAACCATGATCACACCAGGCCCTATCCCCATAACCCCACACATTTTCCATAGCTTGTCCCTCTAAGGAGCAATTTGGCATGCCAATCCACCTAATCTGCACATCTTTGGACTGGGAGGAAACCAGAGCACCCAGAGGAAACTCACACAGGGAGAACTTGCAAACTCCACACAGACAGTGACCCAAGCTGGGAATCGAACCCAGATCCTTGGTACTATGAGGTAGCAGTGCTAACCACTGTGCCATCGTGTACTTTGCAGCTAGTGACGTGCTTTTGAAGTGTAGTCATTGTTCTAATACAGGGAAAGCGACTGTCAATTTATGCTCAGCAAGTTCATGGGGATGAAGAAGCAGTGGTCGAGAGCTTCAGGTTTTTAGGTGTCCAAATCACCAGCAACCTGTCCTGGTTCCTCCATGTGGATGGATGCTATGGTTAAGAAACCTACCAACGCCTCTACTTTCTCAGGAGACTAAGGAAATTTGACATGTCAGCTATAACTCTCACCAACCTCTACAGATGCACATAGAAAACATTCTTTCTGGTTGTATCGCAGCTTGGAATGGCCCCTGCTCTGTCCAAGACCACAAGAAACTACAAAGGGTCATGAATGAAGCCCGGGCCATCACTCAAATCAGCCTCCCAACCACTGACACTGTCGACATATCCTGCTGCCTTGAAAAAGCAGCCAGTATAATTAAGGACCCCACGCACCCCAGACATTCTCTCTTCTACCTTCCTCCGTCCAAAAAAGATACAAATGTCTGAGACCACGTACCAACTGACTCAAAAACAGCTTTTTCCCTGCTGCCATCAGACTTTTGAATGGGCCTACTTGCACTAAGTTAATCTTTATCTATACTCTAGCTATGATTGTAACACTACATTCTGCACTCTCTCCTTTCCTTCCCTATGTACGATACGCTTTGTCTGTTTAGCGTGCAAGAAACAATACTTTTCATTGTATACTAATAGATGTGACAATAATAAATCAAATTAAAAACATTGGAACATAGGAATTAAGAGCAGAAGGCGGCAAATTCAGCCCTTTGAGCCTGCTTTGCCATTCAATCAGATCATGGCTGATCTCAAATCCACCTCCCCACTATTCCCATTTGCCCTTATCATTTTTTTTATTAGAAATATATCTATCTCGTTCCTGAAACCATTCAACAATTCAGACTCCACCATAGGGCAAGGGATTCCACAAATTCACCACCCTCTCTTCATCTCAGTTTTAAATCTATCGCCTCTCAACCTATTCCTGTTACCTCTTGTCTGAGATTGCCCCATAACACAAAATATTTGGTCTACATTTATTTTATCAATCCCTTTAAAAATTTTATATACCTCGATCAGATCCCCACTCATCCTTCTAAATTCCAGTGAGTATAAGCCCAAACCATTATCTCTCCTCATACATCAACCCTTTCATCCCCGGAACCACAAACCATAAACAAGATCGGATAATCATATTTTGTTTAGTGATGTTAATTGACGGATAAATATTGGTCAGGATTCTGGGGATAACTACCCTGCTCTACTTCGACTAGTGCCATGGAATCTTTTACAGACAGCTGAGAGGGCTCAATTTAACATCTCTTCCAAAACTCAGCACCTCCAACAGTGTAACACTCCCTCAATGCAGCACTGGCAGTAATGGCAGAGATTTTGTAATCAACTCCTTGGTATGGGCCTTAAACCTGTGACTCAGAGGTGAGGATTCTACCAACTGAGCCAGGCTGACACAAAGGAAGAAAGGTTTTGATGGAAGTATTGACTGAAGATACAACAGCACAATTCACTTCCTAACTTAGTGTATCATGCCAACAGCAATCAACAACAACAATTTGCACTTTACATGTCTTAAGGAATCCCAAGGTGTTTTACTGGAGTGTTACTAGACAAATGTGACACATAGCCATTTCAGAGGATTGTAGGGCAAATGACCAAAAAGCTTGGCCAAAAAGGTCAGCTTTAAAGAGTGTCTTAAAGGAGAAGAGAGAGGCAGTGAGCTTTGGGAAGGAATTTACAGAGCTTATGACCTATGCAGTTGAAGGGACAGCCATCAATGGAGGACAATGAAAATTAAGAATGCAGAGGACCCCAGAATTATTGGAGCATGGATATCTTGGAAGAAAGAAACCTTGGTAGAAAGACTTATATTTTTATAGCACTTTACACAATCAACAGATATCACAAAGTGCTTCACAACCAATAAGGTACTTCTTGGATTGCGACAGCTGTTATAATGTAGGAAATGCAGCAGCCAATATGTGGTCCGCAAACTCCTACAAACAGCAATGTGTTAAAGACCACATAATCTGATTTTTGAGATATTGTTTAAGGGATAAATATTGGCTAATACACCAGGTGTAACTTCCTGTTCTTCTTCACAATGCCACGAGATCTTCAACAGCCACTCGAGTGAAGAGATGGGGCCTCAGTTTACAATCATCTGATTCGAAAGATGGCACATTCAACAGTGCAGCACTTCCTCAGTACTGTATCAAAGTGATTTTTATGTTCAAGCCCTAGAGTGGGACTTGAACCAAGAACCTTTTGATTCAGAGACTGGAGTGTTATCACCTGGGCTATGGCTGACATGCAAAATTGGAAGAGGTTACGAACATAGGGAGGTTCAAGGCTACAGAAGAATTTATACACAAGAATCAGAATTTCAAAATAAAGACACTTCCAGACTGAAAGTGGATTTAGATCAGCAAGCACAGGAGTGAAAGGGCTTGGGAGATAGAACACAAACAATTGGGTTTTGATGATCAAGCTAAATATCAATTCTGGAAGTAAAAGTTTCTTTCTGAAATAAAATACTTCACTCCACTGAAATTATATAGAATTTCACTATACAGAAACAGGCCATAGACAGAGGGAAGGACTGGAGGAGCGTAGAGATACCTCAGGGTTGTACAGCTGGAGGAGGTTACCAAGATTTAAGTTACAATATCAGTGGTTTCATTTATCAAACCCGCATTACAAATTAGTTTTCAGAAATATATTACATAGAACGTAGAACCCTGCAGTGCAGAAAGAGGCCCTTCGGCCCATCGAGTCCACACCGAACACAATCCCACCCAGGCCCTACCCCCAGATCCCTACATATTATACCCACTAATCCTTTAACCTACGCACCTCTGGACACTAATGGGCAATTTCTTAGCATAGCCAATCAAAGTAACTTGTACATCTTTGGACCGCTAATTCTTCTTCTCTGTAGCTTTATTAGATCACCCTGTGATTCCACCCCTTACGCTAACTTATTGACAATGCTGTGAGAGCTTAGCTTCTTCCACTTTCTCTTCCTACCGCTATTTCCAGGCTCTCTAAAACATAGAATATCATGGGATCCTACAGTATAGAAGGAGGCTATTTGGCCCATCAAGTCTGCACAGACCACAATCCCATCCAGTCCCTCTGCCCATGCATTTACTCTAGCTAGTATCCCTGACACTAAGAGACAATTTACCATGGCCAATCCACCTAACCTGCGCATCTTTGGACTGTGGGAGAAAACCAGAACACCTAGAAAATGTACAACTTCAGACAGACAGTGACCCAAGCCAGGAGTTTACCCAGGTCCCTGGCATCGGCAGGCAGCAGTGTTAGCCACTGTGCCACCGTGCCACCCATCTTCTTCAACCCTGCTTTCTTTTCAACTGTGTCCTTTAGCTAGACTACTTGATGGTCCAACGCTCTTTGTGTCTTACACTTAAACAGGCTCATGGAGCGCTGAGGATTTTGCTCGTAGATGAAGCAGAGATGTTCCAGGAGTGAGACCAACAACAGCTGATTAGGAATGGCAACTCTGAAATCCATCAATGTTGGAGTTGTTCGGTTACAATCCAAACCATGCTCCTGCACCAGATCGGATTCTGTAATTGTAGGAAAGGTGGGAGGGAAAAGGTTTGAAAATTATACAAGAGCAGTACGCAAATTGGCTACCATAATTACGACAATTACTACCCTTCAAGAAAAATGGTACTTCATTGGTGGTAAAGCAGTTTAGGACATCCTGAGGTGATGAAAGGTGCTACAGAAATGCAAGCTCTTTTTTCTAAGCAGCTCACGCTTGTGAATGGTACAATTTTCAGTGGGGGGTTGGGGGTACAGGAACAGAGACTCCCCTCACCAGGGGAGGGTATACTCAAATCTTTGAAGGAGGCAGGGCAAGTTGAGAAGCATGTTAAAAATCCATTCCATTTTCAGGGGCAAGAGGGTCAGAAACTATGTGGCACAACTTTAAGGGAATGAAAGAAGCATCAGGATAAGAAGAGTTTTTAAATCAAATTTAATATAATTTTCGATATTTAAAAAAGAAGCATTTGCAGAGTTATGGGAAAGACTAGGCACTTTAGTTAATCCCATTCCACTATCCTTTCTTCGTAACCCTGCATTTTTTGCCTTTAACTCCTTATCCAGTTCCCCTTTTAAAGCCGTGATTGCAGCTACCTCCACCACACTCTCAGTATCTTGCATCTGCATCTGCCTCCACCACACAGTCAGCATGTTGCGTCTGCATCTACCTCCACCACACTCTCAGTATCTTGCATCTGCATCTGCCTCCACCACACAGTCAGCATGTTGCGTCTGCATCTACCTCCACCACACTCTCAGCATCTTGCGTCTGCATCTGCCTCCACCACACTCTCAGCATCTTGCATCTGCATCTGCCTCCACCACACTCTCAGCATCTTGCATCTGTCTCCACCACACTCTCAGCATCTTGCATCTGCATCTGTCTCCACCACACTCTCAGCATCTTGCGTCTACCTCCACCACACTCTCAGCAGTGTACTCTAGATCCTAATCTAAATTTTTCCTCACACCACCTTTGGTACTTTTGCCAATCACCTGAACTTGCTGCACTGATTCGCAACCCTTCCACCAATGGGAACTGTTTCTCCCATGATCACACCCCCCATGATTTTGAATGCCTCAATCAAATCTCCTCATGGCCTTCTCTTCTCCAAAGGGAAAGGCCCAGCTTCGCCAATCAATCCACATAACTGAAGTCTCTCATCCTGAAATCATTGTTGTGAATCTTCTCTGCAGCCTCTCTAATGCTTCCACATCTTCCGTAAATCATGATGATCAAAATTAGACACAAAGGCTGGAATTTTCCACAAGCCTGCATGGCATTCCCAGCAAACATAAGAATATCAGAACCAGGCCATCTAGCTCCTCAAGCCTGCTCCGCCATTCAATAAGATCATGACTGATCTTTTCGTGGATTCAGTTCCACTTACCCGCCTGCTCACAACCCTTAATTCTTTTACTGTTCAAAGATTTATCTAATCTTGCCTTAAAAATATTCAATGAGGTAGCCTCAACTACTTCACTGGGCAGGGAATTCCACAGATTCACAACCCTTTGGATGAAGAAGTTCCTCCTCGGCTCAATCCTAAATCTGCTTCGATGGGTGCATTCAGCAGGAGGAGGAAGGCAATGGTTTTGTGGTATTCTCACTAGACTATTAATCCAGAAACTCAGCTAATGTTCTGGGGACCCGGGTACAAATCCCACCAAAGCAGATAGTAGAAGTTAAATTCAATAAAAACTATTTGGAGTTGATTATCTACTGATGACTATGAAACCATTGTCAATTGTCAAAAAAACCAATCTAGTTCATTAATGTCCTTTAGGGAAGGAAATCTGCCATCCTTACCTTGTCTGGCCTACATGTGACACAATGTTAAAGTCCAACGGTTTATTTGGTAGCACAAGCCACAAGCTTTCAGAGCATTGCTCCTTCATCAAGTGAGCGGGATTTCAGTTTACATACAGACCATATAAAGACACAAACACAATTTACAAAATAATGGTTGGAATGGGAGTCTTTACAGGTAATTAAGTCTTAAAGGTACAGACAATGTTAGTGGAGAGAGGGTTAAGCACAGGTTAAAGAGATGTGTATTCTCTCCAGCCAGGACAGTTAGTGAGATTTTGCAAGTGCAGGCAAATCATGGGGATTGCAGATAGTATGACATGAACCCAAGATCCCAGTTAAGGCCATCCTCATGTGTGCATAACTTGGCTATCAATTTCTGCTCAGCGATTCTGCGTTGTCGTGAGTCATGAAGGCTACCTTGGAGAACGCTTACCTGAAGATCAGAGGCTGAATGCCCGTGACTGCTAAAGTGTTCCCCAACAGGAAGAGAACACTCCTGCCTGGTGATTGTCGAGCGCTGTTCATTCATCCATTGTCGTAGCCCCTGCATGGTTTCCCCAAAGTACCATGCCTCGGGACATCCTTTCCTGCAGTGTATCAGGCAGACAACGTTGGCCGAGTTGCAAGTGTATGTATTGGTTGCAAGAGTATGTACTGGTGGATGGTGTCCTCGTGTGAGATGATGGCATCCACGTCGATGACCAGGCACATCTTGCAGAGGTTGCTGTGACAGGGTTGTTTGGTGTCGTGGCCACTGTTCTCCTGAAGGCTGGGTAGTTTGCTGCGGACAATGGTCTGTTAGAGGTTGTGTGCTTGTTTGAAGGCAAGAAGTGGGGGTGTGGGGATGGCCTTGGTGAGATGTTCATCTTCATTGAGAAAGCTAGCACGAGGGGGCTGGCTTTAAATTAAGGGGGGGTAGTTATAGGATGGATGTCAGGGGTAGGTTCTTTACCCAGAGGGTGGTGAGGGATTGGAATGCCCTGCCTGCTGCAGTTGTAAATGCGCCTAGTTTGGGGGTGTTTAAGAGATCCGTGGATAGGTTTATGGATGGAAAGGGATTGGTTTCGGTTAGAGGGTCATTGTTTTTTAACTGGTCGGCGCAACATCGTGGGCCGAAGGGCCTGTTCTGCGCTGTAATGTTCTACGTTCTATGTTCTGTAAACTTGTGGCTTGTGCTACCAAATAAACCTGTTGGACTTTAACTTGGTGTTGTGAGACTCCTTACTGTGCTTACCCCTGTCCAATACCGGCATCTCCACATCATATCTCCATTGGACTCCAGAGCCACAGAAATGTGGTTGACTCTCAACATGCCCTCGGGCAACTAGGGATGGGCAGTAAATGCTGGCCAGCCAATGACCCCATGTCTCAAATGAATACCACAAATGAATTGTGGGCTGCCTCCACCACCGCCAAACGCGTGGTGAGTTGCGTGGAAAATCCGGTCCCATACTTCAGTTGAGGTTGAACCAGTGTTACAACGGTTTACCATAACTTTCAAAGAGCTGGCACAGCGCGGTGGGCTGAATGGCCTCCTTCTGCAGTTATTCTGTGCGCCATTTTGCTAGATGAACAGCCTCAGGGGACTGGCTATCCGGTGATATAGGGAGGAGGAGGAGGGGGTGAGGTGGGATTTGAACCCAGATCCAGCATCTGGGCACAGGTTGCATCAGAAGCCGGCGCTGGGACAGCCGACACTTACCATCGAAAACAGCTGGGCCATCCTGCGGGAGGCTGAAGGTCAGCTTGTTCCGGGCTTGCTGCGAATCATCGCCGGAGCTCCGCGAGCTGCAGACACCGGAGGCCAGCTCACGGGGGCACCGGGCTGTCCCCGCTCCGCTCTGCATCGGGGCGACAGAAGCCGGGCAGCACACATCCAGGACGCAGCGAGGCCGCCAGGGAACTTCCAGAACCGGAACTGCAGCTCACACTGAGCGTTACAACTCACATTCATACTGCTCAGAGATATCTCTCACGAGAGATAGCATTGCTCTTACACCATCCCAAAATAAAAATTGCTTTTATGAGCAATTAAATACTTGTTAAAAGTGTAGTCGCTGTTGTGTTGTAGGAAGTGCCGAATTTGTTCACAGCAAGCTCCCTCAAACAACATTGTTATGACCCCCTTAATAACATTCGTTGTTGCTGGATCAAAATCCCAGACCTCCTTCCCAAACAGCATTGTCCCTACATCATCTGGCCTGCAGTGCTTCAATAGTTAGGACTGCGGCCTCACAGCACCAAGGACCCACATTCGATTCCTGGCCTAGGTCACTGTGCAGAGTTTGCACGTTCTCCCTATATCTGCATGGGTTTCCTCCCAGTCCGAAAGATGTGCTGGTTATGTACATTGGCCATGTTAAATTCTCCCTCGGTGTACCCGAACAGGTGGCCTGCAGAGTGGCGACTAAAGGATTTTCACAGTAACATCATTGCAGTGTGGATATCAACCTACTTGTGATACTATTAAATAAACTTTAAAGATAGCTAACCACCACCACCTTCTTGCAACAATTAGGGATGGGCAATAATTGTTGGTCTAATCACCTCTCGTGAAATAATGTAAAAAAAAGTCTGCCCTTGTGACTTTGGTTAACTTACAAGTATTGGCCAGGATACTGGAGAGAACGCCCCTGATCTTCTTCAGAATAATGCAATGAGATTTTTTATATTCACCTAAGAGGGCTTATAGAGATTCTTCAATAGCCACAATCCAATGCTAAATCATGGATTACCATATGCAATGTGGTTAGGCCCATGTCATGTCCTTGTCCTCAGGTCTGCCAGAGATCAGGAGTCCTCTGTGAGTGAAACCCTACACTTAAGTTGTGTCAAACCTCAGTTCTGTATTTCACAGTACTGCAAACACTCCAGGCTTCCACTTCATGGAGATGACAAATCAACTTTACACTGCCAAATTCCAGTAGGCCTATACATTTCAGGCCTATTTCCCAGTTGCACCAAAGCACAAAATTATTGCTATGTTTATTAAAGATGATGTAGCATTCTCTTGTGTAACAACACTTTCTCTCACCATTGTTCCACAGTGGTTCAAGTGTTGAAAACCTTCAGATCTTCAGGGCTGCGTGGCTCTGGTAGTAGAGAGCATTCCTGGAGATGTTTCCTTTTTTTGGGATGATTGTCTATAATTACTGTTGACAGAATTTGTTTGGCTGCATCCCCAGGTCCTGCAGTAGTTGACAGCAGTCCCGAAGTAATTGAAATACAGATAGGTAGGCCAAGTTTCACTGTCTCTGGGAGGGATTCTTTTGGATTTGATAATCCATGTGCCTTCATCTATAAATGTCTTGACCAATCAGCAAGACCAAGAGGGGAGGCAATGGCCTAATGGTATTATCACTAGATATTAAACCAGAAACTCAGCTCATGTTCTGGGGATCCAAGTTTGAATCCTGCCTTGGCAGATAGTGGAATTTAAAAATATCTGGAATTAAGAATCTACTGATGACCATGAAACCATTGTTAATTGTCAGAAAAACCCATCTGATTCACAAATGTCCTTTAGGGAAGGGAATCTGGCATACATGAGCCTTTTGGGACTGCCCCAAGTTTGAGTACATCCTTCAAGCATGTAATCCTGGACTTTCAAATGTGCCAGTCTACAATATCTAGTCATCAACAACTCTTTAAATTGGAAGACCAGCTGGTTTCAGGCTGGCTAAAGAGCATCTTTTAGTAAAGTGATAGACCTCTTGCAGCATTCTGGTGCAGGCTCCTAGGAACAGCCTATAATGCACTTAGTCCTGTTTTACAGAGATGCTTGGGATAGACTTTGACTAAAAACACTGCATCGTTTGCCAAACCTGTTTTGGAAAGGCACATTCTAGAAAGAAATTGGCAATGATGACTTCCCTGCTACACCTGGCTCTAGTGCAGTAAATGGAGGGAGTGAAACTCCAGGTGTGTAAGAAAAATCTGATGAGACGGCTGTGCTTACTGCCAGCCAAGTTACACCTTGACACATGCTTTAAAGTTCTAATGATGAACTATTCTGCCAAATCACTTTGCCAGTCTGCTCAGGGAAGCATCAACAGGATCCATTATCTCCTTTATCCACAGGGTCTGAAGGATGTTATGTGTGGAGGAATAGATGGTACAGCATGACCTAACTGAGTGATGTTGGGTACAATTCTTCCCACCTCTTTGGAGATTTGTACAAGCTGTCATCCCTGTGCATACAACCCATTTTGATCTCCAGATAAAGTGGAAGTTGGCTTGGGTGCCTGTCAAGGTGCAGGAAAAGGCTAGGCCTACACCATGTACAGCAATCCCTAGGGTGCCTCACACTGATGACCATATTCATGTCTACGTTAAACTGTATATATAACATTGCTTTAGGGGAATCTCAGAGAGCTCACTGGATTCATTCCTGGGATAAAAGGGTGATTTAATGAAGAAAGGTTAAACAGGTGGGACCTATGCCCATTGGAGTTTAGAAAAATGAAAGGTGATCTTATTGAAGGGACCAATTATAGCCAGATTTATCATAAAGATAGGTAAGAAAGCAAATTGTGCAGAGGATGCAAAGAGTCTACAAAGTGATATAAATAAAATTAAAAATGAGAAAATTTGAGGTTGTCCATTGGGAAAGAATTGAAAAGCATAATATTTAAATGGATAGACACTGCAGAAGGACCTGGATGACACAAATGACAAAAAGTCAGCATGCAGATTGTTCAAGTAATCAGGAAAGCAAACAGAATCTGCCTTTATTGCCCAAGCCTCCTTAAGGGCATTTAAGAATCAAGCACATTACTATGAATCTGGAGTCACATTTAGGCCAAACCAGTTAAGGACTAATTTCCTTCCCTAAAGGACATTAGTGAACCAGATGAGTTTTTCCGACAATCAAAAATGACTTCATGGTCATCATTAGACTTTTAATTCCAGATTTTTTTTAAATTCAAATTTCACCATGACGGGATTCAAACCAGGCTCCCCAGAGCCTAGGTCTCTGGGTAACTTACGAGGAGAGGTTGAGCACTTTGAGCCTACACTTAAGATCCTGAGGGGACTTGATAGAGTGAATGCTGGTAGAATGCTTCCTCTTATGGGGACATTAAAACTAGAGAGCATAATTTGAAAATAAGTCTTCATTTCAAGATAGAGAAGAGAAACTTTTCCTCCCAAAGGATTGTTATGTGTGGAATTCTCTTCAGAAAGTTGTGGAGATTGGATCTTTGAATTTATTCAAGACAGATTTTGTGATTTGATTTATTATTGTCACATATATTGGTACACAGTGAAAAGTATTGTTTCTTGCACGCCATACAGACAAACCATACCATACACAGAGAAGGATAGGAGAATGTAGTGTTACAGTCATAGCTAGGATGTAGAGAAAGATCAACTTAATGTGAGGTAGATCCATTCAAAAGTCAGATGGCAGCAAAGAAGAAGCTGTTCTTGAGTCAGTTAGTATGTATTCTCAGACTTTTGTATTTTTTCCTGACGGAAGGCGGAAGAGTATGTCTAGGTTGCGTGGGGTCCTTGATTATGCTGACTGCTTTTCTGAGGCAGCGGAAAGTGTAGACAGTGTCAATGGGTGGGAGGCTGGTTTGAGTGATGGACTGGATTTTGTTCATGACCTTTTGTAGTTTCTTGCAGTCTTGGTCAGATCAAGAACCTGTGATACAACCGGAAAGAATGCTTTCTATGGTGCATTTGTAAAAGTTGGAGACAGTCGTATCAGATATGCCAAATTTCCTTAGTCTCCTGAGGAAGTAGAGGCATTGGTGGGTCTTCTTAACTATAGCGTCAGCATGGGGGGACCAGAACAGGTTGTTGGTGATCTGGATAACTGAAAACTTGAAGCTCTCGGCAAGAGAGTTAACAACTTTGGCAGGACAGGACTCCACAACCAGTTCAACCATGATTTTATTGAATAGTGGAACAGACCCGAGGGACCAAATGGGCCACTCCTGTTCCTACGTTCCACGTTGGAGAAGCAACGTTGTTCAATCGCAGTGTCACTGTAAGTGCTGAACTCCACAGCCTGCTGACAATAATTGAATCAAATTACATCTTCTTGGAGACCAATCTAAAATCTGATCCAAAAAAATACTAAAAATGCTGGAAAATCTTGGCAAGTTTGACAGCATCTGTGGAGCTGGCAGCTCTGACGAATGGTCATCCTGACTCGAAACATTGGCTCTATTCTCTCCCCGCTGATGGTGTCAGACCTGCTGAGATTTTCCAGCATTTTCTGTTTTTGCTTCAGAAGCAAAATGAAGTAACTCATTTTATCTTCTCCCAAAACAACATTAACTATAATACCAAATATAACGTTTCCACATTGTGTCCTCTTGCCTCTGCCAAGATCGCTTTCTAATCTTGCAGTATTATCCTCCCACCGGAGGCGACGCTGCCCTGCGTTCTCCTCCCACCAGTGGCGGCGCTGCTGCTGCTTTTGCCGCGTCTCCCCTCCTACCGGTGGCGGCGTTGCTTTCGCCGCGTCCCCCCCTCCCGCCAGTGGCGGCGCTACATCCGCCGCGTCCCTCCTCCCACCGGTGGCGGCGCTGCTACTGCCGGGTAGACCCCGCCCTCTTCCACCTCCCCGCGGTGCGTTGTGGGGCGGGTCGCGGAGCCCGGATGTACTGATTGTGAGCTCGCTCCGTGTCGTAATCGTTAGGGGGGGGAGGGGGGATGGGTTTATCGCCGCGCGTTGCCGTCGTCGTGATGGAAACATCGGGGTATGTACCGGGGCTCGGGTAGGGGGGAGGGTGTTTGCCGCGGTTCCCGCTTGGGACTCGCATGTTACTTGCGGCGGCCTCCACCGTAGTGTCCCCAAGCGCTTCCTCTCACAGGCCGGCCGGTGATTCTCCCTCCCATGGTTACGGCTCCCCACCCCCGTCTTGTTTCCCCTTCACTTGGAATGCTGTTGCTGGGGGGGAGAGCTAGGCTGGGTCAGCTCCTGTCGTGATTCTACTCCCTCGCCATTCCCTGAAGTTATGACTATACCGGCTGATGGTGCATTGTGCAGCCGCGGGGGTGTAGGCCCCGGAGCCGGCTCCCCCCTCCTCGCCGAGGGGGAGGGGAGAGGAGCCGCGCACGTGTATGTGTGCGCATGCGCGTGTCAGCCTCCCAGGCTGTGCCTCCGCTTTGTTTCCCTTTTTGCAGAGGGTGTGGGGGTCTTTTTGCAATCAAAGGCACGCCGAAACTGGGTAAAAGAGGCAATGGTTCCCCTCCCAATCTTCTCTATATCCTTAAGAGGGGAAACTTTCATTTTCTAGGAGTCGGAGATGGAAATTGAGCAAGTTTTAAGGTGCAACTCCATTCACACACTTTTGGTTGGGTTGGGTTTTTTGAATGAATTGTTTCGCGAGTCACTTTACAACCCAACCACGCATTTTGCTAGCCAATAGTACCCCAAAAAAATCAGATTTATACCTGAAAAGAAATGTGGATTTTCCTGCGTGGAAAGACGAAAGTTTTACATTTCTATATATGAACTTTTGCTATTTAAGTTTCTTTAATCAAAGTAGCTAAATTGTAAAGTGAGATAAAATGATAATTTTTTTGTCTGTGATATTTCTATAAGTATATTTAGTTGAAAATACAACAGCTTTTCCACTTGACAGATTTAGCAGTGTACTAATTTCTCATGCCATAGCTTTATGGCATTTTATCTGGAAAGTGTATTTAAAGCATTTTGTGCCTTTTGCACTAAAATGCTGAAATGCATGCCTTGAAATAGAAATCAGATTCTGTCACTTTAAAGTTGATGAAAAATGTGTCCATTCAAAATTACTTAAGTTGAGACAATTTGCTAACCACTCTATATTTCCACTTGGCTGTGCAATGCTTAATTTAAATAACTGGATATTTAAGGTTTATTGTTTAAAAAAAGTGAAACACCCATCAGATTGGGGTGAGACAGCACTGCTGCCTCAACCCTGGGTTCAACACCAGTCTTGGATGACTGCGGTGTTTGCACGTTCTTTTCCATGTCTGTGGGTTTCCTCCAGGTGCCCCAGTTTCCTTCTACACTTCAAAGATGTACAGGTTAGGTGGATTGGCCATGCTCAGTTGCCCCTTAATATCCCAAGATGTGTGGTTTGGGGAAATTAGTGGGTAAGTATGGGAGGGGGTGGATAAAATGCTCTGTCAGACAGTCACTGCAGACTCAGTAGGCCAAATGGCCTCCTTTGCACTGCAGGGATGCTATGACTTTATCAGCAAAACAAATGTGTACTTTTAGTGCCAAATATTCATTATCTGATTACAAACTTTAATTACATTATCTATTCAATTATGAAACAGCCAGCATAAAAATGCTCCCATAGAGAGGTATTGTTAAATTATCAGTAGAAGTGACCCAGAAACTATTGGATTGTCTTAAAAAGCTAGTTGGTTTATTAACATCTTTTAGAACATAGAAAAACTACAGCACAAACATGCCCTTCGGCCCACCAATGATATCCATGCCTACTAGGCTTACCTATAACCCTCAATTCTATTAAGTTCCATGTACTCATCCAGAAGTCTCTTAAAAGACCCTATCAAATTTGCCTCCACTACTGCTGACGGCAGCCGATTCCACTCACCCACCACCCTCTGAGTGAAAAACTTACCCCTGGTATCTCCTCTGACCTACTCCCCAGCACGTTAAACCTGTGTCCTCTCATAGCAACCATTCCAGCCCTTGGAAAAAGCTTCTGAGAATATACATGATCTGTACCTCTTAACATCTTATACACTTCTATCAGGTCACCTCTCATCCTTCGTCTCTGTAAGGAGAAAAGACCGAGCTCCCTCAACCTGTCCTCAAGGCATACCAACCAATCCAGGCAACATCCTTGTAAATATCCTCTGAACCCTTTCAATAGCTTCCACATCCTTCGTAATGGGTGACCAGAACTGAGCACAGTATTCCAAGAGAGGTCTGACTAGGGTCCTATAAAGCTGCAACATTATCTCCCGACTCCTAAACTCAAATTCCTCGACTGATGAAGGCCAGTACACCATATGCCTTCTTAACCACGTCCTCTACCTGCGAGGCCGATTTGAGTCCTATGGACCTGGACCCCAAGGTCCTTCTGATCCTCTACACTGCTAAGAGCCTTACCGTTGATATTATACTCCTTCGTCCCATTGGACCTGCCAAAATGGACCACTACACATTTATCTGTGTTGAAGTCCATCTGCCACTTCTCTGCCCAGCCTTGCATCCTATCTATTGTCACGCTGCAACCCCTGACATCCCTCCAAACTATCTACAACACCACCAACCTTCCTGTCATCAGCAAACTTACCAACCCATCCCTCCACTTCCACTTTTAGTAAAGGAAACCTCCCATATCCTTATTCAGTATAGCTAATGTGAGATGAGTTGTGCACCAACATATTCGTTGGCAGTGGCACAGCGGTTAGCGCTGCTGCCTCACAGTGCCAGGGACCCAGATTTGATTCCTGGCTTGGGTTGGTCTGAGTTTGCACAGGTTAGGTTGATTGGCTATGCTAAATTATCCCTTAGTGTCAGGGGATTAGTGGGGCAAATAAATAGGCTTATGAGGATAGGTCCTGGGTGGGATTGTGGTCGGTGCACACTCAGTGGGCCAAATAGCCACCTTCTGCACAGTAGGGATTCTGTGACCAATATGGTTGACTCTTAACTGTCCCTGAAGTGGTTTAGCAAGCCACTCAGTTACATCAAACTGTGAGAAAGATTTAGCTTAACTCAAAATAGCAGTAAATATCTGCTTGGTCAGTGGTTCCCACATCCCAAAAATGCTTTGTGTTTTAACTGGCTGATTTTGCATATTTCCTTATACAGTTAACTTTGTGCCCTGTCTGTGCTGGAAAACAAAAGATAAATGCCTCTCAAATTTGCGTGGTTAAAAACAAATAATTCACCAATTTGGAAGTAATGTTGCATTACTGTTTTCATTCCTACTTGGTTTTTGTATTGTAGCCTACCTGCCTGTTTCAAAATATTTTTTTAAAATCCTTTTTAAAATTTAATTTCCTTGGTTAAGGTTCAGGTAAGTTTTTCATGGTTGGTTATCCATCAAGCAGCATAAAGCTTTTAAAGGTATTGTAGTGCTGGATCCAAACCAGTAAACAGTAATGTTAACTGGCTGCATAGTGGTCCCTAATAAACTAATCTGCTAGTTTCTCAGCTTGCAAAAGGTGGAAAGTAATTGTCATCTTGTTAATATGTGGATGTTTCCAGTTCCAGTGGGTTATTGCAAGTTTATAAACATGTACAAGAATAGGGCAAACACCAGATTGGTGCATTGAATCCATACTAATCATTTTGAAGACAGTAATGTAAAAATTTCTTGTGAATATCAAGTGTGCATGGTAGCTCCTAACTTGTATGTGTGCTGCACATGGGAAGCCAATGCAATTTTGTTTTTTAATACAAGCACTTTTGTTCTTGCCTTTCAAGTGACTTCTTTGAGCTATTGAGGTAAAGGATTTTACTTTTTCAAGTTTTAACATACCAAGAAGACAAATATGCTACCTTGAGGTTGCTGTGGTTTAACAAAGCCATCCCAAGTTTGACCATTGAATCTGAGAATTATTTAGAATGCATCATGGCTTTTACATGGCCATTGAGTTTTTGTGATGTTGTCTAGTATGTTGGTGATAAGCCAGTTGTGACAAATTGGGAATCAGGATGAGTAATTGTATTTCTGACGAGTAAATAAAAAACGAGAAATTGATCTTGTATTCATTCACACAGGGTTTGCATGTGAACTTTAGACCTTTTTATGAGTTTGCTAAAATTATCAGATGAAAAGCAGAATGTGCAAATCTTGTTTGATCTTTGCAACTAGTTTACTTGGTTACTCAATTGTGAGGGATGCAATAAATGTGCACCTGACGTGAATTTCCCTATTTTGTGTGAAGGTGTGTAATGTGTCTGCTACTGATGTAACTAAAATTATCATTCTGGCCAGTCATCAATTTCTAATGGATAGCAGTGGTTTAAGAGACAAATTTTAACAACAACACCAATCAGTTTCATCCTGTCCTGTTGGAATTTAAAGTCTGAACAGCATGGCATTGCCATGAGGTCAAATATTTTAAATTACTAAAAGTTGCTTGGATAGCAATGGCGTATTCATTCACTTGGAGTGCAGTGAGTGAAAATTCTACAGAGTATTGTTGATACATAGGGGAATTTTGCAGCAAATATTTGAACCTTTCAGTTTAGTATTTTATTTATATTGCATTTATATCAATATTGTTGAATTTTACACAACTTCTGAAATGTTATGACTTTTTCTATTGCACACATGTTTGGATCTATACAGCCATTCAATTTATCCAGCCCATGTGACGGGCTGAAGAATAGAGAGCCAGAAAAAGATGCATTGTGGGGCGGGGAAGTATGACTTATAATCAAGGCTAATGATATCTGTTGACAAATGAATTGAGAAACAGTTAAGGGATGTCGGCCTAGATTTCCAAGTCAACACCAGCGAATGTAATCCAACAGTTATCTTAGCTATGTATCAAACAACAAAACACTATGCATCTTGAATCAGGCGTTGATGGAACTCTATTGATTTGGAGCATTGTGTACTAACTGTTGACAATTTAATCATATTTGACAGTGTTTCCTTGATTTTTTTTAGCTATGCAAACAGCACTCTGCAATGGACTATGCTATTCTTGACTTGTGAATATTGATACTTAAGGTAGAAATATGCTCAGGGTTTGATTCTTTAGTACCTTGTATGATGTTGTCTTTGCAATGATTTTCCCAATTTGAGCTGCAGCTGCCCCATGATGAGCAAACTGATGGATCGTTAGTCTTAATGTGATTAGCTTTCTCCTCTGTGACTCGTTTAGATAGCTTGGTGCTTCAAGGCACTGTGCAGTGGAATTGGGGCATGTGTCTGCATTTGAGATTCCCCACGCAGCACAAATTCCTGATGTTGAGGTGCTGACATGTTCAAACAGCGTGTTAATTAGTATGCACTGTTGGCTACAGTAATTGCTAAGTTCACCCATTTAACTAAGCATTTCTTAAGAATTCAAGGATGTAACCACAGAGTGTCAAAGTTAATTGCAATTTACTTTTGTCTGAAACCACCGGTCTTGGTAGGATTTGCCTTGTATTTAGTAGTGAATATTTTGCTCAAGGTGAGGTGATATCAATGATAAGAAATTGAGTGCATTTCTAACTTAAATATCAACATTCACAAGTCAAGAGTATGATTGTCCATTGCAGAGTAGAACTTCCTCTGATTTACCCAAATAATGAGCCCGGATTGCCGTCATCAGTTGAGGATTTCTGTTGTGTTGTTTGCAACTGTTGACTTTAGATTTAAGTTTCTGACGGCCAGTTTCACGTTACAGGGAGTTTCATAGTGCAGGTTCCTATCCAATAGGTTGATTGACATTGTTCAAGCATGCTATCCATTGCCTGCAGAGAAAACATGCTTGCAGTTTGGGCTGGATTTAAATCCAGTTATCGAATCTACAGTTAATATTACCATTCCAGACTTCTTTTAGGTTATAACTACGGTATCATCAGAATTCAGTTACATGTAGTAACTGAGTTAACAAACAAATTGAGATGTAGTGTAATTTGCTTAAGATACAAATGTAATGGCTATATCATTATTAACTTTGAGGTTAAATAACATTTTTTGGAGATTAACTAAGTAAATTGTAGGTAATTTTCTGTTATCAACATTGCAACACAGCCTTCGGTTCAGTGCACTTTTCATGATAAAATGTCTGCCTATTTATTATAGTAATAAGATAAACTTTTATATTAAGTCAAAAAATATGTTAACTGAACATTTTGGTAATTATATATTTTTGGTAATGTACTGATAAATTACAAGAAATCTGAAGGAATTGTGTTGGATAGCTTAACTTTTACAACTCATCTATCTTTAATACTTTATTTACTGTGCTGGAAGTTAAGAAAAGTTGTTGCCTATAAATTAGAAAATGAAATTCTGGAGTAAACCTTGCACATAAGTAAACATCACAATATTGCTGCACGTTTTGTTGAACAGAATAAATAACAAGTCTTTAGATAACCTAATGTAGACACAAATCTTTTATCCTTTCATTCCCACTCCAGCAAACACTCCTTTCCCTAGCCTATTTTCTCTCCATTTTTCTCAACAGAGCGGGATTGATTTCAATCTTCGTGTGACCTTCACACACACAGTTTTAGCTATGGTTTCTTGAAAGCAATCAAGATGCAAACCCCAGTCGTTGTTCTCTCTCTTACCAACCCAAAGCTCTAAGGCCAGTTGCACTGAACTGAGGTTGGCTCAGATGGAGCATTGAAGCTGACACCTCCTTGGCTTGCACAACTCGGCTGCCTGATGAATATTTGTCTTCATAAGTAATTAATTACATGGAGGTTTGAAACTTTAACATGATAAAATACTCTTAATAATAGAAATAATCTAGGCAAGATAGAGATTTTGCTCAATTGAAGCTGGAGCACAGCAGAAGTGAAGAAGACACTCCATTCACAGCAAAATATTTATGCCCTTTTAACGTCTCTTGTTGGTATTGCTGTTTTTCTATTCTTTATAATATAAGAAATAGGAGTAAGATATACAGCGTGTAGATCCTGCTCTGCCATTTAATAAGATCACGGCTGATCCTTGACCTCACTCCACTTTCCTGGCCAATCCCCATATTCCTTGAATCCCTGATGAGACCAAAAGTCAATTGAACTGGGGTCTTAAATATCCTTGAATGACTTGAGAGTTCACAGCCCTCTGGGCAAGAGAATTCTAAAGATTCACTTCCTCTGTGCTTATGTGATGATTGAGATGAAAATGACAGCAGGGAAGTAGGCTGATGGGGAAAGAGCAGGGGAGTGGGTTTGATTAGATATTTGTTTCAAAGAGCCAAAATGGGCCAAATAATTCCCTTTCTGTATTGTATCATTCTATGATTTATGGAAGATTGTCACTGTAAAGTTGTGTCTTACTCTGACGTTACATGGTAATAAATCAGTATGCTGTAGCCGATCCTAAACATTCTACGTCAAACATTTGGGTGGCTACTGTAGGAGAATCTCATCTTTCCATGTTGCCTTGTGTGACAACTGTTAGTCATTGATTGCCAGCTGCTTCAAATAGAAAAAATGGCATTGTGCTATTTAAAATCTTCTAAGCATTTCTGTGCATGTATTAATGTGATTTGAGTTTTTGTTTTTCAACGTGTTTCATGAGCACACATTGAACTTTACCTGTAGATTTTGTGTAAGTTCAGTTTTTTAAAGATCTTTGCTTTAGGAGGGACTTCCTAGCAAGTTTGATATACATGTAGATGCCAGTCTGTGTCCTAAAGCCCTGTGTTTAATTCCAAGGGAGATTCTCAATGAGTTCTAGAATCTGGAGTTGATCATCAGACATCATATATGATAAGAAATGGCGCTTTCCACAAACTGCCTTCAAGTGAGCCCCCTCTGTCCACTTGTACCTTCTGCCAAATTTCACATCTAGTGAAGGTGGCTGCCCTGTGTTGATTCCTCAGTTTTAAATTTCATTCGTAAACAACGACCCCAAGATGTAAGTCTGTGGATATTGAGAACTGTATTGTTGGAGAGAGTGCCAGCATTAAAGAATCCTTGTCATTGACCAAATTGATATCCTGCAGATGTTCCAGAAGTTTCATGATCTTTTCCCATTCTTAAGCCTAGCTTTCATTTAATAAGAACATAATAACTGGGTGCAGGTGTTGGCCATCTGGCTCGCGAGCCTGCTCTGCCATTCAACAAGATCATGGCTGATCTTTTTGTGTTCCACTTACCTGCCTGCTGAAACCCTTAATTCCTTTACTGTTCAAAAATTTATCTATCTTGCCTTAAAAACATTCAGAGGTAGCCTCAACTGCTTCACTGGGCAGGGAATTCCACAGATTCACAATTCTTTGGGTGAAGAAGTTCCTCCTCAATTCAGTCCTAAATCTGCTCCCCCTTATTTTGAGGCCATGCCCCCTAGTTATAGTTTCACCCGCCAGTGGAAACAACTTCCCTGCTTCTATCTTATCTAATACTTGGTGTCCATTAAGGTTATATAGATTACTGTGCAAGTACTTTTGAGGGTCTCACTAGGTTTTGAATCTTACAATTAGTAAGAGGACACAGGTTTAGGGTGCTGGGGAGTAGGTACATAGGAGATGTCGGGTAAGGTTTTCACTGAGTGGTGGGTGCGTGGAATCAGCTGCTGGCGGTATTGGTGGAGGTGGATTCGATAGGGTCTTTTAAGAGACTTCTGGATGAGTACATGGGACTTAGTAAGATGGAGGGTTATAGGTAAGCCTAGTAGGTAGAGATATGTTTGGCGCAACTTGTAGGCCGAAGGGCCTGTTTGTACTGTAGTTTTTCTATGTTTTTATGTTAATATTCTTTGAGTATAGAAATTGACCCATGGTTAATAAAATTATTTCAGATTGTGCCCCTATTATGTCTTTGGACTTTTCTTCAGATTGTAGAATAAGCAATAACCAAAAATGGGCAAAACATCTCTGGTCTGACAAACGTTGGCTAAAAGCTAATTTTGACGCTTTTTTTGTGCTTTACAATGCTCCTTATTGTCTGTATTTGTGTCTGTGCCTGACCATGATAGGTATGTGGATGCAAAAAACTAGTTCACACTTTTCAACATAAATGGTTTTATTATCCTGTGAATCATACTCCCAAGATAAACCCAGTTACGGGGGGGGAATACTAAATGTATTGATATTCAAAGTACAAAGGCATTCAATATTATCACAGAGTTGTGGTTTCAATACGTAGAGTGAAATAGCCATGAGTCAAACTCAGAAAACTCAAAATTCCTTTTATGTTGAAGTTGTCAACCATTTCTGCTGACAGAATAGCAAATCCCATAGGATGATTCATGTGATGATCTGAAATTCTGCACTAATAACTGCGGATTAGCTGAATTTATCTGAGCTTGTCAAATGACCATACTGATCAGCGCAGAGTCAGACCACACGAGTGCAAAGTCATGGAGCACTGGGAAAGCCATTGTTTGACATTGAAATTTCCCTGTGAAAGGTGTGCAAAACCTTTGAGAAAGTTAGGTGCTGTCGATAGGAGAAAAAGTTAAATTGATACAGCAGGAGGAGAACCATGACATGAAGGAATGGGCAATTCCACCATCTAGTTTGTTCATCATTATGAAGCAGAAGGCAAACATTTTGGGCATTTCAACAAGAGCAGGATCTCCAGCCCAATTCTACTGGAAATGGGAGTTGCCTTGTTAAAGGTGGACTACATGGCATTCACCTGCAGTGATGGGTGACAAGACTAGTTCAAGGCATTGTCTTCTGCATAATAAGTGGTGAGGTATGACGGTTTTCCAGAAGTTTCTCCTCAATTCAGTCCTAAATCTGCTCCACCTTATTTTGAGACCGTGCCCCCTAGTTATAGTTTCACCCGCCAGTGGAAACAACTTCCCTGCTTCTATCTTATCTAATACTTGGTGTCCATTAAGGTTAAGTAGATTATTGCCTCCAAAGTGGTCTCATCCACATCTTCCACAGGTATGCACCACAAGCCACTTCTAGCAAGGGTGAATGTAAACTGTTTTACCACTCTTCTCTTTTGCCACTTTGTTTAAAGTTGGAAAGCAGAGCATTGAACATGTCACAGCTATGCTGTGATCCAATATGGATGACACCGCGAAACTGCTGCCGCTTGTTTAAAAAAAGTCATTTGCTTTGTGAATGTCAAGACATTATCCACATCGTACCAGCAAAACTGTTTAGATGACCTTCAGCATTTTGAAGGTACCGATAAGTGGACAAAATATGTTAGAGATGGGGAAGGAAGATTATTTGTATTAACACAATTGCGTTGTGCATCCTGACATCACGAGCCTTGCACAACACTGATGTTCCTGCATCCCAACATAATGGCCAAACTCCAGCCAATGAATGCATGATTAGAATCTGAAAACCCATTGCCAAAAGCTGATCTCTCAGGTTATAGGGGCCATCAGTGGGAAGGAGTACAATCCAACTGTTCTATTGCTGTTATTATGATGAAGATCATGATGGAAGCCACAATTGCCAACTGCTTTAATCACAATGGGTTCATATGTCACGACTGCACAAATATTCACTTGCTTGTTTCCTTAGATCAAGGCTTCCCAAACTGATTATTGTTAGAGGCTGCGTGCCCAATCAGGCTGGCCTCTCCAGAATCCAGCACTAATTGAATGAGCTAGAATCAGCACAAAACTCAAATTTCCAGATCATAAAATCCCTACAGTGCAGAAAGTGGCTATTCAGTCCATTGAGCTGGGACCGACTCAAAGACCATCCCATCCCTCAGTCCTGTTCTGTAACCCCAAGCATTTACCATAGCTAATCCACCCAATCTACATGTCCTGGCAATTTAGCATGGCCAATCCACCTAAGCTTTGGACTGTGGGAGTAAACTGGAACACCCAGAAGATACCCATGGTGAGAAAGTGCAAACTCAAGTCACCTAAGGTCCAAATCGAACCCAGGTCCCTGGAGTTGAGGCAGCAGCGCTAACTACTGTGCCACTATACCACTGTGCCACCCTCAGTGGTAGCAGACATCAGAGCAGGAGGGAGGGAGGGAGCGGGCTGGCCAGCTGGTCTCAGAGCTGGGTGATTGAGGCATATGTGTGTATGACAGAAGGGTGGGAGTGAGAGGGCATGTACTCCAGGGTTTAGGATGAAAGTGAGAGCGGGGCCAGCAGGCATGTATGTGGATTGTGTCAAACAGGTGTTTATGCATGTGGGATAGTCTGAGATCTGTATGGATGCGGTGAGCAGGTGTGTGTGGGGCAAGTCACATAATACATGACGAAAAAGTATTTTTTTGAATGAGGTTTATAAATGTAAGCATTAAAGAAATAGACTTCTATAAATTACGTTCCTGTACCTATTGCATGGAAAGAATCACTTTTCTGTGGTTTAACCCTTGAGCACAAACGTTTCTTGGGTTATTGTCGGTGTTTTGGGAAGTGAAAATGATTGTGGCTGGAAAAGTTTGGGAGCCCCTGCCCTAGACGATGCCACAAAGGCTGTAGAAATGCTCTGGGGTTTCACACAGCAGGATGAAGACACCAAAAAACATGGTTGCCTGTGTTGACAACATTGTGGACTGTATCACATGTCTGAAAGCAGCACGCTAAACTGAAAAAGAATAGTGTTTCTGGGGCCAACTACCAACAATTTCAATGCAAATCTCCAACCTTTTATAAGATCAGGCCATTGTCAGTGATGAACAAATTCAATAAAGACTTTTTCTCACACTTGCTGCTCTGCTGTGTTTTTGTTTAGCAGTTGAATATGTTGTTTTTGACATGGGCCACGTTTATTGGCATAGAGGGTGACAGATGCATTCATGTGGGAAAGGGGCCTCTGGCTATCACAAAACTCCGTTAACACACGTTTGTGGGCTGATCCCTCTGGGAAAGAAAAAAGTTAGGTCTGTACCCAAGTTCAGACTTTATCATTTGTATCTGCAGTGAACTGCATGGAAAGAAAGTCATGAGAGAGAGTGAGTGCAGTGCTCAAAGCGGCTGAGGTCAAATTTCTCCCTTGGAATTTGGTAGTTTCAAGGAATGCTTATTATGGAGAGGAGAATTTATTTTGAAGAGTGCGTGAATACCGAATCCATTACGGAGTTTGGGATGTTTATAGACCAAAGCAGCTAAGTCTTAATAGTTAATGGTTTCCCAATACTTTATATAACTATTGTTTTAATCCACATTCTTACAGAAATGAATAATGACCATAGTTGACAAAGTGACAGAGGCCTTGAACACTGCAGCTTGCAAGAATCAAACCTGCAGCTCCGTGGCACCTTTCTCTGGAATTGTCAAAGAAAATAACATGGAGTCAGGGGCAGCAAGTTGGGGTGCAACGTCCCCTATAACGGAGGTACCAAAGAACAAAATCTTAGTACCTATGCCTGGAGCTGCTTTGTACACCAACACTGTGTCTCTACAAGAGAAACCGAAACAACCGGTGCAAAAAGATCAAAGTAGGTTTGACAAGCGTTTTTATTTTTGAATGAGTTAATACTGCATTTGCTTGTTGTCTGTTCCACTGTCCTGCTCTGATCTCACTTGAGGCTGGTTAATTTCATCTATGTATCCTCCAGTTCTGTACTCCCAGTTCAACTTAAACAATTTCTCCTTTTTATTAGACGTGTGCTTCATGTTCAACAACACTGGCATTCACTCCAACATTTCTGATGGATATCACTTGAGTCTCTAATTTAGACCCCAAGTTTGCAGAATAACCATTGTGGTCTCTTAATGAGCTTCCTCCTGTGCTTTCAGTGCCCTTTTGAATGTCCAAAACTGCGCACACTGCTCCTCATTGCCTTATTGATTTATAACACTGTGCTTTCAATAAGTTTCAGGATCAATGGCAATACTTCTTGTTTATGGCATGGGGGATATAGTTACAATGGTCTGGGATTGGAGAAGTTGGAGGGAGGACAACAACAAGCCAGCTAGTATCTACTTGTCTTTTCTATTTCGTTCTTATTTCCAGCTTGCCAATGAATGAAAATCTTCAATAAATACCATAGAACGTAGAACACTACAGCACAAACAGGCCCTTCGGCCCACAAGTTGTGCCAATCGCATCTATGCCTATCTACCACTCTACCTATCCAATGCTCACAACAAGATCTTTTCTATTAACTGTTCCATGTGTTGTGTACAGTTACTTTACATGCCATTTTGCGATACAAATAACCAAAGTGGGATTTTGTTTGCTCAATTTAATTCCACAAACAGTTGATCTTTCACTTTCCTCGAATAAAATTCTATATTAAATCCCATCTGTGCAGCATCATAATGATTCCAGATTAATGCGAATGCTATGAATCTGTCTTGGTGGTGAGCAAGTTTAATAATACAAGAAATTATTTACATATGTTTGAATATTTTGAACAAAAGTTCCAGAATTACACGTGTGAGATATACTACAAGCCAGTCTTTCCATTTATAACTGGACAGCATCTAGGCTTGGGCTGATAAGTGGCAAGTACCATTTGTGCCAAACCTTCTGTACTGAGAGAATCTGACGAACCTTGATATTCAATGGGATCATCTTTGTTGAATCTCCCACCATCAACAACTTGGGGGAACCCCTATTGACCAGAATCTTATCTAGATCAGCCATATACGTACTGTGGCTGAAAGAACAAACCAAAGGCTAGAAATTCTGCAGCATTGAGGCATTATTACATGAAATTTACAATACAAAAACAGTCCATTCATTGCAGTTGGTCTATGATTGTGTTTATGCTCCACAAAACTCTTCTCTTGCCCCAGCCAATCAGTACGTCCTTCTATTTATTCCTTTCTCCCTTGTGTGGATTGTGTATAGACATGTCTGCAGAATGTCTTGAGCTGCTTCACAATTACATATAATGAAACAAATTGAGACATTAAATATGCACAATGGGGCCCCACAATCTGTAGGTGAGTAGTGGTCTGTGTGTGGTGTATAGTTACTTAAAAAGCTGTTCGTCAAATTGTATTGTGTGATTCCATTCATTCATCTGAACAGACACAGACCTTCATTGTTCTTGAAAGATGACATCACCCAACAGTGCAACACTCCCTTTAATGCACTGAGGTGTCAACCTATATTATGATCAATTTGTCAGGTGGTGCTTTTAACTTGACCCTAGTTCAAGAATGACACTAGTTAAACCAAGGTGATACTTGGATTTCTAAAATATTGGTGCTATCTGCAATCTACCTCTCCACTGTTTACGTAGATCTTCCAGCTATCTTAAACTGGCTTTTGCATCATTTGTTTCCTTTCTGGGGTGTTTCCTTGTATGTTAAATCTTTGACTTGTATTTATAGTTAATACTGCCTTAGTAGTTCAGATTATCCATATAATTTTAACTACTCTATCACAGACACTTGCCAGTTTATGTGTTGCTAGTTTCTTCTTGGACATATTTCCTTTGAGTGCCCCTTCAAATAGATCAAATGTTTTTACTTTTGTTGTATTCATTTCTAAATTGCCAATCTTATTAAATCCCATCTGGATAAGTTGCCAATCTTCCAGGTCAAAAGAGCTAGCCCACTTTTGTCCCATTATTATACAGATGCACTGTTCTGTATTTTCACTTAAATTAGTGTGGATTCAGTAATATATTCCTGAGCTTTTGATCAATGTTTTCATAGTAAATCATCGCAATTCATAAAGAAAGATGAAGGCTATGGACAAACAAGTATTATCTATTCAAAACATTTCATAGAAATTGAACAAAATTCTAGTCCGTTCAGAAGTTCGTTCTGGGATATCAGACTAGAGACGTGGTTAAGGGATCTATTCTGTGTTGTACCTGACTCTGGGTGCTGGATGTTGACACTGAATTTTTTACGTATTTGATACAGACTATGCCTTATTGAAAACAGTTAATTTTCCTATAAACCCTATATTAATGCTGCATTTGAGACATGCAACCTGACACAACTTGCAGATCTGGTGCAATTTTGGGTTATTTCCATTGTGGAGAAGCGTTGTTCTTTATTGAGCCGCCCCTAACATATTAGCACCATCCCTTGGAGTCCCAAGTAGGCTGCGTACACTGAACAATTTGGGTATGCAATAATTAAGCAACGTAAACAATAGCAAAACAGCAATTTATTGCTTCAGAAATGAATTATGAAATTTGACTTGTTTTAGTTGCCATGCAATTCAACCTCACCTTGAGGTTCTAGAATTAGCGCATTTCTTGTTGATTCCTGAATCATTTAATGCAGTTGTGAAAACGGTGTCTACGATGTGGAGTCCACCTGTTTCAATGTAAGCAGTTTGCCCTGACACATTTAGTTCAATGTTAAGGCTTTTTAAATAGCTATTTTCTTCCATTCATTTCCCTTTTTTAATTTCAGATGTACTTGGCAGTGGTGATGGGATAGCACCTCCACAGAAAATACTTTTTCCAGCAGAGAAAATCTCCTTGAAATGGCAACAGATGCACAAAATAGGAGCTGGCCTTCAAAACCTGGGCAACACCTGCTTTCTAAATTCTGCACTGCAGTGTTTGACCTATACACCACCACTTGCAAACTACATGCTTTCCCGGGAGCATTCTAGAACATGTATGTACTTCACAGCCATTTGTCCTTAATTTAATTGTTGCTTTTTTTTTCTCTCCATATCACATGGTATGCTCACATCAGAGGAGGTGAGTTACCAGTTCCTGGGGTTGCGAGGTGAAGACATATGGGAATGAAGTGGTAACTCAGCTATTGAATCTTCAATTTTCACTTCCTGTCCCTTCTAGTTCTGCTACATGACAAGCATCAGAATGTCATTGTATCAGATTTATGCACGTAAATCCCCGACTGACAAGGTTTGATGGATCGATAGAAAGGTTTATGTTAGACGGGGAGTCAAAGATTATGGGGTCAAGACAACCAAGTGGAGCTGAGACCACAACTGACTAACCCTGTTCTTATTTAACAGTGGAGCAGGTTTTAAGGGCCGACTCCCCCTAAGTCTTATGTTAGGAAACATTAAGGAAGACAAATTTAGCATTATACCATGTCAAATTTGCTCTGAAGAACAGTTGTTACCTTTAAAATTATTCATTGACGAACTGATGGGCCTCAATGTTTTGGACAGCATATTCTGCCTGTCGTCTGGAGGAATGACTCAAACAAATGAAAATGGTTGACTTGGGTGGGATTTTAGTTCTGATTGGGCAAGGTATTGTGTTTGTAGTAGGTTGGTTCATGTCAACATTCTTGCTAATTGGTCAGTACATGTTAACATTCTTGCTACCAATTAGCTGACAAAGTGGAATGGATGGTAGTGTGTTTCTTAAGGTTAGCCTGATGTCCCCTGTCTTTGGGGCCAGAATGGCATTGGCAGATTTCCATAGCCACCCCGGCACAATATGTATGCCAGTGTGTGATGGACCAGGTAAGTATGTAACTCTTAACAAAGGTGTATTCCATTGAGGGAGAAAGAGTCAACCAGAAGGATGCACCTTTCATGAATAAGGAAGTTAAGGGTGGTATCAAATTGAGAATAAAGATTACAATGCGGCGAAGAGTAGTGATAGACCAGAAAGTTGGGAAAGATATAGAACTAAAGTATGACTAAACAATTAATAGAGAGAAATTGTCAGAGAAAACCAGCAAGAAATATAAAAGCAGACTGTAAAAGCTTCTCCAAGTATATGAAAATAAATTGAGTAACAAAGTGAGCATTGGTTCCTTAGCATGAGACAGGGGAATTAACAGTGGAAAATGAGGAAATGGCAGAGGCTTAGAGGTATCAGTGTTGGGATCAGTGGGATCAGTGTTGGGGCCTCAACAATTTGCAATCTATATTAATGACATTGAGGGACCAAAATGTATTACGAAAATGGGAAGCAAGTTGTGAGGAGAATGCAATCTGTCTGCAAAGGGGCATAGATAAGAGGGCTAAAATTTGACAAATAGAGGAAATTTGAAGAGGTCCGCTGGCATGAAGAATTGAAAAGCAGAATATTTAAATGGAGAGGCATTGCAGAATGCCAAGATGCAGAGGGAGCTTGGTATCCTTGTATATGAATCACAACAAGTCAGCATACAGATTGTTCAAATAATTAGACAAACTGTTTACTTATACTGCAAGACAGATGGATATAAAAGTAGGGAAATCTTGTTACAATGGCACAGGGCATTGGTAAGACCACACCTAGAGTACTGAGTATAGTTTTGGTCACCTTGCCTAATATGGGGACATTACATCAGAAAAGTTTAACTGTGCTGATGCCTGGGATATGAGGACTTTGTTATGAGCAGAGGTTGAGTCTACACTCGGATTTAAAAGAATGAGAGGTGATCTGAGAGAGCTTCATAGGATATATGCTGAGAAGATGTTTCCTGTCCTGGGGAATCTCGAACTAAGGGGCGCAGTTTCAAGGTAAAGGGATGAGTAGGAATTTCTTCTGAGGATTGTTGTTTGGAATTCTGTCTTCCACAGTGAGAGATAGAGGCTAGTCATTGAATATATTCAAGACTGAGTTAAACAGATTTTTAATTGTTAAGGATTCAAGGATTATTGGGGACAGGCAAGAAAGTAAAGGCATAATCATTTGTGATCTTACTGAATGATGGATCAAACTCAAGGGCTGAATGGCCGCCTCTGCTTCTGTTTCTTAAGTCCTTACATAAGTTTAGAGTTGGATCGTTGAATGTCGTAGTTATTAAGTTGAGCATGTTGACAACAGCAGACTTGTCCCATTTACTGTTTTGAACTAGATTTGATATTCCATTACTGTGTAGGCTGTGCCTGTTTCCCCAAAGTAGAGATGCTCCAGCCGTGTTGGACAAATTAATGTATCATATCACCAAACAATTTTGTTGAGGATATGGCAAACCACAATCAACTCATTGGACACAATGGTCAGTTCTGACATCAAGTCACTGTTCATCAGTGTGTCCATCCCAGAAGTTTGTCTTCTCATCAAATAATGTTTGGAAGAAACCAAAAAAACTGTAATATCACTAGATCAAATTTTTGATCATCATCTGATGTGCCTAAACTCAACACCATTCCAACAGTAAAGTTAATTTTTCAAACAAACAAATGGGTTTGCTATGGGTTCTCCTTTGTCACCAATAGACTCGATTGTAGTGCCTAATGCTGGACCAGAAGCTCAGAGTTTAAATCCAACGCCAGGACTTGTTAACCACAAAAGGCGCACATAGAACAGTTCAGTGGGCTAATAATTAACATTTCCCCCACTATTCCTCAAAAAGGGTGAAAAAAAGGGCATAGGTGTGAAGAGATGCTAACAACAACATTGCCACTAACATCTTTATAGAAAAGTTTGAATAAGCAGTCCTTCAATTAGCTGGTCACAAACCTAAACTCTGACTTTGATATGTTGATAATTTTGCCATATAACAAACAACATGATAGAAGAGAACTTCTTGGTTTTCTGCAATGCCTTAACAATCAACATTTCATTATTAATTTTGCATTGGAGACAGAACAGTAAATTTTCATTCTATCTCTTGATGTTCTCATCAGTCTCACACTGGCACATCATTATATCAAGTCTACCATAAGCCCACTTATTCTGAAATACTTGAACTACCAGTCTTTCTATCATCTTTCCAACACCCTTATCAGAGCCGCCTCCATCAGTGACCAAAAAAATCTGCTTTGCCATATTAAATCTCCGCTTCAACTCAGTGGGTTCCATTCACGTAAGATTAACAGATGACCACCAGTTCCTGACTATAATAGCTACTTCCATTAAGACGAGAGTAAACCTTTTGTACGTTGATTCCACTTTGCACAGATTACAATATGTATTCAAGTCAGCCAATGTAGAAGTTCAACACATCATTTAAGAAACTCCACTCCATTTTTCATACCAACAATGACAAGAAGTCATCTTGCAATAAACCCAAAATTTACAGCATGCCATACAATTGTGGATTTGCTTACATTGGGAAAACAAGCTGCAATCTACATACCAGATTCAAGGAAATGCAAACTTTAAACACAGTGAATGGGACAAGTCAGCTATTGTTAAACATGCTCGACTTAATAATCACAGCATCTAACGGTTCAATTTTAAATTTATCTTGTCCACGTACTCTGGCACACAAGGCACAATAATGAGGTTGTGAAAATCTACCATCATTGCACCTTTCGCCAAGATTGTGACCTTCCCATCAGTGACATCTGGCTACCCTTACTCAAGATATACACTGCCATTCTGCACAGTACCAGTCAACAGCAAGAATGTTAACATGTATTGATGTATTACAATCACAATAGACTTGCCATTTGGCAACAAGATCTAGCCTGTATTACCATCCTCCATTATATGTAGCAACCACTTGAACCTGGTTCAGACATTTCTTCAATACAGGTAGAATATGCTGCCTGAAATATCGAGACTGATCAGTTCTTCTGAGAAACTCTTAGGGTAACTCTTTTCAGAGCAACTTTTACATGGTGCAACCATAAATTTGTCTTCCATGAATACCTTCAGACAATTTTTGGGTTAGGAAAGTTATGTTATGGTACCAATGTGTGCTTTGCAACCCTAGATTATTAGCAAAAGCATTTTAAACATGAACTTAAAACATTTGCCATTAACACCATGGTGATTTTGATAAGAATTCTTGTTAAGAATAACCTAAATCAAATTTCCAAAGTGCCAGAAGAGTTAATTTTGATCTTATTATGGTGAATTTCCTGCAAGCTGGCATGAGATATCAAAATGTGTAGAAAGCATTAGTTTATTTTTACATCTGTGGCAGTGTTTCGGTTGGGTACGCTCTCCACTGAAATCTCTTGTTGCTAGTATTGAATTAATGTTCATTATTGCAATTGTACTTTTTGTATACTGTTACTAGGGATGGAATTTTCCACATGACCCACTGTGTGTTTCACGGCAGCAATAGAGACAGCCCACCATTAGCCAGCAGTGGGATCTTCTGGTCCTGTCATTGCCAACAAGGTTTCTCATTGAATGTACCCTTGCCACTGTCAAACCTGCAGTAGGTGTGCACTGTCAGTGGTTTGGAAGATCCCGCTGGTGTGAACAAGCAGAAAGTTCTGGACAAGGTTTTTGATTGCCTGAACAGGTTGCTCCATATTACGGTTTAAGATTGTACTTTTTGTGTAACATTTTGAAAATCAGTTTTCAATGAGTATTTTAAAAATAAATGTTAAAATTCTTGCAAAAAAACATTCTCATCCTGTTTTATGCAGCAGCTTGCATTGATCTGATGTCTTTAACACAAAGTCACAAGGCACTTTTCGACAATCCTTATAGAAAAGGAACAGATACTTATGGGAGTGAGACATTAGGAGTCCAAAAGATAAGCTTTGTAAATGTCCTGAAAGGAAAATGAAAGGCGGAGGGGTTTATAGCGAGTGACAAAGTTCACAGGGGACCAGAATAAAGAGGTGTTGTAGTTTGGAATGGGCTGGAGGTGATTGCAATAATAGAGCTATAATAGGAATGGAACGGTGATAATTATGGGGGATTTCAGTCTACGTATTGATTGGTTGACCCATGTTGGACGCGGTGGGCTTGAGGAAGAGTTCTTGGAATGCTGCCGGGATAGTTTCCTTGAACAGTGTGTGCTGGAGCCGACGAGGGAGCGAGCTATCTTAGATCTGGTGTTATGTAATGAGGCAGGTAGAATTAGGGACCTTGTGAGGGATTATAGGCCGGTTAGTTTAACGTCTGTTGTAGGAAAAATGCTTGAATCCGTCATCAAAGAGGAAATAGCGAGGCATCTTGAGAAGAGTTGTTTGATAGTGCAGACGCAGCACAGATTCGTTCAGGGGAAGTCGTGTCTGACGAATTTATTGGAATTCTATGAGGATTGTATGGAAGAGGATTGTATGGTGGAGTTTCTGATGCAGGTGGAAGAGGAGAAGGTAGGATCCCAGACCTGTGTCCTTTGTTTGAACAGAAGGGAGTACAATAGGATGAGACAGGAATTGGCGAATGTAGATTGGGGGTGCAGATTGGTCGGTAGGTCTGCTGAGGAACAGTGGAGGATCTTTATAGAGATCTCTCTTGGTGCTCAGCAGGAATTTATTGCGATGGTAAAGAAGGATCGTAGGAGAAGAGATGATCAGCCGTGGATAACGAAGGAGATGAAGGAGAGTATTAAATTAAAAGCTGATGCGTTTAGAGCGGCTAAAAGTAGTGAGCGGGAAGAGGATTGGGAGAGGTTTAAATATCAACAAAGAATGACGAAGAAGTTGATAAAGAAAGGAAGGATAGACTATGAATCTAGGCTAGCGCTAAATATAAAAAAGGATAGTAAGAGTTTTTATAAATATATAAAAAGGAGGAGGCTGGCTAGGGTGAATGTTGGACCCTTAGAGAATGAGGGGGGGGAATTTAGTGGTGGGGGATGAGGAAATAGCTGAGGCCTTGAATAACTTTTTTGCCTCGGTCTTCGCGGAGAAGGATGTGAATAGTTTGCCGGGTATTAACGATGGAAAGATGGTAGGAGTGGAGGGTCTGAATGAGATCATTGTTACTAGAGAGGTAGTGCTCGACAGACTAGAGGGACTGATGATGGACAAGTCCCCAGGACTGGATGGAATGCATCCCAGGGTTCTGAAGGAAATGGCGGAGGTGATAGTGGATGCCTTAGTGATTATTTTCCAAACCTCGCTGGATTCCGGGGAAGTGCCGGAAGATTGGAAAACAGCTAAATGTTATGCCGCTGTTTAAAAAGGGTAGCAGGCAAAAGGCAGGGAATTATAGGCCAGTTAGTTTAACGTCGGTTGTAGGAAAAATGCTTGAATCCGTCATCAAAGAGGAAATAGCGAGGCATCTTGAGAAGAATTGTTTGATAGAGCAGACGCAGCACGGATTCGTTAAGGGGAAGTCGTGTCTGACGAATTTATTGGAATTCTATGAGGATGTGTCTAGTGCGGTGGATAGAGGGGAACTGGTGGATGCGGTGTTTCTCGATTTTCAGAAGGCGTTTGATAAGGTGCTGCAGAAAAGGTTGTTACAGAAGGTTAGGGGGCATGGAGTTGGGGGTAAGGTGTTGGCATGGATAGGGGATTGGCTGTCAAATAGGAGGCAGAGAGTGGGGGTCAATGGGTGCTATTCTGATTGGTGACTAGTGGAGTGCCCCAGGGATCGGTGCTGGGGCCTCAGCTATTTACCATTTATATAGATGATCTGGAGGATGGAGCCGAGTGTAAGGTGTTGAAATTTGCTGATGACACAAAGATAAGTGGAACAGCAAACTGTGCGGAGGGTGTAGAAAGTCTGCAGAGGGATCTAGATAGGCTGAGCGAGTGGGCGAGGACCTGGCAGATGGAATACAATGTTGGCAAGTGTGAGGTTATCCACTTTGGTAGGAATAATAGTAGGAAGGACTACTACTTATAGGGCGAAAAGCTGCAGCATGCAACGGTGCAGAGGGACCTGGGGGTCCTTGTGCATGAGTCGCAAAAACCCAGTCTGCAGGTGCAGCAGGTGGTCAGGAAGGCAAATGGGATGCTGGCCTTCATGGCGAGGGGGATTGAATATAAAAGTAGGGGAGGTCTTGCTGCAACTGTACAGGGCACTGGTGAGGCTGCAGCTCGAGTACTGTGTGCAATTTTGGTCACCGCACTTGCGCAAGAATATTTTGGCCTTAGAGGGAGTGCAGAGGAGGTTCACTAGGCTGATACCGGGATTGAGCTGTGAAGAGAGGCTGAATCGACTGGGCTTGTACTCGTTAGAGTTTAGAAGGATGAGGGGGGATCTTATTGAGACGTATAAGATGATGAAAGGGATGGATAGGGTAGAGGTGGAGAGGTTCTTCCTGCTCAGAAAGGACAGCAGGACTAGAGGGCACAGCCTCAAGGTAAGGTGGGGGGCAGTTTAGAACGGAGTTAAGGAGGAACTTCTTCACTCAAAAAGGGTGGTGAATCTCTGGAATTCTCTGCCCATTGAAGTGGTGGAGGCTACCTTGCTAAATATATTTAAGACGCGGGTAGATAGGTTTTTGGTTGGCAAGGGGATTAAGGGTTATGGGGAGAGGGCGGGAATGTGGAACCGTGCCACTTCAGATCAGCCATGATCTTATTGAATGGTGGGGCAGGCTCGAAGGGCTAGATGGCCTACTGCTCCTATTTCTTATGTTCTTATGAGCAGAATGAGGTTATGAAAAGAACAATCTGCATTTATATGGCACCTTTTGTGACCTTTGGGCTTCTGAAAGTACTTGACAACCAACAAATTATTTTTGAAATGTTATCACTGTTGTAAAGTGGGAAACGCAGCAACTAATTGGTGCATATGAAATGCCTACAAATAGTGTGTTAATGACAGGGTAATCTATTTTTATGTTATAAATTGAGATATAAATATTGGCTAAGGAGAGCTCCCCTGCTCCGAGTCAAAAAAATTTTTTGTTCAGCTGAGTGCCAATGGGCCTCAGTTTAATGTTTCACCTGAAAGATTACACCTCAAGCCCTTAGGTGACACTTCAAGCTGGAACTTTGTGACTTGGGCATGGGTGCCAACATCTGGGCCACTATTGACACTAAGTGGAAGCATGAAGGCACTTAAAAGCAGGAGTTGCAGTTTTAAACTTGATGCACTCAGGTATGAGGAACCAATAAAAATCAGCAAGGGCCAGTGTTATGGAAGCACAAATTAGCATGAGATGAGACAACATGCAGCAAAACTTTGGGAAAGGTGGAGTTTACAGAAGGTAGAAAAAGGGAAGCCAGAGTAATTGAGCCTGGAGATTCAGGCATGTTGAAGGTCTCCAGTAGAAAGATGGGCAATGTTCCACAGATGGAAATAAATGGCTTTTATGATTGAAAGGATATGGGCTGTGGCTCAGCTTGAAGTTGAACGTAATGTTATGGTAATGTACATCTAGGTTTAACTTGAGAGTGTAGCTTGTTAGTCAGGTGGAATCATTGACAAGGAAGCTGAGTAAGGAGCCTCATACCAGGTTCAGGTCCAATAGGTTTATTTGGTATCACAAACTTTTGGAGCACTGCTCCTTCACTCACCTGATGAAGGAACAGTGATATCAAATAAACCTATTGGACTTTAACTTGGTGTTGTGAGACTACCCCAACATTGGCATCGCCACATCAAGGAAGCTGAGTTTGTAATGGGTACCTTTAATGAAAACCAGCTGATCATTTCAGTCCTCAGCGAAGAGATGATGCAGATGTAGATTGTGAAGGTGTGAAGCTGGCTGTCACAGGTATCAGTGTGGAAGTTGACTGGTATGTCTGCAGATGATGGTACTGTGGGTCAGCATACAGATGAGAAAGAGCCAAAGTTAGATTCTTGGGGGACTCTGAAGATGACTGCAAGAGTGGGAAAAGCATTTGCTGGAGGTGGTTTGAACAGATAGGAGCTGAATTATGAAAATGCTATTCTATAGAGTTGAATAAAGAGAGGGGTTAGAGGAGGATGACATGATCAACAGTGTTGAATTTAATGGAGTTGAATAGGATAATGTACCAAGATCTTTGGGGTATTAGAAGGGATTTTGGTTTGGATCTTTTGCACTGAGGTCGTCAGAAGTTGGACTGAGTGTTTTGGACAAGGAGTTGTAGGATAAGTGGGCATAGCTGAAAGAGGACAACATTTTCAAGTACTTTAGAGCACAAAGGAAAATGAATGAAGGGTCATAATAGATAAAGGTAGAAGAGTTATTTGCAAAACACTTGTACAAAATTGTTTTGTTAACTTCCCTATTTCTGTCAAACAATATATTGCCTCCTGCAATTTAAGTCAAGAATAATTGCCATTGCTTTCTCTTTGTAGGTAATGAACAAGGATTCTGTATGATGTGTATGATGCAGAATCATATCACCCAGGTCTTTTCCAGTTCTGGAAATGTCATCAAGCCTATGTCTGTCATTAATGACCTCCGACGTAAGAATTGTTTTTTTACCTTAATTAACCACAGACTGTCAAAATAACAATGCAATGCAATCTCCATTATCTGTCATAGTGTAGCGTTCCATAATGTTGAAAATTGGTAGATAATATTGTGCCCAAATTTTGATCATATATTTATGATACAAGAATACATTTCTTGAATACATGATACAAAGATACACTTCAAAAATGCACAGGATTGAAAACTAATCCAAGAAAAGTAATATCAACTAAGTTCAATTTTTCTTGTCCCGTAAGGTTAATTTAGGCCAGGAGGAGATTGGTATTAAAAAGATGTGCCGTAAAGTTTTGCACAATCGTTTTCTGTTAACTGGATAATGGATGTTCCACTGTATATGTAGAATTCGAAAACCTTAATGCCTTTCGTGACATGAAACCATTGGTTTGTAATTTTTGTGAAAAAATGGGCGGACTTGCATAATACAATTTCTCCCAAAGCTCCTCTTTAAAAACTCCCAGTATCCCATGTGGCAAAAATGCAATTTGATTTAACAGTCGTTCAAACAGTAGAGCTGCTGATGGGAGGGTTTCTAAAAAATGCTGTACCAGATACAAGCTAAGTTTAAGGGCTAATATAAGGAGGTTTTGATGTACAGTTTTGTATTTTTTTTAAAGCTTCATTGATATTGCATCTCAATAACCCGAGAACTCATGAGGACTTTCACAGAACCCGTGACTTCCTCTCTATTATCTCAGGGGTTCCTTTTGAAAATGGGCATGCTTGGTGTGCTGGACTGTGCTTCTGTAGACCTTTATACATGAACACTAACTTATCACCTCAGTAACTTATCATTTTATCTGATTTTCACCAAACTTGATCAGTGATTTTTCTCTTCAGACTCGTGGTACCTTTTGATAAATCAGTAGGTGAACTGGATACAGCACCTAAGCACTGACTCGTGACCTCAGTAAGTTAGACTTTATTAGATTTTTACCAAACTTATAAGGAACTTCCTCTACACTTAATGCGTTCATTAAAAATGGGAGAAACTTTGCATTTGTGATTACTGATTTGATACCCTGGTCAATACACAAATTTGCAACATGCCAAAAAAAAACCAAAATGCATACTGCAAAATGACAGGCATACACAAACCAAAGTGCCAAAACATATTTTTTGCGAGTGCTGAATTGTTGAAAATCAGGCCCTTTTAAGTTTTAAGATAACCTTCTAATGACTATGTCCTTATTTTCTTGATACTCTCTATAAAATTTTCTGCTCTGCTGACTCTTCCAGTTATAAAATATAATTCTGTGCTACAGAAGGATTGAAACTTTCTGAATCACTAGTACAATTTCCTTCAGGCAAGAAAGAATAGAGCTTGTGTTAGTTTCTCTGAGCCTTTAAGGGATTTCAGGATTGAAATAAATCATGATTTGCTTAAAGAAGAGATGTACTGCTTGCTATGAAAGCTTTTTGCATTATTGCAAATAGCTTATTTATTAGGGTTGATTTGAAGGAATGCAGCAAAAGCAGGGCATGTTTGCCAGGGCTTTGATTGGCATTTTTCCATATGGGGATGGCTATAGTTGGTAGTGAAGGGGAATTACACCAATTGGCTCTATTTTGTGGTGCAATATGTTGTGTTCGTGCTTTCAGTGCATTCTTATAAATCATCTCTTTTCAGAAACAGCTTCCATAATTAATACTGTGTAGGCCATGCAAAATATGAACACCTGGTAAGGAATTTTGAAATTGATTAGAAATGGATGGAGGGCACCAAAACAAGTTGGAATGAAATAAAAAATGTGTGCATACTTTTTCTTGATAAGTATAATCAATTCCTTTGCTGATTGGTGCAATGATGGCAATTCATAGACCAGAATTTTATGTGCTGTGATTGGTCCCAAATTAGCACAAAATTGCATGAGAAAATGTTGGACAGGCATCCTGACATTGTAGTGACATCTCATCATGGTCAGTGTGTGCCCATCATCAGTTCAAGTTCCAATAAAAGCCTCATCTGAGATTTTTAGTGGCCTGTTTGATTTTTACATTTGGCACACGCACCAATCAGCCAGGCAGCCATCACGTTTTTGCATCATTTTCGAGCTAGGACTGTATGATATGCCCAGATGATGTTTGACGGTTGAGGACTTGGGAATATTGCTGTCAGTTGTTTGTAACTGCTTTAGACGTAGCTTGCAGTATTTATTGTGTGCAGGTATCCTTTGAACAAGGTTACAACTCCCTGAGGCAGCTCGCCAACTGTTGTCAGACTTCAGGGAGTTTGTTTAAAACCGCCCACCTGCACCCTTGCTTGTCTCTGCATCCACCCACTTCCTGTGGGCCCCACTGCCCTACGTTTGAGCATTTTTCATGCTGGCTGCCGATTAGTTGGCCAATCTGCGTGAAATCACTGTCAGGAGCTGATGGAGGGTCGGAGTGAATTTCACTTCAGCTTCTGATGCTGCCAGTCACGCTCACCTGTCAAATAAAAATTCAGACCATAGAAATTTAGGCATTCTGTCCCTAAAATTTAGGTATGCGAAACAAAATGCACCTTCTCTTGATTTTTTTTAAAAAGTTCTTCATCATTATTAAGTGCAGTAGAGCATCGCTTCAGTTTACATACCATTTGGTTGTGTTAGATTTGGACTGAGAAGGAACTTCAATACAGCTGTGGTAGACTGAAAATCAGCTGTTTTAACAGGCCTCTTCTTGAGGTCCTCCACATCACAGATGTCGGCATCTTCAACCTATTCAACTCACTTCACATGATATCAATAAATGGTTGAAGACACTGTATACTGCAAAAACTATGGGCCCTGTCAACAACCTGGCAATTGTATCAAATTCTACCAAGTCCAGATCTAGCCGTAACTCTAGCCAAGCTGCTCCAGTGCAGCTGCAACCCTTCAATGTTGAAAATTGCCCAGATATGTCGTAGAATCCCTAGAGTACAGAAAGTCCATTTGGCCCATTGAGTCTGTACTGACCACAATCCCACCCAGGCCCTATTCCAGTACTCCACACATTTACCCTGCTAATTCCTTGACGCTAGGGTCAGTTTAGCATGGCCAATCAACCTAACCCACACATTTTTGGACTTTGGGAGGAACCAGAGCACCTTAAGGAAACCCATGCAGATGTGGCGTGGGGGGGAGGGTGTGCAAACTCCATACAGACAGGGACCAGAGGCCAGAATTGAATCTGGGTCCCTGGCCACTGTGAGACAGCAGTGCTAACCACTGTGCCGCCGTGTTGCCAATGTCTACAAAAAGCAGAACAAAACTAGTCTGACTAATTATCACCCTATTATCACAGAATCTTAGAACTGTTTGGCACGGAAGGAGGCCTTTTGTCCCATGTCTGCAGTGGCTCTCCACATGAGAATTATGACATGGTGCCATTCTCCTGCGTTTTCCTCTTTCCCTTTCACATTGTTTCTACTCAAATAACCATTTAATTCCCTCTTGAATGCCTTGATTGAACCTCCTTTCAATCATCAGCAAATGGAAGGTGTTATTGACAGTTCTTTCAAGTGACATTCACAGCAATAACTTGCCCTCTAACCTTCTGTTTGGGTTCCACCAGAGCCACTCGGCTCCTGACTCCAGTACAGTTTTGCTCCAAATATGGACAGAAGAGCTTGAACACAAGACGAGATGAGAGTGACTGCCCTTGACATCATGCCAGCATTTGACTGAATGTGGTATCAAGGAACACCAGCAAAATTGAAATCAATGGAAATTGGGTGAAAAAATATACCAGCTGATGTCATGCCTAACACCAAGGAAGATGGTTGAGGTTTTTGAGAGCCTATCATCTTACTCCTAGGACATTGCTGTAGGAGTTCTTCAGGATAGTGTCCTGGGTTCAACCATTTTTGTCTCCTTCATCAATAAATAACCTTCCCTTCATCATAAGGTCAGTGGTTGGGATTTTCACTGATTGCACAAAGCTTAGTGCCATTTGCAACTCCTCAAACTGAAGCAATCTGTCTCCACGTGCAATAATACCCGGCAACATATTGGCTTCAGCTAATAAGTGGCAGGTTACATTCATGCCATAAGTGCCAGGCAATGACTATCTCCAACAAAAGAGAATTGAACTATCTCCTTTTGGCATTGTGGTATTACCATCACTGAATTCCCCACCAGCAACATCCTGGAGGGTTACCATTGATCAGAAACTGAACTGGATCAGCCACATAAATACTGTGGCTACAGGAGTAGACCAGAGGCTGGAAATTCTGCAACAAATAGTTTGCCCCCCTGACTACCCAAAGCCTGGCCGCCATCTACAAGGTGAAAGTCAGATAGAGTACTGTCCACTTTCTGGGATGAGTGTAGCTCTAACAACATTCAGTATGCTCAAAACTATCCAGGGCAAAGCTGCTAGCTTGATTAGGACCCCATCCATTAACCTTCCACCACCAATGGACAGTGACAGCAGTATGTACTATATATGAGATGCATTGCTGCAATGCATCAATGCTCCCTCAAAAGCATCTTCCCAACCCATGACCACCTCTATCATCTAGAAGGACAAGGACAGCAGACAAGGCTCAGAACATTATCCTTTGAGGGATCTTTGGGAGAAGGCTACTTTTTCATACTCCTTTATCATAGAATCCCTACAGTTCAGAAGGAGGCCATTTGGCCTATCGGTGATGGCTAACACGAGGGGACGTAGCTTTAAATTGAGGGGTGGTAATTATAGGACGGATGTCAGAGGTAGGTTCTTTACTCAGAGGGTAGTAAGGGCGTGGAATGCCCTGCCTGCAGCAGTTGTGGACTCGCCAACTTTAAGGGCGTTCAAATGGTTGGTGGATAGGCATATGGATAACATTTGGAATAGTTTAGTTTAGAGGGTCATTAGATTGGTTCCACTGGTCGGCGCAACAGCGAGGGCCGAAGGGCCTGTACTGCACTGTTATGTTCTATGTTCTATCGAGCCTGCACTGACAACAATCCCACTCAGGCCCTATCCCTGCAACTGCATGCACCTACCCCACTAGTCCCCCTGATGCTAAGGGACAATTTGCCATGGCCAGTCCACCTAACATGAACATCTTAGCAGTGTGGGAAGAAACCAGAGTACCCAGAGGAAACACACGCAGGTAGGGGGAAGAACATGCAAACTCCACTTACACAGTCATCCATGGCCAGAATTGAACCTGGGTCTCTGACACTCTGCTAACCACTGTGCTACCGTGCTGCCCTTTATCAGGTGATGTAGTCATTAGTAACATTACCTTCTGTATTTGTGTAGATTTTTATTACGGTTTTCTTCTTTAGTTAGATGAGGTGTCACATATCAAAGACTGTGTGTGTGTATAGATATACATATATTTTATATATATCCATCTTGGGAGATCAGGCATATGTTGCTACTTTATTAAACATTATCTGTTGAAGCTTTCAAGACAGAATCATGACTGGCAGTCCCTTCCATAACTGGAACAGATGAAAAGTTTTGGCCTGTAGTCAGCTATTTTTTCCTTCTGCAGGTGCTCTTTTCTGTCATCTGGTCATTTCTTTTGTCCTCTGCTTTTTTCATGCGCTTCCCAACTGCTTGTCTCCAGGCATTTTCATCAGTAGCAGGGACTGGCCATGTACCCATTCTGATCTGAGTCAAAGGAAGTCTTGCTTGCAGGCATCTTTGTATTGTAGGTGTGGGTGAACTTTGGTCTTGTGCCAGCAAGATTTCTGTAGTATGCCAGGGACTCCTGCATGCTGGTTTATTGCCATATACTCTGTCTTTCCAGGAGATGCCCAGTATTCACCTGAGAGAGTGGAGTTGGGAGCTGATTAGCTACTTTTCTTGTCTTGCATAAGTTGTTTGTGCTTTGTTACTGTAGAGGGTGCTGAGTAAACAAGGCTGGTACACAGCTTTGATTTTGGCTAAGTTTGCTGTTAGTCCATACTCAACGTCTAATCTTTGACATGATAGCTGCAGCTTTGGCAATCCTCGTCCCAGCATCAAGGGACAGGTTAGATTAATCCAAGGTGTGTGAAGCTGTCAGTGACCTCCAGAATAAGACTGTCAATAATGATGGAAGATGGAGTGTCTACATCCTAATGCAAAACTTTGAATATTGAATTTCTGTGAGAACCAACCCACAATCAACTTCGGTATAGGATGCCAGCGCCCTATCAGCAAACAGCAACACTCAAACTGTGTCATTACCCACTTTGGTTTTGCTGCGCAGTCTTGCCAAGTTGAACAGCTAGCTGTTGGCTCTACAATGCAGGTAGATGTCCTTGTTTGAGTCTCCAAAAGTGTATAGTAGCAGAATGGAGAAAAATGTGCTAAAAGGAGTTGGTGCCAGGAGAAACCCTGCTTTACCTTGCTGCTGATCTTGAAAATCTTTGGTGCCATCCTCCATGCTTGTCAAGGAGACTTGATAAGCCTTGATAATTTCTGTTGTCACTATAATCCCCATTGTTTTTGTACAAGGTGATCATTTTTGCATCATGCATGTCTCAAGGCACAAACCTTTTCTTCCACCCAAGAGAAGCAAGTTTATGGGCAGCAATGCTGGTTTTCCAGAGACACTGATTTTAAGTGGAATGCTATTGTTTTCTGAAGCTTTACCACTGGCAGAGTTAATCATGGCCTTGTTCAACTCTACTATTGTGACTTTGTTGTCCAGCTGCTCCACAACAGAAAGGTCTGGAAAAGTGACAACATTCTCCTTCGCATAGAATTTGCATAGAGTCTCCACCCATCTATCTGCTTGGTTCAGTGATCATTCCTGTCTTTCCCTTGAGGTTGGTTTGGTTGCTGCTGGGCCTGTTGCCTCCTTGATTTCTTAGCGTCCCTGGATTCAGCAGCAGGTTGAATGCTGTTGCCAAATTTCAACCAGTATTGATTGAAGCAGTGGTGAGCTGTCTGCTAAAAAATTGATTCCAGCAGCTCGGAGAGCAGCCGGATTTTGTTTGCTGGGAACTTGCTTGTAGTTAATGAGAGCTTGTTGAAGCAATTGGCTTTGTTTTCAATAGTTGGCTCCACTTCAGTCCAGTAACCACCAGCTCTCAGTTCCCATATGCAGTGAGTGCAGAATTTGATTGTGCCATGCAGATGATCTCACTTCACTGCAGTTTAGCCTTGGGCATTGTCCGAAAGAGCCTGGTTGAGGATGTTGAGGAAGCCCCGGACCGCCTCTGGGTCAGTGCTAAGGCAAGCGTTGATCTGAGAGCATCCTTTCTTCTTGGAATGGTATAGTTTCCTTGTCTGAAACCTGATCTAGCTACACGTCAGGGAGTGGTCAGTGTCACATTCAGTGCTGTGATGGCTAAGAGTGATGAGGACACTGTTAAGGGTGGTACATCTGGTCCTTATATTTAACTGGTGCCTGTGACTTGATCTTGGATGTCTTCAAGACACCTTGTGGCACAGCTTAGTTTGGAAGTAGCTGTTCATCACAAAATCCATGGTAACAATATAACTCGAGCAACCTGTTTCCATCTTTTGTTTATTTTGCTAATTCCCTGGTGCCCTAGTGCACGTTGGCCAACGTGTATACTCAGTACCCACTCTTGCATTGAGGTCGCCCAGAACATATATGCAGTTCTGGGAATTCTGCTGATGGCAATGTCAAGCTCCTCACAGAATTGGTCCTTGATATTTGGGGTAGAGTTTTGGGGCAAAGGTACCCATGAGATTAACTGGGCTCTTGCTTGCTGGCAAGTGAAGTGTAACAAGTCCCCTGAATCTTTTGTGATTTGGTGGTGGTAGGTTCAGTAATCAAGAGTAGAGTCTATTTTACTGCATGCTCGTGCTTGCCTCTGAATTTTCTCCTGCCAGAAAGACATGTAGTGCTTCACTTTAAGGGTCCATTTGAGCGCGCCTAATTCCTTGCAACATGGCAAAGTCCACATTGAAACTCGTAAATTCTTAGACTTGTTCTTTGGTCACAGCTGTTTTGAAATTTGCAGGCCATTGTTGGTACAGTAAAATACGTGGTCCTTGTGTCCAAGCTTGCAATGTGAAAAACTGGTGTTGTCTTTGAGTTTCCTTGGCTGGTGCATAGATTAGCAGCCTAAATGTTGAGTGATGAGTCTCTAAGCTCAAAGTAAGCAGGCTGCGGCAGGACAGCAGTGAACTGATTGGGGGCCGCCCAACTTGAGGTGGGCATCAGCATTCCAGGGAGACACGATCTCTCACCTTGTTGAAAATAACCCCGGCGCGCTTGCTGTATGCCTTTTGGGCAAAAGCTTGTAACCGTTTCTTCCCACTGTACCAATGTAAACCACAAAACTCCAGAGCGGTACCGGCTCTGCTGCATGAATTGCCAGAAAGCTGCCAGATTACAACCTATGGGACTCCATATGTTTATTCTCTCCAAGCAACAGGGCATTTTACCCCTAGCTGGGGTTCTGGTTCATGGGCACCAGGGTGTAACTGCATGCATAAGAAACAGGAGCAGGAGTAGGCCATCTAGCCCTTCGAGCCTGCCCCGCCATTCAGTAAGATCATGGCTGATCTGTCGTGGCTCAGTTCCACATTCCCACCCTCTCCCCATAACCCTTAATCCCCTCGCTTATCAAAAACCCATCAACCCGCGCCTTAAAAATATTTAGCGAGGCAACCTCCACCATTTCAACGGGCAGAGAATTCCAGACATTCACCACCCTTTGAGTGAAGAAGTTCCTCCTCAATTAAAACCGCCCCCCCTTTATCTTGAGGCTGTGCCCCCTAGTCCTACTGTCCTTTCTGAGCAGGAAGAGTCTCTCCACCTCTATCCTATCCATCCCATTCATCATCTTATATGTCTCAATGAGATCTCCCCTCATTCTTCTAAACTCTAACGAGTACAAGCCGAGTTTATTCAGCCTCTCCTCATAGCTCAACCCCCTCAACTCTGGTATCAGCCTAGTAAATCTCCTCTGCACCCCCTCCAAGGCCAAAATATCCTTGCGTAAGTGCGGCAACCAAAACTGCACACAGTACTCCAGCTGCGGCCTCACCAATGCCCTACTTTTATATTCAATCCCCCTCGCTATGAAGGCCAGCATCCTGTTCGCCTTCCTGACCACCTGCTGCACCTGCAGGCAGGTACCCTGTGTGCGAAGCGTATGGGAGCCAGAGCTCTTCCAAGTCCCCTGTCTGTTTATATATGCATCAGACTTGCTGATGAAGAGATTGTGTTTTGTTGAGAGAGGTTTAAGTACATGGCTCTCTTTTTGGATTACTGGTACTGCTGGCCAGTGGTGAAAGCTGAAAGCAAGAGGTGACAAGCAGGCTGTCCACTACGCACCACACCAAATGGCTAACATACTTTATGGTTCATATCAATTAGCGATGTGGGTGTGTGTATTGTAGAAAGTCTGAGATTTAAGACACTTGCTCAGTGAATAAAGGCACCAGGTGCCACAGGTTTTGAACGAACGAAAATGAACTTTATAATGCAAGATCAGAAAGCATTCAGGGTTAATAAGGTGCATGTGAATTAACAGGCAAACTGGTTGAACACATCACTTTGCACAATAAATGACAAATGTGACCAAGAGAAAGTCCATGGATTTCTCAAAAACCCACGCAAACATCAGTAAGCATTGTGCAACAATCAATCTCACTAAAATGCTATCTCTCTCTCTCTCTTTCTCTCTGTAGTAACAAGGAATTCTAGTCTTCGCCATAAGGGATTTCACCTTGGAATTCTCTCCGAGTTACGGTGGCACAGTGGTTAGCAATGCTGCCTAACAGTGCCAGGGACCTGGGTTCAATTCCTGGCTTGGATCACTGTCTATGTGGAGTCTGCATGGTTTCCTCCAAGTGCTCTGGTTTCCTCCCAGAGTCCTAAATATGTGCTGGTTAGGTGCATTGGCCATGTTAAATTCTCCCTTCAGTGTACCCAAACAGTCACCAGAGTGTGGCAATTTTCACAGTAACCTCATTGCAGTGTTAATGTAACCCTACATGTGACTAATAATTAAACTTTAAAAGTCACTCTAACTCAGACCGGATCAACAACAGCTCTTTTCACAGGGTCTCCTAAGGTTCTGTTCTCCTGGATTCCCGACCCAGTCTCCCTCGTCCTCGTCCTCACTCTAAAACCCCTCCATTGTAAACACACACACCCCTCCCCCTGCCCTGCATGTGTAGTCTGCTGCCAGCCTGCGTATGTACAGAAACTCTGAGGCCCATCGGGAGCTGAAGCTCTCGACCTTTACCACTCAGCATTATGGTAAATTTGAATTTCATGACTACAGAAGATCTTTCATTTTGAAATCTATAAATAAGCTTTTTTGTTTATTAGAAATAAATCTCCATACTTTATTTCCAAAATGAAAATTCTAGCTACTTGGCACAAGGTAACTTATTGGGAATGAGTCTCACATCTGCAAACCCTTAAAGATAATAATTGTAAACAATTAGCACTCTGTTGCATCCTTTAGTTTTGTTCTGCAATTTCAACATTCTTCCCCTTCAGTACTTCTGTTTAAAAGTGAGTGTTTACATCAGGACACTGACTTTTAAAGATCAAACTGCAGCAAGGGGAGTACACACATATTAATCCAGCAGCACCATCCAAGAATGAATGGTTTAATTCATACATTTTTCACATTTCAGTGATCTGTTTCTCTAAGCTAGTACACCTTGCATGATCATCTATGTTTTAGTGAGACATGGATTGGAGCTCCTTAACTCAGAAGCACCCCAACACCAGGTTAAAGTCCTAACAGGTTTATTTGTAATCACAAGCTTTTGGAGCGCTTCTCCTCCTTCAGGTGAGCAAAGGAGCAGCACTGTGAAAGCTTGTGATTACAAATAAACCTGTTGGACTTTAACCTGGTGTTGTGAGACTTCTTACTGTGCCCTCCCCAGTCCAACGCTATCTCCACATCAGAAGCATCCTGATTACATTAAAGACACATACCACTTTGTAAACGTGGTTAACCTCTTAAGTATGCGCTCCATGTCTTTTTTTTTACAGTGGACATTGAAAACCTGTACAAAAATATAAAAACAGACAAATATGGCTGGCTGTCCAAAATCATTGGATGTTACAGCTTAGAAGGAGGCTATTCAGTGTCTTATGATTGTGCTGGCTCTTTGACTGTGGGAGACAGAGCTATCAAATTAGTCCCCACTCCTGCTTACTGTTTCCTAGAGCCCTGCAAAAGTTTTTCCTTTGAATGTCTGTCCGTTTCTTCACTATTATAATTTATTAAAGTCCATTCTTGTCACAGCCAAGGGCTGAATCAAGTTAAATTTTACAGTCAATTCAATCAAAAGAAACAAGAAAAATTCTTAAGTGCAAAATTACCAGCGCTATTGCTTCCAATAATACCACCATTGATTCACCATAATTTCCTTGAGATTGAACCACTCAGCACTGTCGTCCATCTGATGCAGAAAACCTTCCAAAAGCCTCTGTTTCCAAGTAGGGCTGTACTCCTATTCCATAGAAACATAGAAAAACTACAGCACAGTACAGGCCCTTGGGCCCACAAAGTTGTGCTGAACATGTCCCTACGTTAGAGATTACTAGGCTTACCTATAATCCTTTATTTTACTAAGTTCCATTTACTTATCTAAAAGCATCTTAAAAGACTCTATTGAATCTGCTTCCGCCACTATTGCCTGCAGCCGATGACAAGTTGGGCCAAAGGGCCTGTTTCCATGTTCTAAATCTCTGACTATAAATGCTATAACCCATCCCTCCACTTCCTCATCAAGGTCACTTATAAAAATCACAGAGTAAGGGTCCCAGAACAGATCCCTGGGGCTCTCCATTGCTGACTGACCTCCATGCAGAATATGACCTATCTATAACCACTCTTTGCCTTCTGTGGGCGAGCCAGTTCTGGATCCACAAAGCAATGTTCCCTTTGATCCCATGCCCCCTCACTTTCTCAATAAGCCTTGCATGGGGCATCTTATCAAATGCCTTGCTGAAGTCCATACTGCAGAGGCTCAGAGACACTTTAAGTATCCTCTTAAGTGTCTCTGAAGACCAAGGTATCTTTAATGAATTTGAGAGCCAGAATGTAGAATTTGTTTAGATGGAGGCCCCACAGTTTCTTCATCTCCTCAGCTTGTATCTGCGTCCCTTGCTGCTGCTGCTGCTGCTTCTCTTCCAGCGGCATTTCCAGACCTGAGCCAGGTCCCAGTCCCAACCCGAGCAACACAGTCGCTGATCTCAGATAAGAGAGCTGCATGAGGCCTCCCGTACTTGTTGTTAGCCTGCTCTCACTTGTCCAGTTTTGGGTCCAGTGTGATTGCAGCAGCAGGACCAGCCAGAATAAATGCTCCAGCTCCTCCTATAACTGGATACCTCACTCCTGCCCCCCCCAGCCCCTCCAATCAATTCTGTGTCTCAAGGCATCAAGGGTGTGTGAGAGGGGGAAACTGTGTTTGGAGGACTTGGGGCAATGGGCGTGAGAGAAGCAAAATTTTTGATTGGAGGGATAGTCCCTCACTGATTCTGCCTCTTCCTCATTTGGGGCGACTTATCTTTCATTTTTCATTTCTGTCATGGATTTTTGGGGGCGGGGGGGCTTTTGAGAGAAATCACCTATCCATTATTTTGAACCTTGCGATAGAAGTGTGGGAACGCCAACACTTACAAGATACCCTCCAAACCACATACTGCCCTGCCTTAGGACAATATCACTCTTCTTTCACTGTCATTGGACTGAAAACCTGGAGCTCCCTAACAGTACTGTGTACCTATACCACACAGGCTTCTGCAGTTCAAGTGGGTGGCTCACTACCACCACCTCGAGTAATTAGGAATGGGGAACAAATGCTGGATGCCCACATCCCATGGAAACATTTTTTTAAAAATTGTAGATGTTTTTATATAGCTTGCAGAACTCTGCAGCTGATGGACATTTCCATTTTGTTTATTGCTAGATGAATTAATAATGTTGAGTTGTATTTGTGGTATTGTTATTAGTGTAATTGTCCTGATGTTTAGTCACTTTGCATTAGACGTTGTGTATAATGCCAGTAGTCTGCAAACTTTTGGTTGAGATAGATTGTGTAAAGCAACACAAGGATGTTATACAATTTGGTGAAGTGATTTGGAAAATGAGCTACTGGAAAATAAGACAAAGTTAATTCTCTTTAGCCACTAAATAAAAATGTTGAATTAACCATCCAGACAATTCTATAATAGCGCTTTCCTATAACTCAAAATAGGCCTTACCTTTGGTCAATCTAGTTTGACAGACAGCTGTTGTTGGCATTTACACAGAGAAGTGTTTTAAATTGGTATTAAAAAGAGAAAAAAAAGTGTCCTAACTGTTTCCTCAGTTTATATGGATGTTTTGAAATTGCTAAATCATTTTGTACTTGAAGTCCCCTTGCCTCCAGTTTGTTTCCAATGAAGTTTAGCAGAATGTGTAAGTGAAAACTTGTGTATCTTGAAAATTGTTTATTTGGTTATTGCATGAGACAAACAGATTATCTAAGTAATTAATCGACAAACATTAATTTGATTTTGTACAGAAGGTTTATTTCTAGAATTTGAGTTCATGGTTAGCTGATTTGTATTTAATGCTGGTATATCAGTCGTACCCAGATTGCAATTTTCATTACTTGTCATTGTACAGTGAAGTTTTTAAATATTTAGACTTCAGTGATTTTGTATTAACTCTGTTCGGGTATTAAGCTGTTACACATCATTGTTGTGACAATCTGTAAAATATACAATAATATTGAATATTTGATTTTTCTGTTGCATTTTGACTCTGCACACCGATGCTAGTTTTAATAGTCCATTATTTCTCCTAATGAGGAATAGCTCCATGAACTGGTTAGACCACCCCACTATATTGCATATTTGTAATCAATGTGCTTAGGTTGACAAGCTATTAGAGCACATCACACCAAAACTTGATCCTATCCTCAGTCACATTTCAGCAGGAATCATTTGTATGATGATCAGGAGTGGAAATCCTTGTTGATTTCTTTTTCCTACTTCCCTTGCTAGTTAAGGGCACTGAGGACATTTGTACCTGTGGCTGCTCTGACTACAGTCAACCAATTCAGCACAAGTCGTAGTTTCTCGTCCTTGTAATTCTTCCCTCCCAAATTTGTGGGAGAAACATTTGAAGTGACCAAAAAACTCAATCTAATTTGACCTAAATGTTTAATTTTTCAAAATTGCTTAAATTTGTATATTACATCTGTATCCATTATTTTAAACTTTCATCCTTTTAGGAATAGCAAAACATTTTCGATTTGGAAACCAAGAAGATGCACATGAATTCTTGCGTTACACTGTTGATGCGCTCCAGAAAGCATGTCTAAATGGAAGCAACAAGTGAGTACAAGTCTAAATGAAAATTTCAAGGTATTTAGGATGACTTTATTATTTTATTAGTAATATCTATGCAAGAACTAAATGTATATGCATTGAGAAATACGTCCACGTAGCAAAATGGATCAGATGGTCATAGTTTACTTAAAGGCTAACTTAAAAATACAAACAAATGGCAAAAAAATGAAGATCACTTCCACATTGAGCAGAAAATTATGTAAGATTCTTTATACAGATTTATATCTGACAGTTTTTTTCATATTGTGCAACACCTTTGAATTAGGCTTGCTGATATTGTCAGAATAGGTGTTGAAAGCGCAAGAAAATTATTAGTTGAAAAGTTGCACCGTTCCAATCACCTTTCTTCCACTCTTGCTTTCTGTTGCCCCACCACTTGGAAAGGTTGATTCTTTGAAGATTGGGAGCTTGTGATTTGCCAATTCTTCAGAAGCAATGTGCAATGCCACAAACCTGCCTTTGAACTAGAGTGGTGTTTAATTTTAAGTTTAACCAAAGATTAATTTGAACATGAAAATTATACTAAATATTCTTTCCAATACTTCTGTAGATTGGATAGACAAACTCAGGCAACCACAATGATATATCAAATTTTTGGAGGGTACTTGAGGTCAAGAGGTATGTTCCATTTATATAAAGATCAAAGTAGTTTTTATATATACATATGTGTAATGATTTTACGAAAGTTAATAAGAACATAAGAAATAGGAGCAGGAGTAGGCCATCTAGCCCATCGAGCCTGCCCCGCCATTCAATAAGATCATGGCTGATCTGTCGCTGCTCAGTTCCACTTTCCCACTTTCTCCCCATAACCCTTAATCCCCTCTCTTATCAAAAACCCATCAACCCGCGTCTTAAAAATATTTAGCGAGGCAGCCTCCACCACTTCAACGGGCAGAGAATTCCAGAGATTCACCACCCTTTGAGTGAAGAAGTTCCTCCTCAACTCCGTTCTAAACCGCCCCCCTTTTATCTTGAGGCTGTGCCCCCTAGTCCTACTGTCTTTTTTGAGCGGGAAGAGTCTCTCCACCTCTATCCTATCCATCCCATTCATCATCTTATATGTCTCAATGAGACCTCCCCTCATTCTTCTAAACTCTAACGAGTACAAGCCCAGTTTATTCAGCCTCTCCTCATAGCTCAACCCCCTCAACTCCGGTATCAGCCTAGTAAACCTCCTCTGCACTCCCTCCAAGGCCAAAATATCTTTGCGCAGGTGAGGTGCCCAAAACTGCACACACTACTCCAGCTGCGGCCTCACCAATGCCCTATACAGCTGCAGCAAGACCTCCCTACTTTTATATTCAATCCCCCTCGCTATGAAGGCCAGCATCCCATTTGCCTTCCTGACCACCTGCTGCACCTGCAAGCTGGGTTTTTGCGACTCATGCACAAGGACCCCGTGGTCCCTCTGCACCGTCGCCTGCTGCAGTTTTTCGCCCCGTAAGTAATAGTCCTTCCTACCATTCTTCCTACCAAAGTGGACCACCTCACACTTGCCAACATTAAATTCTATTTGCCATTTCCTGGCCCATTCGCCCAGCCTATCTAGATCCTTCTGCAGACTCTCCACACCCTCCGCACAATTTGCCGTTCCCCCTATCTTGCTTACAGAATGCTTACAGAAGTTAAAAACCATATATCTTGCTTACTTGCCAATAGTCATCAAGAAGTCAGATATTTCATTAAATTGCTGACTGTTTTATAATGCTTTTATATAAAATTATATGTTGCCTTACAGAGCATTTTCTAACAATATTTTTCTAATTTTAGTAAAATGTTTAAACTGCAAAGGAGTGTCTGACACGTATGATCCATACTTGGATATCGCTCTGGAAATAAAGGTATTGCTATGCATTATTCTTTGCTAGCTGCTACAATTTGCATTTTTAAGATGCCATTTTTCTTCTCTAAATACGTACTGCATTTCCTCTGAGTTGATTTTACTCTGCACAATCCACAAGTGCAACTTCAAGCTCCCTTCCCTTCCAGAGGAGACACTGCTCAGACTTGACAGCTGCTCTAATTATAAGCAATGCCCTAGACTTTATGCTTGCACGTCCTGTTTTTTTTTAAACAGTTGCATCACAGTATTTGCATGGCTATAGTCAGAATTATTTTATGAAGAAGCCTTTTCTTAAAAAAAACATGGGGAATCCTTGGCATTGTAAATAGAAGCAGTACAAAACAAAGAATTTGTTAAACCTTGATAAATAAAGCCTCGACCACAGCATTGTGTTTAATTTTGAGCACCACGTTTTAGGAAGGACACCAAGACCTTATGAGAAGGTGTAGAAGCGATCTATAAGGATGAAGAGGCAAATTTTGCAGGGCTATGGGAAGAGAGCAGAGGAGTGGGGCTAATTGGATAACTGTTTCATAGAGCTGGCACAAACGCAATGGGCCTCTTCTATGCTGTATAATTCTAGTTTGGCATGCCATAATGTATTATTACAGATAAGTAACAAGGAATTTTGACACATTACCAAAATTAAATATCAAAAAATACATTCTAAATACTGTGACATTAAATGTCTGTAAATCTTCTATCACAAGTAACCTTTTTAAAATCCAAACTAGAAAAATACCAATTCATAATTTGTGATGCAAGTTGAATTTACTTAGATTACACCTGTAACAAAATCTGAAACTAAAATCTTGTACAGGAATTACAGTATAAAAAGTGTAAATCTGATTTGAAGTGGATGGAAAACAGATGCATCTTGCATTGAGTATCCCTTGCCATCAAAAACCAAGTAAATATTAGCTTGTGATTTGTATAACTAAAGAACATGTGTTTTGTGTTGCAAGGTAGATTCCAAATCCACCTTCTGATCTTGTTTATGCTTCTTTAATTATTATAGCTATTTGGATTACTAACCAGTTAGATTACTGGTGACTTATGTGCTGTAATTCAGTGGTAGTTTGTGCATGGTGAAATTCAGTTCTAAGTGTTCTTGAAATATTGGCCATAAATCCAAAATACTTAATATGTGGTCTTTTTTTAATTTAGAAGTATTTTAAAACAGACTTTCAAAAGAAAGCAAATTACTGTGGATTCTTGAATTGGAAACAAAGATAGAAAATGCTGTAAAATTTCAGCCAGTTTGACAGCATCTGTGGAGCGAGAACAGAGCTAATGTTCCGAGTGGCATCCAGACTTGAAATGCTAGTTCTGCTCTCCACTGATGCTGTCTGACCTGCTGTGATTTTCCAGCATTTGTTTTTGTTTTTAAAAAACCTATTTGTATCGCTATCTGGAAACTTTTTGACTTGTAAATACTTGTGAAAAATACGAAATATTTTATAGACTGCACCAAACATCACAAAAGCTCTGGAACAATTTGTAAAGCCTGAACAGCTGGATGGTGAAAATGCCTACAAATGCACCAAGTGAGTAAACATTCTCATTACAAAAATAAAGATTTGTGAGTAAGTTGTTGAATACCTCTTCTGTGTGTAACTATTTCTTCATGACCATGGCAGTGACCTTCTACATATACTGAATCATTCTGTTCTTGATGCAAGAGTACTGTTTGACCAATTGGTAACACAACTTGCTATCTCAGCATTTCCAAGTTCATTAGCTTGAAACCTTATTTGTAGGTCGGTATCCCATTTTTTTCTGCAGATTAGATACAATGTTTAAAAACTTACATATCACAAAAAAAACTAATGAAACAATCTTAGCTAAAGTAGGTGGTAAAACAATGTGCAAAAGAACAGTGGCTTTCTTTTACGAATATAAAGCAACGCTTTTGTCTGCAGTTTACAACTTGTATGTAAGCATGTTGATAAAGTATAAGAATGCATACTGGATCACCAATTTACAATGCTAGCTCCATTAGCTGCCCTTTTGCCAAAATGAGACAATTCACTGAGGTACTATCTACATCTTCCACAGTTTTGTACAGCAGCATGAATGACTAGGCCCACCAGATTCTAAAACACTCCTACCAATGCAAGATGACCACCAATACCCCTCTGCATATGCGCACTTGATTGAGCATGAGCAGAAAACCAATTGCATCATTTGCTGGAGAGACAGTGCCAGTTGGATCATCTTCGTATTCTGGATTACAACCTGGTGATTCAGAAACTGCAGGGAGATTGCGGCTTGACTGCCTCACCCCACCCATTAGGGCCCAGAAACTAGGTGAATGGCTTTACAATCTGAATAAGATCCACCCAGAAGAAACCCCAGAGCTCCAAAAGTGGAGTGCAGAAATTGCAGTCCAGAATTGCAGCTGTCACTAGATGGATCAAAACGTCGCCTCTCTCCCCATCCCAATCCCCAGCTCCATTCCTCATCTCTAGCCCACTGAGAAGATGAGGTTTTTTCAATCACACTCTTTAATAGTTATTAAGCAGCTCACTCCTGGCTGCTGCCTACTCCATCACTCACAATGGCATCAGAGTTAGACCATGCAACTGCAACGCATGGTGTTGGCAGAAAACACAGCCTTTCTAAAACAATAAGTGCGATCTACATATATGCCTGTATGTATATAAGAACATAAGAAATAGGAGCAGGAGTAGGCCAGCTAGCCCTTCAAGCCTGCCCCGCCACTCAAGATCATGGCTGATCTGAGTGGATCAGTTCCACTTTCCCGTTTTCTCCCCATAACCCTTAATTCCCTTTTCTATCAGAAATCTATCTACCCGTGACTTAAATATATTCAGCAAGGCAGCCTCCACCACTTCAATGGGCAGAGAATTCCAGAGACTCGCCACCCTTTGAGTAAAGAAGTTCCTCCTCAACTCCAATCTAAACTGCCCCCCACCCGCCCCCTTTATTTTGGGGCTGTGCCCTCTAGTTCTGCTATCCTTTCTAAGCGGGAAGAATCTCTCTACCTCTACCCTATCTAGCCCCTTCATTATCTTGTAAGTCTCTATAAGATCCCCCCCTCAGCCTTCTAAACTCTAACGAGTACAGACCCAGTCTATTCAATCTCTCTTGATAGGCTAACCCCCTCATCTCCGGTATCAGCTTAGTGAGCCTTCTTTGTACTCCCTCCAAGGCCAATATATCCTTCTGCAAATGCGGTGACCAAAACTGCACACAGTACTCCAGTTGCGGCCTCACCAGTGCCCTGTACAGTTGCAGCAAGACCTCCCTGCTTTTATATTCCATCTCCCTCACTATAAAGACCAATATTCCATTCGCCGCCTTGATCACCTGCTGCGTCTGCAGACTGGGTTTTTGCAATTTGTGCACAAGGACTCCCAGGTCCCTCTGCACCGTAGCATGCTGCAGCTTTTGGCCCTTTAAATACTAATCCCTCCTACTACTATTTCTACCAAAGTGGATAACCTCACATTTGCTAACGTTATACTCCATCTGCCAGGTCCTCGCTCAGCCTATCCCGATCTCTCTGCCTTTCCGTGCCTTCCACGCAATTTGCTTTTCCACTCATCTTTCCATTCGTAGACACGCAGGGTAGAATAGGTGTAGGGTGATGCGGCGGCGCGGGCTCGTTGGGCCAAAGGGCCTGTTTCCCGTGCTGGGTTGTTCTTTGTTCTTTGTGTCATCAGCAAATTTCATTACCCTACACTCAGCCCCCTGCAGATCGTCTGTGTAAATGGTAAACAGTTGAGGCTGCGGCACTCCACTAGTCACCAACTGCCAACCAGAATAGCACCCATCAATTCCAACTCTCTGCTTCCTGTTAGACAACCAATCCTCAATCCATGCTAACACCTTACCCCCAACTCCGTGCACCCTAACCTTTTACAGCAATCTTTTGCTGTAAAAACGCCTTCTGGAAATCTAAAAACACCACATCCACTGGTTCCCCTCTGTCTACCACACTAGTCACATCCTCATAGAAATCCAGTAAATTCGTTAAACACGACTTCCCCTTCATGAATCCGTGCTGCTTCTGCTTGATCAAACCGTTCTTTTCTAGGTGTCTTGCTATTTCTTCTTTGATGACGGATTCTAGCATTTTTCCAACTACGGACGTTAAGCTAACCGGCCTATAATACCCTGCTTTTTGTCTGCTACCTTTTTTAAACAGCAACGTAATATTGCTGTTTTCCAATTTTCTAGCACTTCTCCAGAGTCCAGTGAATTTTGATAAATAATTACTAAGGCATCCGCTATCACTTCTGCCATTTCTTTCAGAACCCTGGGATGCATTCCATCCGGTCCCGGGGACTTGACTACCTTCCGTCCCCTTAGTCTGTCAAGCACTACCTCTCTAGTGACAGTAATTGCGTTAAGGACCTCATCTACCATCCTTCTATCTTTAATATTCGGCAAGCTATTTGTCCTCCTCCGTGAAGACTGACACAAAAAACTTATTTAAAGCCTCAGCCATTTCCTCGTTATCCACCGCTAAATCCCCCCGCTTGTCCTCCAAGGGTCCAACATTCACTCTAGCCAGTCTCTTCCTCTTTATATATTTGTAAAAACTTTTACTATCATTTTTTATATTTAGAGCTAGTTTATCTTCATACTCTATCTTTCCTTTCTTTATCGCTGTCTTAGTCGTTCTTTGTTGTTTTTTAAATCTTTCCCAATCTTCTAATTGCCCACTATTTTTAGGCGTATATACACGTGTGTCTTGTAAACTAATAAATTATAATTTATTGTGTGTACAAATTTGCATGCAATATCATAGAATAGAATCCCTGCATTGCAGAAATAGTCATGACGTGGAGATGCCAGCATTGGACTGGGGTATGCACAGTAAGAAGTCTCACAACACCAGGTTAAAGTCCAACAGGTTTATTTGGTAGCAAAAGCCACTAGCTTTCAGATAACTCGGATATATAATATAGATAATATTCAGATAACTGGTGTTGAGACTACTTATTGCAAAAGTAGGCCATTTGACCCATCAAGCCTGCAGCGACCACATTCCCACCCAGGCCCTATCCCATAATCCCACTTATTTATCCTGTTAATCCCTCTGACACCAAGGAGCAATTTATCATGGCCAATCAACCTAACCCGCACGTCTTTGGACTGTGAGGAAACAGGAGTATCCAAAGAAACCTACTCAGACACGGGGAGAATGTTTTAATATTTTGAACTACTTTTTGCACTATCATTTTGCCACTGCACTTCGTAAGAGTATAAAAATGTAAATGGAGCTGGTTGTCAATCACCAGCCAAGTTAAACTTATATTTAACCACCAAAGCCTGACAACATGTTTAAGAACCAAACTGAAAAGCATTTTCATGTATTTAATGTTGTGGTGTAGTTTGGTTTGGTATGCTTTTTGGGAAGATTAAAATTTAAATTTCAAATAAGCAAAATTCCTCAGCAGCAGGTAAACAAAGTGAAAATTACACACTAGCATATGTAGTAAAACGGAGTCCTGTTTGATAAGTGCTATTATGTTGTAAAAGGAGAGAGGGCAGTAGATTAAACAAAAGTGAAGGGGAAGTAAGTTTGCCCTGTACTGCATGCACTCCATATGTTCCCAATCCAGGAGAGGAAGTGTTATGCTCCCCAGACTTCTATACAGTTCAAGATCTGGAAGTGTGTGGGAACAACCCAGTTCTGCCCACAATGCGTGTTTTGTGCCTTGTGCCTGCTAAGAATGCTGGGGCTTGGATCAGTAATCCACTATAGGGGAGAAGTGGCTGCAAAGCAATCTCTACCACCATGTAATACAACGGTATGGTGGTCCAATTTTCAAATAATGGGAAGTGGTTAATTATATAATCAGGTTGTTAAGTTTAGCTGTTAATAAATTACTCTTTGTCACTGAAACGTTCAGTTTGATTACAGATTTGTAACCATTCTTTGATTCCAAGACATCTATTAGTTTGTTGAGGAATGTACAATTTTACAATAATCAACAGTGTCCATTAATCTATATGTGGTTACGTGCTTTCCAGCAATTGAAATAAATTACAGTTAGCACTTCAATTTTATTATGTATTGCAATTTCCCTTTTTAGGATTGAGAACAACACCAAAGCATCGACCTGTCACAAACAAGCCACCTGTTTATTCTGTAGATGGTTGAAGCCTAGACTGCTAAATGGCTTTGTTTTTGTAAAACTGTTTTCAAATGTCATATCTAGTGGATTTTTATTTTAACTATGAATATAATGTTCCAGCTAATGGAGTTCAACCCACATGCGCATAATGCATTTGACTCAGTATGGAAAATTAGGTATAAATAAAGATTTGCATTTATATACCACTTTTCATGACCAACTGAAGTCTGAAAGCACTTTAGAGTCATTGAGTACTTACGAGATGTAGTCACTGTTGTCATGTAGGAGTTGTGGCAGCTAGTAACAGCACAACAAACCCTCACGCACAACAATTTGATAACCCAATAATCTGTTGTGATATTGATTGAGGGATAAATCTTTGGCAAGAGTACCTGGGATAATTCCCCAATTCTTCTTTGAAATAGTGCCATGAGTTTTTAATTTCACCCCAAGCAAGAATATGGGGTCCCTGAAAGATGCCACTTGCAGCATTGTGGCAGTCTGTCAGTACTGCACTGGAGTGTCAGCCTTGTTTTTGAGCGTGGACTTGTATCCTGACTTTGTGACTCAGGCAAAATTGCTACCAATTGAGCCACAGATGACTCATGCAAAATAACTGTGACTTAATTTATGTAGGAATCCTGTAGATTAAATCACCACCACCATATTTATAGTTCTCTAATTTTATGTTTTTCACCATTTAAATAAGGATTAAGATGCGCTTTATAAATTAACAAAAGCATATTCTGTTGCAATTGGCTGTGTACCACCCCATCTAATTGCCCTTTTCCTTGCAGATCACCATTGATAATCTGAGGACCAGCAGACACTTAATTATCCCCTCCTAGGCAGGCCATAATATAGATTCATAAGATCAAAGGATCAGTCATTCAATTTAATCAGCGTACATTGTTGGGTTGATTCATTCATGTTGTTTTGTCCTTTTGGGCAAGCAGCGAGGTAATGGAAAGCAGCCCACAATACAGCATTTTTAATCACTCCCTGAAAACTGAAGGAGTACAGCCTTGGTTATTGCAAAATAATCTAGCCCAAAAGCTATTTCACAGCTTTATCTTAGAACCCTGTAGCTTCTGAGGTCTTTATTTCCATTGCAGATATACCAGCAATTGAATCATTTGCCCCTTCGATAAGTTGCCATTGGGCAGCACAGTGGTTGGCAGTGCAGCCGTACAGCACCAGGGATCCAGGTTCGATTCCCAGCTTGGGTCACTGTGGCGTTTACTCATTCTCCCCATGTCTGCGTGGTTTCCTCCGGGTGCTCCGGTTTCCACAAAAATGTGCAGGTTTGGTGGATTGGCCATGTTAAATTGACCCTTGGTGTCAGAGGGACTAGCTAGGGTAAATGCATGAGGTTGTGAGGATAGGGCCTGAGTGAAATTGTGGTCAGTACAGACCTGATGGGCCAAATGGCCTCCTGCACAGCAGGATTCAGTGATCAAATAAGACCATTTACAGGGTGCTATATTAGGTCAAATCTAATGCAGTTTAAAACTATAGAATAATAGAATCCCTACAGTGCAGAACGAGACCATTCGACCTCTCAAGGCTGCACCAACAATAATCTCACCCAGGCCTATCTCCGTAACTCCATGTAGTTACCCTGTTGATCCCACTGACACTAAGGAGCAATTGAGCATGGCCAATCGATCTAATCTGCACATCTTTGGATTATGGGAGGAAACTGGGAGAATGTGCAGATTCCACGTTGACAGTCACCCAAGGCTGAAATTGAGCCCAGATCTTTACTGTTGTGAGGCAGCAGTGCTCATCACTGTGCCACCTTCCCGCCTCTTATTGATGGATACTATATTGATGTATAAACTTAATGGACGAATCCTTGTTTTCTAATCCTTTAAGGTAGCTGTTAATTTGATTCGTCCACATTGCTACTTTTGATTTAATTACTGGTGCTGTGTTTATAAACAGTGTAGCCAACCATGTAATCTCTAAGTGCCATTCATATGTGCTCTTCAAATGGACGTTGATCAACACAAACAAAATTTGTCCCGTTATTGCCACTGCAAATTACTTAATGCTAGAGGTGTAATTACTGATTGTCACATAGCTATAACTAACAACAAATTTCAAATGCAGTGCAACAAGAGCTGCACATTCACTATGCAGCAGTTTCTAACTGTGCCCTTTGCGATCTATAGTTTGCATGAGGGTCAGATGAGTGACTAATTACAACTCCCAGAGTACCTGCTGTTAAATTCAATGTGGCTTCACTTACCTAAGTAGTGTATATTTCCAGGCCGTTCAATTATAGGCAAACAATCTGACTCATGAGGTTTAAGTAGGAATATAAATACATGCGTAGATCATTGTCCCTTAAACCTGATTACATCATAGCTAATTGTATTTTAACTCCATCCACCTGCTGCAAGCTTTTATCTGTACACTCGTACCTTACCCACATGATTTCATACAAAGGTTAGATGACAATGGCATTTAGCCTATTCAAATAAAAGAAAGCTAAGAACATACTTAGTTTATGTAGCACTTTTCACAATCACAAAATATCCCAAAGCGCTTTGTAGCAAACTAAGTACTTTGAAGTGTAGACATTGTTCCAATGTGGGAAACAACAATCAATTTACTCATAGCAAACTGCCACAAACAGCAACGTGATAATGACCGGATAATCAGTTTTTATGATTAATTGAGAGATAAATCACGGGATAAAAATCCCCTCTTCAGTATTGTGCCTTGAGATCTTTGTAATAATTTTGCGTGGCAACAACTAGTCTTGTTTGACTTTGAAAACATGCAGTAAAATTTCAGTTTTCAGGAGAATGGGGCATGTTTTCACATGGTGGTAAGAATTGCAGTTGTCATCAACCGCTGATGAACACTGTTTTTGGCACAGGCAGGTGTGCATGGTACTATCACCATTGTGAATCTCACATTAATTATTTGACTCATTAGGTGATGAGTGTAGGTCCAAGTAGAATGCACCCATTCTGAGTGACTGCAGTGGGAAGAATCAAGGGACATGTTAGCTGAACTTAGGTTGGACTTTGGCTTTTTATTTTATTGTAGATTGCTGTGAAATTGACCAGCACACCATCTGGACTACATAGAACAGCCTCAATGTTGTGCCGAGCTATGTCCAAACCCAAGATCAAGCTATCACACTCCCTATAATGTTACATGATGTCACTGTTACAAGTCATGTGCTGATTATCTATCTCAGACTGACTCATGGGGCAAACAAAGCCTCCTTTAACATCTCATTTGAAAGATAGCATCTCCAACAGTCCAACACACTCGCTACTGTTTTGCCAGCCTTGATTTTTGTGCTCAAGTCCTAGAGTGGGACTTGAACCCACAGCCTTGTGACTCAGGCAAGAGCTGACCCTCAGTTGGAAATAAAATTAATAGCAATTACTCTAGAAAGTGTAATTAGTCATCCCTGAATTATGTAGGAGCAGAAATGCACTTGTCCTACCTCTTTCCTACACTAGTGATGTTAAAATGTCTCCCTAGCTGAAATTGACTAGGCTTAAAACCAGGAGTGAAATCTGGAAACTCCCTAATTTCCTGTATTTTATTTACATTGCCAATTTCATTTGCATACTGAGCTATTCTATGAAATTTGATGTTAGAAACTAGAATCAGGAGTTGGCCATTCAGCCTTTTGAGCCTGCTCTACCATTCAATATGATCATGGCTGATCATCAAATTCAATATCCTGTTCCCCTTCTCTCCCCCCACCCCCATAACCTTCGATCCCTTTAGCCCTAAGAGCTATATTTAATTTCTTCTTGAAATCTCTCAACGCTTTGGCCTCAACTACTTTCTATGATAGTGAATTCCACACATTTGCTACTCTCTGGGTGAAGAAATTTCTCACCTCTGTTCTAAAAGTTTTGCCCTTAAACTATGACCCCAGTTCTGGATTCCTCTGGGAGTATTGTTTCTGAATCTACCCTGTCTAACCCTGTTAAAATTTTATAAGTTTTTGAGATTCCCCCCCTCACTGTTCTGAACTCCAGTGTATACCGTCCTAACCAACTTAATCTATCCTCATATAACAGACCTGCCAGCCTGGCAAGCCTTTGCTGTACTCCCTCTACATCAAGAATATCTTTCCTCAGATAAGACACCAAAACTGCACAAAGTATGCCAGGTGTGATCTCGCCAATGCCCTATACAATTGCAGTAAAATATCTCTATTCCTATATTCAAATCTCTTCATTATGAAGCCCAGTGTACCATTTGCCTTTTTTGCTGCCTGCTGTACCTGTATCCTTTCAGCGACTGATGCGTGAGAACATCAAGATCTCGCTGAGTATCCATCTCTGAATTTACACCCATTCAAGTAATGTCTCCCCATTACTGTTTCCAAAGTGGATAACCTCACATTTATCCACATTATACTGCATCAGCCATATGTATGCTCAGCCACTCCAAATCATGCAGAAGCAACTCTACATCCCCCTTACAGCTCACTCTCCACAACGTTGTGTCATTTGCATATTTGGAGCTAACACATTTGGTTCCCTCTGCCAAATCATTAATATGTGAACGGTTGGGGTCCTAGCACAGATCCCTGAGGTAACCCACTAGCCATTGCCTGCCAATCAGAAAAAGATCCATTTATGCCAACTCTTTCCTTCCTACTTGCTAACGAGCTTTCTATCCACCTCAAGACATTATCTGTAATACCATGCGCTTTAACTTTACATCGTAGCCTGCTCTCTCAGACCTTATCAAAAGCCTTCTGGAAGTCTAAATAAACCACATCCACTGGTTCTCCTCAGTAAACTCTACAAGTTGCATCCTCAAAGAACTCCAATAGATTCATCGAACATAATTTCCCCTATGTAAATCCTTGCTGACTTTGATGATACCACTGCTTTCTAAATGCTAAATTATACTCTAGCAAGGTCCCCAGTACTAATGTCAGGCTCACAGGTCTATAGTTCCAGGTTTTCTCTTTCCCTCCCTTTTAGTTACTGCATAACCTAGTGGTAGGACCTAGTGGTAGGGGATGGGGATATGGCTAAGGTCTTGAATAACTTTTTTGTTTCTGTCTTCACGGAGGAGGACGTGAATAATTTGCCGGGTGTTAGCGATGGAAAGGTGGTAGGACTAGAGGGTCTTAATGACATTACTGTTACTAGAGAGGTGGTGCTCGACAGACTGGAGGGGCTGATTGTGGACAAGTCCCCAGGACCGGATGGAATGCATCTGAGGGTTCTGAAAGAAATGGCGGAGGTGATAGTGGATGCCTTGGTGGTTATTTTCCAGACGTCGCTGGATTCCGGGGAAGTGCCGGAAGATTGGAAAACGGCTAATGTTACACCGTTGTTTAAGAAGGGTGCCAGGCAAAAGGCGGGGAATTATAGGCCGGTTAGTTTAACGTCTGTGGTAGGTAAAATGTTAGAATCCGTCATTAAGGAGGAAATTGAGAGGCATCTTGAAGGGAATTGCTTGATAGGGCAGACGCAACACGGTTTCATTAAAGGGAAGTCGTGTCTGACAAATTTACTGGAGTTCTATGAGGATGTGTCTAGGGCAGTGGATAGAGGAGAGCTGGTGGATGTGGTCTTTCTGGATTTTCAGAAGGCATTTGACAAGGTACCTCACAAGAGGTTATTGCAGAAGGTCAGGGGACATGGAGTTGGGGGTAGGGTGTTAGCGTGGATAGAGGATTGGTTGTCAAATAGGAGACAGAGAGTGGGGGTCAATGGGTGCTATTCGGATTGGCGGTTGGTGACTAGTGGGGTGCCCCAGGGGTCGGTGCTGGGGCCTCAGCTATTTACCATTTATATAGATGATCTGGAGGAGGGAACCGAGTGTAGGGTGTCGAAATTTGCTGATGACACCAAGATTGGGGGAAAGGCAAATTGCGCGGAGGGTGTGGAGAGTCTGCAGAAGGATCTAGATAGGCTGGGCGAATGGGCCAGGAAATGGCAAATGGAATTTAATGTTGGCAAGTGCGAGGTGGTCCACTTTGGCAGGAATAATGGTAGGAAGGACTATTACTTACGTGGCGAAAAACTGCAGCAGGCGACGGTGCAGAGGGACCTCGGGGTCCTTGTACATGAGTCGCAAAAACCCAGCTTGCAGGTGCAGCAGGTGGTCAGGAAGGCGAATGGGATGCTGGCCTTCATAGCGAGGGGGATTGAATATAAAAGTAGGGAGGTCTTGCTGCAGCTGTATAGGGCATTGGTGAGGCCGCAGCTGGAGTACTGTGTGCAGTTTTGGGCGCCGCACCTGCGCAAGGATATTTTGGCCCTGGAGGGAGTGCAGAGGAGGTTTACTAGGCTGATACCGGAGTTGAGGGGGTTGAGCTATGAGGAGAGGCTGAATAAACTAGGCTTGTACTCGTTAGAGTTTAGAAGAATGAGGGGAGATGTCATTGAGACGTATAAGATGATGAATGGGATGGATGGGATAGAGGTGGAGAGACTCTTCCCGCTCAAAAAAGACAGTAGGACTAGAGGGCACAGCCTCAAGATAAAGGGGGGGCGGTTTAGAACGGAGTTGAGGAGGAACTTCTTCACTCAAAGGGTGGTGAATCTCTGGAATTCTCTGCCCGTTGAAGTGGTGGAGGCTGCCTCGCTAAATATTTTTAAGAAGCGGGTTGATGGGTTCTTGATAAGAGAGGGGATTAAGGGTTATGGGGAGAGGGCGGGAAAGTGGAACTGAGCCACGACAGATCAGCCATGATCTTATTGAATGGCAGGGCAGGCTCGAAGGGCTAGATGGCCTACTCCTGCTCCTATTTCTTATGTTCTTATAACAGTTAAATTGGAATTGCTAACACTCATTTGTGCTTATGATTTATTTGGCCTTCTTCGTTATAGTGATGTATACTATACATGAGAAACTTGGTCACCTTCCTTGTGCTTTAACTTTTGTGTTGTCTAGCGGTATCACCAGAGGTACTATCATATTTTTAAAAATATAACTGTATAGCCTTGAGTGTTCTACGGGAAGGGATTCATTTCTATGTGGATATTTTCCGTTATCCATTGAAATGCATACCTTACATATGCCATGAAATGGAATCAACCATTTTGCAGCTATCTCAGTTAAGTCTTTCGCTACAGAGTGAATTCTAGAAGAGCATATTTGTCTCTTAACTGGCATCATTTTAGGGCTATTTCAATTTTTCATTTAGACCATTGAATTATTTGTTAATCACAAACTTGAGCATGAGTATTAAATGCCAGAGTGTTTTTGTTCAGCCTTTATTAAGCTCAATGTGAGAAGTTACACAAGCAATCTCTGCATATGTGCTGTTCAAATTTGGATATCCTTCAGCTAATACACTGGGCACCTCTTCAGGCATTGTACCATTAAAACTAAAGTTTGCTCTACGTTCATTAGTTAACATTAACAAGACACTTGTCCTCCCTTGTCGGTTCCCTTCTGCCTCAGCTTCATATTTGTGTCCCCTTAAATAATCCTCCTTCATGCCTCGGAATAGATTTTTCATCACAGTTTCCTGTCTTTGTACTGTAATTAGGCTAATCCTTTCCAACTTTCTTCCTCCCATTTATTATTCTTTTATTGTTTTGAGCACTGATAATTAAATACCAATTGAATCTCCTCTCCTTGCATCTGCCCCACTACCTTTGTTTTTTGGTGATGTCTGGGCTATCCAATCCTCATTTCTCAAAGCTTTTATTTCACCAATACTCCTGCATAGCAGGAACATCCATTATCAATACTGTCAGTTGAATAACTATTAGTCCCATTTAGACCCTTGGATGTAATTCTACTCTTGCCTCCTACGTAATTCCTGAATATTCTACTCCAATTTCCTATCCTATAGCATGTTTCACAAAATATTTTTCAGTTTCTTGCTCTTTGAATTATAGATTTCAGTCTGGGGATAGAGTGGGTATGTAATGTCTGATACGAAGAATTGCTTGGATCGCCTCATTCTCCAAGGGCAATTTCACTTGGAGGTGGGTTACATTATAATAATGCATTGATACAAGTGTTTTATTGATTTCAGTCTTTTTCATTTATAGGACATGCAGAATTGTTTGATATGGGGCACTTAGTCATTGCAGTAGTTGTAAAAATGTCTGTGTTGGCCATGCAATGTTTTTTCCTTTTGTAGGCTGTATTTGGACAATTTCTCCTCCACATCCTAGCCTCTTATATTAAGTAATACATAAAAAAATTATTTTGCAGCATGCAGGTGTCATTGATTATTTGTTGCCTATCCCTAATTGTCCTTGAAGGTAATGGGGACTTGCTTTCTTGAACCCCTGCAATTCATGTGGTGTAGGTGCAATCAGCCTTGTTAGGGAGTTTCAAAATTTTAGACCAAGCAGCAGTGAAGGAGTGGTGATATTGTTTGTCAGCATGATGTATGGCTTCGAGGAGAATTTGCAGGTGGTGTTTCCATATATGTGCTTTCATTGCCCTTCTCGGTGATAAGAGGTCATGGATTTGGAAGGTGTTGTCAAAGGAGCCTTGTTGAGTTGCTGAGTGCATCTTGATATACATTGCTGCCACAATGCATTGATGATGGAGGGAGCGAATGTTTAAGGTGGTGCATTGGGTGTGGTCAAACAGGCTAATTGGTCTTGAGTGCTGTTGTAGTTGGAGCTGCAGTCACCCAGATATCCCATCATGCTCCTGACTTGTGCTTTTTGAACAGACTCTGGGGAGTCAGGAAGTGAGTTACCTGCCACAGAATTACCACTCTCTCACCTGCTATTGCAGCCAAAATACTTGAATAGAAGGTCCATTTCAGCATCTGGTTGATGGTAATTGAGGTTTCTTTCAGCTTGTCTGGGTGAGTGTGAGAATGAGGTAACTGACCATGGTACTGCAGTACAAGAAGCCATTCAAGTTGGGAGAGCAACAAGGAATGCAGTGGTAGGTGGGGATTGTATAGTCAGAGGGATTTATACCATTCTGTGCATAAAGAGCTGATAATCCAGATAACTGTATTGCCTGCCTTGTCATGATGTGCACACACATCGACTCTGCAAACTGCTGGCTCCAAGTCGAAAGAATCTCCAAGAAGATTCTGCAGAAACTCACCTGACGAAGGGGCAGCGCTTCAAAAGCTAGTGGATTTTGCTACCAAATAAATATGTTGGACTTTAACCTGGTGTTGTGAGACTTCTTACTGTGCCTGCCTTGTGCCAGGGTTTGATACATCTGCTCATGAACAGAACTTGCAGTGGGAGGGGGAGGATCCAGTCATCATGATCCATATAGGTACCAATGACGTAAGCAGGACAAAGAAGGAGGTTCTGCATAATTAGCGTGTTGGCCTAGGCACCAAATTAAGTAGAAGAATCTCAAAGGTGACAAACTCTGGTTAACTGAGCCGCGTGCAAATTGGCATAGGACAAATTGGACTGGAGTGATGAATGTATGGCTCAAAAACTGGTGTGGGAGAAATAGGTTCCAGTTCATGGGATGAATGGGTACAGTATCAAGGGTAGGACTCTTAGCAGTGTTGAGGAGCAGGAGGACCTTGGGGTCCGGGTCCATAGGACTCTTAAATCGGCCCCGCAGGTGGAGGATGTGGTCAAGAAAGCATATGGTGTACTAGCCTTCATTAATCGAGGAATTGAGTTTAGGAGTCGGGAGGTAATGCTGCAACTACATAAGACTCTTGTCAGACCCCACTTGGAGTACTGTGTGCAGTATTGGTCGCCTCACTACAAGAAGGATGTGGAAGCTATTAAGAGGGTGCAGAGGAGATTTACAAGGATGTTGCCTGGATTGGGTGGCATGCCTTATGAGGATAGGTTGCGGGAGCTAGGTCTTTTCTCCCTGGAGAGACGAAGGTTAAGAGGCGACCTGATTGAGGTTTATAAGATGTTGAGAGGTATAGATAGGGTGGATTCTCGGAGGCTATTTCCCAGGGCTGAAATGGTCGCTACGCGAGGACACAGGTTTAAGGTGCTGGGGAGCAGGTACAGAGGAGATGTCAGGGGTGAGTTTTTCACTGAGGGTGGTGAGTGAGTGGAATCGGCTGCCATCAGTGGTGGTAGAGGCGAACTCGTTGGGGTCTTTTGAGAGACTTCTGGATGAGTACATGGGATTTAATGGGATTGAGGGTTACAGATAGGCCTGGTAGGTATGGATATGATCGGCACAACTTGTGGGCTGAAGGGCCTGTTTGTGCTGTAGTGTTCTATGTTCAATGGAGGACTGGCATCAGTATCAGGGAAAGGGGTATATGTACTGTTAGGGCAATCTACACCTGAATAGTGCTGGAACCATTGTTCTTGAGAACCATGTAATTAGGGAAATAAAGACGGTTTTAAGCTAAATAGTGGGGGGCAGGGATCAAATTTGGGAAGATCCCGTAAATCAAAGAGCAGAGACAAGGTAAGAGAGAAAGGTATTATTCCAGGATATGGAAAACAGGCTATGGTAGGAAGGGTGAGAGGATGCAAATCTAACGGTAAGCCAACAGATGAGACTAGTGTTAAAGTTTATTTATTAGTCACAAGTAAGGCTTACATTAACACTGCAATGAAGTTACTGTGAAATTCGCCCAGTTGCCACACGATGGCACCTGTTTGGGTCAATGCACCTAACCAGCACGTCTTTCAGACTGTGGGCGGAAACTGGAGCACCCTGAGGAAACCTATGCAGGTGTGGGGAGAACATGCAAACCCAAGCCAGGAATCGAACCCAGGTCCCCGGCACTGAGAGGCAGCAGTGCTAACCACCTTGCTGCCCCCAGGTGGCTCTAAAAAGAAAAAGTATAAAACCAAAAGCGCTGTGCCTGAGTTCACTGAGCAGCTAAAACAAAACAGGTGAACTGGGAGTGCCGATCAAGGTGAACTGGGAGTGCCGATCAAGGTGAACTGGGAGTGCCGATCAAGGTGAACTGGGAGGATTCAATAGCCATTATGGAGACATGGTTGCAGAAGGATCTGAATTGTGACTTGAATATTGAAATGTACAGGAAATTTAGGAAGGACAGGAAGCGAGAAAGAAGTGGTGGGAGTTGCTATGTTTGATAATGGTATTAGCACAATATAGAGGATAACCCAAGTTCAGAAAACTGGGATGGGGACATGAGAATTAGTAAAGGTAAGAAGTCACTTGTGGAAGTTTGTAGAGGCCCCCGAACAGTAAACACATGAAAGGAGGAAATAATTTGAGCTTGTCAGAAAGCATGATAATAGCCATGAGGGGATTTAATTTGCACAGACTTAAAGTCAGATAGGCAAAGGTAGCTGGGATAAAGAGTTCATTGAATATTTTCAAGATCGTTTCTCAGAACAGCATGTTCTGGAACCAAAAGGAGAGCAGGCTATACCAGAGGAGCTAATATGCAGTGAGATGGGAGTAATTAATGATCTTGTGAAGGCACTCCAAGGTAGCAGCGACATATGGTTGAATTTTACATTCAATTTGTGTGAGAGAGGAGTGCGTCATAGACTGTTTTTAAACATAAGGGCAATTACAAGGACATGAAAGTTGAGCTGGCATTGGCAAACTAAACTGGCAAATTAGGTTAAGCAATGGGTCAATAGAGATTCAGTGCCAAAAATTTAAGGGGATGTTTCAGAATGCGTGGAATTGATATGTTCAAAGAGTAAGAAAAAATCCAAGAGATGGACCCACCATCCATGGTTAACTAGAAAAATTAAAGCATATAATTATGCAAAAACAGATGGCAGATCAAAAGATTGGACAGAATATAAGGAACAGCAAAGAATGACTTAAAAATTAAGAGAAAAATTACAGTATATGAGAGAAAGCTAGCCAGAATACAAAAACAGATTGTAAGAATCTTTAACTTTTCGTTTTAAAATATTTGTAAAATGAGTGTTGGTCTTCCAGAGTCTGGAGAGTTGATGATGGAAAACAAGGAGATGGCAGATGAATTGAACATGTATTTTGCACCGGTCTTCACTGCAGTCTTGACTATAGCATATACAAGTAACATCCTAAAAGTAGCTGTAAACCAGGAAATGGAAGAGAGAGATGAACTCAGGAAAATTACAATTACCAGCAAAGTGGTACTATGTAAGTTATTGGAGCTGAGAGTTGATAAGAGCCTGATGGACTTCAACTAGGGTCTTAAAAGAGGTGTCTAGAGAGGTAGTTGATTGGTTTAATTTTCCAAAACTCCTAGGGTTCAGGGAAGATGCCATTAGATTGGAAGATAGCAAATACAACTTAGTTTTCAAAAAGTTAACTTTTTTGTTTGCCTATATTATTTAATTTATCGTATCTTAAACTTTTCCAAGATTTTCAATGCACAGTGAACAAACTGTTCTCTTGTACCCTGTATCCATTTGATTCATCTGTGCTAATCTTGATTGCCTTTTCATTCCCTCATCATGCTCTCACATGCTGTCTTTACTTATTCCGTTTACTATTGCTGACCCTGCCATTTCTTCTATTCCTAGTCATTCTGGTGAAGCTTGTTTCCTTTCCCATCTAGACTCTTCAGTCTCATCTTCCACAGCCCTTGGCTCCTGTTTCCAATTTTGCATTATAATTTTTTTAACCAATTCTAATATTTAATCTATATTATGTGTGAATAACTTCTTCCATGTTATTCTGTCAACATATTCAAGTTCATATTTAACACTGTGCAATCTCAATGTAACTATTATATAGTACAGTTCTTGATTCTGTTAGTTCCTGTCTGTTTATACTAGTTGTTTAGTTGGACTAGGAAGATGGGGTTCTTTTTTAGTCCCTCATTGGAAAAGCGCTGGGAGTGGGACCAACTGCAGAGAGCTGGCACAAATGCAAAGGGCCTAATGACCCTTTAGCCATTCTTACCATTATATTGAATGCTCTCCTGATTTTCGGTAAAGATCTGGTTTTTGGCAAAGATCATTCTTCACAACATGTTTCCCCACCACTTTTTCCCTTCCATGGATCATCTCCTTATATGTGGTCTTCATTTACCTATGATGCAAGACAAATTGACATCCATTCTTTATTCAACATCTGTACACATTTTATAGGGTTCACACTGATCCCCACTACATTGTTTGTATTGGATTTCCTTTTCCCATTTTTGAATGGTCAATTTCAGATGGTTTTTTTAAACCAGTTTTCCAGTTGTCAGCTCAGCTAATGAAAGGAGATACCAATCCACTGGTTTTGTAGCTAACAGCAAATCATCTATTGCAACATACTTTCTTGTTTAGGCTGCTTTTCCATTCAGAAATAGGTTGAAGTGTTTCGAAGCTTAATGTACAAGACCAACAAAACTAGTACAGCAAGTAATTACCTTTGACAATTGAAGTTAATTAACTGTTTGAGGAGCTATAGAGGGTGGAGGTAAAGTTAATGACACATTAGCAGTTTCGGAAATTTTTTTTACTTTAATCCATGTCATGCAATTTTAATATAATCTATGAAACCAGTTTCCCATATTTTTCCATAAGTTTCCTGGAGTACAATCTTAAATGGAAAAAACACTCGACAACTATTTGAGTGCCCGTACAGGGTTATTATTAGGAATATAAGGTATAGTTTTAAGTGGGTTTAATTTAATTTTTCTGTGCCTAGAAGGATAAACTTAAATTCATGTTGTGTGGGAGTTGGTTTCAATTCTAACTGTAATTTTGTTATGCTTAGAGAGGGTTACGGTATGGAGAATAAACAAGCCAGCAGCAGTTGCTTAACAACTGGGGCCTTAAGTTGGAGAAATGTCAATGTTTTAGTTTAGCTAATTTGATTGCGGTTGGAGATGGGGGATAGAGAAGGCAGTGCTCTTGTCAGTGCTGAAAGCAGTTGATTTTAGGCTAAAGAAGAAACATCTCTGCGTTGCTAGGAAAAAAAGCCATAAAGTAATGGTTAAGAAAACAGATGTCGGAAAAATCTAAAGTCTAGCTAGTTGAGGAAACTAGGAAAATGAGAAGTTTCCAAGAAGTTTGGAGTTAACAGAACGGAGGAAACTGAGAACCAGAACAGATTACCGTTCAGTAAAATCAGAGTTAAAAGGCATTGGATTCTGAGACCGTCCTGTAGAAATTTTAACTTCCAATGTGGGCTTTTATCATTTTTCTTTCCTAACTTTTTTGTAACACCTTAAGGGTTCAAGGCATATAATAACTCTACATCCTCTTGTGTGATCCTTTGTGATCCTTTGTAATCCTCAGAGGCAAAGCAGCTGTTGAATATATATCAGACCTTCCTCATTCCACAGGTTTTTGTGTTCCAGACTGCCTTATCTAGCAATTTGAGTGAAATTTGCAACCCTCTGTTTTTCTTTGTACAACCGATTAGATTAGACCAATCTCTCAGATCTTCAGTTTCTTCAGCAAAGCTTTCTTGACATCAGTCTTTTTGGTCATATAGACCTGTTTTTTGACCATGCAAGTTCTCATGGTACCTTTTCCCCTGGGATTTGGAGAACGTCTGGCTCCCACATGGAGATGATCAGTCTTCCCATTCTATGTTTTACCTAAAAGAACCATTCTCCCTACCCTAGATGACTAGAAGAATTGAGAACTATGCAGCTTGTCTTGTAATTCTCTCTTGCCACTAGCAAATCATAATGCTGCACAACTTTCTACTTGTCTATCGCATTTATACAATTTAGTTGATACTGTCATATTCGTTATCCTATGTTTTGCTACATTGTTGTTGACTTTGGAAGATGTCTGCCACTTAGAGTGGTTCAGGTTTCACTTCAGTCTAGTGACAGCCATCCCCAGCTTTCAAGTTCAGTTCAGTTGGGGCCTGTTCACCGATGTTGATGTGTGGAGGGTAGGAAGAGGGTTCAAGAGAGTTAGGACTGTATTCTGATTGTAACGTCTTTTCACACCATGCTTAATAAAGACAAAATGAGAACCCTGGCATCTAGGACCCATGCTTGATTCAACTTCATAATTAGGAAATTCTCAATATTTAGAGAGCCAGTTACGTGATTTAAATTACGTGCTGCAGAATACCTGCAAAGTAGTTAATCATACATCAACATCCCCTTGAACAAGTTATCCTGGAAACCATCAGTAGCACGAGCAATGAAGATTGTCTCTTCATCTCTTTATATAATGTTTTAATTCTGCCCTTAATTTCCCTGTTTAAATTAGTTTATTTTTGGTTAATTTGTTACACACATCAGTAAAGAAAAACAGTCATTAACAACTTTTAACTGTATTGCATGGTAACAAAATTGATTTCTGACAGTGTTTCTTCCACAACGTAACCAGGTGTAAGAAGATGGTGCCTGCTTCAAAGAGATTCACCATCCATCGAGCTTCAAACGTGCTGACACTCTCTCTGAAGCGCTTTGCAAACTTTACAGGTGGAAAGATCACAAAGGTAGTGCAGTTTTTGAGCTTCTATTTGTCCTAAATACCGTAAAGCAGCAAATCCTATTGGGTTGGGAGTGAGTGAGTGTCTACCTCATAGTATGTTAAAACATTTCAAGTAAATTACTTTTCACAACCTCTAGTTTCTTTATGCAGCTCTGAATATTTCCTTAATTAGCCTAATTTTTGCATTGTATACTTTCCAGTCAGCTTTTATAGACTCAAGGTTGGAGGTTTGTGATGTGGCTGCTTCTGCAGAGTACAGCTTTCCCATTCAGGCCCCCTAGAATCTGGAAAGATAGTTATGGGGAGCAAGGAAATGGTGAAAGAGTTAAAAAGATATTTCGCATCAGTGTTTATGGTAGATGATACTTCGAAAGTTAAGTCATAAGAGCTCATAGGATAATGGCATGAATAGAGAATTGGCTAATGGGCAGAAAACAGTGAGTGGGGATCAGGGATTCTTTTCCAGGTTGCGGTCCTGTAACCAGTGGGGTTCCATCAAGGTCAGTGCTGGTGCCTTAACATTAGTAAGGGCCGTATTAATGACCTGGAGGAAGGAAGCAAATGTACTGCAGCAAAATTTGCAGACGACAAAACAATAGGTGGAAAGATAAGTTGCAAGAGTGATACAAACAGTTTATAAAGAAATATTGATAGGTTAAGAAAGTGGGCAAAAAGTTGGCAAGTGGGAAAATGTGAAGTAGTTCATTTTGGAAGGGAGAATGAAAGAACAATGTTATTTAAATGGAGAAAAACTGCAGAAAGCTGTAAGACAAAGGGACTTGGGGATACTTGTGCACAAAACACAGCTGGCATACAGGTGCAGCAGGTAATCCACAAGCTAATAAAATGTTCACCTTTCTTTTAAGGAGGGCAGAGTATTAGAGTAGAGAAGTTGTGCTGCAACAATACAAGGTACTGCTGACTCCACATCTGGAGTACTGAGAGCAGTTTTGGTCCCCTTATTTAAGGAAAGGTTAAATAATTAGAGGCAGTTCAGAGAAAGTTCACTACTGTGATAATGGTAGTGCAATAAATATTTTTGTTTTAAGGGGAATATTTAAAAATTCATGCTACAGACAAACAGTATGTTTGGAAGGAATGCAGCAAATTTTTGGGAGAGCTGGATAGTTACTCATTTCAACCTTGCAAATGTTTATTTTAAGTAGAGCAAATAGATTTTTGTTTACTTAAGTTCTTCTGGAATTTCTGATTAGAGTGGTTGACAGGGTCATGTGATAATGTGGTTAATGTGCATAACTGGGTCTGCAGCAGAGAGAAAAAAGCTTCTGCAGAAATCAGTTAGCTGATGCCTGGTTGAGGCTAGAAGGATTTTTCAGGCTTCTGGACTTCTCTCTCTCTCTGAAACCAAGTATGTTTTGGTTTAGCTGTATTTATTTAAAAGTGGATTTAATTTATGCATGAATAGAGTTTATTTGAAATTGGAACAGTCATAAGCTAGAAAGTAATGTTGCTTCCTTTCATTTTAAAACATGTTCAACTTTTAATGTTTAAGGGCTTCATTTGTTATAGTTAAGCTGTGTTATTAAATAACGTTTCACTATAAAATATCTTTATTTTGTCAATGGAATCATTCCTGGAAAGAAATATCCAATCCTCATGTTTATGCCAAGTAAAAAAAAATTGTTGGGGTCTAGTCTAGCTTCATAATGTACCTTGGAGTTCTGGTCTGGGATCCTGACACTAGGATAATCCTTGGTATGGATGGATTATCTTATGAGGAAAAGTTAAACCGTTTGGGACTTTACTCATTCGAATCTCAAAGAATGAGAGATGATCTGATTGAAATATAGGATTCTTCTGGGATTTAACATTGTGAATGCTGAGAGGATGTTTTCCCTCATGTGGGAGTCTAGGAGTAGAGGGCAGTCTCAGAATAAAGGGATGCGAATTTAATACTAAGATGAGGAGGTTTCTGAGGCTTTGGATCTCATTACCACAGGGAGCTGTGGGTAAAGAATCCTTGTGTATATTTAAGGCCGAGATAGATTTTTGGTCAGTAAGGCAATCCAGGATTACGGGAAGAAAACAGGAAAGTGGACTTGATGAATGTCAAATCAGCCATGATCCTATTGAATGGTGGAGCAGGCTCTACTCCTGTTCCTACTACTAATGGTCATATGATCTTAGTTTCCTCCATTAAACTTATCCTATATTCTTTACCAAGGCTAAGGTCCATTTCTAACATCTACCTAAGGTGTGCATACATTTGTTCATTCATTTTTGCTTTCATTCACGTGTGTTCTATCTGGAGACTAGTCTTGGTTCATTTAAATATGGAAAAATACCATTCTGCTTATTAAGGTAGCTCCTTTTAATAAATTATGTCTAATTTGTTGTCTCAGACCTTTCATAACTTATCTAATCTTTTGGGAGTGAAGAATCCAACGAAAGAAATATGGCATTTAGTACGTGATCAGTAATGTAAGTCTTTCTTTTTAGGAAGTGAGGTATTCGGAGTATCTGGATGTTCGACCATATATGTCACAATCAAATGGAGAGCCAATTGTGTATGTGCTTTATGCAGTCTTGGTACACTCAGGATTCAGCTGCCATGCTGGACATTACTACTGTTATATCAAGGTAATTGTTCATGATAATTTATCTAGAAAAGCATTTGCAGATAGTATCCGACCTACAGCTTATAGGTTTTGGATTCATGCAGTAATTCATTTGTATATCTTCCGAATATACATTTGTCAAGGAAAGTGACCAGCTTTCACACATCTATATGCACTAGCAACCACATTTGAAATTAAAAATGCAAATAAATTTATTCCCAGGCCAGTAACGGACAGTGGTACCAGATGAATGATTCTGTTGTATCTTCGAGTGACATCAGATCAGTGCTAAACCAACAGGCCTATGTGCTCTTTTACATCAGGTATTTAAACAAAATATTTATTTATAATTGGTATTTCACAATTCTCAGAATTTTGTCTACTCTTTTACTGAAATAATAATTTTTCAGATCCCACGATACAAAAAATAGCTCAGAACATTCTAATCACCCTGGCCAGTCATCTCCAAGACCACCTGTCAATCAACGATTGACTACCAACCAAGCCATCTCTGGCTTTATTGGACCACAGCTCCCTCCACACAGGACCAAGGTAGGAACAATTAACAGACAGTTGACTTAGGTCAATCGGTTAACCATTTATTTCTGACCTGGTTGCATGAACTGTGCCATAAATAATCTCAACATATTTCTGTTTTGAATCCCAAGCATTGTATGAGAATATCCAAGTATAGATCCAGATAGTAGAAATGCAATGTCTGCATCAAGAGTTGATAGGGGCGTGCTGGTAATGTTCATAGAAACCCAGTGCAGAAGAAGGCCATTCAACCCATCCAGTCTGCACCAACAACAATCCCACCCCAGGCCTATCCCCGTAACCCTGCACATTTACCCTGCTTAATCCCTTAACCTACACATCCCGGGACAATATGGGCAATTTAGCATGGCCAATCAACCTAACCTGTACATCTTTGTACAGGTTAGTGTACAACCTGTACACTGGGAGTGTACAGGTGGGAGGAAACCCACGCAGACATGGGGAATATGTGCAAACTCCCCACACAGTGACCCAAGCCGGGAATCAAACCCAGGTCCCTGGAGCTGAGGCAACAGTGCCAATCACTGCCAACATACTGCCCAACGTTGCTGAATTCATGGCAGCTGGTGGAACTTGAATTCAGTTAATAATTGGAATGGAAAGTTAATCTCAGTAATGGTAACCATGAAACTGTAATTGATTATCTTAAGTACCCATCTGGCCCTTTTTAGGGAAGGAAATCTGCCGTCCTTACCTGGTCTCCATCTCTTTCCATCCTTGGTGTCAATTACGTTACACATCAGCTTCCAAGTTCCCTTCTTTCAAGGAAAGAAATGTGGAGGTGACACTTTAAAGATCAGCCAGTGGACAGAACAAAAAAAGTTGCAGATATATTTATGTACTCCAAACAATTGGATATATTTCTCACTCCCATTCTTGAATCTCTAACCATACCAACATGCACCCAAATTGAATTGACACCAATGTTCTACACCACAAGTTCCATATTTCCACATTGTATACCTTGAATCTTCCATTTATTATTTGTGAGATGAGTAGAACCTGAAAAGAATTTGCAAATGGTCACAATTCAGACACAAAGTATTTGGTTAGTGAGTGGTGATTATAACCAATGAAATCAGGTGCTACTGTGACACATTAGGAAAGCAGCTCAAGAGTTTTAATGACATTGTAAAAATCAATAATGGGGTCAGTTTTACTCAACCTAATTGAAAAGCATCATAATGCAGAGGAGAGGGTTCAGGGAATAGTGATTATCCCAGGCCTTGGCAGTTTAAGGTTTGAAGATCCAAGCAGCTTTGTTGCTGTTTCTGAGGGGAGGGATGAGTGATCTTTAAAGGTATGAAGAGTGAAGCAAGCAAGCTGTTTAACTTGGGACATTGAGTATAGGGCTAGAGGGCATCATTACAAAGTTCACAAGCCAAGATCATTGAAGATTTAGAGGAAACAAAGTTTCTTCCACAGGCTAATGGGCACCTGCAGTCAGTACTTGCAGAAGTGAGTTAATTTAGGGGTAATTAAGACCCTCGAAACAAAGCTTTAAAAATAATTATTTAATATAATCTGATTTAGACAGTGAGGAATGTAGTGCTAAGAATTTGAATGATCTGATGATTTGCATTGTGACTTTGATTTATGAGAATTGGACTTGTTATATATGGGCTCTAGATTAGCCAAAAGGCCTGGACCTCCTAAATTGTAATGGAGGGCAGCATGGTGGCACAATGGTTAGCACTGCTGCCTCACGGGTCACAGACCAGTGTTCGATTCCTGCCTTGGATCTGATTCCTGCCTTGGGTCACTATCTGTGTGGAGTCTGCACATCCTCTCCATGTCTGCTTGGGTTTCCTCTGGGTGCTCTGGTTTCCTCCCATAGTCTGAAAGATGTGCTGGTTAAGTGCACTGGCCATGCTAAATTCTTCCTCAGTGTACCTGAACAGGTGCTGGATTATGGCATTTTTCCTAAATTATAATGGCACGATTAGTTTTTGTTTGTGGCTTCTGAACCAAAAGGTTTCTGCCTGCCTAGATTCGGGCAGCAACAGCATAATCCTTGTTCTGTGAAACATCACAAATAAGGACCTACTCCATCCTTGTTAATGTTGCATTATGCTGGATATTAATTTAATGAAAATAGCCCAAGTCGCATTCTGTTGGTGTAACACCAAATATTGTAGATGTTAAAATTGTTTAGTTTAGTGAAATAGAAATTTTTTATTTAAGATCAGAAATTTGATTTTAAATGGCCTGTGAAATCAGGGTCTATTTTTCTTTTCGATTTTACGATATGCAAAGATTGGAAAGATAGGAAAAAAGCTGACCTTTTTGCTTTTGATAGTCTCTGCTATTTTAATTTGTTCATGGAGTGACGGTTAAATTGAATTTCCAATTAGCTCTGTTGATATTAACTTACTTTTAAAATATTCTAAGCATTTTGTACTTAATTCTTTTCCGGCATTGCAGAACTCAAATCACTTAACAAATGGAAACTGCTCACAGAAAGAAGTCCCCAGCACTGCAGCACCCAGTACAAGTGGAATCAGGACCATTTCTACTCCACCTGGATCATCTCAGAGCCGGTCATTGCCCAGACCAAGTGTGATACCTGAATCTTCCAAAAGGCAAAAACTTTCCTTCAGTATACAACCTTCCAAGCAAGGGACAAGGCAAGCTCAGACCCAGGCCAGCCTCCACTGTAGTCCATTGGAGAATTTGTACAAAGCTCCACCCAGTGTTTCCCATACTAATATGGCTCCATCTACCTCAGGAACCTCAACCACAGGATCCCCACCCTCTGCTCCAACTGCTATAGCTGTCACAGCTGCTAAGCCAGTAGCATCCAACACTGCCTCTTCTCACTTAATGGTTAATGGTCAGTCCAAAGGATCTTCTAGTTCTTTGGTTCCTTATAATGAGGAATCTTCAGAGGACTCTGATGAAGAACCTAAGGGCTCGATTAAGGAAAATGGTTATGTGAAAACTGTGAATGGAACGATTAATGGAACTAGACCCAGTACACATCTTAAAGTAAACTCTGTGTCTGTAGCCACCAGTAACAGTTCTCACTCTGAGAATCCGCCTGAGGGAGTTGCAACAAAAACTGAAGCACTTAGAGAAGTGGGTGATCGTGGAAAAAATCATCAGCCCTGTGAATCCACTGTTACTCAATTGCAGCCTATGAATTGTTCTGCAAATGGTTTATCAACGACAAAGGGATCACCAGATAAAGTAAGTAACCTTTGGAAGAGTTCGATTGATTTACATCTGCTCATTATTGCCCTTTGAAACAGGGCCAGGATTTCCAGTCCCACCTGCACCAGTTCCTACCATGGGTGGGACTGGAAAATTCAGAGCAGCTATCAGTTCACATTTTTCAAATTATCCTTTTACACAAAGATTCCATGCACCTTTAACAATGAATCCAGGATTCACCATTTCCCCTTTAGGATTTATTTGTCTTGATTGTTGGACAAACTGTTCACAATTGCTTTTAACTAGTGAGTCCCAGGCTCCATTAAAATAGCGGCAAGCGACACTTTGGTCATGAGGATTCCGGGGGAAAAGTAAACAATCTAGAAGAGTCGGGTTTGAATCCCACTGTGGCCAATGGTAAAATGTGAATTCAGCAAGAGTTGCTTTCCATCTTCTTACAGATTGAGCAGTTTCATGGTAATGCCCGGAACTGAGTGGATTCCCACTGATCGCACATTTGCTGGATGATGATCATTTCCCCTTAACTGAGCTGTCCAGTTTCTAGTTTGTTTTAAAAACTCTAGAGCTGAAATCCTGCTAGGTGATAGGATGTAGTGAATGATGGTACATTTTATTTGATGCCCTATTCAATGGTTTACCATTTGAGAAGGAGTATGTTACATTATTGCCGTGCTTGTATTTGTATGTCACCATCTTAGATTTAACAAGCATAGGAAATGGCCATGAGCAATTGAAACCTGCACAATGGTTTCATCACAATATGTTTTGGCCAGTAGATGGCAGCAGGCATGGGGATGTAAAGGAGAAATCCAATTTAACTTTGCTGAACGATGCAGCTTACATAACACTGGTCACATGCAAAATGTACCAAACCTGAGGCTGTTAGTGCTAAAGTTTTAAGCTATGGTTAGGTGTATGTTACAGTCTGGAAAATGCAAGGAATTCTGAGAAATGAGCCAGAGGCATAACCACTTTGATTTCCAGCCCTTCCAACCCACAGAATGTTACATTCTCCAATACAATTGATCTTCAATTTTCATCATCTCTTTTGATGTATTTTTACACATGGTGAGTAAGGAGGGTTTTTAAGTAACTTGTGCAGCTTTTAATATTTATCTGTAGACCTGAAGTTGATGTTTCAGCATCCTGTTGTTGGGTGTTACTGTGTAGGTCCGCTTTGTATCATGAAATAAAGGGAAACTGAATATTAAGAGGCAAAGCTAAGGTTCTAAAGGATTAATTAACTGGAAGAGAACTTTACCAGAAAATGTGATTTCAAAGGAACATTCATCTGCATGTTATGGTTTATATAAACAAAGTACCCTTAATCATTTGTATTGTTTTGTAAGCTCCTGTCAATTTTATTTGAAGTGAGCCATTTCATTTTGAATTACTGTCCTGTCATTAACTCTGTGGCAAATACTAAATTAACTGTAATACTTGTGCCATAACCAATTTTTTTAACCCATTGAGCACCATGGATGAGTTAACATAAACTTGGGAGCAAGAATAGGCCATTCAGCCCTTCCATTCAAAAGATCATGGCTGATCTGGTTGTATTCTGTACTCCTCATTTCCATTTGCCTCATAACCTTGAACTCCCTTGACTTCAAAAATCTTTCTAACGCTGCCTTGAATAAATTCTTAGTCTCTACTGCCTTCTGGGGAAGAGAATCTCACGCACACACCAACCACTCAGAAATCATTTCCTTATCTCCATCTTAAGTGGTTACACCTCTTTTTCTTGGTTCTAATCTTTACTACAAGAGAAAACGGCCTCTTAGTACCCCATCCCCTCAGGACCTTAAGTTTCAATAAGATTGCCTCTCATTCTTCTAAACTCCAATAAATATAAGCCCACCCTGTTCAATCTTTCCTCATGAAATATGCCCCCCACCCACCCAGGAATGAGGTATTTGCGAGCGTGTGTCCCCGTGTGCGTCTTTCTCTGCATTTGCTGGGGAAGGGGGGGGGTTATTATTATTCCGTCACTCTAGTAATCCCTAACAAGTTGCTTTGGCATCTCTCTTTTTTGGGCTTTGCTCACACATAGCCCATTCCTGGCCAGTATGTAAGCCTTGCACAGAAATGGAGCTTTTATTTACATGAGAAAGATCAAGTCCTTAAAGCTAAAGACAGGTTATATTGAGAAAAGAAGGAATATGTTTTTTCACTGTTGTATATTTTAGTTTAGTTATAGAAACAAATATGAGCGATTTGGAATGGAGAACAAGACAATCGTCTTTACACAGTCACATGCCTATAGAAATAAATTTCAGGGTTTATGATTGTGGCAACTCCTATGTCAGTGGTCATATTTTGAGTGGGAATCAGAAAGGACATGAGGATTAAGATGGGAGAATGTAATTAGGATTACTTGCTTTGGCAGATGCCAATTTCCCTGTTCTAATTTCTGTATTTGGTACATAACTTGCCTCTTGTTAAGCATCATGTCTCCCATCAGATTGCTGAAAAAGAACACAACATAAATAGGAACAGGCATGCTTAGACCATGTTGCTCATCGAGCCTGCTGCCCCATTTAAGATCATGCTTGATCTTCTACCTCAACTCAACTTTCCCACCTTCACTTGATTCCTGTATCATTTGATTTCAACTTGATTCCAGAAATCTTATCTATATCATTTAATGTACTCAATTATTGAGCATCCACATCCTTTGGTAGAGAATTCCAAAGATTGCAATCTTCATTTCCAGTCCTAACTGGCTGACCGTTTATCTGAGACTGAGTTCTAATTGTAGACTTTCCCAGTGAGGGGGAACATACTCCTGGCATCAACGCTATCAAGTTCCTTAAGAATTTTATACAGTCATCTTTCATTCTCTTAAACCCTGGTATTCCGAAGGCTAGTGAACCAAAGCTTCCCTCAAACTCCATTAGGAGTTGTTGTAGTTAAGATCAGAAACTGCACATCAAAATCTGGACTGTGTGAACGGTGCTGCAGGTGATTAGTTAATTATAAGTAACTTGTGCAGAATTTCTGAATGTCTAGGATACCAAAATCTTTTCAATTTCAAAAATGAGCCACATTACCCTTCGCATGGTCAACTTGTAGTCTTGGCTGAATTTATATTTGGGTGATGTGAAGTGATCCTTCCCTGTTTGGTTTACCTCTATAATACCATGATACTCAAATCTGGAGCAAGCCAAGTGTGAATAGCTTTGGGAGATGGGATATCAATTCTGAATTCTTTTACTGTGCCTTCTCATTCTAATCATTATGCGTTACTAATGTCTTGTGTAAAGTACTGGCACGTAAATGAAAGAACTACTATTTCTGGCATAGTTATTTATCCTTCCAAGCTGTTAGGATTATTAGTAATTATTTCAAATATTTTATCACAGGCTAGTACCGTTCCTCTGAATCCAAACACTGAAAATATAATGATGATCTCTGCAAGCAGTATAAAGCAAGAAATCAATTCAGAAGAAGCCAGGTAAAATTAGTGATCCTGAATTGCAATAATTATATAAAAACAGTTCGAGTCACATTATAAAGTGGATTTTTAATCCAGTCTCTTAAAGATTAACTTTTGATGCAGTAGCACTATAGTATGTGTCAGCACATATATATTGATGTATACTTCAAACAAGAAGAAAATAATTTTTGTCAGTCTGGATTAGCAGAGCTAGCAACAATTTGATGAGGGAGAAATGTTGACCGGGACTTTGGGAAGACTTTGTTCCTCTTCAGACAGAACTGAGATTCATATACACACACAGTCTCAGGTTAACCTCTCACCAGGTTTGCCAGACAATGCTGCACCTCATTAGCATGTCCACCTAGGTTATTTTATCAATTCCTAGGTTGGGGGTTGAAAGCACAGTCTGCAGATTTTGAGGTGAGAATGCTACCCAATTAAGTCAAACTGACACCGGAGTAGTTTGCGCATCTAGTTAGCAACCCTGTCAAACCCTGATATGCTGTTCAAGCTGTCCTTCCTTTGCTGTTCCAAAAGAGTTTCCAAATTTTCAGGAGAGAGAAGAACAAATGATCCACATTTAAACGTGGACCTAATGGCTCATATAATTGGAGAAATCGTGAATCTGTCTCCTGGGTGCTTTTAATCAATCAAAGCTGCAAAGGAAATGTGGATGGTCATCTGCATTGTTCAGCTGTTTGCTATTCAAAACAGCTGAGCAGAGTTTGGCTAAAAATGCATCAGGTTATGGTTTGACATTTCCTCCATCAGACATGTTGATATTCTCAGCACTTTTAGTAGAATTGTCACCCAAAACGGTCCATGTGACTGATGGAGAAAGTGTAAATTAATATACATAGATTTTGCAAACAGGATTTCATCAATACAACAGGCTAGAACTGCTGTCTCACAGTGTCAGAGACCCTTGATTCCCAGCTTGGGTCAGTGCCTGTGTAGAGTTTGCACATTCTCCCTGTATCTGGTTGCATTTCCTCTGGGTGCCTCAATTTCTTCCCACAGTCAAAAAGATGAGATAGGTGCATTGGCTGAGCAAAAATCTCCCTCGGTGTTCTCCCTCTGAATAGGCGCTGAAGTGTAGCAAATGGGGGATTTTCACAGTAACTTCACTGCAGTGTTAATGTAAGCCTGCTTGTGACTAATGATTTAGATTTCTCTGCACTTAATTGGAGAGGGGGGTGATGCATGAGAATGAGGGGTCTAGCAAAATGAGCATTGATAGTCTACCCACCTTTCTTCAATCTTTTTGTGCTCAAATGTTTGAGGTGCTTTTTAAGTAATCAATAAAATTTCTTTCTGTTACAGGGGAAATCAACACCACCACCTTATGTCTTCAAAGGCCAATTCTGCAATAAATCACAGTGGTGGAGGTGGTGATGCAGACACGGTTCACGCGTACATGGCTGACAAGCAGGCGAGCTTGCCGATCTCCCCACGAAAAGACGCCACTGATGGGCCATCCACATCATTCACAGTTAATCTTTTTAAAAGCAACAGTGATCTTCAGAGAAATATCAATGAATGCCATCTTGCTAATAGCAGTTCCAACAGCCAGCGTCCACTTCACAAAGTACAAGCAATCCCAGAAATAACTGATATTGAGAACCAGACTCATGAAAGATTAAGGCCTAGTCAGGTCAAAGAGGTAGTACAGATAGTTGACCAAGAAACCAATGGCCATGGTTTTGAAAATAAGCAGTCTAGTCAAGATTTAGGCAATAAGATACAGGAAATAGAAAATCACAGTAATAAATCTCAATCTAATAGCAATCAGGAAAATTTCTTGGAAAATGAAATTCTGCCTAGTAAGGAATATTATAATAAGGGAAGAACTAATCAAGATGAAAACTGTTCAGCAGGAAAGGATGATTATTACACCCAAAAAAATCAATCTGACAGGGGAACAAATAATCAAAACCAGAACTGGATCGTTGGAGAAAGTAGTCAACTTGTCAGTAAAGATCAATCTCAAGAAGAGGAGGAAGCAAATCTAGATGTACATCAAAAATCAGAGCAGCAACCAACAAATCTAGGAAAATCTCCTGTTAAGGAAACTTCAAATCGAAATAAGAATAGCGTTTTAGAACAGGAAAACACTTCTGAAGATGTGAATCTGTCTGTGAGCAGAGTTTTGGCTGGTCCAGACGAAAACCGGGTTCAGAAGAAAGAGAACTTGGTTACTGTGCATGCAAAATCTCAAAGTAGGGAAAGGACTGATGCAGAAAAGAGTAGAATTTTACAAAAGGATAATTATAAGGGTGAATCCAATTATAGGCACAAATCCAGGGAGCACAAAGACAGAAGATTGTATCAGAATGAAAGGGAGTTTGAAAAATCAGTGAGCTGTTGTCACAGGAACTGTTCCCACAAGCAGGACTATTATCAAGACGGGAGAATTGATAAATATAGAAGAGATAATGAATGTCCAGCTGACAGGCAAAACTACTGTAATTCAAAGACGGGATCATTGCTGGCTTATCATACTTATCACGATAAGTTTTATAGAGAGAAACACAACACGGGCTCGAATGGAAGGACTTGGAGCAATCAGTTCGAACATAATGGACTAGAACACAAATATGAGCGTAAAAGAAAACGCAGCAACAGTGACAATGGTGAAAGTGATGCTGAAAGGAAATGCAAAAAAATGTCACGAGATCGGTCATCTGAGGACAGGAGAATGAAAAAACATAAGAAATCAAAGAAGAAAAAGACATCAAAAGACAAATACAGAAATAGAGACCATAGGTATAATTCATTGCTTTCTTGGGTTTGTTGTTGCCAATACTTTTGTGTTCATTAGCTTCCTGTACCAGTACTAAACGTTAAATTAGCTGTTTAAATGTTCCAAAAACTTCTGTTTGCAGATTATTTTACAGCCTCTTAAATTTTTATTTTTGCTTATAACTAAGTTTGCCTGTGCATGCTTTATCTTTTTGACTGAGGTTGGTCCCGTCAGGGTCTTCAGGTGTCTCTTTAATCAGATACCAGAGAAACTGAGCTGAATCTTTGTAGTAGCTACTGTTGGTTCAGCCCACCTGTAGGTTGGCTCAGAATGTGGTGACCTGCGTTAATGCTTACACCTAAAGTCATACATTTTGACCAATATCCAAGCAACGTGGCACTATTTCTGTTTTCTTTGAGTAGAGTTAAATCTAGATATAATTAGAATGGGAACTGGAACCTTTTTCTAATTTTTGCACCCATGAAGCTGCCTTGACACTGGCTTTAAGGTGGAGCTCCTTTGGCTTTCACCAAACAATTTGTGCAAACGCCAAGATGGGCAAGGAATCCTGACACTACCGATGTGATTTTCATTTGCCAGATCGGATGAGTCCCCCATGCTCCAAGTGAGTACCAGTTAGGATAAGACATCTATTTGGATTTGATTAGCACTGGAGATATGAGACTGTAGCAGGCAGATTGTCCTTTGTCCTTTCTCCTTGAGAGACTCACTGGATGAAATACCTTGTAAAATAAAATTAGTTCTGAGAAATTTGTGATGTTTTGAATGGTATTCTGTCAAGTGACTGTTGTAGATCAGAGGATTTTGACTTTACATATGTCAATAGCAACAGCAGCATGGACAGAAATTTGAATAATGGCCCTTTCTAGCTCAGTAACTTTAGGTAATCAGTGTGAAAGGTTTTTATTTGTATTATCTACATTTTCGCTGGACACTAATGAATATAGTCTGCGTTTTCTAGGCAACAGTCGTTGGGTATGTCAGGGGTGAACCCTGATATTGATGAAAGAAAGCACAGGAAAAAGAAGAAGAAAAAGAAGAAGAAACGGCATCACAGTGACAAAGACAGCCACTACCAAAAAGAACACCATCATTCCAGGAAACACCAGAGCGCGAGGTCAGCTAACACTGGTAACAAATGGGAAAGGTTCTGTGAGCCAGCTCGAAGTGTCTGCTCTGAAGCCAAGATGATGCATGGATGTAAACAAACATGTGATGACCAAGTACCACAGAAAGCAAAGCTTGCACATTTGGACAGTAAGCTGAACGGTTCCCATATCCACATCAAAGGTAGGAAGGAGCTGTAATTAAATGTGCACCTTTGGTAAAAATGTAAAGCCAGCCTTAATTTGAACAGATATCCTTAAGTTTGATTACGTATATACTATTAGCTTGAAGGTTAATAATTTGTATGTCTAGAATTCCATCTGCTTTCTTTAATATTATATCAATATGGGGACTCCATTGTTAATATTCAATTTCAAAATGGATAAAACTTAAGATATTATATTAAGTTGATGCTATTTAAAATATAGCACTTTACTTCTATTCATAATTTAATTATTTTAAGATCGTTGCATAAGGTTCATCTTCTGAATATTTGTATTTAATATCTTCAGAATCTAAGTGCTTTGTGTTATAAAGGTACCAAACTGTATTGCAAAAACAGTCCTTTAGATTAACCTCTCCAAAAAAGCAATCTTAGACTATTGCTTCATCTGACGCAGGATTTGAACAGGACAGTTTACTGTTTAAGTCTTTGCAGTGGCACCTGTTATTGGCAGTGATTGACTAATGCAAATTCCAAAAGCACTGTTGGAACCAGCAGGGCACCTGGAACAGACCAGTATCAGCTACTCTCTCCCTGTCAGTCCATATGTTCAATAATTGTTTTGCAGGATATAGAAGCTAAAAGCTCTGCGAAGTGTTGCTGGCAGCAGTACAATTATATAGGGGTCAAGTGAGGGTAGGGTACACAAACAATACAGGATGTCAATGCTGCTGCTGATACAGCTGCATTAAATGAACCAGTATCAGAACTGTATTAGAACATAGAACATTACAGCGCAGAACAGGCCCTTCGGCCCACGATGTTGCGCCGACCAGTTAAAAAAACAATGACCCTCTAACCTAAACCAATCCCTTTTCGTCCAAAAACCTATCCACGGATCTCTTAAACGCCCCCAAACTAGGCGCATTTACAACCGCAGCAGGCAGGGCATTCCAATCCCTCACCACCCTCTGGGTAAAGAACCTACCCCTGACATCCGTCCTATAACTACCCCCCCCCCCCTTAATTTAAAGCCATGCCCCCTTGTGCTAACTTTCTCCATCCGAGGAAAAAGGCTATCACTATCCACCCTATCTAAACCTCTAATCATCTTATATGTTTCAATAAGATCCCCTCCTCGCTGCCTTCTTTCTAGCAAAAACAACCCCAAATCCCTCAGTCTCTCCTCATAGGACCTCCCCTCCATACCAGGCAACATCCTGGTAAACCTCCTCTGCACCCTCTCCAAAGCCTCCACATCCTTCCTGTAATGTGGGGACCAGAACTGCACACAGTACTCCAAGTGCGGCCGCACCAGAGTTGTGTACAGTTGCAACATGACGCTGCGACTCCTAAATTCAATCCCCCTACCAATAAACACCAAAACACCGTATGCCTTCTTAACAACCCTATCTACTTGATTCCCAACTTTCAGGGATCTATGTACACATACACCTAGATCCCTCTGTTCATCCACACTATTCAAAGTCCTCCCGTTAGCCCTATACTCAACACATCTGTTATTCCTACCAAAGTGAATTACCTCACACTTCTCCGCATTAAACTCCATCCGCCACCTCTCGGCCCAGCTCTGCAACCTGTCCAAGTCTTCCTGCAGACTATGACACCCTTCCTCACAATCTACCACACCTCCGACTTTGGTGTCATCAGCAAATTTACTAATCCACCCAACTATACCCTCATCCAGATCATTAATAAAAATTACAAACAGCAGTGGCCCCAAAACAGATCCCTGAGGCACACCACTCGTAACCGAATTCCATGACGAATATTTACCATCAACCACCACCCTCTGTCTCCTATCTGCTAGCCAATTCCTGATCCAATTTCCTAGATTACCCTCAATCCCATACATCTGCATTTTCTGCAGAAGCCTACCATGGTGAACCTTATCAAATGCCTTACTAAAATCCATATATACCACGTCAACTGCCTTACCCCCATCCACCTCTTTGGTCACTTTTTCAAAAAACTCAATAAGGTTAGTAAGGCACGACCAACCCGCTACAAAACCATGCTGACTATCTCCAATCAATTCATTACTCTCCAAATAACTATAAATCCTATCCCTAATAATTTTTTCTAAAACCTTGCCCACAACAGAAGTGAGACTCAGCGGTCTATAATTCCCGGGGAAGTCTCTGCTCCCCTTCTTAAACAATGGGACAACATTCGCTAACCTCCAATCTTCCGGTACTATACCAGAGGCCAACGACGACCTGAAGATCAGAGCCAGAGGCTCAGCAATCACTTCTCTTGCCTCCCAGAGAATCCTAGGGTAAATCCCATCCGGACCAGGGGACTTATCTATCTTCAATCCCTCAAGAATATCCAGCACATCCTCCTTATCAACTGTAATACTGTCTATTCTACTCCCCTGCAACCCAGTGTCCTCCTCAGCTATATTCTTGTCCCCCTGCGTGAACACCGAAGAGAAATATTGGTTCAATGCCTCTCCAATCTCTTCCGGTTCCACACATAACTTCCCTCTGCTGTCTATAACTGGCCCTAATCTTGCCCTAACCAACCTTCTGTTCTTGACATATCTATAGAACGCCTTAGGATTCTCCTTAATCCTATCAGCCAAAGTCTTCTCATGTCCTCTTTTAGCCCTTCTTAGCTCACTCTTCAACTCCCTCCTAGCCAATCTAAAGTTTTCTAGTGCACTACCCGAGCCCTCAAGTCTCATCCGAACATAAGCCTCCTTTTTCTTTTTAACCAACGAATCAACTTTTTTAGTGCACCACGGTTCCCTAGCCCTACCAATTCCTCCTTGCCTGACAGGGAAATACCTATCACAGACTCGCAGTAGCTGCTCCTTGAAAAAACTCCACATTTCGGACGTTCCCAGTCCCTGTAATCTCCTAGTCCAACCTATGCTTCCTAATTCTCTCCTAATGGCCTCATAATTACCCTTCCCCCAGCTAAAACTACTCGCCTGAGGTTCATGCCTATCCCTTTCCATCACTAAGGTGAACGTAACCGAATTGTGGTCACTATCACCAAAATGCACCCCAACTTCCAAGTCTAGCACCTGGTCTGGCTCATTTCCCAGCACCAAATCCAATTTAGCCTCACCTCTAGTTGGCTTATCTACATACTGACTCAAAAAACCCTCCTGCACGCTTTGTACAAAAACTGACCCCTCTAACGAGCTAGAGCTATAGCAATTCCAATCAATATTAGTAAAGTTAAAGTCCCCCATAACAATTACCCTATTACTTTCACTCCTAACCAGGATCGTCTCCGCAATCCTTTCCTCAACCTCTCTCGAACTTTTAGGAGGTCTATAAAAGACTCCCAACAGGGTGACCTCTCCTCTCCTATTTCTAATCTCCGCCCATACTACCTCAACAGACAAGTCCTCATCAAACTTCCTCTCTGACACTGTGATACAGTCCTTGACCAATAATGCTACCCCTCCCCCCCCCTTCTACCTCCTCCTCTACTCCGACTAAAGCATTTGAACCCCGGGACCTGCAACAACCATTCCTGACCCTGTTCTATCCATGTCTCTGAAATGGCCACAACATCAAAGTCCCAGGTACTGCTCCACGCTGCAAATTCATCCACTTTATTGCGAATACTCCTCGCATTAAAGTATATGCATTTCAAACCCTGCTCCGCCCCAGCCCCACGATGCCGTGCATTGCAGTCCCCATCTATGTCCCCCTCACTTTCACCCCCTCTACTCAGGATCCCACCCCCCCTCCAAATCAGTTTAAACCTCCCTGCATAGCCTTAGCAAATTTACCCCCCAGGATATTGGTTCCCCTCTGATTCAGGTGTAGACCATCACTCTTATAGAGGTCCCACCTTCCCCAGAATGAGCCCCAATTGCTCAAGTACCTGAACACCTCCCTCCTGCACCATCCCCTCAGCCACGAGTTCAAACTTTCCCTCTCTCTATTCCTCTCTAAACTATCCCGTGGCACAGGCAAGAGTCCGGAGATAACCACTCTATCAGACTTGGCCTTTAGTTTCCACCCCAACTCCATAAATCTCTGCTTAATAGAGATGCGAGGCATCTTGAAGGGAATTGCTTGATAGGGCGGACGCAACACGGTTTCATTAAAGGGAAGTCGTGTCTGACAAATTTACTGGAGTTCTATGAGGATGTGTCTAGGGCAGTGGATAGAGGAGAGCCGGTGGATGTGGTCTTTCTGGATTTTCAGAAGGCGTTTGACAAGGTACCTCACAAGAGGTTATTGCAGAAGGTCAGGGAACATGGAGTTGGGGGTAGAGTGTTAGCGTGGATAGAGGATTGGTTGTCAAATAGGAAGCAGAGAGTGGGGGTCAATGGGTGCTATTCGGATTGGTGGTTGGTGACTAGTGGGGTGCCCCAGGGGTCGGTGCTGGGGCCTCAGCTATTTACCATTTATATAGATGATCTGGAGGAGGGAACCGAGTGCAGGGTGTCGAAATTTGCTGATGACACCAAGATTGGGGGAAAGGCAAATTGTGCGGAGGGTGTGGAGAGTCTGCAGAAGGATCTAGATAGGCTGGGCGAATGGGCCAGGAAATGGCAAATGGAATTTAATGTTGGCAAGTGTGAGGTGGTCCACTTTGGTAGGAAGAATGGTAGGAAGGACTATTACTTACGTGGCGAAAAACTGCAGCAGGCGACGGTGCAGAGGGACCTCGGGGTCCTTGTGCATGAGTCGCAAAAACCCAGCTTGCAGGTGCAGCAGGTGGTCAGGAAGGCGAATGGGATGCTGGCCTTCATAGCGAGGGGGATTGAATATAAAAGTAGGGAGGTCTTGCTGCAGCTGTATAGGGCATTGGTGAGGCCGCAGCTGGAGTACTGTGTGCAGTTTTGGGCACCGCACCTGCGCAAGGATATTTTGGCCCTGGAGGGAGTGCAGAGGAGGTTTACTAGGCTGATACCGGAGTTGAGGGGGTTGAGCTATGAGGAGAGGCTGAATAAACTAGGCTTGTACTCGTTAGAGTTTAGAAGAATGAGGGGAGATCTCATTGAGACGTATAAGATGATGAATGGGATGGATAGGATAGAGGTGGAGAGACTCTTCCCGCTCAAAAAAGACAGTAGGACTAGGGGGCACAGCCTCAAGATAAAGGGGAGGCGGTTTAGAACGGAGTTGAGGAGGAACTTCTTCACTCAAAGGGTGGTGAATCTCTGGAATTCTCTGCCCGTTGAAGTGGTGGAGGCTGCCTCGCTAAATATTTTTAAGAAGCGGGTTGATGGGTTCTTGATAAGAGAGGGGATTAAGGGTTATGGGGAGAGGGCGGGAAAGTGGAACTGAGCCACAACAGATCAGCCATGATCTTATTGAATGGCGGGGCAGGCTCGAAGGGCTAGATGGCCTACTCCTGCTCCTATTTCTTATGTTCTTAATATCCCCTTCTCTTAACCTCCCTATGTCATGCGTCCCCACATGAACTATAACTTGGGGTTGATCTCCCTCTCCCCTAAGAGTCCTGAATACCCTTTCTGATACATCCCGGACCCCAGCCCCTGGTAGGCAACACACCAGCCCCGAGTCCCTACCATTACTTCCGACTCTCCTATCCGTCCCCTTAACTGTAGAGTCCCCAATCACAAGGCCCAATCTTTTACATCCCCTAACCACCTGAGCTTTCACACTAGGCTCACCCCCAGAGACCTGCTCCCTTCGGTTATCCCCAGTTGATTCCTCCTCAACTGTAGCCTCCAGGACCGAAGACCTATTTTGGAGGGGAACAGCCCCAGGGGATTGTCCCCCCCAATTGCTTCTTTCACCTCTTCCTGGCAGTGACCCAAGACTCATTTCTAGGAGTGACTATCTTCTTATAACTCCTATCGATGTCCTCCTCCGCCTCCCGAATTATGCGGAGCTCCTCTAATTCCACCTCCAGCTCCTTTACACGCTCCTCCAGAAGCTGCAATCTAACACACTTCCTACAAGTAAAATCACCTGAAACACTACTAGAGTCCCTCACCACATACATCCCACAGGAGATGCAGCTTACTGCCTGAACTGCCATCCCTGAAACAATTACCAGCAGAAAAATAAAAATATATAAAAAAAAACTTCCCCCACACTTATAATTAGGTTAGAGGAGGTGGGAGGGTGGGATTCTCTACCAGTGTAGAGGATCGGGTATCCTCTCTGCACTAATTTATAGGGTTAGGGGCCTGAGAAAAAAAAACTACAAATACCGGCAAGCGTCCTAGTGACTACTTCCGGTTTCTAACTAATTTTAAAAAAATTGTAATTAATTAATTAACTAATTTAAAAAATCTTGTAGTATGGTCAGCTACAAGAGCATTTTTATACTTGTAACAAAGAATGACTAAGAAGGTGATAAAGAAAGGAAAGATAGACTATGAAGCTAAACTAGCACTAAATATAAAAAAGGACAGTAAAAGTTTTTACAACTATTTAAAGAGGAGGAGGCTGGCTAGAGTGAATGTTGGACCCTTAGAGGATGAGAGGAGGGATCTAGCAGTGGGAGATGAGGAAATAGCCTCTGAGAGTCCACCCTATCTATTCCTCTCAACATTTTGTAAACTTCTATCAGGTCGCCTCTCAACCTTCGTCTCTCCAGGGAAAAGAGTCCCAGCTCCCTCAACCTAACTTCATAAGGCATGCCTCCCAGTCCAGGCAACATCCTTGTAAATCTCCTCTGCACCCTCTCAATAGCTTCTACATCTTTCCTATAGTGAGGCGACCAGAACTGCGCACAATACTCCAAATGAGGCCTGACAAGGGTCTTATAAAGTTCCAGCATTACCTCCCGACTCCTAAACTCAATCCCTCGATTAATGAAGGCCAGTACACCATACGCCTTCTTGACCACCTCCTCCACCTGCGAGGCCGATTTAAGAGTCCTGTGGACCCGGACCCCAAGATCCTTCTGCTCCTCAACACTACTCAGACTTCTGCCCTTGATAGTGTACTCGTTCATCCCGTTGGTTCTGCCAAAATGGACGACTACACATTTATCCGCGTTGAAGTCCATCTGCCACTTCTCCGCCCAAGGCCTTTGGCCTTGTGGATCCAGAACTGGCTTGCCTGCAGAAGGCAGAGAGTGGCTGTGGATGGGGCTTTTTCTGAATGGAGGTCAGTCACCAGCGGAGTGCCTCAAGGATCTGTTCTGGGACCCTTGTTGTTTGTCATTTTCATAAATGACCTGGATGAGGAAGTGGAGGGATGGGTAAGTAAGTTCGCTGATGACACGAAGGTCGGTGGTGTTGTGGATGATCTGGAAGGATGGCAAAAGTTGCAGCAGGACATAGATAGGATGCAGGACTGGGCGGAGAAGTGGCAGATGGACTTCAAAGCGGATAAATGTGTAGTCGTCCATTTTGGCAGAACCAACGGGATGAACGAGTACACTATCAAGGGCAGAAGTCTGAGTAGTGTTGAGGAGCAGAAGGATCTTGGGGTCCGGGTCCACAGGACTCTTAAATCGGCCTCGCAGGTGGAGGAGGTGGTCAAGAAGGCGTATGGTGTACTGGCCTTCATTAATCGAGGGATTGAGTTTAGGAGTCGGGAGGTAATGCTGGAACTTTATAAGACCCTTGTCAGGCCTCATTTGGAGTATTGTGCGCAGTTCTGGTCGCCTCACTATAGGAAAGATGTAGAAGCTATTGAGAGGGTGCAGAGGAGATTTACGAGGATGTTGCCTGGACTGGGAGGCATGCCTTATGAAGTTAGGTTGAGGGAGCTGGGACTCTTTTCCCTGGAGAGACGAAGGTTGAGAGGCGACCTGATAGAAGTTTACAAAATGTTGAGAGGAATAGATAGGGTGGACTCTCAGAGGCTATTTCCCCGGTTTGAAATGGTCGCTACGAGAGGACACAGATTTAAGGTGCGGGGAGGGAGGTTCAGAAGTGATGTTAGGGGTAAGTTTTTCACTCAGAGGGTGGTGAGTGAATGGAATCGGCTGCCGTCAGTGGTGGTGGAGGCGAACTCGCTGGGGTCTTTTAAAAGACTTCTGGATGAGTATATGGGGTTTAATGAGATTGAGGGTTATAGATAGGTCTGTAGGTAGGTAGGTGATGTGATCGGCGCAACTTGTGGGCCGAAGGGCCTGTTTGTGCTGTAGTGTTCTATGTTCTATGTTCTAAATGGCTGAGGCTTTAAATAAGTTTTTTGCCTCAGTCTTCATGGAGGAGGACACGAATAGTTTGCCAGATCTTAAAGATAGAAGGATGGTAGGAGTTGAGGGCCTGAATACGATTACTGTCACTAGAGAGGTAGTGCTTGATAGACTAATGGGACGGAAGGTGGACAAGTCCCCAGGACCGGATGGAATGCATCCCAGGGTTCTGGAAGAAATGGCAGAGGTGATAGTGGATGCCTTAGTAATTATTTACCAAAATTCACTGGATTCCAGGGAAGTGCTGAAAGATTGGAAAACGGCTAATGTTATGCCGCTGTTTTTAACAAAAGGTAGCAGACAAAAGGCAGGGAATTATAGGCTGGTTAGTTTAACGTCTGTAGTTGGAAAAATGCTGGAATCCGTCATCAAAGAAGAAATAGTGAGGCACCTAGAAAAGAATGGTTTGATAGAGCAGACACAGCACAGATTCGTTAAGGGGAAGTCGTGTTTGACGAATTTATTGGATTTCTATGAGGATGTGACTAGTGCGGTAGACAGGGGAACCGGTGGATGTGGTGTTTCTAGATTTCCAAAAGGCTTTTGATAAGGTGCTTCATAAAAGGTTGCTGCAGAAGGTTAGGGTGCACGGAGTTGGGGGTAAGGTGTTAGCGTGGATAGAGGATTGGCTGTCTAATAAGAAGCAGAGTGTTGGTATCAATGGGTGCTATTCTGATTGGCGGTTGGTGACTAGTGAAGTGCCGCAGGGATCGGTGCTGGGGCCTCAGCTATTTACCGTTTATATAGATGATCTGGAGGAGGGGGCTGAGTGTAGGGTGATGAAATTTGCTGATGACACAAAGATGAGCAGAAAAGCAAATTGCATGGAGGGTGTGGAATGCCTGCAGAGGGATCTGGATAGGCTGAGCGAGTGGGCGAGGACCTGGCAGATGGAATACAATGTTAGCAAGTGTGAGGTTATCCACTTTGGCAGAAATAATAGTAGGAGGGATTACTATTTAAAGGGCAAAAAGCTGCAGCATGCTACGGTGCAGAGGGACCTGGGGGTCCTTGTGCATGAGTCGCAAAAGCCCAGTCTGCAGGTGCAGCAGGTGATCAAGAAGGCGAATGGAATGTTGGCCTTCATAGCGAGGGGGTTAGAATATAAAAGCAGGGAAGTCTTGCTGCAACTGTAAAGGCACTGGTGAGGCCGCAGCTGGAGTACTGTGTGCAGTTTTGGTCGCCGCACTTGCGCAAGGATATATTGGCCTTGGAGGGAGTGCAGAGGAGGTTAACTAGACTGATACCGGAGATGAAGGGGTTGGACACGAAGAGAGACTAAATACACTGGGTCTGTACTCATTGGAGTTTATAAGGATGAGGGGGGATCTTATAAAGACATATAAGATAATGAAGGGGATGGATAAGGTAGAGGTAGAGAGATTCTTCCTGCTTAGAAAGGATAGCAGGACTCGAGGGCACAGTCTCAAGATTGGGGGGGGGGGGTGCAGTTTAAATCAGTGTTGAGGAGGAACTTCTCCACTCAAAGGGTGGTGAATCTTTGGAATTCTCTGCCCGTTGAAGTGGTGGAGGCTACCTCGCTAAATATATTTAAGTCATGGGTAGATAGGTTTTTGATAGATAAGCGAATTAAGGGTTATGGGGGGAAAGCAGGAAAGTGGAACTGATCCACTTCAGATCAGCCATGATCTTATTGAATGGCGGGGCAGGCTCGAAGGGCTAGATGGCCTACTCCTATTTCTTATGTTTATGTTCTTATGTAGATTCAGCTCCACTTACCCACCCTCTATAGCCCTTAATTCCTTTACTGTTCAAAAATTTATCCAGCATTGCTTTAAAAACATTCAATGAGGCAGCCTCAACTGCTTCACTAGGCAGGGAATTCCACAGATTCACAACCCTTTGTGTGAAGAAGTTCCTCCTCGATTCAGTCCTGGACCAGATTTCCTGGCCATGTCAGCAGTAATGGCTGAATGAAATGATTGTTGAAAACTATTACAGAAGGTAATCCATATTTTCAGAATAACTACATGAATATATTAAAGACATTTTATTTATAAACCTTTTGAGCGGAGATGAAAATACCCAGCCAAACTGTCTGCAATGGACAAAATTAAGCTTGGCCAAATTGGATTTGTTTCCTAGGCACGTACAATAGATCTCTACTAATCAACTTAAGATTGTTTCAGTGTGCATTAATGGTAAAGCTGGTCTCAGTTGTAACTTCAAATAAGATATACCTATGATGAATTAGTCCTATGTCTGTCTTGTATTCAGTGCATCTGTGATGGGTAGAATCTTATTGCAACAGAGTATTATCAATTTCCTGTTCCATAACGCAATATCATTCCCAAATAACTTCTAATTTTTTTGAAAGGTAATCTTATTATGATATGCTGTTTGTAAGGCCAATGGGCTGTTAGATCATAGTCCTAAATTGCTGCATTTATTATACATTTAAACCCTAGATGCCATTTTCTGTAATGATTTATTACTGTACTATTTATTGTCAGAGGAAACAGTGAACACACATAATGGAAGTTTAAACAGGCATCCTTCAGACTGTGGTTCAGGATCTCTTTCTGACTGGTCTAGGCAGAGGTTGGAAAATGGCAGTGATTCACACAAACCTTATTCAAAATTCAATAAAGAACACAGTAAGTCTATTGTTACATTAACATTTTAGGTATTAATCACATGGAATTTAAATGCTTGCTTTTCCTCAGTTTTTCTGTTTCCCTGTTGACCTTTAACTGAGTGATAAGGATCATTAAGCTCTGGACATCTATGAGCAGTAGAGCTGTAACAATTTTCAAGGTTATCTGTTGAGCAAAGTTGATGGGGAAAGCCATCTGTCCTTGTTATATAACATTTTTCTTCCAATTATTCAGCAGCCTAACTTCAGATTCCACACCTTTTTTATCATCTGCTGACTTCCATCCGTCTCCGCCTCAGTTTCCCTGAGATGCAAACTCTTATCCACACTGTTGTCATGTCCAGAATCAATTACTCCAATGTCCTTTCCCACTGACCTAATATCTCCTGAGAAACTTCAATATCCACAGCTAACTGAATTCTCTCACCTGTCCTCCACCAACTTCTCACAACCTACACTAGTTTTCCATCCTTCAATGTTTGTAACTTTGCTTTCGTCTTCAATGTTCCAGTCTACCCTCTATCTCTGCAATCTTCTCCAGTCCTGGTTGCCGTCTGCACCCTTCGATCCTCCAGCTCCAGCCTCTTGTCTACCACTGCCCTTTGCTTCACCATTGGGAGCGTTTTTCCTTTATTCTTTAGTGTGCTGTGGGTGAGGCAGTTCCCTTGAACAGAGGGCAGTCAGGACTCAATCATTGCTGTGAGTGTGGAGTTGCGTGTAGTGCAGACCAGGTAAGAATGGCAGATTTCCTTCCCTAAAAGAAATTAGTCAGATTTTTTTTTACAGCAGTTAATGATAGCAGTTGATTCACGGTCATCATTGCTGAGATGGGTTGTATTTTCCCTAATTGAATTCAGATTCCGGCAGCTGTTGTGTTGGGATTTGAATCCATATCCCTCAGTCATTAGCCTGGGCATCTGGGTTACTTACCCAGTGATGTTACCAGTGCACAACTGTCTCCCCCTCAAAAACATCCTCAAAGCCCAACTTTTTCAAGCTATCCTGCACTCACCTTTCTTTGTCTTTTCAGTATGGCTTAAAAAAAACCTCTTATCCAACAAAAGGTGCTGTAATAAATACAGAGTGTTGCTGTGGTTCAGTTAAGCCACAATAGTTAAACAATGCATGTTTTCTTGTAGTGATTTCAATTCAGGGGATCCAATTCAAGTAAATTTGAATTGGACTATAAATCTAACGATAAACACATTTAAGTTGAGGTTCTGATGTATGACAGGAAATTTTCAGACTGTTCATTAAAGTCCAAATAATGCAAAAGTTATGGCTTGACAAATCTGCATTATTTTGGATAAAATTGAGTAACATTTTGGTAATCTGTGTCACACTTAACTTTCATCATGACTGCTAAATCTTTGAGGGAAAATAATCTGTGAATCTACAAAGGACACAGCATCAGGAAAAGGGGTCAAATCGTTTAAAATGGAGATGAAAAATTTCTTTGCGCAGAAGGCTGGTAATCTTTGGAAATGTCTTACCCAGAGGGTTGTTTGCTCCATAGTTGTATTCAAAATTGAGATAGTCAAAGTTTTATTGCCTTGGGAAATCAAAGGATATGGGAAGGAGACAGGAAAAGTTAAAAGTTTATTTATTAGTCACAATTAGGGTTACATTAATACGGCAGTGAAGTTACTGTGAAATCCCCTTGTTACCAAACTCCGCGCCTGTTCAGCTACACTGACAGAGAATTTAGCATGGCATCTAACTAGCACATCTTTCAAACTGGGAGGAAACCGGAGCACCCGGAGGAAATCCACACAGACAGGGGAAGAATGTGCAGACTCTGCACAGCCAGTGACCCAAGCCGGGATTCAAACCCAGGTCCCTGGCGCTGTGATGCAGCAGTGCCATCCAAAAAAGTGAAGTTGAGGTAGAAGACTGGCCTGTTATTGTATTGAATGTGAGACCAAGCTTACACAGCCAAGTACTCTACTCCTGTTCATTTATCTTCTGTTAATCATTTAATAATGTGGGTATGCCGGCGTTGGACTGGCGTAAACACAGTAAAAAGTCTGACAACACCAGGTTTTAGTCCAACCTATTTATTTGATAATATTCTCACTAGCTTTCGAGGGGACAGCCTCTTCGTCAGGTGAATGGAGAGTTCTGGCCTCAGACAGAGCATATAAAGCACAGACAGTTTAGAGATTACTGATTAAAATGCGAATCCTACCACTCACATTGTCAGCCACTTCAGGTCTTGAACAGCAGGTTAGGTGTAAGGATTCGCATTTTAATCAGTAATCTCTAAACTGTCTGTGCTTTATATGCTCTGTCTGAGGCCAGAACTCTCCATTCACCTGACGAAGAGGCTGTCCCCTCGAAAGCTAGTGAGAATATTATCAAATAAATAGGTTGGACTAAAACCTGGTGTTGTCAGACTTTTTACAATCATTTAATAACCAGCCATTTGGCCCACCATACTTTTAAAATGGCCCAATGCTTTCAGGTGTTGCACAGTGAGAAATCTGCAGTGTGTCGTCCATTGACAAGCTTTAAGTTAAACTCAAAGACTGTTTTGTTGACTTGGGAAATGCTACCAGGTGGTATATGTGACAACAGATGGCTTCATTTTAGATTGCCCTCCTGTGGTTTCCTTCTGTCACTACACTTCTTATTCCAGATTGGTGGCACAGTGGCATCATTCTGAGGCAGTGAACTGGTCTGACCAGTTTGGCCTCCCCATGAGATTGGAATTTAAAATTCTGGATTTCAGTGGAGAATTGATGCAACTCACCTGCTGAGGAGAGCCATGGGTGAAGAATAGACCAGGAAGTTGCAATGTATTTTTAAAAATGCAAGTAAAATGTTTAGTTACACTTGTGTTCCCAAAACTTTTTTAAATACTACTTCAATATTGTTGAAAAACTTTGTATTCCTTAATTCCAATACTGCTTTTAAAATGAGATACATCAATTCCCCCCGCCATTAAAATGCTCTAGATTTTAAAAATAATTTGAAATAGAACAGCAATATCTGTCAGCTTGTCACTGCTGGCATTTAGTCTGAGCAGATTGAAGAAATGGCCACCTGCAGCCTGAACTTGTTCTTCTCTCACTGAGCGTGGTTCCATCAAATAGTTTGCCATTGTGTTTGTCACTGACTCAGGGAGATTTTTTTCTGGCTTGGGGGGATCTTATTTATAACTTCCAATAAGCCCAAGGCCACTGCCTGAGGGAATGCTGCATTTTAATCCATATGTTGCAGTTTGCTGTCTGTTTTTATTAACCAGTGATTAAAATATAACATTTGAATGTTGACGACATTTTTAACTGGCTGAAGTGAATCTAATTTTCATTTATTTTTCTAGTACAAGAAAAGTACTATTCACATGGTTACAAAGAATATGGTCCAGTGGACAACAGGAATGACTTGACCAGTGTTGGTTCTTTTAGGGCTACAACAAGGTGGAAGGTATGTGCACATTAGTTTATTTAATTATTTTTAATGGCTATCTTGTGGTGGCCTTTTTTTTATTATTTTGTTCAGATTAACAGCAACACGGGAACGTTGCAGATTTTAGTGGTGATTAAGTGGAACGTTGATTTAAACAAATTTACTTTCAAGCCATTCAACCCTTGTGCTTGTATTGCCATTCAATTAGATCTTCAGTAATGTGTACCTTAACTTTATTTACCTGCTGTTGCTTGATATCACTTAATACCTTTGCCTTTTTTAAAAGTTATTACACTCAATCTTAAGTTCTATTTATACTGACACCCAGACATTTGCAAATTCCAGATTTCCAGTATCTCTTGTGAAAAACGCTTTCCTGATTTTCTTCCAAGAGCTTAGCTCTAATTTTGAAAGTCCTGTTCCCTCGCACTCAGTACTTCTGATAGAGGACATTATTTGTCTTTATCAGCCCTGTAGAATACTTGAAATATTTTAAATATGTGTGATTATGTCACCCCTCAGTCTATACTCAAGGGAATATAAACCAAGTTTATGCAATTAAATTGGGTTTGAATCCAGAATCAAACTGATGAAATATTGCTTTTAGATTAGTACAGGGAAACTTGATGCCAAGTTGAGTTGACATGTCTCTCTTGTCACCTGATTGCTTCAAACCAGGCCTATTGGAGACTTGCAGAATCATCATACAGCACATAAGAGAAGCCATTTGGGCCATTGTGTCCATGCTTGCTCTTTGAAAGACCTATCCAGTTAGGCCTGTTTTTAATCCATACCCTAAAATTGTTTCCTTTATATTCAGAGATTATGCAACCTTTGAGTTTAAAGCTTATGAGAGATAAGTGCAAGTGTCTCACTTTCCAATTGTAGCACTCAACACTTTTTTAAAACAAACTCCCAAAATTTCCCTGAACAGTGAAATGCACAGTTCAGAAAATTAAAAGAAATATTCACCTATTGCACGATTTCAAGTGTTTCGTCAACATATATGCTTGTACACGTTGCATTGACTATGGGCCCTTGGCTGAAGAGAATTGAGCATGTGATATTGATGGTTACGTTTGTTTTACAGACTGGTGAGAAGAGGTATGAAGAGCAGAAAACTCACTAAGCATGCATGGAAGATAAACTTTAATACAGGTTGGTGATCAAACACTGGTGAAAAACTCATGAAGTTATAGTTAACTAATTACAAAGCGTTGTCTTGTACCAGACTTTGTTCAAGATTAACTTTGAGTCCCAGAGAGCTTTGCACTGTTAAATTTGACTTTATTTTCAAAGATAGAGTCAGAAATAATGAACTGGTAGAAGTTTAGTTTTGAAGTGTTGAGATTAATCTTGAAGAAAATTAATAAGTAAATCGGACTTAAAAACAGAAGAAAATCAAAGCTATTTAAGGATATGAAGCAGCTTGAAGGGAAAAAAATAATCTATTATTAAAAGGTTAAACACAGCAGGACTTAAACTGTAATGCTTTAATAAAAGGTTGGAAGGAAGCTAAAGAAACAAATATTTTAAAATATGCAAGTGCAGAGGAGTGAGATTTATAAATGGAATAGAAGGATTAACTCAATGTTAGAAAAAATCGATCAACAGCAAAGGGACTTTAATGGTTTTAAAGTTACTTTAATAGCAGACCAAAGGATAGACTATAGGGTGAACTGGGGAAAGCTACTACATGAGATTCTGGACAATGTAACAAATGAAGTCTTCAAACCTCCCAAAAGAAGACAGGTCGTAGACAGATTCCAGCTGTTATTCATGGGACCAGGGAATCCATAACACACATTAGAGAAAATATTCAGTGCAGAAACCGGAAGGACTAAGTATCCAGTAGATTCCTGGGCCAGATGGAATTCATCCTGGAATCATCAGTGAATTAGAGGAAATGAGTGATGCCTTGAGTAATTTTTTTAATAGCTGTATAAATATTGGAACCATTCTTGAGGACTGCTAAATGTAGTCTCGAAGTTCCATAAGGGTGGTTTAAACCTGGTAATTATTCATTAGCCTCATTATTGAAACACCAGTATGATTAAAATACTTGAGGGTATTGCATAAAATACCGAATCCAAAAATCTAAAGTATGCATGAATCATAGGGAGTAATCAGTCAAGTTTTGTAAGTGAGATTTTTGAACAAGTAACTAAGTGGATGTGTGGGGTTGGGCAAGTGATTTGTGGTTTAATAGGACTTTCAGGGAAGATGCTTCAACTACTGTGCCTCTGCCATCTCTATGACATAGCTGTCAACGTAATCGTATTCCCCATACCTTTGGAATGCTTTTGTTAATATTTATCCATTTTCCTTTTATAAAGCAGTAGCAGAAGCAAAATCCCTAATCACTTCTAATAAAAATGTTGCAACAATATGTTGTGTAAAAACATTTCTCTGAACTTCTCCCCTTTTCTTTGGTGGTGATCTTAATTTAGTGCCCTCTCTGATTTAACTATCTTATTGAATGTCATTACAATTTTTAACACCACATCACCATCTCTGATGGAAAGAACTGCAGTTTTTCCAGATTCTCCTCCTAATTGAATCCACCAATCTGTTTGCTACAAGGCCATGGATGATCTTCATAGATATATCAAGTATTTCAGAAACATTTGCAAAAAGCCAAATAAAATTGGTCAGAATTCTTGATGGCGTTGAGTTAATGTCAATTTTACTAACTCACTTAATCATACTTGAGTGTTAATGTTTAGGGAGAGGAGATGCAGTGTTAAGAATTAATGCATGTTTTTATGTAATTTGGAGACTTTCAATGTCTAGTGTATTTTTTTAGATTATTACTCTAGATATTTTTCATGGGTTTAATATCTTAGACCATTCCCACTGCCTCCTTTTCCTTTATGTTCCTTAGGGAAGCCAATCATTGCTGTATTTAAAATTTCAATTTTAATACTTTGAACCACCTAACCTCCTACCCTGGAATATTTTACCTTCTGTCTACGCTGTCTGTGAACACTAAAGAAGAATTCATCTTATATTCCCTTGAATGTACTGTCACCATTTTGTTTTAAAAATTGGATTTTTTAAATCCCATTTACCTGTTTGTCTGCACTCAGTTTCTATTAATGAATTAGTTGGGTTTTTTAGTTGCAGAAAGTTAAATATGTGATTTGTAACTTGAACAAGTGCTATGTAATGGTTAATACATCTTTATTTGATGTTGCAGCGGGCAAGTCATTTGGCTCCTGCATTGTATCATGCCATTGGATCTAAACCTTGAGAGCTGGTCTTACTTCACTGGCTGAGTCACCAGCCAACAATAACTAGTGCACAGTAATCTGAAAGTATTCAGAACCAAAAGTAGTAAGAGCTTCAGAAATATTCCATATTCTACTCACAAAGGAAGCTGCCATCTGGTCAGTGAGGGATTACTTTTGCTAATTTAGCTAATGCCGAGTCTAATTATATCTTTCTGTTTTTGCTCAGATGTGTGACTGGTTTAACGATCTCTGCAAAGCGTGATACCATCAAAGAACTCTCACTTGGCAATTCAGATTGTGGTGCTTTATTCCTTAAAATACTGTACAGAATTTTACCAACCGGATGAGAAAACTGTAGTTTTCTTCTTGGGGACTTTTTTTAATTTACACATTTAGTGAAAAATCCGAAATGGATTGTTAGTTTCTGTTCCTTGATGAACACTGTACAAATATTGTATAAATAACTGTAATTTATAAATGGTCACCCTGGAATTTTTTTTTAAAGATTCGAATGCTGCTCAGCCACAGACTCAGGTTTGATTACTACTCATGTGTTATGTGTAATTTTTAGTGGTTAAGTATTGGGTGCAAACTGGTGCAAAAAAAGGACCAGGAAATGGCTACTTGGAAAGCAGGAATAGTGCAACAGACTGTGAAATCATTGGTTTGTTTGAATAAACCCAGCACTAAATTTTATTTGATGAACCCAAAGTTTTTCAAGAACAAAATGGTCATAAGAGAAGCAGACTTTTGAGAGAAATTTTAAGTCACTTCTCTGTACTGAGTTACTGTCTGAAACTAGAAACTTTTTAATAACTTTCAAAATGACATAACCTAGAATATCAGGTTGAGATTTTTTCCACAGTAATTTAAAATAAGTAATTCAGTAATGGGTACTCATTTAAAGTTTGTTATTTGTGCAACAAAAGGGCTTTAGAATGTAAATTATTTTAGTATTCCTGTTCTAAATTAGTGTACACTTTGTACAACTAAACTTTTTAAATGTTTCCCAGGGCTAAATTATACATATGTCCATATGCTTTCTTTTAAAGTGTCATCTTGACCATTAAAGATGTGAATCTGCTGCGCAAAAGTGATGGCAAAGGATTTGGGTATATATTTCTGCTGGGCTTTATCTGCAAAGCAGCAATTACGTTTTCTTGCACATTTGCTACTTCCTATCCTTGTATTGACCATAAACAGTCTTTTTAAATGTTTCTAGTTACAGACAGAAATGGATCCTGTCAATTAGATTAAAACTGAGGCACACTCAAACTGTGATACCAGCGATTTCAACTTTGGTCCTGTATCAGGAAAACAAGTCAAAACAAAAATGTAATCTGTGTGATTCATACAAAAAATGTGTGTGGCTCAGAGCTGTACTGAAGTATGTTTAAGTTTAATTAATTGGATTGGTCGAGACTTTTTGGATGGATAATCCACCATCTGCCCATATTGTACTGTAGCATGTGAAATTTGTAGAATGTACAAACATGAAGTAAAGCTGAAAAGAAATGTGTATACAATGCAACGTGTTGATGCATTTGCTTTCACCATGCAAGTCAACATCCATATGCAGCCAAAGAACAGCAGCTCCTTGTGCACTGGTTCAAAATTGTGTTTCCTTTAGAATAAGGAGTTGTGAATTCAGAGCTTTTATCTTCATGTAACACATGAGTACCACTGCAAATGATTTCCCCCTCAGTTGTGTTTTACTCCTGTTTAAATTTCAGCAAGTAAAATTTGATTTCTAATAGCTTTGCTATCTTTCTCTGACTTGAAGTATAAATTTTACTCAACGTTTGAGCTTTCTTTGAATTATGGATGACAGGTGCTTGTCGACCTCCCAGTGCTTTCCCACAAATGCTGGAAACCCTACCCAAATTTCCCCACCCTTTGTGCCTAAACGTTGATGTAGTGGTCAGGCTGTTCAATCATGGGGACCTTAAGCCCTGTGCCTAGTTTGGAACACTAAAGCTGATGGTAGCTTCCTGCTTCCCTGGTTGAGATTTACTGTTCTGCTTCACTAACTCCAAAGATTATACATAGATCTGCTTGGCTGAGTATCCAAGTGGCATATTTACCAATGGAGATAGTGGCAGAATCTTCAGCTGTCTTTGTAATAACTGGATTTATTTTTGACATACTTGCCTCCCTTCTCAAAATTGAGGTTTGCCTCAGATTTTTTAACTGTCCACTAATCTGTAGTGAAAAAAAATAAAAAATACAATATATATGACTAAAAATTTTTTCCCAGAATTATGATCAAGATTGAAATATTTTTTATCTCTACATGCTGGGAAAATGACAATCCAACTAGACCTAATTCCTATTATTCTTGATATTGCAATTAAAACACAAATAAGGTTTTCTGGTAAATTCTTTAAGCTAACCTCATGCAGCAGGGAGTTAACAACCTTTGGCACTCCTTTATGGTGAAATCACCTGCAAAGATTTACATTTGCACCTGTAGTCAGGATTTGCATTAAGACCACTAATCCTTCCCTGCCTCAAATATTCCTATTACTTATTTACATTTGGTTAAGGTTTCAGAGGTGCAAAGCTTAGTAAGAGAGCTTTACATAGCTTGATAAAAGGAAGCAGTTATTACGGTTGCAAGATCATCCAACAGAACAATCATGTTTCAGCTGCCACACTTTTGGGGAAAGTCTCATGCTTCCACATCTGATTTGATATTATTGGAGGTCGAATAGTGAGAAAGGATAATCCAGAGGTGTTTGAGGGGGAGTATTGTACCAGCTCATCTGAGGGAGAAGAAATCATCATCCTCAAAGGATAAAAGTAACACTTCTTTTGGTCTCAGGTATGGCATAAGGTGTTTAAATTGGTATGTAATACAGCACCCAGATTATCTTTGTAAATACTATTTATTACCTGCAATAAGTAAAAAGCACAGAAGTACACTTGAAGCCTCAATATGCTTTTATCTGTCAATTTAGTCTCAATCATTCTATAGTCCAAAATGGGCAAGTGGGATCATGTCATCAATAGAGCTTTGATACTTTGTTAACAATGTTCTAGTCTGTTTGCATTTAGAAACTACACTGCATTCAAACAACAAAGGACTCCTGCCAAAGGTAGGTAATGTAGCATAGATTACTGGGAAGTGGGACAGCATGTCAGGACAGTAGGCTAGAAATTAACATTCTTAATCCTCAAGCTTTGGGTTTGATTGCTTTTCAAAAAAGTAACTTATTTGTTTTTAGACTAAGAATCATGTTAAATCTGATTATTTATTGGGGAAAAAACAAAACCTTTCCCTAAAACATCCTTTGATTATAAACCATTTCAACGGATTGTTGTAGTAAAAACTTTTAAAATAGGCTTTTTTCCCTGGAAATAGATGACAGCTGTGTGAGAAAGCCACTGGCTAGTTTTATATAGGGGTAGGAATGGAATTTAAATTTATTCATTTCCTTATCCTTCTGCAGAGTAATTGGTAAAGTATCATTTCTGATATTTAATCTTATGGCAAAAGTAGAGTTTGCTTCAATTAAGTGTCTTCAAATAGATGTTTTGCAATGAAAGGCCTTATTTCAAACAAAGCAGTGATATCAATCCTTTGAATGCATTTTCATCACCCACATAATTCAGGAAAAAATCCTAATAGGTCATTGTCTTTGCATCTCCATTCTACTCTAACCCTAGTTTTAATCTGTTGCTATCATTCATTGATGGCTATCGTGAGTAAAAGATTTACAAACTGCTTTCTTCAAAGATTAATGCAAAATACTGTGTGGGTGCAGGAATCTGAAACATGCTGGAAAATCTACCTAACGGCTTCTGTGGAGACAGTAGAACCAACATTGTCAGAGCTCTGAAGGATTATTAGACTCAAAGGGTTATCCAGACTCAATGTTGTTTCTGCTCAGATGCTGTCACACTTGAGATTTTCCAGCATTTTCTATTTTTGTTTCTTCAAAAGGTTGATGTTTCTAGACTTAGTTAATTCTTGGATATCTAAAAACTAGCTTCTGTGAAACTCCTGATTAGAAAAATTACCATCTAGACTCTAGGACCAATACTATTTAGACATCAAAATATACACGTTGAAAGTTGTGTTAAATTTTGTAAATGGATGTGTTTTATCCAATTGTCACATTTGCTGCCATCTGAGAAGAAATTAAGTAGGTTCCCACTATATATCCAATGCTAGCTGGCTATATAGATTGAATGTTAGAGCCAGCCTTATTTATCTCTGCAAGCAAGAGATCATATGGTGTGATTAAGTGGAGACAAGCTTGGTATTTACTGCCTCCTATGAAATAACTAAGGATATGTTGCAATATTAATACTGCATCCATCTAGCTATTTTTGAGAAGCAGAGTAATGTTCATTTCTGCTGTGTCTTTCAGCCAGTACAAACACATCTAGTCATGGTCCTTGTTGTTTTACTTTGGATTTTTCAGTTGTTCTTGGCTCTATACAAAAACTATTAATAACAGCTTGGTCAAAGAGGTAGGTTTAAGGATCTTAAGAGGTGGCAGAAGTTTTGAGAGAAATCCAATGCCAAGATAGCTGAAGGCAAAGCCATGATGGAAATGAGATTCTGCAAGAGGTCAGAATGGGAGCAGCATAGATTGTGTTTGTCATGGTCAAGCAGTTAGAGAAAACCTAAAGGGATCCTTTTCCCCCAACTGTAATAGGTTTTATTTCTGCAGGTCATTGACAATATGTATTGTAATATTTTAGTATCAACAAAAAAACTGTACAATATTTACACATAACTTAAGGTTTAGAAGAATTACAATACAAACATTTTGCAACTGGACTAAGAAAATAAATATACAATTACCATGTTATAATGCAGATTATATATTAAATTAGGATCATTCTTGTGAGAATAGTCAACATTTGGTTTCACTTGTGCCAGAAACAGCACTAATCCATGATTCTCAGGTTGCAACAAGAATGATTAATGCTCTTTTTTCTATATAGGTTTACTCATTCTAGCAATATTTAAAGTATTTTACAGCTGTTTACCTTTATGGCCTTTCAAATATTAGTTTTTCTAAAATTGATAAACAAAAATATGTTGATAAACAATTTTTTTCCTTGTATAGATGCAGCTCATTTGTTTTTGTGAAAGTAATCCAACCGCTTGCACTCTTGCCTCAGGCCTGCTGGGTCACAGGTGCTATGATTTACTCCTAGATAGAAATTAGTTTGTGCAAAAATTTTTTTTTAAAAATTTCATACAGCTGCACATTGCTTCAGTTGAAGTTTCTGATTCTGTCTTAACACTTTTTTAAAAATCAAGGCTTATGCAAAACTAGGCAGAAGAATGCCCAATAACCTCCAAAAAGGAGGACAGTTTATGTTGCTTCCTTCATTTTTTCAAAAAAAGCTTCAAAAGACTGGTTTGTAGTTCAGTACTGCCAGGCGACTTGGAGCCAGCATGTTATTGCACCGTTATTTCTTATTAGCAATCCTCCTTTTCCTGGTGGCCAGCATGTCATAGAAGGGATCCTTGCTGATACTGGCTCTAGAAACAAACAAACATATTAGTCCATACAGGTTTAAACTTTAATCCAAGTCCTTAAATATGCAAAGTTAAGCAACAAGACGGCTTGGCTGGTGGTAAGAAAGCCCTTTCTGCCTGGTATTTACCTCCACACATCCCCATTGAGGAGTCTGTAGTGGGGAAAGATCATTGTCCACATCCAAAGAACAGAACAGCCTGGGAAACAGGCCCTTTGGCTGAACAAGCCTGTGCTGCCATTTTAACATTGAGTTCTCTTCCCCCCCCCCCCCCCCCCACCCCCCATGACCCTTATCTATGCTTATGGCATTCCACATTGAGGGAAAACTAATTTATTACACCAGTCAGCCTAATAGCACATCTTTGGGGTGTGGGAGGAAACCCACACTGAACCTTATTTAAGACAATCTCCTATATCCCTCCATCTTCAACCCACTCACGTGCCTGTCTAAGTAACTCTTAAACAACTCCAGCGTGCCTGCCTCCACTGCCTTGCATGGAAGAGCATGCCATACCCCCCTACCCTCTGTGTAGAAAAACCTCCCTCTACCATCTGTGTTATACCTCATCCCTCTCACCCTAAGCCCACCCATGACCCCACATAATGTGTGTTTCTAACATAGGAAAAAGCTTACCACTGTTCATCTATACCTTTCATAATCTTATAGACCTCTGTTAGATCTCCCCTCAGTCACCTTCTTTCAAGGGAAAACAGTCCCATTTGCTCAATCTTTCCTCATAACCCAGTCCTTCCATACCAGGCAGCATCCTGGTAAACCTCCTCTGCACTCTCTCCAGGGTCTCCACATCTTTCCAGTAGTAAGGTGACCAGAACTGGACGCAGTACTCCAAATGCAGCCTAACCAACATTCTATACAACTGCAACATTAGACTCCAGCTCTTATACTCTATACCCCTTCTTATAAACATACCATAAGCTTTCTTCACAACCTTCTCCACTTGTACTGCCACCTTCAAAGACTTGTGCACTTGCACCACCAGGTCCTGCTGTGTTTCTATACTCTTTATAGGTCTACCCTTTATCATATAACTCCCGCCTACATTATTTCAGCCAAAATGCATCACCTCACATTTATCAGGGTTAAACTCCATTTGCATGTATCTGCCCAATATACCAGCCTATCTATATCCTGTTGCATTGCCAGACACTGCTCCTCACTGCCTGCCAGTCAAGGCATCTTAGTGTCACCTGCAAATCTGCTGCTCACAACACTTACTCCCTCTTCCAAGTCATTTATGTATATTACAAAAAGACGTCCCAGTACTGAGCCCTGCAGCATACCACTAGTGACAGACCTCCAGCTAGAAAAGGACCCTTCCACTACACCACTCTTCCTGGAATGTGCCTTTGCCAAAGGAGGTCTGGAAAGAAATGGTCATTTTTGTCAAGGTTCATTCCCAGCAGCTTCACCATAATAGTAATTTGTACTCTATGGGCTCTTCCCAGGGATGTACACAACCTTGGCATCTAAACAGTGACAGTGTTGAAGACTGGAATATTCTAAACAGCCAGGACTACATGCTGGAGGGATGGACTAAAGCTTGTGGTGGCAGCCACCACAAATGCAGAGGAAAGGCCAAAGGTTTGGAAATAGGTTCTGTGAAATATTAACTAATTGTAAATGTAGTGAGTGGCAAACTGATTTGGTTTGTACCTTATGTAATTTACTTTTTACACTGAGTTTACTCTTTGGAACACTTGCCAGATGGACAGTGTATGTTCTGAACAGACTCTTCAGCTACCCCTAAACCAGTGTTCTAAAAACTTGGGACAGGACATCTTTAACCAAATATAGTTTCCCTGCTGATACCACTCATGATATAATGCCAAAATATTTCTGCAATAACTCACTACATGAATGGGAGGCACATCAGCCATGATGGAGCAGGCAAAATAAACTGCAATTGTTATTTCAGACATTGAGTGGTCTGAGGAACAATGAATTGTTTGGAGCAACCAACATTTAAGTTCTCCCTTAGGTCACTACTATATAGGCATGAGCCTGCAAATATCCAAAGATTTCACAGTACCAAGCTGATCTTTGATGCTGGCTATTATCTACAACAATCTCCATAAACCCCAGTAGTGTACCTGTTTCAATTAATTTCCCACTTTCACTCAAAAGTGAGCTCTCTTCCCCAATTACTTGTCATAATCTTAACAGTTAATCCCAATGGAGGCAGTTTTAGCTCTGAAGGATCATCTAATCTCAACTCCACAGATGCTGGCTAACCTGAGATTTTCCAGCAGTTTCTGTTTGTGCCCATGTTTGCTTCTAACATCTTTTTTAAATTCATTTATGGTATGTGAGTGTTGCTGGTTAGACCAGCATTTACTACCCATCCCTAGTTGCTCAAGGAGATGGTTCTTGAACAACCAAGTCCCTGAGATGTAGATATACCCAGTGCTGTTAGGATGAGAATTCTAGGATTTTGACCGCACAAGTGAAGAAACTGCAATATATTTCCCAGTCAAGATGGTGAATAACTTGCAGGGGAACCTCCAGGTGGTGTTTAAGTATCTGCTACTCATCCTTCTTAAATGGTAGTGCTTGTGGGTTGGAAGGTAACCACCATCTTTATATGGCTAGTCCAGAGGATTTCTGGTCAATGGTAACCTCCAGGATTTGATATTGGGGGAATTCAGTGATGGTAACACCATTCAAAGTCATGGGGCAATGATTTGATCCTCTTGGAGACGGTGATTATAGGGGGGGGTTTTAAGAAATATTTATGCCACACATGTCCTGCTCAATCTAAACTACCTTTGTTATAGGATGACAAAAAACTATACAGAACAGCAAGAATTCACCAGATCCAAGGAGCATAAAATTAAGACTTGTTGAGGTTGTGATACCAAGATACTGGTTTTGGTAGCAGTTCTGCTTGTTATTGGTAAAGGCAGCAGAGTGTCCACAAGATGGATGTCCCTCCAAATAGAGTACAGCCAAATCTTTAGACCATAAGACAATTAAGGAAAGATGTACGTGATCAGTCATGCATGGTCTCATACAATGTTACACCAGGCCTTCCCCCCACAAATTCCCAAATGAGCCTATCAATGCTTTGAGAATCATCCAATTTTCTCCTTGCCCAAAGCCCTGCAAGTTTTTACATTTTCATGCATATGCATGAGCAGCACAGCACCAGGGACCCAGGTTCAATTCATGGATTGGGTCACTGTGGGGGTTTCCTCCCACAGTCTAAAGATTTGCAGGTTAAGTAGATTGGCCGTGTTAATTGCCCTTTAGGCGTCAAGGAGACGAGCTAGGGCAAATGCATGGGATTATGGGGATAGGGCCTAGGTGAGATGATGGTCGGTACAGACTTGACAGGCCGAATGGCCTCCTTCTGCAGTGTAGGGATACTATTATGAAAAATAACAAAGTTAAAACATGACTTGGTACCAAGTTTGACATTTGATTGCCAGGTACCCTCATGAACTTTTGTTCTAGATTATAAATAAATTCAGATGCACTGAGGACAAAGAACATCATATTCAAAATCAGACACCAAAACCTATTTACATACTTGATTGATTTTATCCATTCATCTTTTTCCTCTGGTGTTGGTGCAGATATTCTGTAAACCACGTGATTGCCTTCGACTACCCGGCCATCAGCTTCAGTCTTGCAGGCTTTGATCACCTGGCCTTTGTGGCTAGGATTGAAAAGCTCAAAGCAGTTCTGAAGAGCAGAAAAATCTGATGTCAAAACAGGAGTCACTAGTAAGCTGTATTGACAATGGTACAGTTGTTAGCACACTCGTCCCTAAGTCAGAAGGTTGATAGAGTTCTATTAGGAGAGGCCCTTTGGCTCATCAAGTTCACACCAACACATTAGAAACACCTGAACTCCCACCTAAACCCATCTGTCAACACTTGGCCTGTAGCCCTGAATATGCCAAGTGTTATGTGCCAAGTATTCATCCAGATGCTTTTTAAAGAGTGAGGTAACCCCCCTCTACCATCCTCCCAGGCAGTGCATTCCAGACCATCACCACCCTCTGGGTAAAAATTCCTCAAATTCTCCCCCAAACATCCTGGCCCTCACCTTGAAGGTATGGCCCCTCATGACTGGCCCTTCAACTAAGGGGAACAGCTGCTTCTTATGCACTCTGTCCATGTGTCTCTCAATCTTGTACACCCCAATCAGGACATATGTTTTCTCTGCTTCAACAAAAACAACCCAAACCTACCCAACTTCTCAACTCAAATGTTCCATTCCAAGCAGCACCCTGGTGAATCTCCTTTGCACCCTTCCAGTGTAATCACATCCTTCTGATAATGTGGCAACCAGAACTACATACAGTACTCTAGCTGTGGCCTCAAAGTTCTTTACAACTCCAACATGACCTCCCTGTTTTTGTAATCTATGCCTCAACTGATAAAGGGAATTGTCCCATATGCCATTTTCATCACCTTACTATCATGCCCTTCCACTTTTAGAGATCTATGAACGAGCACACCAAGGTCCCTTTGTTCCACAGAACTTCCAGTCTCCTACCATTCACAGTACTTCCTCATTTTTCAGGGTTAAATTCCATCTGCCACTTATCTACCCATTTGACCATTCTATCTATATCATCTTGTAGTCCAAGACACCACCTCACTTAACTACCCAGCCAATCTTTGCCTATGTGGGAGGTGGATGACAATGTCACTTATATCAATAAATAATAGGGGGCCCAACGCAGATCTGCGGTTTGCCACTGAACACTGGCTTACAATCATTAAAGCAGTCATCACCCTCTGTGTCCTACAAATGAGCCAATTTTGAATCCACTATCAAATTACCCTTTGTCCCAAGTGAATTTTTTCTTTACAAGTCTCCCATGTGGGACCTTGTCAAAAGCTTTGGTGAAATCCATATAAACTGCATTGAATTTTTTGAGGTGACCAGGTGTGTAGATGAGGGTAGTGCAATCAAATTTATTAGATATGACCTCCCTCTGACAAAGCCTACTGACTATTCCTGATCAAACTGTGCCAAGTAGAGACAGATGCTCTCCTCCAGAAGTTTCTCCAATAGTCTGTAGTTCCCTGGTTCATCTCTACAACTCTTCTTAAATAGCAGAACCACATTGTGTTCCATCTGGTATCTCCCCCATGGCCAAACAGAAATCGAAAATTTAAATCCAAGCCCCTACAATTTTCTTTCTTGCCTCCCACAGGACCCTAGGTCACAATTCATCTAGATCTGGAGATTTATCCATTTTTAAGACTGCTAACACCTCTAATACTTTGTCCTTCCCTTTTTAACCTACGTTGTCTTTTGGATGAGGCGTTGAATTGAAGCCCCACTTTTTTTCAGTCCCCATCATCTAAAGAATAAGAACATAAGAAATTGGAGCAGTAGGAGGCCGTCTAGCCCCTTGAGCCTACCCCACCATTCAATAAGATCACGGCTGACCTGGATCGTGGTTCAGTTCCACTTACCTGCCTGCTCCCCATAACCCTCAATTCCCTTATTGATCAGAAATCTATCTACCTGTGACTTAAACACATTTAATGAGGTAGCCTCCACTGCTTCAATGGGCAGAGAATTCCAAAGATTCATACCCTCTGGAAAAAGAAGTTCCTCCTCAACTCTGTTCTAGATTGACTCCCCCTTATTTTGAGGCTGTGCCCTCTAGTTCTTGTTTCCTTTCTAAGTGGAAGTAATCTCTCTGCTTCTACCCTGTCTAGCCCCTTCATTATATGTCTCTATAAGATCTCCCCTCAGTCTTCTAAACTCCAAGGAGTACAGGCCCAATCTACTCAATCTCTCCTCATAAGCTAACCCCCTCATCTCTGGAATCAACCTGGTGAACCTTCTCTGTACTCCCTCCAAGGCCAATATATCCTTTCGTAAATAAGGAGACCAAAATTGCACACAGTACTCTAGTTGCGGCCTCACCAGTACCTTGTACAATTGCAGCAAGACCTCCCTGCTTTTATACTCCATCCCCCTCGTGATAAAGGCCAACATTCCATTTGCCTTCTTGATCACCTGCTGCACCTGCAAACTGAGTTTTTGCGATTCATGCACAAGGACCCCCAGGTCCCTCTGCACAGTAGCATGTTGTAATTTTTCACCATTTAATTTATAGTCCATTTTACTATTATTCCTTCCAAAGTGGATAACGTCACATTTGCCAACATTATACTTGATCTGCCAGATCCTCACCCACTCACTTAGCCTATCCAAATCTCTCTGCAGAGTTTCTGCATCCTCCAAGTGATTTGCTTTCCCACTCATCTTTGTGTCATCTGCAAACTTTGTTACTCTACACTCGGTCCCCCCCTCCAGATCGTCTACGTGTATGGTCAACAGTTGAGGTCCCAGCACCGATCCCTGCGGCGCACCACTAGTCACCAACTGCCAACCAGAAAAGTGCCCATTTATTCCAACTCTCTGCTTCCTGTTAGATAGCCAATCCTCAATCCACGCTAACACTTTACCCCCAACTCCGTGTACCTTAATCTTATGCAGCAACCATTTGTGAGGCACCTTATCAAACGCCTTCTGGAAATCTAAAAACACCACATCCACCGGTTCCCATCTGTCAACCGCACTCATTACATCTTCATAAAAATCCAGTAAATTTGTCAAACATGACTTTCCCTTCATGAATCCATGCTGTGTCTGCTTGATTGAACCATTCTTTTCTACGTGTCCTGCTATTTCTTCTTTAATGATGGATTCCAGCATTTTCCCAACTACGGATGTTAAACTAACCAGCCTGTAGTTACCTGCTTTTTGTCTACCTCCTTTTTTAAAAATGGGTTAGGTGCTCATGTTAGTGAATTCGTTTTAGTTCACTTTTTACAAAATTCTGAATGTTTCTCAAGTTTTGATTCCACAAATATTAGTAACCCACTGGTATTATTCTTAATCCACAAGCACAGACAGCAAGTGTCAATCGCAAAGGTTAAGGGGGATTCTGGTCACATGTACTAGCCCTCTCTCTACTGCACTGCAATTTGCAGGAACTTGCTTACTCCATGAGTCTTGGTCTTTTGGCTAAGATCAAGCACAAGGTCAGGTGTAATGCACGTTCTTGTCAGCTTGGATCAGGTGTATCTCTCCTGTGGTGGAAATGAATTGGATTCAATTTGAATTGATGTTTGGAGCAAGAGAGATTCCTGTAGTTTGCACATTGGCTTTTAAAATTTTTATTCCTTTCTCAATTATAAAGTCTTCCTGCCTATGCCTTACTGAATTAGGTACAGCATTGTGCTTAAGGCACAAATTCATTGCCCACACAGGTAATAACTGCACCCTTACAAGTTAAGGACTGGGGATAGCTGACCTTGAGCATTTAAATTTGAGTTTAAAATTCATTCAAGCCTGGTGACAAAGTGAAGTCTGATAATTAAAATCCATTAACATGGTTTTTTTATTTTATGGTCCGATTACCAAATTCTTTGATTCACTCAGGCAGATAAATCACCAAGACCCAATATCATGAAGTCAATTACTCACAGGTTTGCGCGGATCTTCAACTTCCCGGATACTGAGATTCTCTAATGGAATTATTCCTCTAGGTTCCTTATCCTGTGATAATGATAAATTAGGACCTTAATGAACATCAGCAATTTGGATTCCACAACACACACACAGCCCACTAGTTTCTTTTCAGTACTGAATCACAATGACATGCCATTCATAATTACTATCCCTTTATGGCAGCTGAACTTCCACATGCAACAGACTCAATATCACTAACAAGTTGGCAGAGGCAATGCAATGCCATCACTGGCAGGAACATTTAATTACAGTGACATGTTTACATAGCCAGTTTCCATTATAAATATAGATATGCAAAATAATGATTAAATATGAAATAGTAGGACTAAATTACTTGTTTCTTCACTCGAGCTAGGCATGTGGGGTTCTGAGATATACAATGGAGATGGATGGGGAAAGCAAAGCACAACTAACGGCTAAAAATCCAGATAATATTAATGAAAGATAATCCAAAGGTGAATCTGCCAATACACTTGCTGCAAATGAGGCAGAGCCTATGATGTCTTTCAGTCTGAATGCCAGTTTGAGTAATCTGGAAAGTCAGTATGTATTATACTTTAATGATGAAGATTCATACTAAATTTCTTGCACTCAAATATTTTCATCAGCCTTAGGCAGAATTACTGTCAAGAAAATGGTTTGTTTAGACTAATTTTAAATATTATCTTTATGTTCAATAAGCTCAGGCAACTTACAGTTGTATATTCAAAGTAATAGAGGCAATTGTCTGTAAGAATGAACCATCGCCGTTTCCATGTTTTTACTCTTCCTCCTAAAGTAAAGAAAGTTTTGAAAACACAGGAAAAAGCTTTAGAAGTTAACTTTAAAACATTTTAACAACTTTAAAAAAAAACACATGACTAATGCAAAACACCCACACTTTTTTCCTACCACACAATGACATTTCATTATTTAGCTAGTCCAAATATTCTTGGTATAAAGTTCCATCTGTTTTAAGTCCATAAGTGATCCTGCGGCATTTTACATATTTTTCCTCTTCATTTTTCACACAAGAGATGCACATAAATGTTACTTTTGAAAAGCTCAGTATACTGGCAGGAAGGAGTCACATTTCTCCAGAAGAAAGTGCTATTTCTCATTTATGTGCTGCAAATATTTATAACAGCTGAAACAAATTCAATCTGCAGGATGTTCTGGCTCAACCAACTACTAATAGATGGTGACTCAACCCTTTTAAAATCCCTTCAGCAACAAAGGGGAGGGGATGGGTTGGAAAACCAGTTCTTTTCTGTTTTGTAGCTATCTTCCTTCACCAATATCTGTAGCCATTTTGTAACAGGGTAAATGGCTCTGATCAGAATCTGAATGTGTTGGAGGAACAAAAATAAACTTATGAACAATGAGCTGTGGCACTGATAAAAATGTTACCATACTAACCCAATACATGTACCATCCAGTATGGTCAGTCAATAGCAAGTCAGTGTCCTAACTCTGCCTTATATTCACTGCCCTGGACAGAGCGCATTTTAAACTCAATCTGGGCCCCAGTTGAGGTGAACTGTCCCCAGGCTGGCCCCATTAAAGATCACAGCAATTTATAAACACGATGTCAGAATCTGTGACAGTGTGTTAGTACTTGTGGCAGAGTGGTTAGTACTGCTGTCTCAGCACCAGGAACCCAAGTTGAATTCCAGCCTTGGTCATTGTCTGTGGAATCTTCACATTCTCTGTCTGTGTGGGTTTCCTCTGGATGATCTGGTTCCCACCCATAATCCAAAGTTGTGCAGGTCAGATGGATTTGTCATGCTAAATTGCCCCTTAGCGTCCAAAGACATGCAAGTTAGGGGGATTAGTGGAATAAATGTAGAAGCTATTGAAAGGGTGCAGAGGAGATTTACAAGGATGTTGCCTGGACTGGGAGGCATGCCTTATGAAGTTAGGTTGAGGGAGCTGCGACTCTTTTCCCTGGAGAGACGAAGGTTGAGAGGCGACCTGATAGAAGTTTACAAAATGTTGAGAGGAATAGATAGGGTGGACTCTCAGAGGCTATTTCCCCGGTTTGAAATGGTCGCTACGAGAGGACACAGATTTAAGGTGCGGGGAGGGAGGTTCAGAAGTGATGTTAGGGGTAAGTTTTTCACTGAGGGTGGTGAGTGAATGGAATCGGCTGCCGTCAGTGGTGGTGGAGGCGAACTCGCTGGGGTCTTTTAAAAGACTTCTGGATGAGTATATGGGGTTTAATGAGATTGAGGGTTATAGATAGGTCTGTAGGTTGGTAGGTGATGTGGTCGGCGCAGCTTGTGGGCCGAAGGGCCTGTTTGTGCTGTAGTGTTCTATGTTCTATGTTCTAAATATATGGGGTTATGGGGATAGGGCAAGGAATGGCCCTGTGTAGAGTTGGTGCAGACTTGAAAGGCTGAATGGTCTTGTTCACTGCACTGTCGGGATTCTAATCCAAAGCAAAGGAAGCTATTCAGCCTATTGTTACTGTGCTAGTTCTCAAAGAACCATTTAGTTAGCCCTACAGTCCTGTTCTTGCCCAGTAGCCTTGCAAATTTTTCCTTTCAATTATTTAACCAATTTCCTTTGGAAAATGATTTCTGCTGCCAATACCTTTCCAGCAGCACATTTCAGATAATGATTTGCAACATAAAATCCATTTTTGTCAACTATTATAAATCTAAGTTTCTCTTATTCACTAGCAAAGCTATTCACTAAATCGCTTAGTGAGGGGGAGCAACTGAAGGAAATCAGTATCAATAGATAGTGGTGTTGGGGAGATTAAAGGCTGATACATGTGGCCCTAGAAATAGTGGATACACTGGTGGTCACCTTCCAAGATTCTACAAACTCAAATAGTTCCTACACACGCAGGTAGCCAATATAACGCCACTATTTAGGCAATTACAAGCCAGTCAGCCTGATGTCAGTAATGGAGAAAATGCTATAGTCTATTATCAAAGATCTTATAGCACAGCACCTAGTAAACAGTCGTAGAACCCGAGAGAGCATGGATTTACAAAAAAGGAAATCATGCTCGACAAATCTACTGGAATTCTTGAGGATGTAACTAGTAGCGTTAATGAGGGAGAGCCAGTGGATGTAGAACATAGAAAAACTACAGCACAAACAGGCCCTTTGGCCCACAAGTTGCGCCGAACATACATCTACCTACTAGGCTTACCTATAACCCTCAATCCTACTAAGTCCCATGTACTCATCCAGAAGTCTCTTATAAGACCCTATCGATGTGGTTTACTTTGACTTTCAACAATGTCCCACATAAGAGATTAAGCATGTAAAATTAAAATGCATGGGCTAGGGGATAGTGTATTGAGATGGATAGAAAATTGGTTGGCAGACTGGGGAAAAAAAGGAATAAAGAATCACTTTCCAAATGTCAGTGACTAATGGGGTACCACATATCAGGTATTCACAATATTATTATTGATGATTTAGATGAGGGAACTAAATGGTATGTTGGCCTTCAGAGAGAGAATTAGAATCCAGGACCATGACTGTCTTGGTGCAATTATACAGGGCCTAACCTGCAATATTACGCACAGTTTTGGTCACCTTATGTTCTTGCTAAAGAGGGAGTGCAAAAAGGTTTACTGGACTGATTTCTGAGATGGTGGGACTGATGTATGAAGAGAGATCAAGTTGGTTAGGTTTATGTTCACTGGGGTTCAGAAAAATAAGGAAGATCTCACAGAACAGAACCAGTGAAGACAGTGAGAAACATGAAGCTTCTTTAGTTCTGTGAAAATGGAAAAGACTAACAAGGAGACCATAGTTAGTCCATTACCGAAAAGGAGAATTTATGTTGGAGAATAGGGAACTGGCAAAGAAACAAGACATTTCTGCATGGAGGTCAGTCAGCAGTGGAGTGCCCCAGGGATCTGTTCTGGGACCCTTGCTGTTTGTAGTTTTCATAAATAACCTAGATGAGGAAGTGAAGGGATGTGTTGGTAAGTTTGCTGACGACACGAAGGTTGGTGGTGTTGTGGATAGTCTGGAGGGATGTCAGAAGTTGCAGCGTGCCATAGATAAGATGCAAGACTGGGTGGAGAAGTGGCAGATGAACTTCAACCCGGATAAATGTGTAGTGGTCCATTTTGGCAGGTCAAATGGGATGAAGGGGTATAATATCAAGGGTAAGACTCTTAGCAGTGTAGAGGATCAGAAGGACCTTGGGGTCTGGGTCCATAGGACTCTTAAATCGGCCTTGCAGGTGGAGGATGTGGTCAGGAAGGCGTATGGTGTACTGGCCTTCATTAATCGAAGGATTGACTTTAGGAGTCGGGAGATAATGCTGCAGCTTCACAAGATCCTGGTCAGACCCCACTTGGAGTACTGCGCTCAGTTCTGGTCGCCTCATTACAGGAGGGATGTGGAAGCTATTGAAAGGGTGCAAAGGAGATTTACAAGGATGTTGCCTGGATTGGGTGGCATGCCTTATGAGGATAGGTTGAGGGAGCTCGGTCTTTTTTCCCTGGAGAGACGAAGGATGAGAGGTGACCTGATAGAGGTTTATAAAATGTTGAGAGGTATAGATCGGGTGGATTCTCAGAGACTATTTCCCAGGGCTGAAATGGTCGCTACGAGAGGACACAGGTTTAAGGTGCTGGGGAGTAGGTACAGAGGAGATATATCAGGGGTAAGTTTTTCACTCAGACGGTGGTGGGTGAGTGGAATCAGCAGCCGTTGGTGGTGTTGGAGGCAAATTCGATAGGGTCTTTTAAAAGACTTCTGGATGAGTACATAGGACTTAATGCGATTGAGGGTTTTAGGTAGGCCTAGTAGGGAGGGATATGATCAGCACAACTTGTGGGCCAAAGGGCCTGTTTGTGCTGTAGTTTTTCTATGTTCTATGTTCTATAACCCTTTAAAATTCTAACAGAACTATACAGGGTAGATGTAGGAAGGATGTTGCCAATAGTACGAGTGCCCAGAACCAGGGGTCATGGTCTCAGAGCATTAGGACTGAGATGAGGAGACATTGCTTCTCCCAGAGTGGTGAGCCTGTGGAATTTGCTATCAAAGTTGAGGCCAAAATATTGTATGCTTTCAAGCAGGAGCTGGATTATAGCTCTTGAGGCAAAGGGAATCATAGGATATTTGGCTGGCGGGGGGGTGGGGGGGCACAGGATCAGGCGATTGAGTTGGATAAACAGCCATGATCATAAGGAATGAATGATTAGGGCAGCATGCTTGCACAATGGTACTGTTGCCCAACAGCACTGGAGACCCAGGTTCAATTCTGGCCATGGGTGACTGTGTATGTGGAGCTTGCACACATTCTCCCCGTGTCTACGTGGCTTTCCTCCCACAGTCTAATGGTGTGCAGGTTTAGTGGGCTGGCTATAGTAAACGTGCAGGTTTATGTGAACAGGACGGGGAAGTTGGCCCTGGGTAGGATACTCTTTCAGCGAGTTGGTGCAGAGTCTTAGAAACCCTACAGTGCAGGAGGCCATTTAGCCTCGAGTCTGCACCAATAACAGTCCCACCCCAGGCCCTAACCCCACAACCCCACACATCCCTCTAACCTTCACATCCTGGGACACTAAGGGGCAATTTAGCATGGCCAATCAACCTAACTCATACATCTTAAGACTGTGGGAGGAAACTCATACGGACACAGGGAGAAGGTGCAAACTCCACAAAGAGACTCAAGCCAGGAATTGAACCCAAGTCCCTGGTTTTGTGAGGCAGCAGTGCTAACGTTGTGCCACCCTTAACGAGCCAAATGGGCCTCCTCTGAGCTTTAGGGATTCTGTGGCTGTCTGTAATGCTAGAGCAGGCTTGAACAGCCAAATGGCTGTCTCCTGCTTCTGTTATCTGTTTCTATGATTTTGAATACCTCTATTAAATCTCATCTTAAGATTCTCTCCAAGAAGAATAATCCCAGTTTCTCTAGTCTCTCCAGGTAATCCAGTTCCAAGTTCATGTTACAGTTCCTCTTACAATTCCAGTGGATATCCTCTGCACCCCTTTCAAAAACTTTGACATATTTTCTAAATTGTGGTGCCCATAACCAGACAAAATGCTCCAAGGTCTAACCAGTTATTTAGAATGACTCAGCACAACTTGTTTTTGCCTGTTTCTAAAGCCATGGATCCCATATGCTTTTAAGATAGGAAGCGCTCAGCAACACTTATTCAAGCAAGTTATCAACAAGACTCCAGCCTAAGCATTGTTGCTGGGAGTGGTACTAAAATTTAGGAATGCTGTATGTAATTTGTGCAAAATGAAATGGTAAACTCTCCACAGATATGCAATGTCTCTGTGGACTATGAGCAGAACCCAGTACCAACGTGTACTGTTCCAATCATTCTCTATCCAGAACACTGCAAAATTGGATCAATTTGTTAGATAATTGCCCAACCTGAAAACTGTAGGTAGGAAGAAAGGCAGTTCCCTAAAACTACCCCAGCATTGTTTATATTCATCATCACAAGCAAGGTCTATGAGGAAGTGCCTTTGATAAAAGTAAACGGGCACGGCTTGAATTATAGCAAACATCCAGTTAAAATGCTAAATGATTAATTCAGAACATTACCAGTCTGTGGCTACTAGTTAACTATGCCTGCCAGCAGCATACATACCAAAAGGTCTGGCCAAGTACAAATAATGAAGTAAAGTGCCTGTTGCGAGTTACTACAATTTCAGAGTGCATGCAAATCTTTTCAATACCACATTCGGTATGAATCACACAAATTCATGTCATCTAGTATTTCAGTGTTGGTTCTAGCAATGTTTGAGAAGTTAACACAAGGCGCAGCAAAACAGCTAACACAAGTATTTCACTAATTTGGTCTGGTGGCTAAAGAAGCAAACATACCAGGGTCCCAAAAGTCAAAGATTGTGCGTTTCACGAACGAATATGCCAACAATCTTTACAAGATACTGTAGGTGTGTAGCAGAAAGGAGGGGGATCAGATCTCGTAGTGGAATTGAAACTACACAGCAAAGCATTATCGCAGGAGGCACTTCACAACAATGTTTTCGTTTTAAAAAGAAAGGGAAAATACAAAAAGGAAGGGAAGGGAAAACAGAAGTTAAGTAATGCAACCAAGTCAAGAGAATCAGGAACCTCCTCTGGTACGTACCTCCTAATGCAGAATAAGCAGAGACAGCCAGTCATAGAACAGAAAGGTGACAGGTCATAGGCCATAAGGAAAACAAGAAGGCACATTTAAGCCAATTTTATAAAAAAAACTACAGCAAACACACAAACCAATAGGAAAATCACAAAAAATGCAAGAAAAAGAGAGACACATACAAATAATAACTCTGAAGGTGCAACCTGCTTCATACGTGGAAAGTTGAAGCAGTTCAAATGTAACAATCATGCAACTCCCTTCAGTACTGCAGCAAAATAAAGGTCAAATGGTTTAGTTTTGTAAACAATGTTTCCAGCTCCACTATCCAATATGTTGATTGAATAATGGAACTGTAAATCAGCATCATTGTACAAACCCCACATACTGATGAGCAAAGCATGTAGAAAGAAACCAGTGTTAAAATACAACACAATAGCTCCTCTTATTAAACAGAAAATATGAAAAACTACAGTAGATTTCCAGGTAAAATTATAGTTGCGGTAATTGTTTCTCCTGCACACCGTTGATTATGCCAACCTTCTGGGGCAAATGATGAGCAATGGTCGAACTGATTTCCTTTCTTCAGGCATTATCATTTATAATGCTCATGGCTGAACTGTATACAAGCTCATCGCACAAAGAGGCAACCATTCCTAGCGTCACCTATTTTTTTTTGAAACACAAGGTAGGGCAACACAACAGACATCGGGCAAAACCAGACAGACGTCGCTAGTAGCAGTCAGTGGACAACACACAAAGATTACAACCTGAACGCCCCTCTTAAGCCTGTGATCTCCACCACTTAGAAGGCCAAGAGCAGCAGAAACATGGGACTTTTGCACATTTCCTCCCCCAAACCACACTCCATCTATATTTGGAATTTTATCACTGTTCCTGGGTCAAAAACGTGGAACTCCTTCTCTAACACTGCTGTGGGCATACTTGACATCACATGGATTGTGATTCAAGATGCTAGTTCATTGTCACCACTTTGACAACAAGGAATGGCAACAAAAGCTGGCCTTTCCAGCAATGCCCACATCTCATGAATTAAGAAATAAAAGATTGAAGCAGTATAAAACGGGCAGACAATTTAGTATTGTGGCTTTCAAGCTATGGCAAATTCATCACTTCATCCCCATTTTGGTATCATTGCAATACCCTTGTCATAACACCTGCCACAGCACTGTTAGGTAGGGATTTCCAGGATTTTGATCCAGGAGACGAAAGTGGCACAGTGCTACATTCCCAATAGTAGTTTAACGGTTAGTTTAACGTCTGTTGTTGGAAAAATGCTTGAATCCGTCAAAGAAGAAATAGCAAGGCACCTGGAGAGGAACGGTTTGACAGAGCAGACGCAGCACGGATTCGTTAAGGGGAAGTCGTGTTTGACGGATTTATTGGATTTCTATGAGGATGTGACTAGTGCGGTAGAGGGGAACCGGTGGATGTGGTGTTTCTCGATTTTCAAAAGGCGTTTGATAAGGTGCCACACAAAAGGTTGCTTCAGAAGGTTAGGGGGCATGGAGTTGGGGGTAAGGTGTTAGCGTAGCTAGAGGATTGGTTGTCTAATAGGAGGCAGTCAATAAATGCTATTCTGATTGGCGGTTGGTGACAAGTGGAGTGCCGCAAAGATCGGTGCTGGGGCCTCAGCTATTTACCATTTATATAGATGATCTGGAGGAGGGGGCTGAGTGTAGGGTGATGAAATTTGCTGATGACACAAAGATGAGTGGAAAAGCAAATTGTGTGGAGGGTATGGAAAGTCTGCAGAGGGATCTGGATAGGCTGAGCAAGTGGGCGAGGACTTAGCAGATGGAGTACAATGTTAGCAAGTGTGAGGTTATCCACTTTGGCAGAAATAATAGTAGGAGGGATTACTATTTAAAGGGCAAAAAGCTGCAGCATGCTACGGTGCAGAGGGACCTGGGGGTCCTTGTGCATGAGTCGCAAAAACCCAGTCTGCAGGTGATCAAGAAGGCGAATAGGATGCTGGCCTTTATAGCAAGGGGGATAGAATATAAAAGCAGGGAGGTCTTGCTGCAACTGTACAGGGCACTGGTGAGGCCACAGCTGGAGTACTGTGTGCAGTTTTGGTCGCCGCATTTGCACAAGGATATTTTGGCCTTGGAGGGAGTGCAGAGGAGGTTAACTAGGCTGATACCGGAGATGAGGGGGTTAGACTATGAAGAGAGACTAAATAGACTGGGTCTGTACTCGGAGTTTAGAAGGATGAGGGGGGATCTTATAGAGACGTATAAGATAATGAAAGGGATGGATAGGGTAGAGGTAGAGAGATTTTTCCCACTCAAAGGATAGCAGGACTAGACGGCACAGCCTCAAGATAAGGGGGGGGGGGGGGGTGCAGTTTAGAACTGAGTTGAGGAGGAACTTCTTCATTCAAAGGGTGATGAATCTCTGGAATTCTCTGCCCATTGAAGTGGTGGAGTCTACCTCGCTAAATATATTTAAGACACAGGTAGATAGGTTTTTGACAGACAAGGGGATTAAGGGTTATGGGGAGAAAGCAGGAAAGTGGAACTGAGCCACTTCAGATCAGCCATGATCTTATTGAATGGCGGGGCAGGCTCGAAGGCCTACTCCTGCTCCTATTTCTTATGTTCTTATGTTCAATAGAACAAAAGTGGCAGACAAAGAGACAAAATCTCTTTGATTTAAACTGTTCGCTCACTATTTCCCATTCAAGAATAACTCAAGCCTAGGATTCAACCAGTACTGATGCATCAGAGAATGAGCTTGCCCTCCTCTGATTCCATGCAGAAGCAGAGACCACTACAGTGCCATATCCCAACAGAACACTAACTTCAACTTGTCAGTAGGGATCTCATGAAGGTGAACCTGAATGCCATAGTAGGTGGTTTTACACTTGTCCACATGCCCATTCAGCACACTCTGTCCACTGAAACCAACGGATGGAAAACGATGATGCAAGCATACAATTGGACAGCCCTGCCAGTAAATGATGCACTTTATTTTGTCTTCTGTTGGAATGAAAGACTTGTGTCTACACATTGCCTTTTAGAACTTCAGGGTATCCCAAAGAACTTTATAGCCATTTAAGTACTTTTTGGAGTATATTTACTGTTGTAATGCAACAGCCAATTTGTGCACAGCAGTTGCATCTGCAAAAGTGATCAGATAACCTGTTTTACTGATGTTTGTTCAGATGAATGTTGGTTCAGAGCATTGGGAAGATCCTCCCTGCTCCTTTTCAAAAGTGCCGGGGGTCTTTTAAATTTACCCAAGAGGACAGATGCAAAGAATGACACCTCTGATAGTGCAACATTCCTTCAGTACTGCACTGGAGTGTCTGCAAATTTATGAGCTCAAGTCTCTTGGGACGTCAAACTCCTGACTAGAAGCGAGAGAGTAACATGGGTTACGAGTGTACCTAATCTGATAGATACCCAAAATGAAACAAGACTTGGGTAATAAATCTTAAATTTTCTACAACATATTAGAATATGATGAGCCAACAAACCTAATTTTAATAGCCAGCCTTCTCGATCAGGGTTAAAAAACGTGTGGGTCAAATCATTCCCATCATCTTCTGGGATTTTGAAAGGCTCATTCTTAATACTATCATATAAGTTCTGCAGAGGAATGGGAAAAAGAGAGATTAACATGAATCTAATGCACAATACACCAGTTAGAGAATTACAAAATATTTAGAGTACAGAAACAGACCATTCAGCCCATCTGTCCTATGTCAGTGTTCATTTTCAACATCTTCTAGCTCTCATCAACATAACCTTCTATTCCATTCTTCCTCATGTACTCATCTACCTTGTCCTTCAATGCACACATGCTTTTTGTTTTAACTATTCTTGTGCTAGACAGTTACACATTTTAACCACCTTCTGGATAAAAAATGTTCCTTCCAAATTCCCTGTTGGATTTATTAAGTGGTCCCTAGATTGTCTCCCCCCGGAACTGGAAACATCTGTTTGCTCTATTAAACTCCTTCAGAATTTTAAAGGCCTCTTATCAGGTCACTCCAGAGATTTTTTTTCTGCAGTATAGAGTTCAATTGATATAACCCCCAAGTTCTGGAATCCCTATAAATCATCTTTGCTCTGTTGCTGGAAAATCATTTCAATTGGAGCTCAGTTTGTTTACAGACGTAACCTTATTTTGCAGTACAGACAAATGCACCAGTAAAACCATCCCACAGACAATAAAAGCTAAAATGACAGGTCATTTCCCCACCCCTCCTTTCAACTGACCTAGGCTAAAAATAAAAATTATTCACTCACTGAAAGCCACTTATCCACAGTCACCACTCCATCTACATTTTGGGAAAGCATGCAGGGATGGTGGAAGGAGTTTTAGTTAAGCACTCACTCTGAGCAAGTCCTCTGGGAGGTCTCCTCCTTCATTGATGCCCCGATTCATGGATATAAACCTTTCCACCGCGGGTTTGTCCCTTACATTGGGGTTGTGCAAACTTGTGTTCAACATGATTATGGCAAATGATAGCACGTAGCAAGTGTCTGTTGAGGAGAAAGACAAGCCAATTAAGTTCACTCTCCCCTAATGTTGATTGTGCCTTCAGTTGCCAAGGCCTTGGGTCTCTCCACTGCTCTTCAAAAAACCTTCTACTTCTGACCAAACATTTGGACACATGTCCCAGTATCTCCTTTGAAGCCCCATGAAATATTAAAATACGTTAAAGATTCCAATTAAATGCAAATTATTGTTTAATATTTAAAGTGTGCCCTGCTCCAATTACTAATTTTTCTTGTTACTGATCAATCATTTGTTTTCTGAACTTTGGCTTCATGCGTATGAAAGTCAAGCAGCCATTCTTTTCAGATTCTTTAAAATCTTCTGGGCAAAGACCAACAACAATTTACTGTAACACATCAAAGAGCAACACCTCCCTTTCAAAGTAAAGGATGAACTTGCTAAGGTTATGAAATGCAGGACGCAAAGCAATTCAACTTGAATTTTTTTAAAAGTGGTTACAGTTGTAACATAGGAAACAGATCAGCCAATTTGCACACAAATTGCAACATGATCTAGACCATCCAATCTGTTCATTAATGGTATTAAAGGGACGAATATTAATCTCTGCACATGGAGAAGAACTTCATGCTCTTCCTTGAGATTATGCTTGGGATCTTTTACATCTTATGAATGCAATCATGACCTCAGTTTAATGTGCCAGCTGGCCAGCAATGCCACACTAAAGGAGCTTTATGTTGATGCGTTAGCCTAGATTTTAAGCTTAAGTCTCTAGATTGGAATTTGAACCCACAACCTTCTGAAGAGAGAGTGCTACCACTGATCCACAGTAGGCAGTCATCATGCAAACTTCAGGAAAAGACAAATGACTTTGGAAAGATGAGAGTCATCTTGACAGGATGCAGAGGAGGTTCACCAGAGTGGTTCCAGCATTAAAGGATTTTAGCAATAAGGTTGGGCAAGAGAAGCTGGGACTGCTCTCCTTAGAGCCAAGAAGATTGAAGGAAGATTGGATAGAGGCACAGGGGATTATTTCAGGTCTACACAAGATAAGCAAACAAAAACTGTTGCTATTAGCTGATTTACAAGAACATAAACCTGAGATTTGGGACAAGAGATATAGGGAGTGGTGAGGAAGACTTTTTAAAACAAAACAGTGAGTAGTAATGACTTGGAACTTTCTGCCTATTAGTGGTGGTGGAAGTAGGATGGGCACTTAAGATAAATAAACTTGCAAGACTCGGGATAGAATGGGGAGATGGAACTAACTGGATTGCTCTATTGTGAGTTAGTATGGCCTGTGTACTCTAATGATTCTATGACATCAGAACCATTCTGAATAAAACCATCTAAAATCAATAAAACCATTCTTGGAATACAATGTTGGCAAGTGTGAGGTTATCCACTTTGGTAGGAATAATGGTAGGAAGGACTACTACTAACAGGGCGAAAAGCTGCAGCATGCTACGGTGCAGGGGGACCTGGGGGTCCTTGTGCATGAGGCAAAAACCCAGCCTACAGGTGCAGCAGGTGGTCAGGAAGGCAAATGGGATGCTGGCCTTCATAGCGAGGGGGACAGAATATAAAAGTAGGGAGGTCTTGCTGCAACTGTACAGGGCACTGGTGAGGCCGCAGCTCGAGTACTGTGCGCAGTTTTGGTCGCCACACTTGCGCAAGGATATTTTGGCCTTGGAGGGAGTGCAGAGGAGGTTCACTAGGCTGATACCGGAGTTGAGGGGGTTGAGCTATGAGGAGAGGCTGAATAGACTGGGCATGTACTCATTAGAGTTTAGAAGGATGAGGGCAGATCTCATTGAGACGTATAAGATGATGAAAGGGATGGATAGGGTAGAGGTGGAGAGGTTCTTCCCGCTCAGAAAGGACAGCAGATCTTGAGGCTGTGCCCTCTAGTCGGGGGGGGGGGGGGGGGCGGGGGGGCAGTTTAGAACGGAGTTGAGGAGGAACTTCTTCACTCAAAGGGTGGTGAATCTCTGGAATTCTCTGCCCGTTGAAGTGGTTGAGGCTACCTCACTAAATGTATTTAAGATGCGGGTAGATAGGTTTTTGATAGGCAAGGGGATTAAGGGTTATGGGGAGAAAGCGGGAAAGTGGAACTGAGCCACTTCAGATCAGCCATGATCTTGTTGAATGGCGGGGCAGGCTCGAAGGGCTAGATGGCCTACTCCTGCTCCTATTTCTTATGTTCTTAAAGCTGCTGGCTGGTTTGTTGCCTCGTTAGAGAGTCTGCTGCAATGAGGAGCCAGAAGATGTCTGCACACAAAAGCAACCATTTTCTAATTTATTCTTTGGAATTGATTTTAGGAAGGGGAATTAAACAAAAATAGGCCTTCGTACAGAAGCAAATAACAGATTCAAAACTAAACCAAATTTTTTTTTCCTTCCTCCCAGGTATGTTTTAATTAGTGTTTCTAAAATAAAGAATTTTAGGGTCAGCAGTGTTAAGTGAGGGTAGATAGTGCATACTATTTTACCATACTGCTAAAACTTTGCCTCGCCAATCTTCTTCAAGTCATTGTCTCCCTCACTGCAGAGTTCCATTACTGGTGGACTCCATAAGTCATCAGAAACGAGACTGCAGTCAGCAACTAGGAATCTGGAACAGATCTACCTACACATTCTGCAAAGGGGGCTTAATAACTGCACTCCAAACATTAAGTTACAAGGAGAATTTACACTTAACCCGCCAAATTAGTGAATACAAACAATTTAAGAGTGATTTAATGGAAGGTTTAATAATATCAAGAGGAACAAATAGTTCCATCCATTTCTGCTGCTTGGGGAATTCGGGACTAGGGAGCAATTAGTCTAAAGATAAAGCCAAACGTCTCAGGAATGAAATTAGGAATCTCCTACATGCAAACAGTGTTAGTGTGGAACTCTGGATGATCAGAGATTACTATCCGTGATTTGTGTAAAAAGTAGGTATATGGAGTTAGGTCATAGCTCAGCCATGATTTTGCTGAGTGGTAGGACAAACTCAAGAGACTAAATGACCTCCTGGTCCTACATGAGAGCCTGCAAATCATCTACCACTGCCGCAGCCAGGATCAGCGATCCCCACAGAGACCAGGGAGGGAGCCAGGGTCATTTCAAAATCTTCAGCATTACTCTTTTCAGTAAGGTGCTAATGAGCTTTAGGATGATGGCTGGATTTGGTTTCATTAGATGATTTTTTTAAATTACCTTTTGTAGCAATAATTCAGAAGGGATTCCTCTTGAGATCAGCAGGTAAAAAACCAAGTTGCATTTACACAGCACCTTTAATAAAATGTCCGAAGACACATTACAGGAACAGAAAATTGACACCATACGAACGAGACTTTGTAAACTTTGTCCAAGAATTTTGGAGGGAGGGGGTGGGGAATGATCATTCTAATGCTCTGCCCAGTGATATCCCATGTGGTTTGGTTTTTGGTTGTCATGAGGACAAAGGCCCAGGTTGAAATCCAACTGTTAATTTCACACTCGAGACCAAAAAAAAGAGCACAGTTGGTCTGCTTTGACACAGACTAAAAGTCTGAGAGAATGAGGAAAACATCTGCTGCTGCATCAAGCAGAGGGAAAGACTGTTTTTGTGTTAACCACCACACAACGCTGGAGAAAATGGATTTCCTGTTTGAAGAGAAGAGCCTTGTTAAGTCTTAAAGACCAAAGAGTCATCAGGGTGTGCCTTATGGCTGGCAGTCAGTTTGATGATGCTCAGGAGATTGAGTGGAGCAATTTTCAAATGAGACACTTTGACATACTCTGGTGTTGGAGGGAGAAGAGACCTGTAGAACAGTCAGGTGTTTGGGATTTTATCTACAAAGTTACAAATTTGCTGGAAGTGTGACATAAGGGACAAAAATAACTTGGGATTTTTGGTTATGTTAGTTAATTAGTTAGTTAATTGGAAAAGTAACTTTAGATTTGCATAAGAGTTGCAGTATTTAGTCGATGTTGATTTTAGTTTGTTACAACAAAAATCAAACTTGAAATCTTGTGCAATTCTTTTCATCGGATGTTGGTAAAACCATATTTCTTGAAAAGTTATCAGTCTTTATGAGGATTGTGACAACACCATATTAGGTGACCAAAAGCTTGATTAATAGGGCAGGTTTTAAGCAGCTTCTGGAAGGAGGAGAGAGAAGTTTAGGAAGGGAATTTCAGAGTTTAATGACCTTGGCAAGTCCAGTAGATCGTGCTGCAAAAATAAAGACTCAAATTTCTATAGCACCTTTCACGATCACCAGTGTCTCAATGTCTCACAACTGAAGTGCTTTTGAAGCGTTGTCAGCTTTGTAATGCAGGAAAGATGGCAGCTAATGTGTGTACATCAAGATCCCACAAACCACAATCACCTAGGCCAGGGAACAATTCTTGTTTGCCTTATTAGTTAGCGTACATGACAGAAAAATGACCATCAGGTGAAAGAACCCCTTCAATGAAGCCCATTTGAGACACATTAGTAGAGTAGGCAAGACAGATCAATTCAGGAAACAGTGAAGGTAAAACTACCAAAAGGAGGGAGCACCAGGTTGGGAAAGATAGATCTAGGGTGTTAACATGGGCAGCAGAGCTTTAGATGAGCTCATGGTTACAGTTGGTGGGAGGCCAGGCACAGAACTACTGGATTAACTGTGCCTGGATGGTATTGAAATACTAGTGAGCACCAGCCCTTTGTTATCTGTCAACCAACTTATCATCAATGCTATCACAGTTTAATCAACACTTAACTAGGAGGCATGGAACTGATCAATTTCTTTATGTCCAAGCTTCAACGGTTGAACAAATCTCACGTATTAGTGAAATTGAGACAATCTGCTGGGGTTCCTGTAATCACCCTTTTCCAATACTGGCAAAATCTACCTTGGGATAAAATTATTGTTGTCATTCCAGTCCTACCCCAGACTTCCAATATTTAGATCGGTTCAAATAACAATTTGATGCATTAATCAGGCTGGCATTAATCCTCACTGTTGGTGAGAATCCTGGCTGTTTCTCATCTTGTTTCACCATCCAGCTCAAAAATCAAATTTTCAGAGACTTTTCCAGAACAGAATTACTAATTATTCCTAAAAAGTGCAAGTATGAGTGTGAGGCCAGTATGTTGTTGCCAGTGCAATATGTGGAAGGTCCTGGAGGCTCCTGGTCTCCCAGACATCCATATCTGTGCTCGGTGTGTGGAGCTGCAGTCCCTAAGGGACCGGGTTAAGGAGCTGGAACTGCAGCTCGAGGACTTTTGTCTCATTAGAGAGAATGAGGAGGTAACTGACAGGAGCTACCGGCAAGTGGTCACACCGAGGCAACGGGAAGAAGACAAGTGGGTAACGGTTAGGAAGGGGGAAGCTCACGTGATGGAGAGCACGCCAGTGGATGTCCCCCTCCAAAATAAGTACTCCTGTCTGAGTACTGCTGGGGAGGACAGCTCACCTGGGGGAGGAAGCAGTGGCCAGGTCTCTGGAGCTCAGCCTGACCCAGTACTTCAAAAAAAAGTAAGAAAGAGAGCAGCAAGGCAGTGTTAATAGGGGACTCCACAGTGAGGGGATCAGACAGGCGTTTTTGCAGACACAGACGGGAGTCGCGGATGGTGGTTTGCCTCCCTGGAGCTGGGATCCGGGATGTGTTGGAACTTTTAAATTCTATCAAGATAGATAAGTCACCAGGACCGGATGGGACGTACCCCAGGTTATTGTGGGAGGTGAGGGAAGTGATTGCGAGCCCCTGGCGATGATCTTTGCATCGTCGACAGAGACGGGAGATGTTCCAGAGGATTGGAGGATTGCGGATGTGGTTCCTATTTTCAAGAAAGGGAACAGGGATAGCCCGGGAAATTACCGACCGGTGAGTCTGACCTCAGTGGTTGTTAAGTTGATGGACAGGATTCTGAGGGACAAGATTTATGAGCATTTAGAGAAGTTTAGAATGATCAGGAATAGTCAGCGCGGCTTTGTCAAGGGCAGGTCATGCCTTACGAGCCTAGTTGAGTTCTTTGAAAATGTGACTGAACACACTGACAAAGGAAAAGCGGAGAACGTGGTTTACATGGACTTCAGCAAGGCGTTTGATAAGGTCCCCCATGCAAGACTTCTTGAGAAGGTGAGAGGGCATGGGATTCAAGGGGCTTTGGCCTTGTGGATCCAGAACTGGCTTGCCTGCAGAAGGCAGAGAGTGCTTGTGGATGGGTCTTTTTCTGCATGGAGGTCGGTCACCGGTGGAGTGCCCCAGGGATCTGTTCTAGGACCCTTGCTGTTTGTCATTTTCATAAATGACCTAGATGAGGAAGTGGAGGGATGGGTTAGTAAGTTTGCCGACGATACGAAGGTTGGTGGAGTTGTGGATAGTCTGGAGGGATGTCAGAAGTTGCAGCGTGACATAGATAGGGTGCAAGACCGGGTGGAGAAGTGGCAGATGGACTTCAACGCGGATAAATGTGTAGTGGTCCATTTTGGCAGGACCAACGGGATGCAGGAGTACAATATCAAGGGTAGGAGTCTTAGCTGGGTTGAAGAGCAGAAGGATCTTGAGGTCCAGGTCCATAGGTCTCTTAAATTGGCCTCGCAGGTGGAGGATGTGGTCAAGAAGGCGTATGGTGTACTGGCCTTCATTAATCGAGGGATTGAGTTTAGGAGTCGGGAGGTAATGCTGCAACTTTATAGGACCCCTGTCAGACCCCACTTGGAGTACTGTGCGCAGTTCTGGTCGCCTCACTACAGGATGTGGAAGCTATTGAGAGGGTGCAGAGGAGATTTACAAGGATGTTGCCTGGATTGGGAGGCATGCCTTATGAAGATAGATTGAGGGAGCTAGGTCTCTTCTCCCTGGAGAGATGAAGGTTGAGAGGCGACCTGATAGAGGTTTATAAAATGTTGAGAGGAATAGATAGGGTGGATTCTTGGAGGCTATTTCCCAGGGCTGAAATGGTTGCCACAAGAGGACACAGGTTTAAGGTGCTTGGAAGCAAGTACAGAGAAGATGTTAGGGGTAAGTTTTTCACTCAGAGAGTGGTGAGTGAGTGGAATCAGCTGCCGTCGGTGGTGGTAGAGGGGAACTCGCTGGGGTCTTTTAAAAGACTTCTGCATGAGTACATGGGATCTAATGGCATTGGAAGTTACAGATAGTTCTATGGCTTGGTAGATATAGATGTGATCGGTGCAACTTGTGGGCCGAAGGGCCTGTTTGTGCTGTAGTGTTCTATGTTCTATGTAGAAACAGCTTTTGACACAATGACTAGGTTCAAAATAAGTTGCTGGAATGATCAGAGATGTGTCTACCCACACCATTGCTGAATAGTCATCCACTCCCTCTTCTGCTCAACCTCTAATCTGCTGAAGCAGTATAACTAAAAAAAATCTCGAGGTGGTAAGGAAACTAGCTTGCTGATCACAAACTCAGGTGTTCCATTATTAGTCAGGCTCAATAAAATGGGGTGAAAAACTCAGAAAACTGTTGAGGCATCTACTAGTGGAAAATTTGTAATCATAGTTTACAATTAGGAGGAAACCAGTCAACCCCTTGAGCCCATTCCACCTTTCAATAAAGACTGTTTGGTATCTCAAACCCATTGGCCAGTCTTGGTTCTGTAACCCTTCAACATCCCTTCCTAACAAAAATCTGGTTTCCCCCTGCTTCACAGGAGGTGGTGCAGTAAAACAAAGACAAGACCTAGCAGGGTGTAAAAAAAAATGAAGCCAAGAAATTAATACTATTGTATTAGTTTACTATTTATAGATATAATCCAACTAACCTGTTGATTGAAAGACCCCAGGATTACACTGACAGTATCGTGAGGCAAATGCTTCCATCATTCGATCTATTTTCTGTGCCTCACCTGGCAACCTGAAGCTCCATAGAAACTGCCTGTCCCCATAAAAAAACAAAATGGACAGCTGTGAGCACTATCAGCAGTCATTTAAGATCAGAGTGAAGAGGTGCTAGGGCTTATTGATTGCAATGAGCTCTACAAAGCATTTCGTCGCTCAGTACTTGAGCAGCTTGAAGCTACCATTGACTAGAATGTTCTCTCACCTTTTTAAAAGTATTCATGGTTTAATAAAACTCAACGTAATTACAAAGTGTATACATCTAGCCCTCCGACACACAAAAACATGAACAAATCTTTGCTGATGTGATATAAGAATTATTGCTGGCATATGGCTTCCATTAAAATTTATTTATTATTCACAAGTAAGTTTTACATTAAAACTGCAATGAAGTTACTGTGAAATTCCCCTTGTCGTCACACTCCGGTGCCTGTTGGGGTCAATGCACCTAACCAGCATTCAGATTGTGGGAGGAACTGGAGCATCCAGAGGAAACCTACGCAGACATGGAGAATGTGCAAACGCCACACAGACAGTAACCCAAGCCGGGAATTGAACCCAGATCCCTGGCCTGAGACAGCAGTGCTAACCACTGTACCACCAGATGTAACTGATTTTAAATCATAAAAATCAACAAAATCAGGTCCACGTTAGTGTTGGTTCTGCATGAGCAGCTGTCCTATTCATATCATTTGCATTATACTGTGGTTTTCACCTCAGGGTGCCCAAAACTCTGTATAGCCAATGAAATACTTTTTGAAGTGTATTTATTATTGTAATGTAGGAAACATAGAAGTGTATTTATTATTGTAATGTAGGAAACATAGCAGCCAATCTGTGCACAGCAAGCTCCCAGAAACAGCAAATATATAACTACCGGGTAATCTGGTCGAGTCATGATGGTTACCATGGTGAGCTCTCGTGCTCTCCTTTGGCTATTGCCAGAAGATCTCGTACATCTGAATGTCCACCTGAGGGGGCGGCCAGAGCCCCTCAGTTAACATCTCACA